>NC_052952.1:12780898-13380898 GCF_013358895.1 Oreochromis aureus
AAAAAGGGAGTATCAGTAGGAAAGTAACAACAGGAACCCAGGGCCCCTCTCAATAGAACGTGGGACGGGTGTTACATAAGCATTTAACAATTTGATTATTTTCTAACAAAAAACTGTGTGAAACTCAAGTTAGACCTGTGTTTGTAAATGAACCGCCCCATGTTGTGTAGCTTTCTGGATTTTATACTTCTACAACACTGTCCAATAGAGACACATGAATGAAATGCAGTGTCATTAAAAACCACTGATGATTTTTTTTCATATTCTTCAATGATCTTTATTTAAAAATATAATATATTTACATCTGAATAAAGTTTTAGGTATTACGCTGACTGATGGATGAAGAATTCCCGTTGGATTGTTCCCATCACGACCCAGGTGATCAGTCTCTTGATAGCTTTTCCTCTGGTTCCTGCTCTCTGCTGACACTCCTAGCTCTAGCCACGTTCTCCATTCCCTCTCTTTAAACAAAGTCTTATAAATAGTTTAACCATGTGCATTGAATCTGCATTTGGGTCTAAGCCTTCTATGGAGGGAATATCTCTACACAGTGACATCCATTCAATTTTCAATTCAATTCAATTTTATTTATAGAGCGCCAAATCACAGCAACAGTCTCCTCAAGGCGCTTTATATTGTAAGGTATACTTACAAAGAAAAACCCAACAATCAAATGACCCCCTATGAGCAAGCACTTTGGCGACAGTGGGAAGGAAAAACTCCCTTTTAACAGGAAGAAACCTCCAGCAGAACCAGGCTCAGGGAGGGGCGGCCATCTGCTGCGACCGGTTGGGGAGGGGCAAGGAAAACAGGATAAAAACATGCTGTGGAAGAGAGACAGAGGTTAAAAACAAGTACGATTCAGCACAGAGAGGTCTATTAACACATAGAGGGTGAAGAAGAAACACCCAGTGCATGATGGGAATCCCCCGGCAGCCTAATGCTGGGCGTACACTGTGCGATTTTTGGCCCATTTTGAGCCGATTTTTCAGTCGTGCGACCGTTTTGGGGATCGGCCCGAGTTTGGCCTTAATCACGTGTCGTGCATCGTATACATGGGGTAACGAGAAGCGATTAACACCTCACGACCAGCTCCCGATCATCAAGCGTTTGGTCGTAAAGAAATCAAACCTGTTTGAAATCCTGTCGGCCATCGTGAGGGTGTCAACATGGCGTCTCACACTGCGCATGCGCAAACACAGAAATAAAAGCGAAAAGACGGAACAGCACGGCAGTGCGGCGTGTGATCCGGACACAAGCGATGGAGGCACGACTTGTAGAACTTTGGCAAGGTCATCCGAGCCTTTTCGACGTGACCTCACAAAATTATCGCGACCGCAACAACCGTGAAAATAGTGTAAGATTTTGTGTTTTAACCTTCATGCTATGGACGCACAGTGTGAGCATCGGGCCGTATAGTGTGAGACCCTGCATCGTGACCTACGAACTTCTAGCCCCTGCCAGTCAATCGGACAGTTTGAGCAGGAGCTGAATAACGCGACTGAAGAAATCGCACAGTGTATGCCCAGCTTATTGCAGCCTGCAAGGAGGATTCAGGGTCACATGAGAAAGCTATCAGCCTATTAAAAGGATACTGAAAACGCCGTCGAAATAGCGTTAGTTGTCATCACTGGTGCTGGTGGACTCATCTGAACACCTCCGAAATTTGCAAACACGCGAGTTTTCCTCTTCTTCCTCAAAATCCTCTCGGGACCGCTTCCTCGAGCCTCCAGTTTCATGGTTGTCAAGCTCTTCATGTGCGTCTTCAAAAAGTTCATCACTACTGCTCTCGGAGTTTGCAAGCCTGGATTTTTTGCTATTAGGCTCTTCTTCATCTCCATCTTCCTTTCTGGACCTTTTCGTGGATCCAACAGGCAGCTGTTCTTCTTCTGGTACCTGCTGATTGATGTCCTCATCAGCAATATTACCAGCATGAGGACAGCCCTCGCTATCAGTGTCGCAGGCAGAGATGAAGTCAGAGTCATCATCAGAAAACTCCTCGCTCCATCTGAATCTTTTGTTTGGTTCCACATCTTCTTCATCCATCTCTCTAGGCCTCCTCCTGGATACACCTGGCTGAGGATCCTCTTCTGGGATGTACTGGTGAACATCCTCACAGTCTTCAAATGCCTCATCAGAATCATCATTTTCAATGTCGGCAATGTTTACATTGTTAACATTGCCGTCATTGACATTGTCAATGTGAAAGACATCATATTGTTCCTCTAATTCATCTAACAGCTCCATCAGCCTCCAAAAAATTATATTATAGAGAGCATGATAAAGACTGTTCAGTAAACCCCAGAATCCACCAATAGGTTCATAAACTGGTTCATAAACTGGTTCATAAGCTGGTTCCTGATCTCCACTTGGAAGATTTTCTGGGTTAACCTGTCGGCCTGCAAGATCATTTTATCTTTTAATTAGCATTCATAAATATCTGCTGAAAATCAGTTTTTCATCAATTTCAAGACTGAGTACATGTGCTTACCATTACGGTTATTTTGTGATTCATCTCCTCTTCCATTCATTTTGACTACAAGGAACACACAACAACAATGATCACTAAACCTCAACTCAGAATGTTCAGCTTAATGTGCTTTTTTGTGATAACTTTAGGCTACGTCCACACGTACGGGCATTTTTGAAAACAGGAGTTTTCCTTTTTCGTTTACAAAACAAAAATCCCGTCCACATGTGCAGTTTTGAAAAAATATCTCCTTCCACATGTAAACCCTAAAAACAAAGTCAAACGCTGTCAAGAACATGCCAAATCCTAACCGTGTAGAAATGCTGGCCAATCAGAAGTCCAGAAGCTTGGGAGGAAAACCTCACAAAACCTTACGTACTTCTGAAAAGTTCTTGTCTTTTCTGGAAGGCAGCTAATTTTGTGTTACTTTCAAGTGCCTTCATCATTGCAAATGTTAATAACTAAAGACAGCATTTTGGCTGGTATAGACTCACAACTTTGGAATGGACAAAATGCATATAGCATACATAAATGTAATTTTTTAAAATTACATTTATTCAAAACCAGTATTCAGGATTTGGGTTGTGAAAGCGATCTGTGTTGAAATAAGAAGCCATGTCTGATGCTCACTCTGATGCCTCTGTCTTTCTAAATGGAGGCACAGTAAACTGTGTGTGTATATGTAAGCGTGTAAAACTGCAGATACTAAGATTAACAGCAACAGTATTTTGTCTACATCGGCCATTGTAGAAATTGATCTGATGTAAACAATAACGTAGACAAAGCGTCACGTCAAAAGCGGCGCACACTTTTGACATTGCCTGAGTCAAAAATCTCCGTTTCCTCGTCCACACATAAACACAAAACGTACTTTTCAAAAATCTCCACCCTGGCAGGAGTTTTAAAAATCTCACCTTTCAGTGACTCAATACATTTGTTTAGGTGTGGACGATTTGAGGCCCAAATGCATAGACAAAGCTTCAAACATATCCTCTGTACATGTGGACGTAGCCTCAGTTTCTCACAATGTAAAGTACATAAATACTGTCCTGGCCAGCAGGAAAATCAGGCTTTATATTTAAGTAAATGATCTTAAGTTTATAAACTGAAATCTGAGCTTACTTTAGTTCTTGGTAAATTGCAGAGCAGTTAATCCTCAGGGAAACGTAGAAATTTCACTAGTCGTCTGCTTTGGTTGCAGTGTCTCTTCAGTTCTGTTTTCATATGCTGATGTTTTCATCCAAAACATGTTTAAATGCTGTGATGTCATTTTAGCATCAAGGCATCACTATGGCAACCAAACAACATGCATTAAATGACGTTCCAAACAACAACAACCAAGCTGTTTTCAGTGCTTAATATTTAACATGTCTTTGTTATAAACTTTATTTGTACAAATCTGTGATGTTGATGTGCACAGCCTGGGATTCAGACCTCAGAGGGTTAATCCAACAAATCACGAAAAATTAGGTTTAAATTTTTGTTCATGACAGTGCAGATTTCTGACATTTTGTGTACTTTAAGCATTTAACAATTTGATTATTTTCTAACAAAAAACTGTGTGAAACTCAAGTTAGACCTGTGTTTGTAAATGAACCGCCCCATGTTGTGTAGCTTTCTGGATTTTATACTTATTGGGCTACATATTTATTTATTATACAGGCTATACAGTACATAACATCAAAACTCACATGTTTTATGTAACTAAAGTGTTTAATTATGTGGGCTACAGACCAAATCAAGTTATGGACTATATTTATATGAAAAACGTGTATACTTACTGCATTTGAATCATTTTAACCATATGTAACCACCTGCACATTATATCTAAATGACCATAAAGTTTATTGTGATAAACTGTGTAATACAAGCATGTAGTTGAGGCAGTAACTGAGGACACAATGTGACTAAAACAGTATAATCTCACACATTGTCTGTGACATACAGTTTGTTAATACTGAGTGGTTGTGGGAGCAGGAATCCTCAGAACCTGCAGCAAACTCCACAGATACCGGGGGTGCAGCAGCCACAGCAAAAGCGACACTTGATGCCACGCTTGTGTCTGCTGTTATACAGCATCTGTGGGAAACACAAGAGACATGAGCACAGAGTTCATCTGCAGCAGCATCACTGCTCTTTATTTTCACCTGCTCTAACAAACACTTTCATTTAGCTGAAGTAATTTGGCCACATTCATTCAGTTAGTGTTACTTACCTTCCATGAGTCCACTGATGCCTCCTCATGTGCTGCTGCTGGATAGTCCATGCTCATTGGCTCCTCCAGCTCCTGCTCCTGCTAATGAATTGAGTGCAGTAGAAACCACATTGTAGCATTGAAACAAACATTTGCAGCTGGTAAGCTAATACACTTGGTTAAAGTCAAGTTCTTACTTCAGTGACTGGGACAGCAGAGCTCTGCTGAACACAGATGAATGTGAGCACGACGGCCACTGCAACTGCAACACTGAACGTCTTCATCTTAGGAGGCTTTGAGAGGCTCAAGTTTGACTCTTTCTCCTGGTCTGGATGATTGTTGTGAGCTGAGTCCTTCTGTCTGATGGTAAATGTGTGCAGAAGTGCTGATATTTATACTGATTTGGGCCCCTGCTGCCTCGTCACTCACAGCTCTTACTCTACCTGATTTCAGGAACATTGCAAAATTCCTTATTTTCCCATGCTATGAAATTCTGGGAATGGGAAATTCCTGAGGAATGAGAAAATCTGTACTTTTCTCAGTCGGCATGAACTTTGACCTTTTCTTCCGATGTTTAAATATATTGGTTTTCCCAGTCCTACTGATGCAAGCGTGTTCCCGACAGTAGTTTCTGTACTCTGAGTGACGAGGCAGCAGTGGAGCAAATGAGTATAAATACCAGCACCTTTTCCCTCAGTCAACCATCACAAAGGAGCTGACAAGAGTCAACGAGAGAGTCAAAGGATCTGACCACCTTAAACCACTCAAACCTCCTGAAGATGAAGGCGTTCAGTTAGTTGCAGTGGCCGTTGCACTCATCTGTATTTGCATTCAGCAGAGCTCTGCCACATTTGCTGAGGTAACAGACTCTTTTAAATTCATGTAATGTGCTTCTTCTGCATGAATTTGTTGTGAAGATGCTAAGATCTGTTTTCTTTCTCTACAGATACGAGAACTGCAAGAGCTACAAGAGGCTGTGAACAATGACAGTCCAGCTGCTGAACATCAGGAGGTATCAGCTGACTCATGGCTGGTGTGTTTAATTCAATAAATGAATTCAGACAGTTATTGTGAGATCTCTCAAATGCAGGCAGATGTTTAAAATAGACTCTGCACTCACAGCTTTATGTAAAAATAGAGAGAATGAAGTGACTTACGGCTGAAGATAAACTCTCTGCTCTTGTCCTCTTTCACACAGATGCCGTACCACAGACAGAAGCGTGGCATCAAATGTCGCTTTTGCTGCGGCTGCTGCAATTCTGGTGTCTGTGGATTGTGCTGCAGATTCTGAGAATATCTACCTGTGATTCTCACATTAACCACTAAATATAGACGGTTATACCTGAAATGATTTGACTGCTTAGCATTTGTTAAAGTCTGACAGTGTTTCTTCATCTGGTGATCCTGCTGTAACAGTGAACAGTGCAGCATTTGGAACTACAGTATGTTATTATATTAAACTTCAGTGGCACTATACTACAACATGTGCTGTTTGTTTCTGTTTCTGTCTGACAAGAATGAAACATTAATGGAAACCAGTGACATGAAGCTCCTGATGTACACTTTTTGTGCTGATGCCAGTTAAGAGTTGTGGCCTCATACTCTTGCCCATATAGTATGTGGTACAACCTGTTAATAGAGCCAAGTCATTGATAGCAAAAGCAAGGTGAGCATATTTTCCCATATTTGTAATTATATGAGTACAGAGCATTTCATCATCATTCAATATTACCACTAATTATGACAAAAATGCAGTAATGTACAATAGCTTTGAGCTGATGGACTGGTTCATTGGTTATTTTAAAGTTAAACCAAGCATACTTTTTTTTAAAGAATGTAGAAGTGTTAGATACTGTTTACTCGAAACACTTTCTATACAAGTTCATTCATAAATGTTTTAGACGACCTTATCTTGACAACCTTTCACTGAATTCATTTGGAGGTGTTTTCACAGTGTGTGTTAGGTTTTTGTAATGTTGATTGTCATTTATGCTTAGGAATATTTAACCATATATGCTTAGAGGTGTATAATCGATTGTGTAGTGATAGGATGTGTGATCTTTAGTAGGCTTTGTGTGCATTCCAGGATGTTCTGGTATTCAAACCCACATTTTGGGAGCATGGGAGAGGTCGTACCTTGTCATATTGTTTTATGGTAGGATAAACGTATCTATGTCTGTTTTAGGCTAAGTGCATTTTGTTTAGATGAACTGTTGGACTTCCAGACCAGCAGGTTTAGGGAAGTCGTTTATGGACACACACACACACACACACACACACACACACACACACACACACACACACACACCTAAACATCCACATTCCAATGTAAGGAACAAACACCCACTGATGTATAAATAAAGACCAGGGCAGTCTCAGAGCGCGTGTCACAGAGCCCTCACTCTCACTGCGGGTGCTCTGCTGCCCTTGTATACAAGTAAAACTGTGTTTCTCCTCTCTGATTCTCAACTGAAGAAGTGTTTTAGAATAATTCTCCTGACACTTTGAATCCATAAACTAACCACAATGCTAATTAATGTCTTCTTTTAAAAAAAGCCTTACAAAGATCTCCTCTAGAGGCTAATGAACATTTTATTCCATAGAGGTGAACTTTCAGCTATAATGTCAAGGTAAAAGAAGATAATGTTACAGAGGCAAAAAGAGGCACACACACACACACACATTTCTTGCCGTTTCAGGTTCAGCTGTGTGCCATTGGAAAACTAATAAATTCATGTCCTTTTATGTAAATCTCAGCTCAAACATTCATGAGAAAAGCTTCCTTTTCTCTGCGCACTTTAAACACCGAGATGACAAAATCACTTTGTTGTGTGGTGTTTTGTTGGCACTAGACAAACTCTGAAATGTTTAATGCAAAGCACAAATCGTTTGAGTAACTGCTACTCCTGATTAAATATGCTGTCATGGAGAAAATAACTTGCTTACTAATTTATTCTCACACAGCAACACATTTTTACTCGTGGTTTGAATGTCTGTCTGACGACGATGTGGGTGTCCTGTCTCGCTGTAAGGCTGGCCTGAGTCACAGGGTGTAGTATGGTGAATGACTCCTCTCGCTCTTCCTTTGACTCATTCTTTCATTGTCTGTTTATGGACTCACCTACACAGACCTGTGCACCTTAACGGAAGTAGCCGCTGATGCCGGCCCCTGAGTTTACATGTCTGCTTATCGTCCAATATCGTTAATACATGCGCATGAATGCAACGGACGTCAGCGCCATTTATAAACCATCTCTGCCATTCATGTTTGCCTGCTTGAATGGCGTCTATTCAGGCAGCTGCAGCAACAGAAGAACTACAAACTGTTGTTGATGTCAAAGCGATCGTATTCCTGCCTTAAAAGCATCTCTGCCTCTGATGCAAAAGAGTTGGGGTAAAATTGTGTGTGCAGCTTGGGATTAATGATGTTCCCTTTCCTGAAGGTAAGCTATTATTGCTAATTTTACATTTGGATCCAAATCAAAATCAGCATCAAAGCCACGTGTTGCTCCACACCACAAGGGGATAAGAGACAAAAAAGACACTCATTTCATTTGATAGAAAAACACATCACTCAGTCAGTCGCTCAAAGATGCTGTTCACTCCATCCGAGCACAGACAGTGCAGCCTCATTTTCTCTGAATTGGCTGTTATCTAATTGACACTGATGGAGAGAGAATTTCGACTTCCCTGAGCAGCTGTGTGGACTGCAGAGAGGATATCAAAAAGGTCAGCCAATGAAGAAGGTGTGGATTGCTCTGTTTCACAATTTCACAGTGAATATGAGCTGCATTTAATACATTTTTTGTATTGTATTGGCACTAGAAATAGGTCAGCCCGGCGGTGAGGTGACTAGGGTTCAAGTTCACCGTCTTGCCTGGGCCATTCTGTGCGGAGTTTGCATGCTCTCTCTGGTTACTCTGGCTTCCTCCAAAGCTGTCCAAAAGCACTCAGTGGGACTAGGTCAATGCCCATAGATGTGAATGTGTGGGACTTACTAGTGATCTGTCCAGGGTGGGCACCACATCTGGCTGCTTCAGTAGGCACAACTGTTTAGCTGCTCAAATTCTTAATTAGTCACATTGCAGCAAGTCAACATATTTAGCCTTAAAGACGTGGTCAAGAATGATGTGCTGATGGGCTGCTTCAATCCAGGTTGTCATTACAACCAAGGTATGCAGAAGAGCACCTTTGAACACAGCAACCAAAGACCACACTGAGTTTCGCTCTTGTCAGTTATGAAGAGGAAAAATGTTGCCTGGTTAGGTGAATCTTAATTTCTGCTGTAACATTCGGGTGATAGGGTCATGTTGGTGTAAACAACATGAAAGCATGGATCCATCCAGCCTTGTAAAAGTGGTTCAGGTTTCTGCTGGTAGTGTGTAATAGTGTGGACCATATTTTCTTGGCACGCTTTCATGCCCTTAGTACCAACTGAGCATCTTTCAAACACCACAGCCAACCTGAGTATTGTTGCTGACTATGTCCATGCCTTTATGACCACAGTGTTCCCATAATCTGATGGCAGCTTCCAGCAGGTTAATGCACCATGTCACAGAGCTCACATCACCTCAAACTGGTTTCTTGAACATTACAATGAGTTCACTGTACTCAATCTGAAGACAAAAGGAGTCCAACCCATTACTAGCAGGGTGTACTTAATAAAGACAGTGACTGTAAATCGTATCTGCTGAGAAATCTCTCTCTTTCTACACTTTTTGTGTTACAGTAACACAGTGTTTGCTGGAAGATGAGCTATGCTGACTTTTTGCAGGGTAGGTGGATATCACACTGTGAATATTTGTGCTCTTGTAATTATGAGTGATGCATGAGCAGTTGAGACTTGAACAGTGCGCAGCTTGTGTAAATCAGAATCAATTAAGGTAAGTGGTTTCCTTAGTTTAGGATAATAGCTTAATTCAATTGAAAACACAATGCATCTAAGGTCATCCACATGAATATCAGCAGTGGCATCCAGTATCTACTTTTTTGCATATTTTGCTCTTGACAGTAGGAGAATATCACACATCGAGCGGGATCACCTTTCCTCCTGTGCCGGCGTGCTTTCAGGTCGCTGTGATCGCATAATACACCTGTACTTCAAAAACGGAGTGAAAAAGCAATTACAACAGCTACATGTCTGTTCCCAGAAACGCATTAGGGAAACAGCATGGGCTTTCCCAAATGGAGTGCATGGGCTGACTCACTGACACGTAACACCAGAAAAATGCTATGAAGGCGCATGTGACCTATACAGCTTCGGAAGTGAAGAAGAAGAAAGTGAAAAGTAACTGCTAAGCTTTATTTCCTCTCCTGACAGAATCGAGAGTAAACGAGAGAAAACCTTCAAGGTTACGGGGGAATGAATCACTCAGAACTGAAGGCACTGAAAACAATGGCGATGATTTCAGCTTGATTAGGGAAACAATAACATTTTTATTTTTGACAAATTGCCTATTTGATTTTAATACAGGCAATTCGATTTTTATAATAGATGCCAGTAAACCGAAACGTGATTGTTTCCACTTTGTTCAAGGTCGTCTCTCAAGTATGTTTTAGACAATTTACAATAGAGAGCCTGCTCGTAACACTTGAAGATCATATATGTTGAGGGTCTCTGAGCTGAACACATGGCATCTTCGAATGCCAGCTATACACTCTTGATCCATCAAAGCAAATTGGCTATTGTGTATTCAGGGCAGGCTTTGTGCTCATTGCCACAAAGGCTGAAGAGATCCCTGATGATGGACTTAATTCCCTCCCCTTCACTCCCCTGCTGAGACATCAGCTATTACCAATCACCCTGAATGGAACACTTACTGTATCTGCGGGCAAACAGGCTGGAATAATAAGGTGCTGATAATACCTGAAGCATAATAATGACCACAGACTTCTCTGCAGCACCATTCATTAAAGTTATGTAATAGATTTTTTTTCCCTCTCATTATTACATAATTAATAAGCGATGATGACTTCCCCATAGTCATTACTTTGCTACTAATGCTTCCTAAACTGTGATCTGCAATCATTAAGTGAAAGCTAAATTATAGGTGTTGCGCTTAAAAAAAAAAAGCCTATCGGTGCAATGGCACCAAGTGTCAAAGAGCAAACTTTAAAAACATAACTTTCCATGTTTGAATTTTGCCTTAGGTTCACTGAGAGGTCTCCACAGCCTTGATGTCTTTCAGACCCTCACACCGGTCCCGTTCAGTCACCTTCTCCTCTATCTGTCTGCGTTGCTTTGGACACAAACCTAATTATATTTACAGCAGAGGGAAGATTTCTTACAGAGGAATATGTGTAACATATTTGTTATGAACCCTCAGCATAAATTCTGCAGCTAATTAGCCATCAAACATGATTTTTCACATGGATGCACATTGCATGTTACTTGACTTTGCCCAGTTGTTCAAACACAAAAGTAAAGTCAAAGGTGTGCTTACACTGTAGCGAAGGAAAAGCGACATATCGATGGCTGCTTTGCAGAAAATCAGAACAAATGCCTACAAATGTGTGTGAAATCTGCCTTCAGTATTCGAAGTGCAGATCTTTTCTGAGTAGATGTGGACCTGCTCTCATTCTGAGGGAATCAGAAGCTGCAATTCTGATAAAGTGGTAGGTCTGAACAGATGTTGTGATGCTCAGAGCTTAGTCAGTAATAATATGCATCTAAACCTAGCTCACATCCATCTCATCGCATATGGATGCTTCTGAAGGATGTCTTGGCATCATTTTTAAATGCACTCTTGTTTTTGAATGTGCATATTAATATTAGTGATGAAATATTCCCAGACACAACCTTTTCTTGTTATTCAAAGTGCCTAAATAAAAAGCTAGTCACACAAATCCATTCAGGTGAGATAAAGTGCAAAAAACTCAAGCAGGACACAAACCGCAGTCTATCACCCCTCCAACCTTTTGATAACAGACATCTAGACATAGTTAAGATTTGTCAGCTAGGATGAGACAGCCTGACCTCCACGCTGCCATACAGACGTCCCCATTCCCAGAGATGCTGTAGTTTCTAGGTGCCTCGACTTTACAATAAAAATTAAATATCTACAAGGGAAGGGAAGAAATTTTACAAACTAACTTGCTGAAACAGTGACATCCAAACCATTCTTTTACAAATGTTTGTAAAGTCATGTATGGCTGGGTGCTGTGGCAGTGGGAGTGAAAACACCTGAATTCAAAGACATTTCAGGTTTAAATTTTAAGTAATCCATTTTTTTTAACCGGTTTGTGACAACATATCTGCGAAATGAACTGTTTGCATCAGCCTCAGCTGTACTGTGTGGGAGTAAGAAGGTTAACAGCCTTTTAAATATCAGCATGTTAGCACTGCACTTGTGAGCACGCTGCGCCCAAGAGTCTACCAGTTACTAAATACTAAAGAGTCCACTTAATTTTTTTTCCAGCTTGCACTGACTGATGACTTAGTGTGTTCAATGAAGACAGGAAAAATAAAATTGTTTGTGCGATTCATAATTAATGCAAAATCACAAACTTTTTATCCATTTTGGCCTTTTATTTGTTTGTAGGAATCTGACACAACTTGGCTTTGTGGCCATCAAGTTTAACATAAACCTGATGGCTTCATTATTGTGAATGACCAGTAATGATGAGTTAAGTGGGTGACCGAGGTAAAAGTGTTCTTTCCACCTCGAGTACAGGGCAAAGCCTTTGCAGTGTGGGATTATTTGTTTGTGAGATCAGGCAGGTGGCAACTTCTGAGAACTCTTATGCTGTCACGACTATCAGTCCCTGTTTAACATCTCACTGCTATCCAAGCACTCTGTAGTTTCATATAATCTCTATTATTATCACTATCAGCTAAGAGCTTTTCGTACGCACTTACAGCAAGGTAAAAGATGACGGAGAAGCGTCAACAACTGAAGGTCAAGCAGACCGCATCACACTCTTTATTCTTTCGCTGTTTCTTTATGCACATGTCAGATAAATCTTCACAAGAATTCCAATAGCCTGGCACACCTGCATCTGAGCAAACTGAGAACTCAGTAGTCTTTCACTATTTAAATATGAAGATCTATCTTAAGAATGCTATGAATGGAGACGTAATGGTAAGAATAAAAACATTCCCAAATGTGGAATTATGACAAAAGATTTTGCTCTACTTGTGCTAATTATGCTCTTGCATTCTAACTTTATCTCTTTTTTGGCAGGCGTTCTTTGGTGTTCTTGAAGTACGCACTTTTTAGTTCCGAAGCAAACCTGTGGCTTAGTTATAGTGATATTTATATCCCTGTGCAAAACAAGCAGTCTTTAGGAATAGTTCTCCAGGCTTCTTGAAGGACATTTACCTCTCTTTGGATGTTGGCTGCGTTTTTTTTCTCCTTTACAAAGCCTCCACTGTGTTTAACAGATGGCTGTAGAAACTCACTGTAGTAGATTTGTCATGACTGACTTTCAGTCCAGTTCTTGTGTAATTTGGCTTACCTCAGCCTTTTCTCTGTTTCCCCTCCTGAAGAATGGCTTCTGGACAGCCACCCTTCCACTGAGACATGAGGCTTCAATGAACAGATCATCTGAACATTCAGCCACTAAACGCATTTTTTTCTGTTCACAAATGCAATAAGTGTAATTATGAAATCCTGATCAAAAATAATGTGCTTTTAATATTTTTAAGCTTTTTTGTAAAACAGTAACTTTGATAACAATAATTATATTTTAGCATTAAAAATATATCTATATAGATATATATGCTGTAGAAACAAACTCATAAAAAGCCAAAACCTTCAAGAACAAAACAGCAATAAAAGAAAAGAAACAGTGATGTATGCCAATTATTTTTTTAATACAAAATTCATCATAAACATTAATTTAATTCCAGAACAGAGCAGCAATTCAAGTGTAACAGTTAATCCAGCATTTGTTTAGGGATATAAAACAATCCAGTCATTGACAGAATCACTATAAAAATAACACACTTTTTAAGTCCAAGATTTAAAAAACAACCTGACTGAATAGAAGACATACAAAAAAACAAATAAGCATTTAAAAGTGAAAGAACGGCATTTGAAGCACTGAAGTATGTACCAATCAACAAAACAGTTCTTATATACAGAATAAAACCAACAAGCTAAGACATGAAATGAATTGTCTACAGAGCACAGTGTTGGACAGAGAAAGGGACGCATCAATTAAATACATACAGTATATACACTTGTAGTAGTTTAAGTCTATGATTTTCATCTTGACTGTGTAGTTTTCCCCAAATGTGTCAACCTTTATGTTGTTACAAATGGAATTTACAACCAGAGCATCACATGTCTGTAAAAATGCCACATACACTAACTGACCACTTTATTAGGTACACCTTGTTAGTACCAGGTTTCCCTCCAGATCTGCCTTAATTTTTGGTGGCAGAGTGAACAATTTGTTTGAAACATTCCTAAGAGATTTTGGTTCATATTGACATAATAGCATCACACAGGTGCTCCAGGTTTGTTGGCTGTGTATCTATGATGCAAATCTCCCTTTCCATCAGTACAGTGAACCCACTATCATGTTTAACAAACGAGTTTGAGATGGTTCAACTTTGCGCCATGTTGCATTATACTCCTAGCAGCAGCCATTAGAAGATGGATACACTGTGGTCATAAAGGGTTTGACATGGTCAGCAACAATACTCAATACAGCAACAAGAGGCCCAAAGTGTGCCAAGAAAACATGCCCCACATTAATAAACCAGCTAGGCAGGATGGCTCAGCGCTTTCATGACATTTATGTCAAATGTCGCAGCAGAATTCAAGACTCAACAGACCAGACGGAGGGTTTCCAGTCTTTAATTGTTCAAGTTTGGTTAGGCCATGTGAATTGTATTCTTGGTTTCCTGTTCTTAGTTCACATGAGTGACTGAGATCTCACATGAGATGTTCTCCTTTTTGACCACTCTATTGTAACTCACGAGATGGCTGTGTGGGAAAATCCCAGTAGATCAGTTTCTGAAATACTCAGACTCGCCCG
This sequence comes from Oreochromis aureus, assembly GCF_013358895.1. NCBI lineage: Eukaryota > Metazoa > Chordata > Actinopteri > Cichliformes > Cichlidae > Oreochromis > Oreochromis aureus. The sequence goes on from NC_052952.1 coordinate 12,795,550, forward strand.
TCTGGTGATGATAACCATGGCACATTCAAAGATGCCTAAATGCACTGAGCTGGCTGTGAGAATGCCATCTCAATCATATCTGCTTTAACAAGCAGCTGAACAAGTGTACCTAATAAAGTGACCAGTGAGGGTCACTTTAGTTTCTAGGCAAACTCTTGATATGTTCATCATTAAGCAAAGGTCTACCTGATCAAAGTAAAAAAGATTAAGCCACCTAAATTCAAATTTATGATGAAATTATTATAATTATTATTATTGTTATTATTAAACAAAACGCAGCACTGCATTGTTGAGTCAGCATCATGAAATTACATGTGATTATTCGGAGCACCAAGAATATTTTGATACAATATAATTGTCTACCAATATTTCAAGACCACTTGAATTTCATCTATAAGATTAACCAAATGTTAACATCCGATAACCTGTTAATACTTTTGTAATGCATTTTACTATTGTTGCTACTTTCATTTTCTGCTGTTTTAGATCTTTGTAACCATACAAAGTACCAGTACCAGTTAATGAAATCTAAGAAAAAAAAAAAAAAAAAAAAAATCACGATTAATAACTCTTTAAGTGTAAGTGGATCATAGTTTAGTTCAAGTTTCTTATTAAAACAGAAACTCAGGAAAATCTCTTATAATTCTTCTATAACTTGAGTGAAGACGCTCTTTAAGTCATCATCCTTGTTTACCATAGCTGCAAGGAAATGTAGTGGTTAATGAAGAGCGCTGTAATTGTGGTGAGAGCACCATTATATAACTCTGAGGTTAAGACGTGAAGACGAACTCCAGGCCTCGAGGGCGGTGTCCTGCAGGTTTTAGATGTGTCCTTGATCCAACACAGCTGATTCAAATGACTAAATTACCTCCTCAACGTGTCTTGCAGTTATCCAGAAGCCTGGTAATGAACTAATCATTTGATTCAGGTGTGTTGACACCAGGGTGTTATCTAAAACCTGCAGGACAACCCTCGAGGCCTTAAGTTCGTGTAAATGTTTTAGTGGTAGCAGATCATGCCCTGAAACTCCAGCTTCTTTGAAAAGGCTGGAAGGGTTTCTTGATGCTGAAGAACATGAGATTAGGTTTGAGTCGTGGGGTTTTCTCGGGTATGACAGCAGCTTTGCTTTCTTCAGTGGGAAATCGACTATGGTAGACTTCAGGGTAGGACTTCTGAAACTGCAATGATGGGAAATGCATCGTTATTTTACAGTGTACACAAGAAAACCGACATTGTTCTGGATTCTAAATTCACATTCCTTCTAGACCTTAATTTCATTACCTGAAAAATTCAAGAGAAATGTCATGATACTAATATTCAGTACCAATGAATTAAGCTACAGCCATACCACTCAAATAAATATATTCTGACATAGTGCAAACATTACTGCAAACAAAAGGTAAAGGTAATGTTTGACTCGATGAGCGGCACAAAGCCTTTATTTATTTCCTTTATTAGCACACAGTTAGCCTCAGTAAAGGTTGTATATGGGGCACTGCCATCTATACTAATATACAAAAAGCTATAGAAACATTTCATAAAAAAAAAATTGCGTCAAAATCAAAAGATTAAACTCACTACGAGTTCTGAATACAGATCCTATCTTTATGAATTTAAGTTAAAGTTGAGGTGTTACAGTTTTTGCTAACAGCTCTGTGACATCAGTTGCTTTTAGTTGTATATAACTTGTCCCTGATCATCTGACCACGATGCAAAACATGATCAAACACACAGAAGTACCAACAGACCTGTTCCTGCACCTGACAGTGCCATGTTGTTTCACATTAGCATCCTCTCCAGTACTTACCGCATCTATGGCAACAAGAGTACTACAGGAAAACGAGTACAGTGCAATCACGTCTTTCACGGTCTCTGGAGCGAATTGATTCTGACGCATTCTTAAAATTCAAATGGCTTTTCCATAAATGCTTGTAATTTGTTGTTTGAGAGCAGCTTGGCTTTCCCCTTAAAATCTAATGAGACAGATCCAGTTGAATCTAGCTCTAATGACATCCTTGGTGTGTAGGCATACCTGTTTTAGTCTTTTCCTCTTGTCTTTAGCAGGGAGTTCTTTGTCTGCAATCAGGCCTTCTAGCAACTGCTGCAGGGGGGTCTGAGTGCCTATCACCCTCTGCTCCTCACACTCCACCCTGCTGATCTGCTTGTAGAAGGCTGGAGATGCACTGAAATCTGTATCAGCACCTTCATATTTGATCTGATGGAAGACACAAAGACATAGAAATACATTAAAAAAATGTTTATAGTTATAACAGTGTGGGACAGAGGCCCACTGATGGAGTAAAAGATAATAATCAATTTGGGCCTTCATCTGATGTTGAACACGTACTATCAATACAGTCTTCATTTACTAAAGTACGAGCCAAAATTAACCATATACATACCTAATATGAATTAGCTGTGTGCACACACTTATAGGTGAAGTCCCTCATCATCAAACGAAGCTGATCAAGAGCGCAGGGACAAAGTTTTACAAAAAACTGTCCCACAAGGTCCGTCTCTGTCACACAAGTGCCTCCTCTCTTTGTTCAATGATCAGTATGAAGCTTCTTTTCAATTTCCCTCACACAGTGCTTGATGAAAAACAGCTGTGGCCATTCTAATCACTAGTATAAGCTGTAAACCCCATCAAGATGGAAAATAAATCACTCATTTCGTGTGTTGCCTTTGTTCCCTTGTTTAAATCTTCAAATTAAATCGGTCGGGCTCTGGTTAATATAACACTAAACTTAATTTCAATTTCATTGTGACTGAATGTGTACGAACCTGTGCTCTTTTGAGGTGGGACAGATGCTCTTCAACTTGGCAACGCAGCTTGGCAGGCACCTGGAAGATGGTGTTGTGATGCTCCATCATGAAGGTAACCAATTTGGTGGCAAGTAACTCATCCAAGTCCATGTCGTCTGCTGAGCCAAGAACGCACTGAGAGAACATCTGCACCATCTAGACAGACACCACAGTGAGAGTTGGATGAGAGGGTGACCGCCAGTCAAAGTATGCTCCTTACGTTACAGCAATATCGAAGATTTTTAAAATATGTTAAGCACCGTCATAAATCCAAAGTAATAAACATCTTTGTGGAAGTTATATTGTGTGAATTTTGCATGCAGGCAGTGTTAAAGACATAGATTTTTTGGGTTCATTATCTTGATAATATGAAGACTTAATAAAGTGATACACTGCTATACAGTTAAAAAATAAAATGGATATAATACCCTTGTTCATTAAGTTTTTAACTGGCTTCACTTGCAGCATGTTGCTATGAAGAGTGTTTTATAAAATCCAGTACTCCCACAGTAATTTGTACAACAATACCTCCTGGAACATATTTGCTACTGGGTCTTTATATGTGAGAGAGGTCTAATGTGCCTGGGGTTGTTGCAAAGTAAGACAAAATAATCATTATAATGACTGCACTGAAAAACACTGAACTTGTGGAAATAATACACCCACATCAACCTCCCTGAAATCCCCCAGAACCCCCAACTCTCACTGAAAAGCAGCTATTAAGCAGCCAGACTTTCTACAGTCCATTTCCATGTTTATAGGCCCATCACAAAAAACGTGCTGTATATCTACCACATATGCAATTTTGAGTCTTTTTAACTTCTTTTATTCCCTTTCGGTATTAAGAATAAAGGACTGTCCGAATCCCTGACAATATTGCACTATAGTCCATTTACTCTTATCAGGTAACAATGATTCTGCACAAACTGTGTTTCTGAAGAGCTTCACTCTCTTATTCATTCTCCTTACCTTAATTCATCACAGCCTGTCAAAAATATATGTTTATCTCTTCTTTTACACATTTCAAGGTCAAAGCTGTCAAATAGTCAATCCCAGAATTCCAACCAAACATGTTTTAATCATTTCAAAATTCTGAAAGCATGATTTTTTTCTTTAACTATACTAGGCAATCTACCAAATGTACCAGAGGCATTTGACAAGAACAACAACGTGTGGAATGGTAGAGGCAACTGCAGGTGATGGACAGGTTGTCAAGACAACCAAAAGCCAGTAAGCAAATTGTAACAAAGTGCATTCTGAAAAGAAAGTGTGCAGCGTAAAAATGAATACCTCAGACTTACCCAAGTAACTCAAAAATATGCATCAGTGTGTGTTATTAAAATGTTGTTACAATGTCCACGCTCATATAACAGTTTTACAGTTATATGAATGATCACAGTTGTATCTGTTTTATCACAGCATGAGCTGGCACTCTGTGCACTATTATATAGAAATATCTATAAAAGAGTGTGTTGAAATAAAGTGTTTTTACACATGAACTAGCAAAATCAGTTACATAGACTTTGTAGGAGGGAGCTAGCACATTAAGGAACATTTAATGTCCTGATCTGATGAAGTCAGCTATTTTCATTCTTTCATGTACCTCTGTCAGCAATATACTAGTACAGTTAGGGGCTCAGTGCATGCATGAAAAAGACTATACCTCCATTTGCTTGATTTATTTTAGCAGTTGGAAGTTGTGGTACACGTATCAACGAATTTATGGTTGACATATATGGTTATAACCTTTATGAAAATAGAATTATCTGCTGGACTATCAAATTTCCATTATGTAACAGGTTCATTTGTCCTCCTGTAATATATGAATACTGATTTATGAGCTTTTACTAAAACAATGGACTTAGTTAAAAAGCAGAAATAGTACAAAGTGAAATAAATAAATTGTAGGATTATGTACCAGTGTGCGGGTAGCAATCGTGTCATTAAGTGGAGGAAGCTGGGGATTCTGACAGACTCGGGCCATGAGACGCAATAAAAGCTGGAGGCGTCTTCGGTTGGGAGGCGGCAGAAGGAGGCAGCTTACTTGAAGAGCCTCACTGGCTGCCTCCTGCACTGGCAGCAAACCTGTAGTGATATAATAAAAGATAAGTCCGGCACTGTAAGGGTAAACTTAGAGCTTAGCAAAACGAACACAAGAAAACAGCAGCGCAAAAACACTGTAGTGAATCCACGTTGTGAGGCACTCACTGAGAATGTTGACAAACACTTCATACAGATGAAAAGTCAGCAGGGGTTCTTTAAGTCTCTGGTAGTAGTCTGCTACTGTTCTAAGAACATCCCTCTCGAAACCTGGGTACACTGGCTGTTTGCTTTCATTGCCATTAGGCCCTGAGAAAGAAAACAAAGACAGATTTATGGCTTTTCACAAGGAACAGTGGAGGAAAGTTAAATACACACACAGGCTTTGTAAAAAGAGACCTAAAAATTACAAGTGCTTATGGCACTAAAAGTCTAGAGAGAAATATCACCTGTCTGAAACTCACTAACAAAATAAAATAAAATGAAAGTGAAATCAATTGTACAGAATGATTCTTGATATTTTCAATCTTAGTTACGGCAGTCAGGTCATTGTCCTGACTGCACTTCACAAATAACGAACCAGTCTCAAGGTAAAGCTGCTTTTTCCTTTCGTTCACTCTCTCTTTTTATAAAAAGAATGATTTAGAGTCAACAGAAAAATTATACTTACAGTTAGCAAGGCATTTCATTGCAGTTACCACCCAATAGGGCATGTCCTCTAGAAATGCAAACAGAATAGGTGAATTATAATCATACAGCAAGTTTCAACAACAAAAAGAAGCAATAGTTCTGGGAACCAATGCAGCATACCAGCTTTGTTCTCCAATACAACTATGCCTGCTTTATTGACACTGAACACATTGTGAACAATGTGCTTGCCATTGACATGCGCTGGGTTCAAAACACCATCCAGTGTCTTCAGACCCAGCACTCTCTGCAAACTAAAACAGGATTAGAATTAAACCTCCATACAGCACTAACAATGGAAGTGATGAACAGGTAATGTACAATAGTAACATACTGTGCCACTGTCATTGACTTCCAGATGTGATCCACTTGTTTTGATGTTATCTCCTTCCTGCGTATGAGCTTGCATTCATGCACATCTCCAATAGCAACGCTGTGCCTTTTATTCCACAAATCTGAAGTCTGATTAAAAAGGAAAACGAAAAAGTTACTTTGAAAATTAAATTGAGTGCTACAATCAAACAAAAGCTATACTTACTAACTTAAGTTTAACTTCATGTCAGAGGTCTGTTAATGAAAACTGAATCCAGCCATAGATGTCCATAAATTTAGTTATGTGCAATAATTAGAAATGATACAGGGAATAAGTATTGAGCCTGTTTACTGATATTTATTTAACATTTTTGTTTGTTGGGCATGCCAGCTTCAAGACACCTTCTGTATGTTACACGAGTGCTGTATATATAAATATCTATAGCACTGATGTAACATACAGAAGGTGTCTTGAAGCTGAAGAGAAACAGGATATATAAAAGGAGCTAATGGAAGCACAGTTGGGGCTAGAACATTTCTTTCTCACCAGGACAGCAGACTTCACGGGTGCAATGTTCTCCTGCTGAGGCAGCTCCTCATAGTCATCCCAGCGGATGAGTCTGGGCAAGTCACTGCAGTCCTTTATTACAGGCCTTGCTGGAAAAGACTTGAGCGGAGACAGTGTTGGGAACCTGGAGAGACAGTCAATAGTACTGGGCTCAGTTAAAGAGGTAAAGAGATGCACTTGCTAAACACAGATGAACTGTAATGTGGAAATGCATCAGTGATGTCTTCTAATATAAAATAAACAAACAAACCAAAAACAAAGGAGCAATGCAGGATGACAGAGGAGCACCTGTACAAATGGCCATTGTCCTCAAAGTCCTCTGTCCCATGGCGGCCTTTGATATCTTCAATCACGTGGGCCTTGAGGAACTTTCTGAGCAGCTGCAGGGTCTGGTAGCGGGTTACCTCAGGACCAAAGTTGTGATTGTCCCTCAGCAGATTATGCAGATAATCCACAGCCTCGGTTCCCGTGAAGCTGCAGTCATAGCAGCGAAAGTGTGCCCAATGCCTTCTAAGTGGCATGCCACTGCGAAAAAGTCTGATAGTTTCATTCCACTGCATAACAGCAAAACACAGAATGTGGTGAGAAACGCTGCAGAGTGATGTTATCTGATATTTGACAACAAAAATGCAACAGCAAGACTTTTTGGTGACAAACTGAAAAAAATAAGTCTAGTCTAACACAGGCTAACGTCATTTATGGAATATAATAATTTGATAACAGCATTTTATGCATTCACCAAGTTCAAGTGCTGACAGACATTTTAATACTGTTTTTAGTTCATACGAGCGCTCATACGATATTGTCACAGCAGCAAATCTGCATGCATGATGCCCATTAGTTACTTTAAGATGGTAGTATCAGCCATACACAGGCATGTATTTAAATAACAAATGAAGAACAGACACTGATATGGTTATCTGAATGGTTTAAAACATGCAAGGGCTACTCTGAAACTACTCTAACAACTCCATTATCCTCCTGTTAGGGGAAAAAAAAAAAAGATTTACGTATAAAAAATAAATAAAACACTATCTCATCATCGTGTTTTGGGATGCATTACCATCATTGTGTTACACTGTGTAGATGTGTGGGAGAAAAATAAAAGGCTTTGAGCTTAGATAAAAGCAGAGAGAGAGCAAGAAAGAGGGAGGGAGAGAGAATTAGGCGACACAAGGTCTTTAATACCTGGAAGAATCCCTGCAAATAGAAACCTTTGCCCTGGCTGGTCTCAATCATGAAAAAGGTTTAAAGTAAAGGGAAAGACTGAAAATCTTCAAAAAAGCAAAAGCCAATAAGCTCGTCTGCAGACTGTTTGAAAGAGAGACATGGAAGAAGAAACTGGTGAAGGAAGAATGCTGGGGCAGCAGGTGGAAAGCTAGCTGACAGTTTCTAGAAATTCTTTCTTTTTGCAGAAGAATTAAAACAAACAAACAAAAAAACAAAAACTACGCGATTCCATTGTGTACTTGTGACCTTCGATAAATGAGAATGAATTTCAATAAAGAATTGATCCAACTACCACATGGCAGAAATCTGATTTACAAGAGTTAAACCAAAGAGCCAGTAGCCTGGATGTTATTGAGTAAACAGGCCAAGGCTAGTAAAAGCCTTCCATTGTGTTCAAACTAAAAAAAGGTGTTTCTCTGCAACCCTGGAAAACTTTGATTTTTAATCGCACTTTAGTGACCTTTTCTGACTCAGATATATCACAGAAAATAACAGGTGTAAAAAAAATTAATGACAGCTCAACTTCATTTATCTGCTTCTGTTTCAGTGCCCTGCTTTTAATGGGGAGGCACACTGAGGTGGGCGTTTGAACAGAAACAGGAACAGCAGGGTCAAACTGTGTGCTGTGTATGGCTCCCAAACAGTGGATATTTTAAAATACTTGTTTTGGACTTTGGACGTAAAAAGAGCTGACATTAACAGCAGACTGTGTTGTGTATCGAGCTCTTACACGAAATAAAAAGCGCCGAGTGTGTTTGTGATAACTAACTACATATAATATGCAAATACACGACATCTATGTGTACTTAGTTTTAATGTAGCCTCACTCTAAACAGCCTTGTAAACGCTTATAAACCTAACTGATAACGTAAGTGCTATTTATTAGTTCAATTTACGACTAGGTACTTTACGTTGACACGTAAATAGTTAAGCCACACACGAAGAACTACCTAGTCTCTCCAGTTACATTAAGTTAAAGCTTTCCAACATAACGTGCTTTAGTTCACAACACTCACCAGTTTCGTCGCCCTGTATGGACCCGGTCCAATAACTTGGTTTTCCATTGTAATACTGAAAACCCGCTTCACTTGGACACCAACATGGACACAGTTTTCTTTTTTTTTTCTTTGAAGCTTGTCAAAAACTTAAGTAGAAGATGAGTCTGAGCAGAAACGTTGCTGGCAACTTTGAATCTCGTGCGTCACATCAGTTCTACGACGTGATTAGCCAGCGGGATGATCACGTGACCAATTGTGGCAAAGCGTTTATAAATAAATGTGGCGGCGCAACGTTTTACCCTGCCCTCTAAAAATGACACAGTCAATTAGGGTTGATAAGAGGAGAATAGGACTATTTTTAGAGTACTTGTTTATCTTCTCTCTGAAAACATTTGTCAATTAAATTTTAACTACATGATTTGCTTATGAAACTTTTGTGTCACGCTCAAGACGACCACCTCGATTAATTACGGAACTATTACTATTATTGGTGAGTAACTGATTGCAACAGCTGCCATGACATACACCAGTCATTGTTTTTAGCTACTTATCCCCCAAAATTGTATATTAAATGTACACGTACTCGGGAAAGACTGGCAATTTCTCGACAATTATGAAACACATACTGTTTAACTTCACACCATATTTTCTCCTGTGCGAAACCAAAAATAAGAGCGAGAAAAACAATGACAATTTGTCTGTATATACTGCTACTTTATTTATTTTTATTTATTTTATTCCTTGTCCACCTGTCCTACATCTTGAGACAATGTCCCACATGTTGACTGGCTCTGCAGAACATGAACTTTTCTAAAGTTTGGCTAATGGGAACTTTTTTTCTTATTTTTTATTTTAGTCAAATGAAGTTTAGCCGGTCTAATGCTGTTCCCAAAGAGTTAATGTTACCAAAACCTTAGAAGCTTTGCAGATTTTGATGAATAAGATGTACATTGCCACAAAATAAAATTAAAGAAAACAGTATATGTTGAGATATGTTTTGTTTTAGCTGGTGTCATTTTTCAATTTCGCACAGTAAAAAAATGTGGTGTGAAGTGAAACAGTATGTGTGTTTGTGTCATAATTGTCTAGAAATTGCAAGTCTATGGACGCCTCCCTACTGAATTCCAAATCTCACACTGAACAGCAGCTGAAATAACAGTGAAATAACAGAGAATGCAAGAGTATATATAGACCATCACATGGGAACATGAAAACAAACTTCAGCTTCCTTTTATTCTTTATGTATTTATATAGCAAGATGTTTGAAAAAGTTCAAATATAATACATTTACTACTTCCCAACATTGTTAACACTTTGCCACACACAAACACAGTGTTTGAGTTTGTGGGGATCTGGTCACCCTAACTGGTACATTTGATGTTTCCAGTTAGCCTATTGGGAATTCAAACACTGAGCAGTAAAAATGTATAATACTCCATGTATTTTGGGGACTTTGAGACCGCCTCGCTAATGCAGTGCTTGAAGGCCAATGAGATTTTAATACTCAAATTACAAGCTGGTGACACAGTTATTTATTCAAACCATGCTACAGCTTTTGGGATACACTGAAGGCTTGTCAGGGAGCCATAAAGGAGATTACAGAGGATGAAGAAAAGTGAAATAATTGTAGACATGTCCCTTCTACAAATCTGTGAAGGATCAGTGTATTTAATAATTCAAACACTCCCCAGCTCCACAGAGGATGGCTGTACCGCTCCTTTAATATGCTTTGGAAAATGTCAAATAAAATCTAAATTTAAAATAGAAAAGAACCTACAAAGCACTGTTCCTTTAATCATGATCAATTTCTTATAAGGAAATATGAATACCATCCATTTTCTGTTATCAACAAGGCAGAGGGAGAGGTAACTGGCAAGAATTCAAGGCCCTAATATATAACAGCGCTTGCATCACTACTGCACCAAAGCCACAGCAACTAAATCTCTGTCACCAAGCTGCTGTGCAACTCTGATAAGATTGTTATCTTATCAGTTGAGTTAGATTTTTGCAAGCCATATGTGCAGAACAATGACGAAAAATGAACTAATCTATTAGTGCTGCAAATATGTCAAGATGTGTTTGCTGCAAATTTGCTGCAATGCCCAGAGCGCTGAATGATTTTCCATTTTAGCATCCTGTTTCACATATTGTAAGAGAAACCATTGGTTTTACTGAACAAGTTAAAAAACGTATTATTCTATTCAGCAGGCAGCAGAAATGTGGGAAAAAAAAAAATCAGAAGGGTCAAGGGAGAGCATCAGATTAACAGAGGGACAGTCAATTGGCACATTGGAATGAACTCTGACAGTGAAAGTGTTCTGTGACTACAAAAAGAATGTGAACAGCTCTATAACTGAAAAAAAGCTTAGATAAAATGGTCCCGGCATAATCATTGAGGTTTTATCATTTAAAGTACTGCACTCATTATTTTGTATTATACACTATTCTCTACACATTACAGTCAGCCATAGACGTTCAATGGCAGTGCTGTCAAGCCAAGGCTGGAAACACAGAAGGCTGGGAAAGAGTTGACAGTTAAAGGTCAGCAACCGTGCAAAAGTAAATAGCCAGATGTGTTAAAAGTTTGTGTTGCGACCTTAAAAGTTTTGGAGCCCACATAAAGGCACTGGCGTCGTGACTTTTATAGTGCAAGGAGGGATTTTAGATGCCCCAAATCACAGTAGAGCCTTCGGGAGGTGTGTCGACATTAATAACTCCAGTGACAGCCCATGGTTCACTTCCAAAACCAGATTTCATTTCATTTGAGAAATGTCTCTCCTCACCTTGCTTTGACTCTAATGGCTTTGACGTCTCAGTGAAATGTCATGGCAGTGACATTTAGGACAGGTAGAGTTTGCCTTCTCAAACTAGACTGGAGACCAATGCAGAACCAAAGGAAATAAGTCTGATTATTATTGTCAGTATTTATAGAGCAAAGGAAGTAATTTTATCTGGCCTGAGCAAGACTAGACTGTCACTGACAATACCCATCATCAGTAACTCACATTATATCTTGTGTGACTGCTATGATTTCAAGTATAGTACTATTTCATTTTGATACATGCATGCAACATTCATCAAAAAGACAAGAAAACAACTAGCTTTAAATACTCACTTCTGCCGTGTTACTAACTTTGCCACCAAATATATTATGAAAGCAAGCTCTTTCCATTCCTTTTCACAAATGGGCCAAGGGCCCTCAGTTTGCACAGGGATGTTAAATGAACCATTTTTTTCAAGTTCAGCACCAGAATTGTTTGTTTAAGACAATAATATGTATGCGCTAAGCTTCAGATGAGTGCTATGTAACAGGTCTCTTGGAGAATGCATCAGGTGATAATAAGGTGCACAGAAGCTGCACAGAAGCATAATGCTGCTATGATGTTTAGTGGAAATGATGCTGTTCTTGGGATGGTGAGGACATGGAGTTCTTTTACTTAACTCTGGGTACTGAGGACACACACTTTGCCACTGGTGTAGCGACTGGCCTGATTTTATTTGGGACAGTTAGCTCTAGAATGCTTCATAGGTCTTCTTCACCTTTTTAAGAGAACTCTGCTGAATGTTTGCTAACTTGGAAATGTCCTTTTATACTAAGAGTTTTTCCACGATAACCAATCATCAAAGGTTGCACACTTCAATTATGAAAGGAGGTCTGTATTCACTTTGATGCTAAATGTTCTTTTACTGTTGTGTCAATAGTGACCACTTAGGCCAGAATATTTTTAATATTACAACGAGATATCTTTTGGAGAAAATAGATTTATCAGAAACATCACAACAAATCAGAGCAAATGATCAAACACTTTGATTTAAACCATTGTATGCTGCAGGGAAGGCTCTGTTCACAGCTATATGTGCTGCAGAGACTTGTCAGACACATATTGAAGGGGTATGGACAACACGCAAGCCATAGGATACTTTTACCAGGCAGGTTAATAAAAGCTAAAAGAAGAGCAAGGTGCTATGGTGGACTAAAAAAAACCCCCAAAAAACAAACAAACAAAAAAAGGAATCAAATCAACACATCCCACGACACCAGCGCACAACAGTTTGCAGAGAGCAGTGGTAACACAATTATTGGGAAACAGAGGGTGAGGCTTTGTCAGAATGTAATGATTGCTTACTTGTGTTGATTGCACATGACAGGTGTTTCTGGGACCTTTTTGCAGCACACATGTAGGCACACACACACACACACACACACACACACACACACACACACACACACACACACACACACACACACACACACAGTGAAAACCTTACAAGTCTAGCTGTGATATAGCTATGAAACTATGTTTTTTTCTTCTAGCTGAAATTAGAAGACAGCTATTTGTAATGTTAAAGATGGACATTGCTACTGTGATGTCACCCATGTGTAAAACTGCTACCTCATTGGCTAACAACCTACCAGTTACAAGTTTCAACCCAGTTAATATAACCTGGACAATCCTGCTGTCTGACAATTACAAAGACCAAAATGACTTGGAATGTAAGTTTTTATTCAGTATGACCTGAAATGAATGATGGTGCCCAGAAACCCAGCAGAGAGGTGTTTACAAAGGTCAGGGCTCAGGGTCTGAGGACTTCAGGTCTTTTTCCAACCACAAGTCTGAGGCACTTTAAACCTACAAGCTGGACCCATCTTTTATAATGTCTATGGTTATATACTCACACATCACTCAACAACAGCAGAGAGAAAATAAGGTATATCAAATAATTTTCTAACATCCCTATGGCTGTTTGCCTTCTCCATATAGAGTTAGCTGAAGTTGTGCTGCCTTTAAATATGACAAAACACAGTGTTATGAGAACTGACAAATGCTGCATCTGTCTTCCCATAGGCTATCATAGTGCACACTGCTATAGTCATTATATTGGCTGCTGCTGCTGTAGAGAGCACACTCATGCTTTGAGGTCACATTTCAGCCAGAAGCATTACCCCGAATTGTCAATCACAGGCAAAGTAATGAACCAGCAATTCATTTTGGGCAGTTTGCCAATCCCAGTTAAATTCACAAATAAGGGAGAAGGGGGATACACAGCAGTGGAAAGCCTATACTTTTAATACTATACAATTTTCAACTTTGATGACTCCCAGTGGCAGGAAGTAGAACAGACAATGAAAATGCATGCCGAAGGACACAAAACAAAGACAAAAAGTTCATTATTTGTTATTCGTGCAATCCAAAATCATGCACAATCATCACGGCAAAGACTGTGCAGTTTAAGCTAGAACTACTAACAGTTTAAAAGGACTGTTCAGTGTGATAGATGTGTATATTTCATTACATTGTTTTAAGGTATTTTAATTTACTGCATCATTAGGATGGTCATGAATTGGCCATGATTGCCTTTTGTCCTGTCTCCCTCCCCTCACCCCGAAGCAGATGGCTGCCCCTCCCTGAGCCTTATTCTGCCAGAGTCTTCTTCCTGTTAAAAGGGAGTTTTCCCTTCCTACTGTCGCCAAAGTGCTTGCTCGTTGATTATTGGGCTTTTCTCTGTATTGCTGTAGGGTCTTTACCTTACAATATAAAGTGCCTTGAAGTGACTGTTGTTGTGATTTTGTGCTAAATAAATACAATTGAATTGAACTAAATATTGTAGGAAAAGGCTTATAAAACATTTCTAGAAACTTATGTACAATGTATTATGTTGAGCTTCACAGCAATTTGAAAATGGCAGTAGGTTATCAGGTTATCATGTGGTTTATGAAATGCTGAAAACTGCAGTTCATTTCCTTTGTGCACACTCCAGTGGTTCAAAGATGAAACAAAATAGACTTGGAGAACAAGAGAGGAGAATGACTGAGGGGAGCTTAGCTTCTGATTCAAGTGAAAGCCTAGTATGTTCATTTCAGAGCATACTAGTCTACTATTCATGATCAAAAAATGTATATAGACTTTTCCATAGTTCAGATGCTGATTTACCACTGATTTAGTTACAGAACATAAGATCCTTCTTTTTGATGTGGGTGCAGTTCTTAAAAACCAGATTGCTTATATTCTGGTGATGAAGGTGGTGACAATTTCAAAATGCAGATACGATCTAGGGGTCATAACTAGTTGGTAAAAGCAAGAAAAGGTACAACGCCAATAAAAAAAAATGCGATATGTAAAATGTAAATAAAGACAAAATGCAATGCCTTACAAATCAGGTAAACCCATATTTTATGAAGAATGTAATGTAAAAAACATAATCAGTGTTTAAACTGAAGAAATGAGTTTGATGGCTGCAGCAAAACATGCCAATATGTGTTGCTGCAATATCAGTTTTTTGTGTTTTTATTTTCTGTGTTAAGAACATTGAGTTTGCATCTCATATAAATAAAATTGTCATTGCCAGTAAGTTGGAACTGGGCTTTGATATAAGATTCGACCTACTCAACAGTCCTGGCTCTTTCTAATAGCCTATTTTTTGTTTCGTGATTCAAAAAATGTTTTTAAACTGATGAAAGGTGTGAGCTGCAGGAAGGCCAGTTAACTCTTCTACTAGGCAGCCAAGGTGTTATAATAGATGCAGTATGCAGTTTAGCATTGCTGAAATATGCAAAACCTGTAAATACCTTTCAGCATTGATGATGCCTTTCCAAATATGCAAACTTATATGCAGGCTTTTGAATTTAGCACTGATAGCAAACCCTCTCCTCTTTAGTCCAGACAATGCAGTGTTCATGTTTTCCAAAAAGAATTTCAAATTTTGATTCATCTGACCACAGAACAGTTTTACACTTTGCCTTAAGCCATTTCCAATAAACTTTGGCCAAAAGAACTCGGCAGTGGTTTTGGATTATGTTCATATATGACTTCTTTTTTGCACGATGGAGCTTTAACTTGCATTTGTGGATGGCTGTCTATGAACTGTGTTTACAGAAAATGGTTTCTGTAGCTCATGCAGTGATTTCCATCATGCCTGTTTTCAATGCAGTGCTGTCTAAGGGCCCAAAAATTACAGGCATGCCACAGGAACATCTCCAGATGTTCAGGATCTTTTCATTATATTATGAAGATGAAAGTCTTTATGATTTTACATTATTCTGAAATTATCTACAATTTGTAGACACAGTTTTTGCAGTTTGGTGTACTTCTGCCCATCTTTACTTCTTTAACACATTTTTTTTTAAAGTTTCCTAATTTCACATCTATTAAAATGTATACTATTTTATATCACCAGTATCTTAATTATTCATTTGTGTCAATAAATTAAACTTTCATAATTTTTCTTTTTTGATTCATCGAGTTATAATTTCTAATAATGATATGGCTGTGAATCTGTGCTCTCCACCAGGATTTCCTAATGATCAATTAGAGAGGGGGGAAATATCCAAATGGAGCTGGAGGAAAATGTCATCAACTCTAATTCATCCTGTCCTCCTGGAACAATGTGGACAGGATGAACTGGAATTAGAATTACTTTTCACACTCAGGACTGGCTGTTCAATTAGTGGGCACTGGCAAAGTCAAATCTAGACTGCTGCCCAGTTGGCACATACAATAGATGTCTGTAATGCTCATACAACATTACATTACATTAGTTTTAACATTATTAATGCTGTGGTTTAGTCCAAGTGCAATATTAAATTCGAAATAGTAAAAAGATAACATATTGAAGGCTGAAACTGAGAAATTTCCAGAGATATTCTGTAGATCAACACGGTGTCTTAGTCTGGATTCCCAGGCCAGCATACATAGTGTCGGGAATCAATCAATGCAGAGCAGTGAAACAAACCACGGAGGTCCCAGAAGAGTGCAATCAAACGGTGAGTTTATTACAAACACAGGAGAAGAGATATCAGCATATATCTTCCAACAAAAATACACTTGACGCTGAGTTTTTATAGCATAGGGGATCAATCCTGCACGCCGTCAATTACAGATTAAAAATACATTGTTTACAGTCAATGGTACATCTTGTACATCTTTAATGGCTATAAACAGACATAAAACTTCTCTCCTTTTCTGTAACACCTTTGATACAAGGCAATAAATTTCAAGCTTCATGGTCTCCAATCCAAGGCTAATTATTGACCCAGTCATCAGTCACTAAGTAGACTAAAATGCAACAGGTTACAAAAGAAGCAGAATACATTTGGGCCTTCGATCAAGCCTGTTATTAGATTTATGTGTATATGTAAGCATGCATGCAGTCAACCTATGTTCTCATCTACCCTCAGCATGTATCACCTGGACAGTCGCACCAGTGAAGCTTAAGAGTTTTTGGATGGAACATCAACTCCAAATAAGCACAAATATGCAATGTGTATAGATTGATCATAACTAAACCTGTAAGTAAAAGAAAAGGTCAATGTGATGACAAACATCTTCAATACAATATGAACCCTGTGAAAAATATTACTAATAGAATAATGCTGTAAAATATGTTATTAATGCAACTATAATAATGCAGGTTATATGGCAGCAATAAAATAATTTCTGAATCTCCACAATAGGTTAAATGCTATCATATCAAAAAGTATTATACAGCATTGGAATTAAAAAAATAATGAAAACATAGAGCATACACACCAGTCAAATTACAGCTTACATCCATGATATGACCTTTACTACACAACCGATTTTCAGTGGATAAGCAATCATTACAGTTTGAAGGTAGGCACCCAAGGTTGTTCTCGCCAATTCAGTGAATTTGTTCTTTTTGAATGTTAATACATTTTTTCACCAAATTTAAAGAACTTCCCTAAAAGCAGTCAAACACAATGACCCTGTCTACAGCTGTTGGCTAAAAACCACATTTGATACCCCTCTCCTGGTCATCAGAAACCAGAGAGAGCTGCAACTAGCTATTGCAGTGATATCACTTGTGGTTTGCATTAATTGCATCTGGGCATGGAGCTGGAGTGCAGGTGCCAATGAGGGTTCCACTTTCACTGAGATGCAAGTGTATCGGCACTACATTCTTTTAGAGAAAGCAAGAGAGGCAATGCTTGTCCCAGGAAATCCAAAGATAGACACCAGTTAAAGCATACTGTACCATCTCAAACAGCACTCTGTCGAACAAGCTTTTCTCATTGCCTGTTTTCACCATGTTTTAAATTACTGCCATCTTGTGGCCACAGTTAGCTATTGTCAGAAGCAAGTTTAATCCTGCTTGCCTGTTATTACACAGGCAAGCAGTATTAACATCTGTAGTGCGTCTTGATTTCATGGTTGTATCCATGTCCCATTAACAATGACATGAGCTTGGCAAGCTGACAGGCCAGCGGCTTTCCTTTTCTAATTAACTGTCTTTGTTTGTCTTTCTGTAAAGGTCATTGAGTGCCACTGCATTGATACCAATCCAAGTTTGGGAGTCTTTGCAGGCATGTCCTTCTATAGTGATTTGTGTGTGAGTGCATAATGAGTGTATTCCTCTGCTGGCTTGATGTGAGGAATATAACAGGTTCTGAATATTATGATTCTGCTGGATTTTAGCAGCATTACATTTTGATGATTTGGTCTTATCCTGGGTTCCTCAAAGCAGTTGTTGAATTAGTTGTCATAGCAACATAAAAGGTCAGAGCTGCACACATAAAATGGCAGGACATAAATGCCTAACCAAGGTGCTCTGTTCTCGCAAAAGGAGCCCGTTGCAACGGGTCCAGTTTTTGTAAGAAAAGCACTTCTATTAAATCAAAAGGTGTACTTAAAGACAAGGCTTTGTATCCAGAACCTTAGTTTTTAAACTTCTGCAATGCTGTTTGTATAAGCAAGTGTAGTTTCACCTCAGAGAAACTAGGGATTCATAACCTTTGGAAGGCTGCAAAATAACAACCAAAATGTAATTCAAAAAAGAAGAAGCAGATTTTCTTTTTCTGTCTTTTGTGTGAAACTATTTGAAACTATTTAACCCAGATCATGCTCTAAGATCTTATTTTAGATTTGGTAGGACAGTAATGTCCAAACATGGATGAACTAATTGCCTAATTGCACACTGGATGAGAAGGCGCAGATAGAAATGGACTGTTAGGTCGTAGGCGGAGATGAAGATCCACTGGCTTGGTTGAAAATGCATGAAAAATGTTTCCCATTGATGTGAGGAGATCTGTTGAAATAGCACTATTATTTATTTCTGTTGTCTGCTGTTGTTAGCTTCAACCAACATTATTAGCAAACTTACTCATGGGCAAATAAATAAATAAATCGCCCTTGTAAAAATGATCGACGGTAGCCTCAGCCTATCGTTGATATATTCATCCAATCGCCCAACCTTATAGGACAGTTTAAACAAGTGGCAAATCAAGCATCTCCAAGTTTAAATACATAGTGCCATGCATTAGTGCCCAACATTGCTGTAGTCACAAGTCTTTATTGCAAATTCATAGGCACTATATGTGTTGCAGCAAAGCAATGGGGATGAATGAGGATAAATCCTCTCATCTTTGGAATGTTTGTGTAACAGGATTAGGGACATTTTATTAAACTGGTCAGCATTAACAATTGATTACTGTGGGAAGTCACCAGTAAAAATGAATATTTTCACTTCCTTATAAAGTGCCTATAAATAAATAAAATTGAAATGAACCATTATAAAGTAGCAGCATCAATCAGAAGCTGTAGGTCTAAAATCAAAAATATCTACTATTACATTATTAACATTAGACAATCTATTGTGTCTACTATCTGATTTATTTGGAATCAGTAGATGGGACTGAGGCATTAGAGTAAACAGTCCGCTACACTGGGAGTCATTGGTTCAATCACTGGCTTCTCCAATCCTGGAAAAGAGTTGAACTCTACATTTATCACAGCATCATTCACAGCAAATATGTCACAGCTAAATTGTATCAGGACTTAAAATGCAACATTCATCAGTATCACCTATTAAAATGGATGAGTCATAGGATACAGTGTCACAAATAAAATTAAATTAACCAGGATTAATTGGGAACAATTACACTAGAAAACTGGTTAAAGTAGCTTTTTGTGTTGACATTTTTGTAATGACATTTAAAACTTGAGTATTAAAATGTCAAAAGTGAAGCATCTCCCTATTTTATCTCGGTATTACTTGGAATACTGAGATAAATGAATGAATAAATGAATGATAAATTTGGTTGAACAGTATGTTTGTTGACTTTTGTAAGTCAAGGGCACTCTCCACTTTTACAAGGACATATCAGCTGCCTAATGCCTGTTGAGAAATGGGTGACAGGAAATGAATTTATGAGAACACTTTAGAGCAAATTAAATCGGGACAGGTACAGCTGTGCGAACCACAAACAGTTTTTGTCCTTGCCATATATTGATGACATTAGGATTTACCAGCAAAATTCTAAGTAGAAAACACACCCATCAGCTGCTTCACTCAGGCTCTGGGTACTCAAATTAAATTTGTTTTTGACGTGGATGATATCAGATTATAGTCTGAACAGTTTCCACTTCTGAACTGAGCAACATGTACAGAAGCTAAAGTTAAACAGAGGAGCCATCAAAGTCGTACTTTCTTTTAGAAGCTGATGGGCCGTATTGCTATATCTGCCTCTCTACAGTACTGTCAGACACTCAGGTCAGATGAGTGCCATTCATTCACAATAATGTATCGCGCCACCATTAAGCAAGTACCTCACTGTGAACTTATTTTTTTTAATTTATGCAGCATTTTAATAGCACTTTCATAGCATTTTCGGCAGGTGGGCAGATGGCATGGACACGCAAGTTTGTAAATATGATAACTGGAGAATGAGCTCATGTAGGCTTTTGAAATTCATCCCATAGGTGCATCTACTAAAAATCTTGGACAAGCTCAGATTTCAGTGAACTTGAACTCAGTGTCAAAGTCTGAAGACAACTTTTCTGAAAATCATGTAGGATATTCAAATTTATATTTTCAAATCTATATTAGAGGTGCATCCACTTGGAGGCTGAACAGAAGCACTGGCGTTCACCACTACTTTTTGTCACAGTCTTAGTCCTGCGACGGACTTAGTCCAGCTCAAACCTCTTTGGGTCGATCTACTTAGTTCTTGAATTAAATGTGATTTTTAGATTGAGCTGATGCACTTCAGGTACGGCAAATAGGGGCACTTGTATCCGTAGCTGAAGATAGTTGCTCTAAAGTCCTTATTAGCTGGATGCAAAGTACAGATTGTCTGACAGATCTGATTTCTTATTACTACAACTGATTTTTTTAGGCCTTTTTAAGATATATGTGTGTGTGTGTGTGTGTGTGTGTGTGTGTGTGTGTGTGTGAGAGAGAGAGAGAGAGTATCGTCAGACCCATTAAGTAGAGAAAAGCTGATCTTTTAAATGAAAGGTTATGTTCTTTTTTTGTGGATGCTCATTGTCATGTTGTCTGGTTCAAAGTGCAATTCTCTTACTTTAAAAGCAAAGATTTTTAGTTCATCACATTTGCCCACTAGGCACCCACTAGACAGTGCTACTGTATAATGGCTACGATGAAGACTAGCTCACAAAGATGCTGTTATCTTTTCAGTGGAGTCAAGCATTAAAATCTTCCTGAGGAATTTGTGGTCATTTCTTGAATTCTTTTGGCTTATTATGTGGATTTACCATAAGCCTTCCTGCACCCTTCCTTCAAGCAAAGGATAACAGGACATGTACAGAATGCCTTAATTTCTAATCTTACTTTAACAACTGTTGATATTGGTATTATTAAAACGACTGATCTCTTTTTTAACCTTTACCTCATTTAGAATAAGCCAGACTTCCCTGGATTTTCTTTGACAGAGTTTTGGTGACCTCTGCAGGTTGAACTCTTATTCTGTGTCCTTTTGGAGAATGATGCCATTAGTCATGTTCTTCTTTAGCAAGGTGTTACTAATTGAGTTACCATTTAAATAAGGTATAAATTAGGACATGAAATTTTCCATTTCAATGAATCTTTCATGGCCTTATCTCAACACATGGCTGTAATTTACTTGGCTGTCAGAGAAGATTAAAATGCACATCTGATGCAACCTTGTTTTCATCCCTGCACTAAACATATTTTCTGCATCTAGCCCATCCTTATTAGAAGTAGTATGTGGCTACCATCGCCTAGAGTTGTTACCATAACCGAGAGTTTTTACTGTGCAAAAGCCTTGAACATCCCTCATTTCTTTACATTTTGCGTCTGTACAGTTCTAAAGAGTTTGAAAAGTTGATATTTGGTATGACCACTTTTATTCTTCAGCACAGCCTGAACTCATTTTTGCATTGGTTTTGACACCACTAGCTAAAATAATACAGATGCTGTTAATCTGCTGTAGATGTTTTTTTAAGGCCTGCCACTTCTTCTTCAGTCCTCCACTCATCCAAGCTCCTCAGATGTTTTTAAGGTCACACTGCGCACTATTTCAGGATATGTCGAGTGAGTTAATAGCTCTTGTCGGTGCAAACATACATTATTGTGCCTCATAAACAGTGTTGTCTTTGACATTTTCCATAAGCTTGATAACAAATGATAACGTGTTATCGTATGTGTTTTACTTTGTTATGCTGGTAACAAAGTGCCTACAGATACAATTTAAAATGGGTTCTTTGCTAAGTTGTTATGTTATGTGTACTCAAGGGGTGAATCAATGTTTTGTCAACACTGATTCATCTCTTGAGTTAGGTGCTTTTTATGCTTGAATGATTCATAGTTCAGTGTTAAGTGGCTTAACAAACCATTAAAAAAAGAAAAAGATCCTCTGAAAATGGTCATAAACAAAGCTGGATTCAAAATATGCAAAATTTATCTTATTGAATAAAATAAATATTTGCAATGTTTACCTTTTAGACAGTTAAAAAGGGTGATAAATCACAATATATGCCATTCAGCATACATTATTGCAATAAAATCGTATCGTGAGTGAACTACTGTCATAATTTTCTGTCTTGGGTACGAATTGTGCTTAGGTATCAATGGTGTCTGTTGATTCCAACCTCTAATTTCTTTTACCACATGTTTGCTGTCTACTTCATCTGATGGATAACAGCAAATTTACGGTGTCCATGGAGGATGAACGCTCTTGGAGCACCAGTATGCCCTCCACATTTGTAGTTTACAAGCTCACAAATATTTGACATGCAGTTTACAATCCTCTACACAGCTTTTTCACCACCAGTAGGTCAAAGTTATATTTGACCTTTTTGGAAAATATTTGCTGTTGTAGAGCTAATAACATTTCTATGTTCCTTGCTGGTGGTTTGCTCTTTCCTACAACATGCTACCTTTCTAACTGTAAGCATGTTAGAGCGTCAGCAAGCATTTAGCGCCAGTGCACCCTCACATCTAGCACGACTGTAAACTCTTGATCTTGGCACTAAGCTACATAATACTTTACAGATACCTAAAGCTACAACAACAACAAGCTTAGAAACTTACAAACTCATAAATACAAAAAGTACTATAGCCACACGTTCCTTGAACTTAATTGATTAAACTTGTACTGTTGACAGTTTTCCACTTGATGGCAGCATTGCGACTTTAGAGACACTAAAAGTGCAACATTAATGGCATCATTTAAGTTTACATGCTAATACTGTAATAAACTTCATCTAATAATCTGTAATGCTGTGAAGTGAAAAAACTTTATTGTTATAAATATTACTGCATGTATTCCTGTATTAACCAATACAATTATGTCTATGTGTCTGGTTCTAACCAGGTTGTGTGTTTAGATACCTTAACAGACAAAACAGACTTAATCAGTGAAGTGTTACTTCTTTCTGTATATTTTCATTTAATATAATTAATTACTTTGACTGTTATACCTTTAGCATGTGAACTTGTTTAGGTCGTTTAATTTTTCTATAATTTCTCTATACTTTCACCTGAGCACCTTTCCGATTCACACAATCAGACAATAATGCTATAACACATGCAAAAGTTCCAAGATGGTTTTGAAACCTTAAGGAGTGCTCATTTAGTTATTTCCTGTTGACTTGCTTTTGAAGAGTGGCTTTTTGCTTCTCCCAGATTAAAATTCAAAGAGGAGGAAAAAAAACTAATTGGAGAAGAAAAACAAAAATAGCCCTGCATAGCCAGCCAGGAGGTACACAGCACCATTTGTGTTTCATTATTTATGGTGAACCCATACACTTAAAAAAAAAAAGACATGTTCTTTCTTAGAATTATGCACAGCCTGTAGTGGAGTTGCAATGCTTCACTGCGTACTAAATTGACAATTCCCCCTGTAGCTGTGCATTGTTCTCAAGCACATCATGCCAGGGCCCATTTTGATGACATCATCACTGCTGTCACTCTCATTGTGGACTGACCCCCCCAAGTAAATGGGTGTCACGGATTGTTGCACACCCATATCTGGTCGTCCATTGCCCAGCACAGCAGTAGTCCCTGCGGTGTTGGTTTGCCGCAGCAGATTATACGTGACGACTTCATCTTAATCACATTCAGTTTCATTTTATTTTATCTGTACAGCGGCACTAGCTGTGAAGCACTCCACATGTGAGTGCACACAAGTCTCTCACACAAGCAGAGGCCTTCACACACAGGGACAGAAAAACACACACACAAGCGCACACACAAGAAAGTGCTTTTGTTTAATTATCTATGGAAAACTTTCTGCCCTCATGCTTAACAATACTTTCAAAGAAGTAAACTAAAACCTACGCAGAGGGTTTTAGTTTTTAACGTATCTGCAGTCACACCAGCCTACAAAGCCACGCTGGTGGCACTGGTGAAAAAAATGTTTTTACTTGACCACAAAAAAGAAATTGATGGGAAAGAGTACTAGCTAGGAGTTAATAGAATACTAAACTTCACCACTTGTGAATAATGTTAGGTAAAGAAAAAACATAATAGCAAAGTTTGCAAATCTTTATATGTAGTATTCTCATTTTATCAGCCAGTCGAGTGGAGGTTATCAGTCGTATGACCAGTGGAAGCCCTCCTCTACATTATGACCAACTCAGAAACTGTCATTAGCCACTGTAATTACTGATAAACAGAAAACATCACAAGCTATATGGTAGACATGATCTACATCTAAAAACCCCAGTGATACATATTACAAAGCTAGTGTTGTATATATGCTTAACTCTTGTTGTTCTTTAAATGTGTAATTCCAATCAAGCTGACAGATTTCGGTGTCTAAAGTAGCTACATATATGTGATATGTACAGTGGGGGGAATAATTATTTGATCCCCTCCTGAATTTGTAAGTTTGCTCAGTTACTTGTAGCGTATTTCGGCCTTGTGCAGGTCTACAATCTCAACCCTGACATCCTCTGACAGATCTTTGGTTTCATCCATGGTGTGGGAGAAGCTTGAATGGAAGAAACTGATTCTGTGGACTATACACTGTGGAGTTGAGATTAGGAGTATCTGTAGTTAATTGACCGATTGTAATTTGTGAGCCACATGGACAGCCAGTCTGTAAAGTCTGTAACTTTTATGTTTTCTCGTTTGATTAAAATGACCATAAAAATTAGAGACTGTTCACTTCTATGTAACTGAACAAACTTACAAATTCAGCAGGGACCAAATCATTTCCCCCAGTGTACGGGACTAATAATGCACATCGAAGCGACATAGCATTGCAAACACGTGACATTTCACTGCTATTGTTGTTGTAAGTTCACCTATTCTTTATACTTTAGATAGGATATCATACAAACAAATCATATTTATATTGCACCATATGTATTGTATATAATCTACTTTGTTTAAAGTCATAGCACTGAAATAGAAGTACCTCAGCAACCTCAAAGAAGAGAATGTATGTGCAAATCCAGTCACTGCTTTAATTCTACTTAACGTTTTCATACTGAAAACAGGACAAGAACTAATCAAACCACAGTAACACATAAGCTTTGCACATTTCACTTTATGTTGCTGCATTTAACTTGTGCTATTCTAAGGTGTCAGACATATTCATATTCGTACAAGTGCATTGATATAAATGCAGCTAAACTTGTATTTTTGTCACTTTAATTGTATGTATTTTTTGTAAAATTAATATTAAGAGTAAAATAACTATTAAAACAAACAACAAGGGACATGATTGGCATGTTTTCAACTGCACAGTAAGAATGCAGCAGACCCACTTCTTTATGCTGCACTGACTCTAAGACTGTGGATTAAATACAAAGACAGAAACACTACTTGTCGTTGTCCCACCGCTGTGGTGGTGAACAAAGCTCCGAATATACAGCAAGACTAGTCTGTGCCAAAGTGAGCCGGGACTCTTCAATGGACTTTGAGCACTTTTGACCTTGCTCTGACTCCAGACACACACTCAGAGAAACATGGTTTTCTCAGACGTGGCAGCGGGCCAAAATAAATAACCTGCCCTCAGAGTGTCGGCCGAACCGCAAGAAATTCAAAACCAGGACCCGGCCCAGCGGCACTCACTCACAGGGCTATCAGCGAATGACTTGCTGAAATTTTAATTGTCCGAATGCATCATGTGGTTTGGAAACAAAATCAAATCAGGACGGATCATCCTTCCCCTTTGACACTCATCCAAAGGAGAGTAGCATTTTTGATTAGGGTTTCATTTATTTATTTTAGGTGGCTCTGATTTCAAGGTTGGGTTACACCAACTTGGGGGACAAACAGATGACATTGTATGGATAGGTAATTCAAGAGTCTGCATGCTTCGATCCTCACAGATAAGAGGGAGATAAGAGACAGGTGTCTTGTAGAATAGAGGACATCCATCTAGAAACTCAATCGCCAAAGCTCAGTCAAAAATGGCTTCCATGAAATAACGAGAATGATATCAATACCTTCACATAAAGAAGATCAGAGCTGCGTACATGATGCTACATCTTCTATAACTTTTTTCCTTTTTTTGTTTTTAATCAATCCTCATTATCATATAATACATATGTTTACCTACTAATACTGTTTTTGGAAATGAATGTGCGCGACCAAGTGTTTTACTGTCCTTACTACATGACTGCAGACATGTTCCCTCCTGTCCAGTATCACCACTGTATCACTTGTCACTTCACCAGTCAGGTATTACAGCTGTAAATGTGATTAAAGAAATGCTAGAAGCAGACAGCAGACAAGGCAGCTCTTGTTAAGGAAGAGCCGAGTATGTGTGTCGTGGGGCGCTGCCTGACAGTGGAAGCTTTTAAATTTAAACACGATATATGAACAGAAACTCCAAAAATAAGCTGAACACTGCAGCGTAAAACAAAACGTTTGATGCTTCAGATTTGAACTCAAAGAAAGTCTCACATTCTCTTTCTAAAAAGCAAAGCGTGCAGTCATCTGGGTTCTCTTCGGGTTGCTGAAAGTGCATCTTTAAACGCACTGGAAGTCAGGGTGAGGGATGGGATGGCACGATGGTGAGCAAATATTGGAAAAAAGGTGATGAACAGCTCCGACATTCGAGGTAAGGACATATGGTGTGGAGAAAAAAAAAATCAATGATATTCTACTCAGCATCCAGCGAGGGCCAAATGAAGTGAGACCTTATGCAGAGTGACTTGATTTTTCTTTTCCTTTTGGAGCAGGTTCATACCAAGCTCTATTTTAGCCCAAGTGATAACAGGTAAAATATTTAATGACTTAAATAAATGTTAAAATCTAAGAAATATGCTCAATCATTAAAATCATGCTTTAGATTATGATAAATTTATGACAGAGACCCTTGGAGATTGAGCACTGTGGTGGATTTTAATGTGCCAACCTCTCAGGTTATTAATAGTTGTCCAGGACATTAATAATCGGACAGTAAATATTCATTGCGAGCCTCCATATCATGGCATAAAGGCTATGTCTGGCTGATTAAAAATGCATAAGGTGTAATGGGGCTTTATGAATAACTTAGAAGATGCATCTCACATGCTGGAGAATGGTGAAAGAACAGAAAAGGTATACAATATGACATTGTTAATGTACAACATAGTGTACGTAATAGCAAAGGAAAAGCAAACAATTTCATTCTGAATGTTGTAAAAAAAAAAGCATGGCTGAATCAATACTGGAAGGTCTTCACAAACAAAACAACATCACTTCTTATTTTAATACTACGCATGTTTAATGCACATGCTACCTAATGTTAAATGACAGGGTTTTAGAACTGATCCAACTGCATTACATTTGTCTTTATTCATAATGTCTCATCATCCACTTGTACTGTACGCGACCAGTAGATGTCAGTTTTGTATAAGAGAAGGTGTTCGTGGCGGCTACCTCACCTCTGAGACCAGCTACAGTTACCGTTTTTCATTTGGAGCATCCTACCACAATGTAACCGTGGTTACTGCACAGATTACAATATGAGTTTATGCTGATTATTAAGTTATTATTAATTTAAATAAATTAACTGGAATATTACTATATATGTAACTTTTAGGTTACTTATTACTGCCTATTGTAAGAGGTCATTTTGGTTCCTCCGTGTTCATGATGGAACTTTTCAGAGTGTTACAGTTAACAGTGGGTAAGAACAGATGAGCGCACACTGTGCTGCTGGGTTGGTGTTTGTTCTAAAAGATAAAGACAGTTGTTGCCTGGCAAAGAAATAAGGTTTGCAACTATAACGTGCAAACTGATGTTTATAGATTTGTCTCACACATAAAAAAACGTAAAAAATATCCACATAAGTAGGTCAGCACATATTTTATCTGTGTGACAATTGTATTGTATTGGTATTGTATTTTTACTCTTGCTGAAAATGTTGTTTGGGGCAACTTCATTGGCTCCTAATCGAGTCTAAGGCCTCATCTCAATCACTCCAAGTTTGCCATATATTTCACTATCCATGATATACTGTATTATTTATTCTTTGAGATTTTATTGAGTGTTTGAACCAACGGTCTATTCATACAGTGCCCTCATAAATTCAGTGTCAGAAAGTTTAACATGACATTTGCGTAGTTTCTAACAGTCATAAAAATTATATGACACATTAAATAGCTTTACAAGTCTTGATACGTCCGTATTTGTTCTGTAAGTACACATATGACAAGTTAAAACACTGTCCCCTGTGTTGTTCAGAGAACTTCCTCTGCTACTACTAGTGAACATGAAACAGACATTGCCTGAGAATAAACTGCTCCACTCATCTCTGTAAGACATGCTCTTCTTGGACACACAGTATTGCTTCTAAAATAAATTACTTGCCCACATTTGAAATTAAAGAAGTTTTCTTGTCTTCTTGTTGATGTTTGGATGATGCTACCATCCAAAAATTAACTTTTTCTAGGGATGGCCTTGCTTATTTTAGTGAGACATTGCTAAACCGCATATTATTTGTTTCATAAGAGCATGACACTAAACGGGCTTGTCTTCTGCTTACACTGACTGGTGTTTTATGAAGCAAAATGCATAAAAATATAAAGCATGAAATCCTATGATAAACTGAAAACATTATTCAGGTTTCCTAGTGCTAGTGAGAACCGTCAAACATGTTCTGGTTGTTTGACGGGGACGTGCACCTGTCCCACCATCCTGGAAACTTTTAAAAATTTCCAATTGCAATTTACATGATATGCACATCAGCGCATTCTGTCATTAGTTACACTTTACACTGCGGTGTAACATAAAAAAATGTACTGTGTATAGGAAATACATAAACCATGGTGTGATATGTTGAGAAAACTCTGCCTACTTCAAGAAAACAAACAAACAAACAAACAAACAAAAAAGCTCTCATAGATTCACAAAAACATCCATATTTTCAGTTTTTTAAATACCTTTTCTTAGTTGTTTGTTAGCAAAACTGAATAGAAACAATCTTGGTTGTTCTGACAAGACCCCACTAGGACTTTGTCACCTTCACTGAGTGCAGTAATGTGTTCATGTTTGTTTTTAGATAATCTTTTCACGAACATTACAAATGTTCCACGGTCAAACTAGTTTTGCTCCACAAAGGTATTGCTATATCCACTTTGACATGCTAACCATAATGACTGTAACTGTAGAGATAAATTCAGGCTTCGGTTTTAAAAGGAAGACTCTCAGATATATCTGCTTTTTTGGTCTTAAAAACCAATCGGCAGCAGAAAATGTCCATTGTTTGTCCATAAACAATTCCATGGATCCCTGTATTTTATCTGTAAGTAGTACTCAGCCCCATGTAATGCTAGCAACTTGTGTTTTGAGTGATATTATTTGTATCCTACCTATAGATAAATTACAGATACTTATGTATTAGCGGAAATTGTACACAAATACGTGTGATGAATATAGATGAGCTAATGCTCAGTTTAATGCCATTCTTAGTTTGGACCTCCAATATTGCTTGCACTGTCTGTCTGGATGCTATATTGTGGTTACATTCCACTGAGGCAATAAAAATGATATAATGTTATGGGATAATGTATCAGGGGCAGCACTCAATTTTGTATCTTAAAACATTTCCTAAATAATTTGGGTTACAGCTGACACACTCTCTCTTGGGGATTAAGACTATATGTATACAGCCAAATCTGTTATTGCTTGTCTGGGAGTGTCTGTTGGAGCCAACTGTAGAACCATAGGCTTTCTTTTAACAAAACCAGACTGGTGATGGTGCCAATGAACTGGCAGTAGCACAGCACCACACAACTCCTGGGCCCAAACCTGGAACCATTGACGTCAGTAGCTATGGGAGGAACTGCTGGAAAGATTTCACAGGCAACATAAGGTCGTTCTTCCTGTTTGTTTCACTCACTATTAGAGGATCTTGAATCGATGACTTTTCTTCCTTGACAGTTCAGCCATCATCATCTTCATCTGTAATGTCAAGTTGCTGTCACATACCTCTATTAGGATTAAATTAAGCAACCAAGATATGATTTTAGCCTGGTGTTTAGCTTTGTTTACTATGTGCCACTTTGTAAGTGAAGCTAAATGTGAAACACTGTATTTTGTCTAAGAAGTGCTGTTTACAAAGACAATAATTTTCCACGCCTTTATTTTTAGCCATTTGTTGCATTTTGATTTATAATGATGAAACTGTTATGCCAACTGATTTTTCTCTCTGCACAATTCCTCATAACAAGTTTAACTCTTTACTTTTTTCAATATAACGCACCTCTGCTCTTTTTTGATTGCACAGAAATATAGTTAATGATCCGTCTGAGTTTATGTCAGCAACCACTGGTTTAGATTTAAGAAGTCAGTTCGTAAATGTGAGCTTACTTTCTTTGCCAAACCTTGAGTGATATTTCTGCAATAGGTGGTCTGTTTACCTAGTAACGTTTAGTATCCCCACAATGTTTTCTTTTTGGCAATTCTTAATTTAACATAATTCATCCATAATTGGCTTCAACGCCCCTTCCCTTTTGTCTTCAAGCTTTTTTTCTATCACCTAGCATCCCTGGGGCTCAGCAGAGATGTTATATCTGTGCTGCACACTGCGGACACTCATAGAGCCCCGGAGCAAATGAGTGGACATATATATCACTTGACTGTGTGTCAGGACGATTACTGGATAAAGATCACAATATGACACTTTTCCTTTTCTGTGCTGGCTCAGTGAACAGAAGGAAAGCTCCTGCAGCTCAGCATGCCCCTGTCCAGGATATTGATCACATTTCTCAGACCTAAGACCTCTCAAGCTTGTCAGGGGAAAATCATTCTGCTTTTTTTTTCTTACCTTGAAAGAAAGCACACTAATTCTCTCTCTTTCTTGAGAAGATGGTGATGTTGTTCTTGCAGTCAAATATTTGATGAGCCAGCCTTTTTTCCATCTCTAAAATGGATCATGTTGATCTGAATACTGTAAAGCGTATGATTGCACTGCACATTAAAAGACAAAGTACTTGGGAGGTGTATTTATATATCTATTCAGACTAAATATATAGATTTAGTCCAAATAAAAGGCAACGGGATTTCCAGATACTACAGTTTTCAGCACGTTTATTTTGAGCTGGGTATCAATACACAAAACAAGAGCTGAGTAGTGCAGGTGGGTTGTACAGTACTATGTCCATGTTAACAAAAGCACTTCCCTCCTAGTTTAAGATGTGTTTTCAGGGGATTTTTTCAGCAAGAGCTTGAGCTCTGGGGAGCAGACGAACGAGACAGTAGGATCAGTTGTTTTTGGCGTTTCCATGCTAACAATAAAAAACAATATCATTAATACGTTTGTTTATCTGCAAATCTTTTACATTCCCCATTGAAAGAGTAATTAGTTTTCTACTCACTGTGTAGTAAGCACTCCCTTCTGCAGATTTACATGGTAATTATAATAATGAGTTTACTTTCTGAGTATGATATACCCAAATCAGTTACACATATAGAGCCTTTGTTTTGGTAATGTGAGGAAACACATATTGCACTCTCTATAGAGCTCTGCTATTATTCTTTCCTCACAATCTGTTTTCTGAGTGCTAAAGGGGAGCGGGAGCCTTATGACCCTTAATCTTCCCTATTCCTTTCTAGAATGGCCAGAACAAATCAATAGTGCAAGCAAAAGCATTTTTATATATGCAGTTATTAGGTCATAAGCTACAGTATGTCACACTTCATTTTAGCAACAGCTAAGGCCTCCAGTGGGGCCGGCTTTCTCCCAGCCCTGTCCCTGCAGGGACATTATGAGAATCATAAATAATATGTGCTAATGAGATATGAATTGATTACGTGGGGAAAAGCTTGACGCTCTCAATCCATCACTCTAAATGATGTTTAACAATAGATTACCAGCCAATAATTCCTCCAATATGAGATTAAATAAAATAGCAGGGCAGTTTTCAGCAGACTACCGCTACCTCCCTCTCCTCCCATTTTCCAACGGGTGGAAATAAATCTACTCAATTACTGTACCACCAATCCGTTTTTCACTGCTAAGGACATTATTATTTCATTTAGAGCTTGTTCATGCATCATAGATTATTTCATTTTACTCAGTCAATACGGAGAAGTGCAGTATTTTATTTTATCCACTGGGGCTTATGGTGAAGTGGGGTTTTAATGGAGTATACTTGGCTCAGGAAGAGTGGCTTGTTGTAAAATGGAGAGAAACGTGGTTATCACCTGGGCGCAGTTAGAAAAACCCAAATATTCATGCTCACATATGCAGTTTTCTCAGAGATATATACATTCGCTCCATGCTTTCCTCGGGCGCCTGACAGACAATGAGAAAATGGTTCTCCTTCAAACCTGTGATCAATTGAAACTGCATTAGCTGTGCCTATAAGATGATTTGGAACATCACTTCAATCCCAAAGAACAATGAAAATTGGATAACACACATGCTCACTGGGCTCTAACTTAGCTGCAAATCATGTTAAGGTTTTCAGTAAAGCCAAAGTTGTGATTGGTTATTTCTCCTTTAACTGCATCAAGTTGTACCTCTGAGGGTTTACTTGTGATGATCTGTGTTAATGTGTGTTCTTATCGCTTTTCTATAGCTCAAAGACACACAGGCCTAGAAACAAACAACGCAGAAAGTGGGAGTACTTGCAATTAAATCCCAAATAAAAGCTTTGATCATTGGGTAATGTCTTGACATGAACTCCAAAATGCAACATTTTCATCTAACAATTGACATCATTTTGACATTTTCCTGTAACTGCAGAGCAGCCATATTCAAAATACAGGGCAATAGGCCTTAGTGAGAATGGTATTAGGTGGACCTTTTTTTAGAAGTGCAATGCTGGAGATAGCAAATGGTTCGCTGTTCTTCTTAGCGTCCTATCTCTTAAACAGCTCCAGTAGTTGCACCAGATGACCAAACTGCTTTGTAACTGTGAAATAACCTTATACTGTACAGTATTTCTTAATAGGTTCAGTTGAAAATGCTAATCTGTTGGTTGGGTCAGTCAGTCTAAGGTATACCAACAACCATAGCATATAGATTACCATAGGATTGTTTTATGGTTTATGGATGAATCCCATCAGTGTTTGCTAACATCCTGTGTTGCCACCATGAGGCTGGCATTTGCGGGTTCATATGAAAAAATGCAACAACAAATAGACTGACATGAAATGTGCTGTAGAAATGTTCCCCAGTGTAAATGTAACTTTAGTGATCTCCTTGCATTAACAGAGTCGCAACAAAAATCCAGGAGTCAGTGTTCCTATACAATCTGATTGTTTCAGATTTTATTTGTTTCAGCTGTTGCTGTCTAATGTTTGTAGAACAATCTTCAACAAAACAAGTTCAGAACATAAACATATAATCAAGAGCCGATAACCAAGAACAATGTATATGTCTGTGAAGGTTCTGAGAACAATGTATAATTTTTCAAACTCAGGAATATAAAATAAGTATTCTTAGTCTCATGTTTTTAGATACAGGTGATTCTGTCATGGAAAAAGACTAAAACGATTTAACATGCTAGAATTAAATCCCCTTCAACTTAGCACTTTGTCACTTAACTTCATATTTCATTGCTAAATTTGAACACTGCACTGTGATGTTAATTTAGAAGCTAATAAATACATATTCTGCTACAGTAGATTCCCACATATCAGAGTTAGAAAACAGTTTACTTTAATGATGGACTATTTCTGCTTTCTGCAGAGCATCTTTTACCCACATCTGCAGAACGAGGGAAATCTGTTACGTTTACTGAGATCATCAGCAGAGTTTTGAGTCAATAAATATGTAAAAATGACTCTGTAACAATCATGGACCACAAGTTCTAACTTGTGACTCTGTCAGCACCTCGGAGCAAATGCACGATCACTTGCAAATCCAACAACCCATGCACACTTTCTTCAGAGATCCCTTCATGTATGGCAAATCACAGCCTGTTTATGACCAAAATAAGGTTACCTTCAAAACTGAAGTTGTTCCCATCAGTCTATACTTGGCAGAAAGTAGTACCAATGTTTTTATATACTTCAGTCAATGATAGGTAGGTAACATGCTGAATTGCCTTTGTAAAATAAATATTATATGTGTTATAAATGTTAGCATAGCTTTGTCACTGGGTGCATTTTAGTATGCTGATGCTAGCAGCAGCTCAAGGGCACTGCTGTGCTTGGGAACAGCTGGGTGCCAGAATTATGCAATAGCCTTTGGTCTTGCACAGTACATGCTTCAGCAGTGTGGTAAAGTGTACATTTCAGTCAATACGTGTGTGTTATACATCAGTTTATGATCAAGCCATGCTGATCTTTAGAAACTAATCCCACTTGCCCACACTATATTCCACCTCAAATATCAACTCTTCTCTGAATCGTACACATCTTATCTCTGAGTCTTGCACGCGGTTCCTGAGTTCCTTTATACCACGGCTTTGCACCATCTCTCTTCATCCCTTTGTATCCTGTCTTCTGTCCATTCAATCCTCTTCTCCTCTGTCGCTTTGCTCTCTGCGTGGGCTCCTGTGGGTAAGGAGTTGAGTAGGCTTGTCTAGTGGCTGAAGTCGGGGCTGGATTGGGAAGAGGTGGCTGTCACAGTGTCTGATTAATGACCCGTCGGTTGCGTGTCCAGCCACATTAGGGCTCCATGTATCTACCAGCGTCCACACGGGGCGAGGGGCTTTGTTCTGGGAGGAAATGGTGTCAGTGGCCCACAGCCGTTTGCCTATAAAAAGATAAAGATTTACTGTCATCAAAGGCCAGATTAAAGCCCACAATGGTGACATTGATTTTTTTTTTCTAAACCAAAAAATTCACATTTTGGGAAAACCCATTCCAGGACCAGAGAGAGATATGATCAGCTTATTTGGAAAGGATAATATGGAATCTTCTCTCAGAATGAACTTTGAAAGAAGTAAATTGTAAATATTGATTTCTGAAATGAAGTGTCAATCTTGGTTGGGCCAAGATTATTTCTATCATCTGGCTCAACCCCCAGCGAACGATGAATTCAAAACTGCTGACAAAGTGGAGTGTATAGGATTTCTGTTAGGAGCAGTCGGCAGCGCTTTACCGCTTGGCCGGCCTGAGCCCCTGCCGGTAATGGCTGTTCAATTTTATCAGATAACGGAGGAGATCTCATCAGAGGCGAAAAATGAAATGAACTGTGACTCAGAATCAGGATCCCTGCTCTTATCCTAGCAAAAATCATCGGCGCGGGGCCCAGGGCTTTCCATTATTTCAGGTCACTTCATTACGGCCCCGCACACAGGACCCAATTGCTACAAACAAAGCAGGCCCTTCCTGCCTCACCCAGGGGTCGAATGTGAGGGGCAGTTTGATAGGCTCTTGACGTGTCCAGGGTTATCCTATTACCACTTAAGAGGGTTGCTGAAAGGCAGCAAATCTCGCTCACTTGTTTGTTATCCTTTCTCACCCTTTTGTGTCATGAGAGGTTTTATTGCTCACCTTATTTCTCATGTTGGAAAATAATTCATCTTTTCCACTTGCAGTTCAAAATGGATTTCCTCGTCCTCAGCTTCGCTCCTTGTTTCATTTATTTTGAAACAGATGACGGAGACAAGGTGACCCGAAGAGCAAAAAGTCACTGGTGCCTTTTGAAATGTATGCACTTTTACATCACACATAACAAACTTTTGTTTGTTATGCAAGTTTTTCTCTATCCTTACACCAGCCTCAACCCCCGAAACCCTAATGAGAAAAACTTGGAAGGGGTTAAGAGAAATAAACAGGGAAAATAACTACGGCATGATTATCACTTGCTACTTTCTGAAGCGTGTGGGTTTACATGTGTGTATATGTGTGTATTTTCTTACTTGCAATAATGAATGAAATAAGCTGTTATCGCCTAGGAATTTGTAGCTTTGTGAGTAATTACAGTTTTTGTTCCAGCCTCCATAGGCTCAGTATTGATCTCTAGGAGGAGGGTGGTCGATACACATGGAGGGCAGGGGCATTTGATAGCTACATAGGAGAAAAATGACGTTGGTCTTAGCGGGGAGATTTGTAATGGAGTGATAAGATGAGCTAAAGGTAGGGAAACAATGACTGAGAGTTCTCTTTATTCCCAGACGTCTTTACTGGCGTTCTTGAGTATAAAATGTTTGTCTGTAACTATATTATAGTCTGCTTTTTATTATTGGCATTTAATTTAAAATGGGCCTAATGAGATGATGACACTTAAAAAAAAAAAAAAAAAAAGATCCAATCAATCCAACCAGTGCATCTATACTTTGACATGCAGTGTTACAGTGAAGACTGCTTTGTAATGTCATTTATTAATATCATCTTTTTCTGTGCCCCTAGCCACGCACATTTAAAATGACATAGCCAAAATCTGTGTATATTAAAGTAAAGATTAAAGAAGATGCTTTACTTTTTGTCCTACTTGTTAAGCTTGATGTATAGACCTCCAAGGAGCACCAGAAAGTTCTTTTATTTGCTTTAGATTTAACTTTATCTGACTTATTTTCATGTAGAAAAGACGCTGAGTCACTGCATTCCTTGCAAGCTTCAGGCCATAGACCAGTCCACTCACAGATGGATCAGTATAAATGGTGTTTTTATGTTATTGTTAAGTACATAAAGTCAAATGCTGATTTTTTTCACTATGTTGCAATACCCTGATTTTGTCGTACTGTAAACCCAGGAGTGTGTGTTCACTGCCTGCCAACATGGTTTGCCTTTTTTAGAAACTTGCAACTTGATGAAATATTGATATCTTGTTAATAATACACATAATATACTGTTATAAGTAGGTGTGTAATTGTTGCTTTTCTACATTTTGTACAGTTACTGTTCCAGGCTCTCTTCTTACCTCCATGAAAATACATGCATCTATGTATTTTAAGGTTAATACGCTGAAAGAGACAGCGTGCTATGAACACATTGCAATAATACCTATATTATGATTTTTTTTTTTTATCTTGTGCTCTCTCATTGCATGCAGGTTCCACTCCACACTTTAGATCGAAATGTTGTACTTTTCTCCATTTACAACATTCGTTCACAGCTATGGTTACTATATTTACAATTTTACGTTTTATTTTAAAGAATAATCGAGACGATTAAGCTTCATTTACCAGTAATCAGAACTTAATGACATAACCTAACAAAAGCGTAGTTCCTGAGAGGATTGAATGCCCTCGAGGTGGACAATAAACACTGCACTAGGATTACTCTTAAACAAACACAAACTTTATAAATGATGAATAACGATGTAGACTTATGACTCAATGCTGTTTTATATTATAAAACATCATTTTGGTTGTTAGCAGAGTTTGCAGTTTTCTTTAAAGAAACTATTTTGGTCTGCGTTGTGTTTTTAACCCATAAAATCCGATCAAGTGGTGGTCTCTGAAACATGACAGGCTGTTGTTCTGCCCACGCGGTCCAGTGTTGTACCACCCGAAGAAGAACATCCCCTGATTCCTCTGTTTGAGAGACACATGCCATGCGGAAGTCCCCGAAGAGGTCAGCTTTCACTTCCTAAAATTGGCCTGTGTTGAAAATCCTCTGGTCTGCTATCTCCTAGAATACTCCTGTGTGACCGCACAGAGGACATTTACAACAAAAAGAAAATGGCCTTATTCCCTCTCCTATCTCATCCTCTCAGAGTAACACAAAGTTGACATTAATAGAAAATAAAAAGGAAAAAGTCTCGAAACAAAGTTGAAGCCTTTGGTTACGTTTCAGAGCACAGGGCAATTTAAAAGCCTGAAATGTGGAATTAGAGAGGATTTGATGCGTTTCAAATTGAACGAAGGGGGACACCATCAGTGGCGTTTGCACCTTCAGGCATTATTTAAGTAATGTCTTGTGGCACGTTTGAGGCATTGGAAGGCAAGGGCATAGAAATGAGGGATTTATGTAGACGCCAGTGCAGTTTTATCTCCTTTCTTCAGTCTGAGTGCACGCTCCGCTGAGTAAAAAAACAAGCAGGCATACAAGCAGATTCAGATCATACAGTGTTATGTGTTTGAGTTATCTGGATATTCACTTTAAACAGCATCTAAATCAAGCTGTTCTCAACGGACCTCATCCACTCCTTATCGAAACACAGGCAGTGCCAGATAACTTGATTTGCTTAAGGAATGGAGGAGATATTAACAGCACTTGACTACGGCAGTGGCCCCTTCTGTTGTTCGTATTAAACCTATCCAGCACTTCATTATACCTTAACTCTCTGGAGAGTCTCTGCGTACAGTCTCTCTTTATCTCCTCTTTTCTCCTGTGTTTTGCTCCCTCCTTCTCTCTCTCTCCCTCTTTACCTCATGATACAAGCATCCTGGTAGCAGACAAGAGCATCATCAACATGCGCAGTGTGCCGGTGTCATGCAGATAGCCTCTGTGTTGGTAATGGAGGGAACAGCGATCGATGGGGAGCAGGAGATGGCTGTAGCCGAGAAGCCTCTGTTTGGCTAGCCTTAATCCTGATGAGTAATGCTGCTGTCATAAAAGAAGGGATAATTTAATGCTGACGCTTAAATCGGCGATAAATGGCCTGTTGCTGACACGGGGCGAAGTCGAGCAGCCCGTCACAAGTTTTGAAATACCAATTTCATTCCAAATTTAATGTCACAGAGAAAGCTTTAGGATAATCAGCCAAACAAACCAGCAATTATTCTATGATTGGAAAGACTGAAAATGTGATTAGAGGACCGTGACATGCCAGTGATGTCATCATGTTGTCCGTAAAGTAGTTTTCTTTATTTTCTTTTTTTCTACCTATTTGTGTCATTTCATTGGTGTTAGGTCAAAATCTGTATACTGGCAAATTTACCAGAACAAAACTGATTGTTACAATGTAACAAATTTGTTACATATCATATTTTGAATGATATAAATATGTAAAATGAATAAGATATTAAAATCATATGTCTATATATTCAAACCTTATTGATGACTTATATGTATAGAAGATTTAATACCCGACAGGTTGTTTCATAAGGTGCCATGATGATGTCACCCAAACTTTTTACCCACTCACTGTTGTCGTCTGTGGCATTAACTGCAATTCAATAATCAGCAGCCAGTCTGCTGCACCTGGAAGACTAAAAATTTGCGGTGACCATTAAAATACGTCGTGTACCGAGGCAGACAAACTAAACAAACATAGCATGCACAAAGAACAAACATAGCATGCACAAAGAACGCTAATTATTATTATTATTATTATATCAGTATTAATAATCGTAATAGGGATTCTTGGAAGTCTATATTAAGCAACAACAGTACAGCAGCACTTGCAAAACTGCTCCCTGGTTATTGCAATGCATATTTCTCTATGCTTTTGAAACGTGGACACTAACAGCAAGTTGAGAGAAAAAAAAGCTGAGGACATTAGAGATGAGATGTTTCTGCAAAATCCTCCTCATCTCCTACCATGACCACATCACCAAGTCACAGAAGCCAGTGGACCGTATAAAGATTTTCTGTCAGTAAAGAAAGAAAGAAAGCTGTTGTTGATGCGAAGTCATGAACGTACATAGAAAGAGTCCACACACCTTGCCTGCGTCTCAGATGTCTGTAGCACATAGACCCGTACAACCTCCAAAGCTAAAACATGAAGCAAATATGTGAAAAAAACTTCAATTAAATAGCCTCTTGAGGTTCCTTCCAAACGCGAGTCAGTACTGTAAAGTGTTAAAATGCTGATATTTAGAACAGAAATAAACCTGAAAATTTGCTTTTTAGTTTTTTTTCCTTTTTCCCCTTTTTTGCGGCAGGTGTAGCAACATGGATTTTATTTAGCCTTCATACAAAGGTTTGAATTTATATTGCATGACTACATGACGGGAAGGTGCCAGCTTTCTGCTAAGGAGCTGGACTGGGTTTGTGGTGTTGGTGCATTATAGAGACATGAATGCAATTATCAGACAAATCTTATGGTCAGTACTATGTACAAGAAACCTGTATGGACATTCTTTGATGACTGAAATTGTAGTAACATTTTATTTATACCATAGCACCAAATAACAGGCGTCTGTGTCTGTGCATGGTTTCCCACACTTTACCAATGCACCTTTCTAACCAAACTACATAGCAGTAGCTGATAGCTCTGCTGTTCTCTATGGCCTCTCACTCAAATTTAATTTATAAAAATCATAAGACATATTTTGTCATAATCTGAGCATACAATCTTAATTCACTTAGGCAACTTTGTTCCTGTAATTTAATGAGTTCTCTCTTTCATTCTTTGCACTCTGCCTATTTATAATCACCAGAGGTGCTTTTTTCTCTTAATT
Source organism: Oreochromis aureus (assembly GCF_013358895.1). Lineage (NCBI taxonomy): Eukaryota > Metazoa > Chordata > Actinopteri > Cichliformes > Cichlidae > Oreochromis > Oreochromis aureus. Next base: position 12,836,103 of record NC_052952.1, read on the forward strand.
TTAATTACTGTATCACAACAATAAAAGGAAAAGACAGAGAAAAATCTCTTTAGGTAACAAGTTTTACGACTTCCTTCAGGGAGAACAGTAAAACAATAAGTTGGCCAGCTGGGAAGGAAGATGCTCCTTTTTTCCTCATATAAGTGCCTTTTTATGCTTACGAAATGAATATCTTGAGGGATACTAATTGCCATATACAGGCAAGACAAACTATTTATCTGCAATTATACTGTTTGAATAACAAATAAAAGTCTGCCGTTTTTTGTTGATCTCGAAACATAAAGAGTTTTATGTTAAATGTGTCATTTTCCCTGAAGACACAAGCTGATTTATGTTATCTCTGAGTCTTTTTTATTTTTAATTTGTCTGAGAGGATATTTTGATCCTGTATGATTTCTGTCAGCCACACTGTAGCTGTTGCTGGAGGATGACATGCCCACACTAATCCATTTACAGTGGCTTCACATTGAGATGGTTTTGATACTCAGACTGTTTGCAGGCCACACAGGGACCTTGTGTACAGAAACTTAAATTGATTTGATTCCTAACTCCCTTATCTCTAAATGTTTAGGAACAGAGCAGTTTTTTTTATGATTTATTACTTCAAAGCCATAAAGTCTCTTGTTGACACAAAAGCAAAGAACTCACTCACGCAGCCTATCTCAGAGGCCACCGCGCCTCGGCCCAGGGCTGCACTTCCCCAACGTGACTCAAGAAGGCATTTTGATTTTGTTGACAGAGGCTGTGGGAGGAAATAATGGAAAAGATAAAAACTTCAATTATGATTTTTTTTTTTTTTAACTCTGGCAAAACGTTGCCTCGGTATGACAGATTATATGATAAATGACACATTTGAAAGTTGCTTGTTGTTTAAGATGTGACGATTTCTTGAGCGGCAAATAGGGTCCCTTGACCTTTTTTTTCCCTGAAATGCAATTGTTTGGTCCCCTGATGTGGCGACTGTTTTTGATGCAGGAAATGATATAAAGTGATGGTGCAAAGAGGCGCATCTCAAGATATTTTCTTTATCTTAATATTCTAAATGTTACTTTATCTCACAGTTATCATGCGGCCTGCTATAGAGTTTACATTCCATCGCAAGTTGATGCACAAAACTGTCTTCTGCTCTCCTGTGGATTTGTGTACTTTGTTGCTGCCGAGACTTAAAGACCAATGTAGCTAGGCAGAAATGGGCTAACACAGCCATTTGACCTTGGGTGGCTTATTTGCTCCAGTGAGACAGCCTAAATATTTACCTGTCATTGTTGATGATACTCCAGGCTTCAATGCCTTTAATGGTTTTGATGGAGAAGCAGGGCTTTGCAGCACCCAGGTGATGGAATGGCGAAATTAAGAGCAGTGAATTGGGCTATATCTTTGGGACACTGCGGCTTTAATTCTGTGTCTTATAATACAACCACCTTAATCTGTAAAAGACTGGAGCAAGATAGAAGAGAAGCCGAGAATTGCAATGGAAAACAATGTGTCAACTGCCTCGGTTTAACCTTGACAAGGTCTGTTCTCTGGGAGTGAGGTGTGGGGAAGTGCAGGTTCCAAACAAAAGTCCTGCTTACAAGGATATTAACATAGATAAATAGCATCACAGTGTTAACATAGTACAGTGAAGGTTTACAGCTCTTATTTTTATCCTGTAAGCTCCGGCTACATGTGATGAGACAACTAAAGCACTGAGGAATTGTAGTTAAGTTAACAAAAGGACAAACTATGAGAGAAGGTCTGCAGCAGGACATGAAGTCTGATCTCCTCCTTGAAAGGCTTATATGCTACATATTAATGGGCCCTCACTGGATATAGACTGAGTCTAATTAACTAAACCCTGCCTTCACCCCCATTCTTTTATTTTATACCTTTCTACAGTTAAGGAATACTGCTTCCTGTCTGGCACTGGTCCCCTGTTCTCTATAGTCCTCTTCTTCTCTCTGCTCTTCCTCCACACTCAGCAGGCTCTGAGAAGTCTGCCGCTTTGAGTCTCATAGCCACGCACCAGAGGGATTGCTGATCCCCATTTCAGATAATGGCCCTCAATCTCTTATCATTTACAGCTGTCCACCAGTAAACAACAAAACAAAACAAAACAAAAAATGATAGAAATAGATGAAAGGCAGGAGGAAATTCCTCTAGTCCTCTCAAAGCTTCTACTCCCGCGCTGCCATTGTTGGACACCTTATGACGATAGTTATCAAAATCATAATCGTTTACATTTTCACTGCCTTATCCCCACACACCAGAAGTTTTCCATTTTCAGGATTGATTTGTTTCAGACGCATTTATCTTTTCAGCAAAGGAGATCGAAAGCTCTGGGCTGCTTTTTTTTTCTGTCAAACTTTTGATTGGTCCTCAAGCTAAAGCCGCTTCCACAGCAAGGCAGCGAAATTGAAATGCCTGGACTGAACTTGCCTTCAACACTTATTACTACATCATGCCATGTGAATAGGCCACCGTAGTCCTAATCCAGATGCACAGCACAACATGGACTATTCAGTGTACCATCTGGCAAATATAATAAGGTAAAATAATGCATTTTTAACCCTCCCTAATTGGCGAAGTCATTTCATTATTATAAATATTAGGTATCTGTAATGGGGAACACTAATTCCTTTGACTAGACTAAAGATTCCCGCCTTCAAATAAGCATGCTAATCTAATTAGAAAGCTAGCAGAGCTGAACGACTACATTTTCTCATACTTAGCATTGGAGGGCCGGGGCTTTGTGGAGCAGATGTGCTGTGAAATTAATTTCCTCTGGTGTAACCGGAGACGCTCTTCTCACAGTCTCTGTTATGAAATTTCCATTTCACAGATGATAACCTATTATCACTTTATTCAAGGGAAACGTGTTAATGGCCAGGAGGAAGATTGAATTATTCATATTTGCTCATTTCTATTCTGCAGCGCGGCCCTGCTCTTTTCATGCACTGAGAGAGGGCTAATGTAAACATGACCAGAATCCTTGTAAATTGGCTTGTAGAGGAGGCTGTTAGCATAGTGCCTGGGGACTGATGCTAGACGGGGATAACAGCTGATATCTGTAAAGTACAGGCTGTGTGTGTGTGTGTGAGTGTGTGTGTGTTTGTCTGCGAGAAAGAGAACGAGAGGCAAAAGTGTGTGTGCGTATGCACGCGCGGCAGTGGGTGATTGAGTGAACAAGTGAGGGTGTGCTCCTGCGAAAAAGTGTGTCAACAGTGTAACAGGGATGCTACAAGCTGGTAATGGAAGCTAATTGGACCGGGAAGAAGGTAGCCTCGCTGCTAACATGCAACACACTGAGGAATGTGGATTCAGGTGATCAGGCTATCAACTGCTGTGACACACACATACACACACACACATCGCGTTTTCCATCTGTACAGCTTCTACTGTGTTTCCAGAACACAACAGTGCCCAAAAAGTCACTTTGTGCACTCTTAACTAAGTTTTACCGTGGGTAAATGTTTCCTGGAGCAGCATCCCAGGAAGTTAAAGAACAGCTTTATTTATTTCCTCAGTTGGTGCTGGTTGGCTTTAAGTGCTTCAGTATGCTAGGACAGGAAGGAGCTCATTCACAAATAATGAGGCGTCCCGTCGCAGTGATGTCCCCGCCGTTCATTCACTAAATATATGTGACCCCCATAGGACGTGAGTGTTTTGCATGTATGATGTTGTAAAGCTCACAGATAAGACTAATGCGTATTTATCTGTTAATTCCTTCCCGTTTCCTACGATTCAAATAGCAAAAAAAACATATGGTTGCGATTTATTTACAAGTGTCCTGTAAAGAACGCTTTCTTTCATTAGGGGTAGCAGCGGTGACACTCATTTCCTGTTGCACAAAAATGTGCTTATTTCTCTGTTTGCCTTTCTATGGCAGCTCGAGATGATCAGGTAAGAGGAAACTCTTTTCTACTACTCTAGTAAAGTTTGACGAATTCCTCTTGTCATATTAATACTAAAATGTAGAACCTACATTTTGTCCAAAGAAAACTTCTAAAACCGAAGTTTACAACTCAAAGGACACCCTGCTATACGTCAAAGAAGCAATGATGGTGTCTGTCTGAAGCAAACATTTGGCAAACCATTAGGACCGCTATTCAGCCCAGACTATTTTATGAGAGAAATTAAGGGTAGAAAGAGACATGAGCACCATGTCTCCCAGAAGTTGAATTGAGGTCTGTTCTTACTTTTACAGCCAATAATGAGATTATATTTGAGCTGAAATGTGGCCATCCTCTTTACCCATGACAGGAAGCATTATAGATGTCTGCTATCCAAATCCATCTTTCCCATGGGAATCTGTTTTCAGGACACTTACATTGCCTCTGCTTTACATAATGCCTCTGGCATTATGGGTATTGATTATTAAATCTATGATGAATAAAATAGTCATGAATGCAAACAGATGTATTTTCAAATTTGGACTGAACGTTGCATCCATTATTAGTGTGGATGATTTTAAAGTCACTTTTAGAAAGTGTACGTTTTGCTTTTATATTAAACATTTGATAAGCAATTGCAGAACTTTAATTCAGTTCTCTAATATGAGCATGCAATAGTCAGCTTCACATAGCAGGAAATATGCATGAACCTCAACACATTAATCAAATATTCAGCGATCACTAGGTGGCAGTAGAGTATACTCTAAATGCACATATGCATATTGCTCCATGTAAGGTCCACTTCAAGACTCCCCTGCAGCTACAGAGAGGTCGCTGATGTCATGTGATCTACACCTTTAAACAGCGTTTCCCTCACCTGAAGGCAATACCTAACTTTTACCACTGTCATGCGATTAATTCAAATATCACGTGTAACTATTATAAGGGAAAACAATAATCTTTGCATTTTTGATCAAGTTAAATAAATGTTTCAGAAATATTTGGCCTAATCTGAACGCTTTTTTTCATGTCTACATGGAAAATCAGCTTTGCGCTCCAAGTCCATGTGTATGCAAATTTAGCTTTTCACTGAAACAAATGAACCAAAGTAACCCTTTTTAAATGCTAAAAGCAGAGCAGTGTGAGAGAGTTATAGTTTCACTGCTCGCACTGTTTTGTATTTCATGCAAAAACCAAGTGGAACCGCAAGTAATCATGCACTCTGGTGGACTCTGTCAGCAACATGTTTGTCCCAATTAAATTAAAACCAAGAATAAGTGAGATAAATCATGAATATGCATGGATTTCAAACGACTAAATTCAAAGAAGTGAAAAACTTGTCTAATAAAGTGACTCTCTGACCGCAATCCTTTTCGAGGACCTCTCTATTATAATGCCGCTTAACGCAATCCATAGCAATTCAAATCCTTATCAATATCAATTTACTCATATCAATAAAGAGCAGGCTCCCTCTGGATCCGTTCTCACTGGCATCTGTCTGACATTGCAGGCCCCTCATCACACCCAGACAACTCCCCCCTCCTCATCGCTCACAGCAGCCCTTGACTTTGGCGTCAATAAGGCCGACCGTCTTTGTGAGAGTATCGACAGTTATCAAAAAATGCCCTTGATGTAATTTCATGCCTGTCGACACTCACGGGCCATATGCTAAGGATTATGGGATGCCTCCATGCCACATAAGTGAACGGGACCGCGGCGCTAGGTGCCTAGGCCTTGGTCGCTTTATGGAGCCTTTAATGGCCCTCAATGCCAATGTTAGAGTCACAATGGCCCAAGTACTGCAGAGCGTCCACTGGGGGCTACCATCAACCTCAGCTACAGAGCAGCCGGGGAAATCCCGCCTCCTCCCACATGTGACACTTACTTATCACATTAAAGCGTTCTGCAGTGCCACAGCATATGTCGAGCCTCTGCGTTCGAGGCTTTAATGTCATAAGACTCTCGTTTACATTTTCAGAGGTATTCAGAAATGCACAGCGGAACGGAGGGCAGCGATCAGATCAGGCAGCGAGAGCTCTGCTGCTTTTTATGTCTGTGGAGCTTCTTTCTTTGAAAATGTCCTAAAGAATGAAGACGGTGCAGGAAAAGTGTGATTACACAGCAACTGCGTGCACTTCCTGCTGTTACAAAATCGTGAACATGTGCCACTCTGTGCAGCTACATGTTCTAACTTGCCAAAAGCATTATGGCAAGGTTATTTAGTTTGATTTACCAATGTTGAAGCTCTGCTGTGGAAATGTAATGACAGCAAAGTGACTCAAAATGACCCTAAAATACTAAAGGTAACCTGATCTGTGTTCTTTTTCTATGAAAACTTGATTTATAATTTTATCCTTACATTGCTGTTCAAGGAGAATTCAAATGCATCATAAACCGAGGCATTTTAGATTCATACAACACTTGGAGTTTAAAGAAATAATCTTCTTTACTGTGTTTTTGATAACTACATAAATACCCACCAAAATGTATATGCTGATCAACTGAAAAACGCTGTATCTTAGTTAAAAGCAGCTCTTGAAATAGGGTAAACATGAAAAACAATGTGCATTGCCTGATGTGGGAGTTTTTCACATTTTAACAAGACACATTCAATTTTATGCATTGCACAAGTGTACACTTTATTTCTCTCAAACGGTGGATTTGAGATCCCTTGTGGTCCTCAGCATGCTTAATTTTCTCTTTGACAATTGCAATGCAGCACATTGTTCTTCGAGGAATTGTAAAGTATTCACAAGGTGAGTCGGTTTTGGCAGAGATGGTATCTTTCCGCAGCCTTTCAGTCGTACTTTACAGAACAAACTGAATACTTTTGCAGTGTTTGATTTTGGTATGTTTGCATCCTTTTGTTAACTTGGATTTAATCAACTATTTCCCCCACCTTCCTTTCCTCCTTTTCTGCACTGCTTTGTTTTTCTTCTGCCGATGGTAGCTGAAGCGACTTAGCTGTTTTGTAAGCATGTGCACATCCTGATCTCTCATAATATTAGTTAAAATCAATGTGCTGCTTTTTTAATTATTGCTCATGGTACAAAGCGGGGAAGGCTCATTTAAAGGGGGATCGATATGGGAGAGCGATTGGTAGACGGTGGAGCTGTACATCAGGCGGCTTGATGTGAAAATCATTGGGGCCTGTGCAGGCTGTGGCTCGCGCTGATCATCCTGGTTAGCCCCCCAGCTGGCTGCAGGGCCTGGGTAATGGGTGAACCCTCCGTGAACCAGCATCCTTAGCCTCCACAACACCCCTCAGAGTAGCACACAGACTCACACCGCTCCAGCCCCTATGCAAGGCAAGAATAACACATCATAAAGTCTATTTCAAATAGAATACACAAAAAAAACAAGGCAGAAAATTCAAGTGCATTTCTCATTCTCCTCTTTTCATCTCCCCATTGATTATCTGTGCCTGGGATTATTCTCTTTTTATTTGGTCCTGTTTCCTCACTTGTGTTACTCTTTCCCCCATCCCCAGATACACGAGTGCATTCTTCCTCCATGTGCACTTCTATTATCTCTGCTATCTGTCCCCTGACCACAACCAGGCCTGACTGGAGGCTTGTGCTCCTCTGCTCTGTGGGCTTTAAAGAGGTTAATAACTTGGGCCTGCGGACATTATTTAAGGGTGGCCAGAGGAAATGTAACGCTCCTCTGTTTCTGTTGCTTTAGATCCACCTTTGACCCCGGAATCGTCCCTTCCTTCCCCAGCCCACATGACAAACACAACCTAATATCCACTACATCCCACTTTCTCCCTCTTTCTTCACACTTACTCTACTCGTTCCGCAGTTTTAGCAAAGCCCACTTCAGATCTCCTTCATCATGCAGTTTGGCCCCTCCGGGGCTAAACTGATACAAATGACGTTAATCTCGAAAAGTGTAAACGGCAGCGTTTCACAGCCTCTTACTGTTATTTGTCACCATTTCTGTCTCCAAAATGGCTCCATTTTGCACAGAGATAAAAAAAAAAAGTTAAAAGCCCAAATAATTGTTTTCATCATTAGATTACGAAGCATTTATCATGCAGTTTGTATATCAGCGTGCAACGGATGATTTATACAGGGCCTTCAACAACCAATGGGACGCCACCATCAGGGTATTAATCCCTATAAGCACTGATCCAATGTACAGTCAACATCTAGGTAAGCAGGGTTGCACATTCAATGTTCCTAAACGGAAAGAAAGGGGGGGACACTTTTCCTCATTTCATATCTTTAGCTGCTTGAAATGAGGATACCACTAAAGGTATTTATGCAGCAACACAAACAGTGTTTGTATGATAGATATTCTCAGTTTTCTAATGATTGTTTTCCATTCTTCCTATGGGGAAGGATTGAATTTTGTTGTTGCAATAACACATTACTAAGGCTTAAAACACATTTTGACATTAGCTAAAGGCACTTCTGCAATCATCTAAGTCAAATGTTTGTGTTTTGAGGAGCTACCAGTATAGAATATGTCCAATTAGAATTTAATACTGGTTAGACACAGTGACCCTTCCCTCTATATCACATTCTGAAACACTAATGTAATGGTTGTTTTGCATTTGGCTGGTCTTTTTCAGATGATCGCTATACATCATCTGCATCGTTCACATGCTTACATACACACAGCGCACGCACACTCATTCACTCACACTGGAGGGAAACGGTTACTGAGGCGTATCAATCATTTGTCTATAAGAGCAGCTCATTTGCTAATTAAAATCCTAAAAAGAGGGCAGAATTGACTTAGAACTAAATTCTTAATCACAAGTTTTGACCTGAAACCGATAATATGATTCGCAATGAAATATAATCATCCCAGGACAAACATCCATTTTTTCTTTTTTAAAAACCCCCCAAGGTCATTTGCCTTTAGTTCTCCTTAACATAATGCTTTTGGTCATTTAGAGCCTTTGCATTATTTTCTCCAATGATGACAAAGCACTATGGATAAAAAACAGAAGTTCATATCTGAGTGCATTTCAATAAATTACATGCTTGCTTAATTTGCCTTGCCAGTATTGATGCTTGTCAATTTCAAAGGGTCTGTGTGCTTTATCTAATGAAAGAGGCGGAGGGCACAACACCCTTTCATTTGGCTAAAAAAATGCTCTATTCAGCCAGATTTAAGATGAAATGATGCCTTTGGTTATGGACTGTGATTAATATCAAGGACATCAGGGTTCGTCTATATATAGAAGATCTGCAGCCGCCTTTAGCAATCCTGATTCTGCACCATGCAGAGATCGCTCACAGATAAATATCATCCCAGTGCCAATAATAACATGGCATGAGTAAAACAAACTTCGAGCACCAGTGTTTGATAGGTGCTGATAAAATTAACACTGCCTCACAAAAGCAGAAACCGTGATGTTTATAGTTTGAAATTGGTTATTGTACCGGTCAGTCGACTTTACGCATGGCATAAAAAATACCTTTTGGAAGTACACAGTGTGTTTGAACGAAAAGATGTAAAATTCCAAAAAAAGTGTTCACATTTGTCATATACTTTAATGAACTATTGATTTTAGAGCTGTAAATAAATATAATATATTGAATGAATGTAATGAATACACTCTGACAACAACAGTCAGAGAAGACGGATTTACTGCTCTGCTAAGCTAGGCTAGTTACTCTTCACAATGTCATTTTTAACAGGTCTTAAATTTTTTCCTCTATAATTCTTCTTTATATTTACATGTAGCATATTAAGTCTTGCATATGAATAAGTATTTCCTCTGGAAGAAACAGGAAGAAGTGGTATAGGCTATTAGCTTTAGCTGGGGGTGGTCAGGCGGTTAGCTTTAGCTAATAATTTATACCCCTTATAACATAGCCTACAACAGGAGCTAGCTACAGCCTGGTTTTAAGCATCCCCCTGAGAATTACATTAAGCTTCTGTGGCAGACAACTTACTTCTTTGAACTGAAACAAGTAAATTACATTACTGTGCATTTTAGGACATTTAGCCCTCTGGATTTTTAAATGTTGTAGCAAAGGGGAGCAGCAACAAGTGAGGTATAGGGGCATGAGAAATCAGAGTTCTAGCAGAAATAAGTACCAATGCAAACCACTTGAAAATTGTTTGAAAATTCAACTGGTTTTAATGACTTTAATTGCATAGAAAAAACCCTGCCTCCATAAACATGCATTAGGAGGCATGGCTGCCCCATTAACACTAGAATTACTGAGCCTTTTTTCCCTGGTGCAAGTCCCTACTACTAGATTTACTGGCCTGCGCAGATTTGCGTAAATTCCCCCCGACCTTAACACCTCTTGGCACCCCGCTGAGATTTTCACAGGTCGTCAGCTCCATTGTTCTCCTGCTTTTGTTGTGCAAACACACCTCCCCAACCCCTAACCATGAGAGATTCAAGTTTTTCCTTCCCTGCAAGGCTGCTTTCCTTCCTTACCTGCCTGCATGCCTGTCCATAAACATATATACACAGAGTTGTACATATATTTATATATTTATATAGCCACACCTTATATAATATGCATAAAGTCTAGTTATACACACAGACACATCTATATCATATATACACACACACACACACACACATATATATATATATATATATACATATATATATATGTGTGTGTGTGTATATGATATAGATGTGTCTGTGTGTATAACTATGTATGTGTGTGTGTAACATATATATATATATATATATATATATATATATATATATATATATATATATATATATATATATATATATATAAAATGTTTGTATAGTGCACTTTCTATACCTTGCTCTGTCCACTTTTTGCAATGACAATGCAGATTTTCCACTTGTGGGACAAATAAATGCAGATTTGCTCTTGTGTGTGTGTGTGTGTGTGTGTGTGTGTGTGTGTGTGTGTGTGTGTGTGTGTGTTTGTGCAACATTGGCATTTGTTTACTTAGATCCAAGGCAGGCCAAACCTCTGTGTTACAACCTACATACAAAAAGACAGACATTCACAATATATGGGTACACAAGTCTGTTTTATTTCAAAGTGTTTCAAACTTTGAACGAACCTTGGTAGGGAACAGCTGTTCCCTACCAAGCATTTCTTGCAGCTGGCCAACGGTCGTGCATTCAAATATAGTTGTGACTTGCAAAAAATGTGGTCAAAATCTCATGGTTGAAGCATTTCTACCAGGCATTTCTGAAAGTTGTAACACAGAGGTTTGGCCTGCCTTGGATCTGAGCAACTCCGAGTGAGCAAATGCAAATGTGCCAGGCCTCAAGGACAACGGGTGGTTTGCACAACAAAAGCTGGAGGAGAAACAAGCTGACGACCTGTGAAAATCTCAGCAGGGGTGCTTAACACCTCGGGACTTGCACCAGAAAATAAAAAAGCCAGTAATTCTAGGGGGTGTTGGGTTTAGGGAAGTTACGCAAATTTGCGCAGGATAGTAAATCTAGTGTTAAAATGTGGTGACTGCACTGAAGCGCAAGATCCATCGGCGAGGTAATGGAGCTAACAAAATGTGGTTTGGTTAAAACCGTAAATATGTGTTATTCTGCTGAGTTTTGGGAGTAAAAAATAATGTCTTACACATCATTACACACTATTTTATGTTCACCTTTGCAAGGTACTTAGGAAATCTTAGGCAGTGGCCCAATCATCTGCAAAATATATTAGGAAAGGTCCTGCAAAGCTTAAAAAATGTGTTGTTTGTCATCTCTAAATATAACAAGAGCTTGCAGTGACTAATATTCTATTATTTAATGTTAGATACTTTTATTTGCAATTACACTGTAGTTTTTTCTCTATAACAATTTCTACTCATGTTGATATGACAACACATTTTTGGGGTGGGGAACTCGGGGGCGATCAAATTAACCATGCACCTGGAACAGACCAGACCACCACCTCAAAGCAAATTCATAAAGGCTGTTTGGATCTGTGGTGAAAGTGTAATGGTGGTGAGAGTATTCAGAGACTATTAGTCAATAAATGTTCCCAAAGAATCAAGTAAGTAAGTAAAAGCTCTTTTATGGATAACTGACTTTAAAAATTGTTCAATTGTTCAATCGATCACATATTTCTGTGTATCTAAAGTGACACTGAAATGTAACTAGTTGTCCTTTCTTTAGAGTAATAAAAGTATGTTTTTTTTTAACCAATGAAATGTATGACGGTACTTGCTAGTTCTCAGGATTAGAAACTACTCTAATATGCCAAATGGCATTTCAGCCTTTCCCCGATTAATAAATGCTGACCAAAAAAAGCAATTTATACCAAGTGCAACGTTTTGACAAAGACACATTGTGACAGTTTAAAAAACAAACACCATGCAGGTTCCCAGCAATGATAGTCTACATGGTAAATCTAAGAAAACATATCACCAGCGTGTATATTGCCCTGTAAGTGTCTTAGTCCCTGCAGAAAAAAGGGTGAAAAAGCGAGATCTACAGCTGCTTTCATCGAGATTGAGACAAGTTTCTCTTTGATGGGAGAATGTAAATGTGTCATTTATACCTGTCTTGTCTTTTATCATGATAAAGCAGTTCATACTCTGGGAAAAGGGAAAAGAGAAATGCAAGCAGTAGCTTCATTCATCGCCTGTCCTGTTTCATTCACACGCTTGTGATTCTCTATCATGCTCCTCTCAGCAGCCGTCAAGAGGCCAGCTAGCATTGAAACAAATCTCTCATATTCTGCTTTTTGATTTCATTCTTTCTCCCTGTCGTCTCTCCTATTAGCTTATTCATTCTTCACATGTGACTGCCAGCCTGTTAAGGTCATATTAAAGCAAAGCAATCCACTTTAAATGGTTATCTACGACGCGCATTAAAAAGCTCTTTGCTGCCCTTTAAATATTGTGATTGGGTTATAGGGGGGTCGCTGTTTCGGAGCGCTGATCGCTCTCCCAGGAGCCCGCTTCAGAATATAAATTGAGTAATATTATAAAGGCGGGCACTCCAGAAGGACTGGGTAATGAATAGGATTCATGATCTGAGGAGGAACAGGAGGTCATGCAATGAAGTGAAATACTCTAATAACTCCAATCCAAACCCACTCAGATGATGATACATTAACTGAGAGACCCTTGTATTCCTGTTTTTTTTCTTCCTCTCTCGTGTCAGACTGTATGTGCATTACATCTCCTCCAAAGGCACTTGCTGTGAAGAGAAAGAGAAAGCTGATCCGGGAGGTAATGGTTATTTAAAGTTCTCATTTTGACTTTAATGTCAAAGCCACCTACAACGGTGATAAAGGGTCACGTCAAATCTCCGCAAATCTTGTAATCTTCTGCAAAGAAATGAATAATAAAAACAGAAGCCGATTTGTATTGCATTAACTCATTCAATTTCATGATCTTCCGCAAATGTCTCAAGACGACAGATTACTCCTACTGAAGGCCTAAATACAAGATATTAAGATTTTAGATGTAATCCCCCTGCGACTATGATTTTTCCCCCCCTTTTCTGCAAGGAATTACATTCATCATCTTACATAGTAAGCTTTGTTTATTCAAGGTGGCCCATGGATAGTTTTGCATGTTATCCCTTCAGATGAAGTTAAATCTGGTAGATGCTATCATTGGCCTTATGCCTCTCTGTATCTGTATCTCATTTATACCTGAGACTGACTGATTACGTGTTATTTAACTGTGCCCAGCTGGGATTAACATGAAAGCTTTGTTCCTAAGTCACGATTTATCAAAAGATATGATTGCTGTGAGACTCGGCGAGGGCGCTGATTTCACCACACTGCACTAATTAATATTTTCCATCTTGATTTTCTCCGATTACTTGAGAGGTTCTCATCATGTTCTAGGATTGAATTTCTGCTCTTTCTGTTTTTGTTCCTTTGTTATAGGGTCAAAAACTGCAGAGCCTCCCACAGATTGGTAAACATTTACTGTTATATCATGCTTTTAATAGAAGCCAGTAGGCTTTCTCTCTGTCAGTGGATCTTGATGGAGTGTATAGGAGTGCTGGAATGAGTCGGGTTTCTTGCAATCAGGCACAGGGAAAATGGTTAATTCCACTTGTGATGACACCGGCTCGGCAAGCACAACAGTTTTCAAGTGCTGACACTGACCAGTAATGACTGAACGAATGGATGGAGAATAGAGGAGGTGTGTGTGTGTGTGTGTGCAGTGGGGGGGCAGACAGAGGATAGAGGAGTCAGTAAAAGAGACACTCGCAAAGTATGAGAGAGAGAAAGAGAGAGAAAGAGGGAATAAGAGAGACACAGCTGCTTCTGCACAATCGCTTTTCAACATCTACAGTCCCAGGCCAAAATACCATTAATACAAGTGTCAGAGGAGTGAGTGGAATCAGGCACAGTGCGATGGCTTTGAGTGGCTTGAGAAGAAAATGCCCAGTATCCTTTGGGGGACAGGCCTGTCCAAGACGGCCGTCCATTCTTCTGGCCTCTTTGTGATGCTGCCGCTCTCTGTCCGTCCTCCTTTTATTTTGTGTGAAGATTAAATTGCACATGATCTCTAATGTCTCCGGTCCTCCGCTTGTCGTAGGTCGACGACCTCCACGCGGCTCAGATAATAGATACATCCTCTGTTTGTCTTGTGGTGAAACGCTCGTCCGCCACAGTCCAGTAACCAGCCATTGTCACACAGTCTGAAGCAATTAAGTAAAATGGTGGATAAAGCCTGGCTGCGTCCTTTCAATATTTATTACATCCTCTTTGTGAAAAGAGCTATTTAGTCGCTGTATCTAAAATGATCACTAATGCAATTACAAGTGCATTTAGAATGCACATTAAGGGTAATCTTCACCCCTTAGAGAGGACCCCAGTGCTCCAATGAAAGGAGATAACAGATGAAAGTTACAATGTCTGTGAATAACAAACATCCTCTGCATCTAGCATTGGAAGCAACCATGCATATTGAGGCTGCTTCGCATCAGCGTTTCTTCTTATCTTTACAGCAGGAATCGGTACACAACATCATTATTTATTTGCTTATTTTTTTCAGTTTTCCATCTGCTTCATTAAATTTTTGTTTAGCTGATGTGTGATGTTTCTGCGCATTGGTGCAATTTTCTTTCTCTATTTAGATCCCCCCCCCGCCCGCCGTAGTGCTGTATTATTTCAAACGACACATCTGAAGCACAAAACACGGTCTTGATATATGTTGTGGGTCAGCTGTCAGGAAGTTTGGCTCTTGTGATGAGACAGTAAAAGGGTTTGAAATGTTCAAACATGAAAGTGGAGCTGAAAATAGGAGCGGTGAGTCAAACAGGAAAGGGTTCTTGTAGACAGGCTTGCCAATAATAAGCCTTTCGACTAGAGCAGATGTAGTTAGCTAAGTAGCCACAAAAGACTTAATTAAAACCTGTACAGTAGACACGAGCTGGTTCAGTGGTAAAAATTCACGTTTTCAAATGATCCACATTTTCGTGAAACTGGACAGCTGCTGAGGCCTGCAGGACAGAAGAGCACCTCACCTGACGTAGCCGTCGTGAGTCTAATATGAGAAAGTCTTTCGCTGGGTTTCATGCACAAAAACTCAACACAACAGTGTGGTTTTAGTCTGGATGGCAAAATCACAGGCAGTGCAGGAAGCTGGGTTTCAGAATGAAAGCTTGTGGTGTGTAAGTGGTGAATATTGTCATCAACCTCTCACCAGCTCAAAATAGGTGTCTCCATACATGCACGTTTGAGAAAGCAGCCTCGGTGCTAATCGGTGTACAGACTTTACAGTAATGCTCTGCTGTTTGTGACAAGTAATGTGACTAGCTAGATATTCATTCATATACATGGATACTGAAGCTTCAATTGGCTCATTATTTGTAGCATTTTTCTTACAGTTTCCTGTTTATAAGCTTATAACACGAACAAGGGAAAGACTGTTTGGCCAACTTAACCTTAATATAATGAAAATATGAGCAAGTGTTAAGAACTTTATACACAATGCAAGATAATGAATACAAAAAAACATTGCGCTTCTAAAGAGACATGAGCCACTCAAACAGCCGAGGCTTAAATGAAACCAACCAACCAAAAAAAAAAGGAAAAAAGCCTAAACAAGCTCCCAAAAAGGAGATGACACGGCCTCCTGGTTGACAGTCTTGTGATTTAAACCACCACCTGTTTCGTTTCCTTATGGGGATTTTGTGGCTCTTTCAAACAACTTGCTCTTGGTATCCAGCGTTGCTGTGACTAGTTACAAAGGACACCTTGAGTGTAGCTGAGAACACGGTCAGTAGCTTTGACGAAATAGTGACAGGCCACTTGAGGCTCACTTGAAAAAAGCAAGTTGATGCTTGTATTTGTAGAAATAATATGTTTACAGCCTGGTTGGTATACAAAAGGTTTTTGGTAGCTTTCCCCTTAATGTCAGCTGTGTGTTCACTGTATTTTGCTGAGCACCAGTTAGCAGGGATCTGTGTAAAGCACCTATGGATGCCCCTGAACATACGCTAGGTTAGCTGATAGCACTCCACACTCACATCCAAACACAGCCTTTTCTAGGCTACATTATGGTTACATCCGTCTTTTATATACAGTCTATGGCTGACAAAGGGAGGAGGCAACTAATTTGCACCTAAAAATGGATTTGATTGTATTTAGAAAAAGAAGCTGTTGATGATTAGCACATATTTAGAAGGTACACACATGTAGATGAGCCACTGTTAGCACATTTTTTAACATTTTAACTTTTGTATTTATTTATTTTGCCTCACTTATTCACATAGGTTAGATGAAATGTTTAACTGAAAGAGACACCTGTCTACTAGTGACTGTGACTTTGAGCCAGATAGAAGGCTCCAGGTTGGTGTTTCACAAAGGCAAGGTTACACATATTCCACCATCCCGTACTGAAACATTGACTCCTGTATGTCTGTAGTCTGGACTAAGTCTCTGAAACCTACTTCCCTCTGTGAGAACCAGTCTGCTGACAGCTTGGAGCCAGTCTCTCTCTCCCTCTCTCCCTCTCTCCCTCTCTCTCTCTTAATTGACTTCCCAGTTTGATAACACATGCCTGTCTGATTGGAGCCGGGCTGTCTCTGTGATGCTCAGAGGAACGTGCCTCTTCAATAGCAGATCAATTAGTCTATTAAGATAACCAGGGACATAGGTCCTCTACTGTGGCTCCTATTTTAAAAAGGGTCCATAGTTATAGGTACTGTTCTTAAAAAAAAGAAAAGAAAAATACAGTTAGTTACACTGGACCTGTAGGCAGTATCAGTATATAGTCATAAACTAGTTTATTAAAATTGTATAATTGCCAATCTGAAATCAAATTTTGTGTACTGTACTTGTATAGCTATCTATAAAGCAGGCATTATAAAGAGGACATAAGTATTATCCAGGATAAGGGATTTGATTTGATTTTTAAGTGGTATACATGTCCTTAATCATGCATAAATGCTTTGTGATACAGACAGATGGCATGTCTCTTATTATTTTCTATGTGAGTGATTGAGCTTGAGCCATGGCAGGTGGCTTGAATATTCATTTCATTTTGATAATTCCGCAGATTACCCTCAGCAATCTCAAAGCTGCACCCTGCGAGATTTATATGTAAAAATACCCCTGTCTTATCAGCCTCGGCAACAAAGTGGGAAGACAAGTGTCCCTGAAGATTCACCCAGTTTGTCCAAATTTATTTATGCGAACATGATCACTGCCGTTTCGATATCTTCGGCATACAAAGCAGCTGTTTTTTTTGTCTTAGAGTCGTTCCAGAATGCAAGGCAGAGGAGAGAAAGACGCTCCATGAAGGGACTTTTCCTTTGCCCGGTGTTACGAGCATGTCTGGTTTTCCACAAATCATGTTTCCCACCTTTGCCCACTGAGGTATCTCCGGCAATTGTGTCCTTTAGTAAGCAACTTTTATAAAGGCTGCACAGAAAAAGCCTTCAAGCCCAGAGGTCAGAGGCCAATGTGCTGATGGATTATGGGGTTTCACTGTGCCTGCTGCTGCTGACAGGCTTTATTGGTTGGGAGGATGAGCTTGTAGCCCTTTATATAATTATTGTATTAAGGCTTGTGTGCCCCTGCCTTGCTGGCACTTGTTCCTGGATCAATGTGGAGATAATTTCAGAAATGAATAGTTAGTATCGATCAGCCCCTTTAGTGATGTCTTATCAGCCTCTTGGACAGGTCGCTGTAGATTATTGTGCCATTGTCATTTATGGCCTCTGTCATAGAATTTATTTTTTATTTTTTTTTGAAGCAGACCTGCTTCAAACAAAGACAATTCAATTTGCAATGGATTTCATTCTGTTTTTTGTTTTTCCCCCTCCTTTCACTTCTCTACTCTGCGGTACACAATAAGCAATGAATCACAATCGTTTGTGTTTTTATCTCCTCTTCTCTGCTCATTGTCTGACACCGCAGTGTTGGGATGGTCTCCGCGGACTGCGGGGGAGACTTAGGAAGAGGAGGGCGAGCGTCAGCACTTGAACTCTGAGCTGAGGGATTGAGTGAGCTACAGTTCAGACAAACCGATGACCTTCAGGCCTTGTGTTTGCAGAAGAGGGAGCTGCTCTATTTACTGCTCCTTGTGTGGCCTTAATAAACAGCCTGCAGTGGGGACTTGTGGGCTCGAAATTCAGCTCATGAGCTTTTGTCATTTCTTTAAAAATAAACCACACAATCAGTTAAAAGATGTGGCCAAAATAGTGGCTGCGGCATGCTGGCTACCGTGTGTGTGTGTGTTTTTTCCCCCCTCTTTCAAATTGCTGCTTTACTGTACGTGCGCTTGTGTGTTTATTCATTCAGTAGCTGCTTTGTTTGAGCGAGGCGAGCCCTCTGGTGTCATGTTTGTACTTTCCTCTCTTGCCTTCTAAACTGTGAATGACAAGATGTATCCATCAGAGGGCTGGGGCTCGATTTCAATAGCAACTCAGGGGGAATCATTCAGAGAAATGTAATTTACTCACTATTGGTCAGTTTGACCCCCGACCTCAATCATTTGACACGGTTGCCATAGAAACCATTGAAGAAGGAGAAGAAGGGAGTCAGATAGCATCATTTCAGCTGCTCATCCACACAGCTGAACAGCAGCAACAACCAAAGCCTGGGTGGCAGATAAACAGTAAAGAAAATGTAGAAAGGAACAAACAGAGCACAGAGAACTGGATTTAAAACCACATCAAAGATGCGGGGGTTTGTTAGACTAAGTGGTCCTGATCGTTACATAATTATATCAACACTGCAATTCGTCATAACTGTCAGACGCAGTCATTTTTTCACGCCGCTGACAGATTAATTACAGCCAATTATTTCAGAAGTGTTCTCATACTAATTAGTCATACAGTTACACAGCACTAATAGCTCAGGGATCAAAGAAAACAAATGACTATCATACATCATTTCAATTAACCAGCATGATGGATTAATTAACACTCTGTCATTTTAATGCCCTGGGTGGTCGGATATGATGAGGGATGATCAGAGGAGGATTTTTACTTTAGTAATGGGGGTGAAGCCAAGAGCAATTGTGTGCTGTAAACAGTTATAGTTCACAATGGATTGTGTTAAAGGGCCCTCACTGCTAGAGCTTCAAGAAACACTTTGAATAGTTTGAGCTTTGATTGCCCACTTTGTAGTGTTATTTTTCAGTAAGTCAGGCTTTAATTATTGAATTTTTTGTACATTTTTCATCTATTTTTAGATATATGAAGTATACAGAACATAATGAACTTTTCTAAATTGTTGTTATTATTATTAAAACATAAGCTTGGTTCACTGTAGTAATTGCTGAAATGCTAGTGGACCCCCCACCCCTCCCTTAACACACACATATATATATATATGCAGGAGTTCTCCACCAGCATGCTTCATCATGCAGTGTGTGCATCTGTATCTGATTGCTCTAGTCTTCTCATTAGAGCCTTTTAAAACAAAAGCAGATTTGGTTTATCTGTGACAGTTTAGGTCAGCGCTGACCAGCTCATTTTGAGTCAGGCCCTCTATCAGTCTCTGCAGCTCACTGAAGACAGGACATCATCAGAAGACTGGACACAGGCCTTTTATTCTTCCTGTCAATGAGCCTGTCAGCTGGAATTTCTCAGAGCTCAGGTCTTTTTTTGTTTTTACTAAAACCAGCTCAAAAAAAATTGCCAAATGCTGCAGAATTTTGATAGATGCCGCTGTATTCCCCTCAAACTTAACGGTCCATACAGAGGATTGAATTTAGGATCTATAGCCTTAAATCCTTCCTGCTGTGCAGGAACCCCAGGGAAGCCACATCTCTCCTTAGCTTCCTCTCATGCCTTGTTGACCCAAAGCGATTAGACAATATATCTACATTGTTGACCCTACTAATGAAAGTTTGACATTGATTTCTAAATAGGCCTTCATAGTATTTTACTGTAGAGCCTGACTTGGCGGCTCTCATCCAGCGTTTGGAGCTGGAGGCAACAGTTTTCCACTGCCTAATCCAACTCAATATGGCAGACACACTCACTCTTCATTTAAACAAACAAAAGCAGCCCATAATGATCAGCCCTGCCATTATGGCCGATTGATTTGATCTGGTCCAGGGCGCTGTGGATTTATTTTCTTTTATGCCCATATAGATGTGTGTCACAGCCTCAATATGCATCACAAGCATGTGTGCACATGTGCACGTGTGTGTGTCAGTCCCTATCCAAACAAGTAGAGGCAGCCTGGGCCAGAGAGCCTGGAGCATTGCTTGTCCTTTAATCGCCATTTACATACTGGCAGAATCATTAATTTCTAATTCCCCTATTATTTGTCACACACCCATCCTACACCCCTCCCTGTGTCTGATGCTTGTGTCAATTTTCAGGGCCCGTCAGTGTCATCTGACCATGGAGAGCCGCGTTAACATCTCCCCAGTAACTGAGATTGTCCTTATTCATAAAGAGATGCTGGAAACTTTGTGATTTGAATTAGTTTACCAGTTACTCCAGTGATTAAGACAGCTGTAAGGTCTAATCAGTGATCATGAAGAATTACATGATACACTAAAACTGTTCCTTTTAAGTTTTATTTCTTTGAAAACACGCCCCAATGTGATAAATAATGGTAATAAATTAACTATTAATTGTTCGACATGTACTGAGATGGATGAGAAAAATGATAGCTTCACCTGAAAATGTAATTATATCGTGTCACAGTGCAAAAGCCGAGCATTGTGTTAGTGCATAGGATGCAAAATCATACAGACACAAGCTGCGCAAAATTAAAAACTCCACTCGCTCGAGGCTGCGTGCCGTCACCTGGTAAAATTGCTGCACTGAAAACCTCCTTTGCAGCTGCTTTAGTTGCTAGCAGATTGCCACCCTCACCTGTATTTTGTATGGTATGGAAGACTGCAAACATTCAAACTAAAAGATGTGTCTTACCACTGA
The DNA here is from genome assembly GCF_013358895.1 of Oreochromis aureus. NCBI lineage: Eukaryota > Metazoa > Chordata > Actinopteri > Cichliformes > Cichlidae > Oreochromis > Oreochromis aureus. The sequence continues at coordinate 12,857,271 of NC_052952.1, forward strand.
AAACAAAGTTTTTCGATAAGTGCAACTTTTACTTTCCAGCATTTTCCTTTTCCTTTTGTATACACTGCCCTCATTCACAGTTTCACAACCACTTAGAGCATTTAGCAAGTGTTTGCAGACAAGTCAGCATCTTCAATGCCATAAATATATAAAATAAAGCTGGCAATCTGCTAGTGACCAAAGGAACTGCAAAGAGGCTTTTTTTGTGTGTTTTTAAAAAAAAGAAATTTCACACAGTGACGGTAAGGAGCTTCAGATGTCTTTAGGCCTGTGTGACTGGGGCTTGTCAAGTGATTTTTTCACAGCAACTGCCAGCAGCCACCAGAAACCACTCACATTCAGTCAGGGGAGTACTTATTTCACGCTACCAGTTGCCAGGAGGCCTGCTGCCTTAGGCTTCAGAATGTAAAGGCTCTGTTTAGTTTGGCTCTGGATTATTTCAAGGAGTGTATTTCTAATTTGATCATCTCAGGCACACGGCTCTTAGTTGTGAACACAGCAGCACCTCTCAGCTGTTCTTCAAACCTTGTGCTTGTGAGAAGCAGCCAATCAGGTGACAGGTGGCGTCACACAACTAAGAAAGCTTTTTTCACAAAGACGATGAACTGAAAGGCGGGTAAGTAAGGGTCATTTTAAACTCTGAATCATGCTAAATTACTCTGATAGCATCCCAAAATAAAAGCATTGACCTGGAAATGAGCAAAATAGATCTCCTTTAATGTAAAAGATTTTGCGCTTTGATGAATACGTTAATTAACAGTGTTTTATCACAAAGTTTTACCAAAGTACATTTGTTTTTCATAATTACTGTTAAATAAATAGAAATTCAAGGAATTTTAAGTCAACTACACTGACATTGACTGTAATGCCGTATACTGAAAGTTAAACATGTGTGCCTTTACACAACTTCAGCCATTATCATAGTAACAGTAATGGCCGACTGGAGAGGACTGTTTTAACTCTACAGGTTGTTGTTTTTTATGAACAATTTAGCTCATCTAGCTTGGTTTCTGTTGTTTACTTTTTGATTTATTATTTGATTTTCTACATGTTTTACATGTTGCAAGTGAAATATGGCTCATTATATAAAAAAGGGTCACTGCAGTAATTCAAGAATGTGAACGTACCAATAACCTAGAAACAACCAATTGCCAACATACTAAACAAGTCTGATAATTTGTATGCATGCTTGTGACTGCATTGTATGCACAGTACATAGTACACTAAATAGTTTGTGGTTGTTCCGTTGGTGTTTGGAGCATTTCAGCTGACTGTTATTACAGTATGCTGATGTGCATGTAAAATATTAATCACTGGTGCTTTAATTTCAAGGTGACCTCCAAATAAATAACATGACATGGGAGACAGCAGGCATATCTGCTGGTTTTCAGCATGCATGTATATGAGATGGAAGAAATGTAAAGGATCATTTATTATAAACAAAGCATAAAAAGGTGGCACATGATTATTCCAAGAAAATGCACCCAGAGTGTGCATGAGCAGAGTGCAATCGGATTTTGGTATTTGGGAAAACCTTTGAAAATGCATAAACGTCAAAATACTTAATTTATGGTTTAGCTGCAACCATTGATGAATTCCATCACTTAACTTCCAGTCAAAAGAGATTATTGGGCTTTATAATGCAGCCAGTAAAATATCAATAATACTGGATGGGGCTGTTGGCGGTTTTTGCACACTGCTCTTTTGTTTGGTTTTAAATGAGCTGCATCAAACTCAATGACCACAGAAGCCATTAACAATGGGCACATCTGATGAAATCACACGTGAACACTTTGAGCACAAAAGCAGAGTATGCAATAGCATTTTAGGCGCTGAAATAAGATATATGTGTATATATCTTATGCAATGTATTTGCACAAAAGTCTAATTTTGTACATACTATTTAAGGCAGTTTATCCAAACAATGAAAGCATCACTTTCAGGCTAAATCTCTGCAGGGATTGTGACCTTCTTGTATAGATTTTACTAAGCCAGGTAAGTGCTTTGCATGTAGACATTTGCTATTGGACCTGTCGCTGGCATGAGAAGCCCAGTAGTTGCAATTACTCGCTGATCATCGCCACGAGCCAGATAATAATTAGAGGTTGGCAAAATTCAGGGCCAGGCTGGGGAGATATTGATTTCTCCATGTTCTCTCTTTGGAAGGATCAAGAAAATAAGACATGAAATTTACTGTCTTCATAAAAGTTTTACTAAATCAGGCCAATTGAAAGGACTATTGACAGCTTTTTCATTACCATACATAGTGTTCTCTAAAGCGTTTTTGAGTATTAGCAATAAGAGTGCAGCTTTCTCCTTTGTGTCTTTCATGCACCAATAAATAATGGCTCCTTTGGAATATTTGCAGGTAATTTTAATCACCCAGTCACACATATAACCTCAGTGAGGTTATAACAGGATTACCTTCCAATTTAGCACTGACAAAGAGCGCCTTAAGCTTTCATCTGAGAAATGCACATATGAAGGTGCATAGAGAGAAAAAGGAATACATCGGCATATTGCTAAAGACTGAAAAACGGAGGATGGAACAAATGATTATTCTCTGTTTTCCTTAAACAAATTAGATTGGGCATCAAACATGGCCATAAAAGTTCTCAGAAGAACTGATATGTGGGCAAATATAGGGATTCGGTGAGAGAATTAGATCTGACAGAGAGACGAAGAAAACGCTGGCGTTCTGTGTGCACACAGACAAAGTCAAAAGCAGTTGGATTTGAGTTGTTGCGTGCGAGAGAGAGCGATGTGCAGACCGAAGCTCAGGGGGTCATTTCCCTTCCTCAATGGACAGACTATTAACTTTTTGATTGGCAGCAGGGCTGACGCTGGCTGTTCATCATTGAGCCCTGTCGATTCCTCAGCATCTGGAAACAGCGCATAAATTCAAAGGCCCGAGTATGAACAGTGCATCTCAGCATCCTCTGAAAGAGCTGCATCACACGGCCATAAAGAAAAACAGCAGCATTTCACTGACACTGATTTCCTTGCTGGCAAAAGTCGCAGAAATAAATGACTTGGTGCACTCTGCACTACAGAGAAGGCTGAGTGCTGACAGCCTTTCTCAGAGTAGTTTTGCTGTATTTTTTGCTTTATTTCTCCCCCTATCTGCTGTTGACAGGATTGAATTGAGAGTGGACAGGATGATTTCAGCAAATTTTGTTTGAAAAATACCAAAGCCTTTCTTACCGCCGACTATTTAGTGATGGAACTTTCTAAACCTTTCTTGGCCTTTGCTTTAATTACTTTTTACAGGGGAAGAAAATATGGCTGTTAGGGTTTATGGGGGCAAGAGAGAGGGAGAAAAAAAAGGGCTGGCCTGTTTTATCTGCCCTTGCACACGCATCAGTGTAATGATGACAAAACGGGATGTTAACTAATGATTAGTAGAAATGGTTGCAGTTAATTAGTTGGTCCTTCGTTTATCGTTCCATTTGCACATTTTGGGGAGCAATCGTTATTAATTAGGGCCATCATGCCGAAAGGGGTGAGGTGGAACCCTACAGCCAAGTTAATCAGGCTGCAATGAAAGCTCCATTATCCTGCTCCGTCCCGTTGGCCTGTGATCTATTAGCATTATCTAAAAGCCGCAACAGGATCAACGACAAGTATAAAAAAAAATCAAAGGGACATAAATAGGGTGAGGTTTGATTGGCCCAGTTCTTGGGTCAGTGGTTATATGGGAAACTCTCACATGATATTCTGTGGCTTTTTGTGCCATGGCGTAAATCTCTGCTGTTGGTATTGAATGTATTGGAGGTGGTATTTAGCATGCGTGACTAGGTGGTGGAGCTGTCTTGATACAGCTTGGTTTGAAAAGGCGAGGTGTTTGCCAGTGAAGTTGAGGGTAAAACAGTCACTTTACTTAAGGGAGGTCTTAGCACTGTGTAGTTTGGTGTCAACAGGATGGCAGCAAGTAATGCAAAACTGATAATGATCTCAAAAAACTTAGTATAGTATTGAGTCTTTATGGCTTAGGTGTGAAATTATACAAGGAGAAAAAAAAAGGTGACTACTGAGTATTTTGGACCGGTTACAATTATGGTGATAATGTGGGATCAAGTGAAGGCCTTGGCCATCTGGCAAACACTGGCCATGAGGGACAAATTCATATTTGCTGACTGGCTATAAGTTGTTGTTGTTGTTGATGGCTGGTTGCTTAAGCCCCAGGGATAGGGAAAAACTTGATTGGGAAAATCGTCCTTGTGATTGCTTTGTTTGCTAGCATATTCTAACAGTTGTAGTTTGAATGGGCTAGCCAGCTGTTCTCTGAGCTGTAATGAAACTGTGAAAAAGTGTGTTGCAAGTTTTACTACCGCTTGGCTGGTAGCTAGAAAATATTTGCAGACAAACATGAAAAATGAAAGGGAACTGTGGCAATCACTAGGAAGTTTTTCTTGCAGCATCTCTGTTGCAACTGATTTCACCCAGTGACAACTAGCAACCTCTAGCAATCACTGCCAGCTGGTATCACATCCATTATGGCAGAAAAGACTTGAGCAATGTGTACAGTTATCTCTTTGTAGAGCTTAAGATCATTTTACATTACATTATTGCAACCTGGGTATTATATTTTAATGTACTTTAGTCAATTCAATGTACATCCTTCTGTTACTAATACAGTCCAAGGACACCAACTATGTGTGAATCCATGATATTTCACCATTTACTCCTCTTAACTCAGCTTTTGTTAAGAGCTACAGGGCCCAGCTGTTTTAGCAAATTACTAAGCATTAAAAATAAATGAAACAATGTGTCTGTGACCTTTCTTTTTTAAAGATTCACCTTTTCAGGAATGAATGGCCTTGAAATTGAGTGCCACAGATAAGGCAGGGAAGCCTTATCCCTGTGGAGACAGAATAGCGGTTTTGATCTTTTCATCTATTTGTTGCGAACAAGATAAACATTAAAGAAAAAAAAAGTCTTATCGCTTAAATAAAATTAGGAGACAGCTAGCAACAATAATGTATGATGGAATAATGAAAAGATTCTTTAGCCTAAAAACAAAATTGATAAAAAAAATAAGGGATTTATAATGCAGTAAGCTAAAGCAGCCAGCAGAGCTGCTTTAGATAGAATTACATGGACAAAAAAGACCTATGTAAACTATCACTTCTACTGGGTTTCCATGCACATAACTGAATGCAAATCCCTGCAACACATTAAGGTATACTTGAGACTTGCGATGAAATAATGGGTACATTCATCACAAATAACCAGGGACTGGGCACCAAAGTGTAAAGGAGGAAATCAATGCATTTTCCCAGCTTATTTCATGCAAATGAGCTTTGAAGGAAACTGATATGGTTAAAGCAAGGTTACAGAAAGACACAGAGAGAGGCCAGTGTCCCCTGGAAATCAATAGAATAAACTTGAGAAATGATTTAGATAGAGCAGATATGAACATTGAAATAAACAAATAACCTTAAAGGAAATCAATCATATAATTTAAAGAGTAAATGGCTTGAACCGGGGTGATCTCCCTTATGGTTTAGACAAATGGAAGATTTTTAATTTCATCATTGATATTATGCCAGACTTGGAGATTTTGCAGATGGCTGCAACCAGGAGGAGGGGAGAAAAAATCAATTGAGTCTAGTTCTGTGGTCTTAAGAGATGTTAGATATTTACAGCATGGAGGTATGGAGCCTTGTATAAATTTACATTTTAAGAGATAAAAGACCTCTGTATTTTATCTTGTTATTGATAATAGAAACTGTCGACTTTTATCCTGTCCCATCTCAGGAAAGCCTAGCTGTCGGGCGAGCGTGTTTTGTGTATGTGACTGAGACAGGGGTTGAGAGTGTGTTTGTGTCCATGAGAGGGAGCGGGGAGAGAATACCAGAGACAGAGCGGTGGTCGGAGGCAATTTCAAGCCTTTATTTTCTTGATACACAAAAGGCTGGCTTTGTGTGCGGTTGTTTTTTTCCTCTCCTCCCCATCCCGCTTCCACGTCAAAGCAATTGAGGTGGCATAATTGCATCAGAGGTCCAGAAATATAGGGTTGCAATTTAGAAGGAGGATGAGAAGAAGAGGAAGAAGAGGAGAATGAGAAGAGAGTGAGAGAATGTGTGTGTGTGTGTGTGTGTGTGTAGGGAGGGTAGGAAAGGCATCTCAGACAGGTTCATTTACGGCTGGAACAGGGACAGAGAGGTTAAGACATTGTGACAAGAGACAAAGTAAATGTATATGTAAATGCAAGAGGTTGTTATCACTCCTAAAACACTATGCAGCTTTTTCGGGCTTTGGAGACCTAAATTATATTTAGGCCACATAAAATCCAATAGTCCAACTGTGACCCACTGCTATGTAAATGGTTCAGGTAATTCTTTAAAACACTGCAGTGGTGGCCAAACGGTGAGCACAAATAACAACAAAGTGTTTACATCATTTGAATGATTTAGGACTACTTGCAGCGATCACTTTAATAGACTCCAGTGTGCTGGCACAGACTTCCAGGTTACAGCTTTCCCTGCTTTTCTCACTGTGATTCTACACAGACTTAACAAGAAGCACTTTGAAACAGGCTGAACTAAATGTGTACAACCTAGATGTCCACGATAGGCTTTTGCATGCTTTCGTCTGTAGATGCTCGTGAGGCATTACATTTCAGAAAACAGTTAGTGTTAAATTTTCACCTGCATTATTGGTATGAGACTTTATTATTTTTTAGTTCAACATGTAGTGAGCATTAAATGCATGGGGAGCTAAAAAGAAATCCAATAACTGGTGTGTACAATGGGCAAAGCACTAAAACTTTTGTCACTGGTCATGTATAAATACAGTTCTCTGTACAGTGCATAGCTTCTGTCTGCTCTCTCGTGTAGCTTGTTTTTCCTTTTTCTCTTCTCTCCCCCTCTACTCCACCCAGTCGAGGCAGTCTCCCTGAACCTGCTTCTGCTTGAAGCAACTTCCAGATAAAAGGAAGTTCTTCCTTCCCACTGTTGCCAAGTGCTTGCTCACGCTTTGCTTTGAGCTGACTGCTGTGGTGAACTGACTCTATATGAATAAAATTCAGCTGAACTAAACTTGAACTCATTTGCATTGTAGTTTTCCACAGACATTCCTGTATTATACATTATTTTTTAACTCTTCTGACACTAATCACATTTTTAAAACTGTCTTAGACATTTTTACTTTGGATTGCAAAAACTCTCCACTTAACATTGCATTTAGTTCCAAGTTCATAATACATATTTTTACCTTTAAAAGATTATTTTTGGCCATACTGAGTATATCATATTGCAACTTGCAGAAGTTGCAATATGAATTTTTTGGCATGATTGTTTTTTGTGAAAAGCTTTACAAATTGCACTGTGGTGAATGTAGTCGATCAATTACAGATAGAGATATCTTCCAACAGTTTTTGTAGACCAAAACAGAGCTAAAAGGAGACAGAGCATTGTACTTACGTTTTCCAGATGGCCAGCAACATGACTTCAATTGAATGCTAATTTTGCCCCATGAATAATGCATGAGGAAACTGGCAGTTTGCCAACATGTGTTACTGCCGCCCCCAAGTGCCACAAACATTCAGGTGGTGCAGGTGTGAAAACCTGGAATACGTTTTGTCTTGCCACCAAGTATTTGATTTTACGTGATCTCTTTCCTTTTTGATAATTACATTTTTTTTTTTCAATGTTGGCATCTAGAACTTAGCTTAAATGCCTTCAATACAATATACAAATCTTAAACTAAAAAATGGGAAAGCCCTCTGGGCTACATGTTGTGTGGGTTTAATGTAAGGACTAGGACTGCATGCTAAAGAACAGGGTATGTGCAACAGTTGGCATTGATAGGTGCTGTACTTTCATATCCAGATGGGTGAAAAGCAGAGCAGTATTAGCCACAGTAAGAGCAGACTCATTTGGTTTGCCACCAGCATGCCCTTCTCTTTTTTTCACCTCGATTGCCTGCTGTTAAAAGAGGTGTATCCAGCCACCCCTTGTCCACTTTAATTTTTAATTACCATCTTCCGCTCACCTTTGTTATAGTCATGACACGCTCGCGTTAAGCCGTGTACAGCAGGCAGGCAGGCAGGCAGGCAGGAAGGCTGGAGGAAGTAGGGGTGGGGGAAGAGCTGGGGGTTCGCTTGTTCTGCCGAACAGAGTGGCTAGATTCACTTCTCTAATTATGCAGACAGACGTGCTCAGGGGTGAACTCTGGTACCAACACGCTGCCTCTAACATGGGATCAGGGCCCCAGGGCCAGTTCTAAGGCCTGCTGAAGGATAGGGAGGGTGGGAGCACCGAGAGAGGGACGGCTGAGAACGAATGCACAAGAATAAAAGCAGAGGGATGACTGCTATGGTGAAAATTAATTTTAAATTTGTATTTAGGAAAACTGTACTCTAATTTTTTTTAAAAGTGAAGACGTTCTGTGCAATTTGCAAGTGGAACACTTACTATTTGTATTCATATTAGGTTATTATTACTTCAACAGTCCACTTAAAACATGTTTACTAGGGGATATAATGACATATCCTCTTGCACTGGTGATCCACAAACCAAGAAACCAAATAAAAACCATTTATTAAAAATCTGATAGCAAAATGACCGAAGTGATGCTGTTAGTGTCCTGTAGCTCTGCACGAGTACGGAGGGCTGTAATCGAGCATGTGAATTAACACATTTTGCGAGGCATGTATAATTGATATGAATTGATTCTTTTCAGCTCTGCACAAATGCTCTATTGCTATGCGTGTTTGCATACTTGCAGGGGGGTGAGGAGAGAGGAGTCAGGAGCGAGCTGCCATTAGTGCCAGCCAGTTTGATAGATGCAGTAATTGATGGGTCAGCATGCTGCAGAGCGGCCGCTAAAGCTTTGTTAATTGTCATAAGAAGTTCAGATTGATTGGGGCTGCTGCATTAGTACATACAGTGGAATTGATTAATGTTTTGTTCTGAAACGAATACATGTAATGGATGGGTTGGTGTGGCACTTTATTTATTGAATTCATTAATGCAAGCCTCGGGACAAGAGTGATGCCAGTGGCTAGAAAGAGAGAGGAAGAGAGAGAGAGGAAGTGAGTTTTTAAACAGGGGTATTAGCTTGTGGTAACACATACTTTAGACTATACTGTAAATACATTAACTATGTGCAGATGGAGAGACAGGAGGAGGCAGGCAAGACATTATGCACAGATTTCATTTGGTTTAACAGTTTTGTGTACTTACCCATATGGTGGCACCAGAGAGACTAAACTAGCCTCAGAAAATGTAAATTGGCACCAATGGCACAATCATCTATAAAACCCAAATAAGCAAAACATCATATCTTATCAGTTGCTGGTGACATACTTAAGTCCTACGAGGTTAATCTCCAGGAACAGCTGCAATAAACAGACCAACATTATTGGTATCTGACTAAATGGACTACCTTGATGAAGGCCACAAGAATATAGTATATTCTATAAAGTACAAGGTCTAACAGCTTCAATCTTTATGCTATTTTTTGTGACAGGGTTCAGTGCCAGGACCTTTCTATTTACAATGTAAACGTTTCCCTTATTCAGTAAACATAGAAACATAGCATATTTTCATTGCTTTGCAGATGATACCCAGCTTTATATATTCATGAATCGGGAAGATACACTTTTACATCCAGAATCAACTTTAAAATCCTCCCCCTTACGTACGAAGTCTTGACTCATTAGGTCCCATCTTATCTTAGAGACCTCATAGTTTGACATCATGCTAATAGAGCATCCTCTCTTGGACAGCTGGTTTACTTGTGTTTTCTTAGGGCCTTTAAAAGTTGAAGTCTTCGACTTTCAGACCCCTCTTCTGTGGATCCAGCTCCCAGACTGGAAACAGACAGCCGCTCTACTTTTAAGATTAAGCTTGAAATGTTCCTTTTATGATAAAGCTTGTAGTTAGAGCTGGATCTGGTGACCCTGAATCCTCACTTAGGCCTAGGCTGCTGGGGGCTGGACTGAGCTCTTTTGTATTTATACACAACTTTGCATTTAATCATTAGTCAATATTAATCTCTGGCTCTCTTCCATAGTATGTGTGTGGGTTTTTTTGTGTTTTTGCGGGAGGTTTCTTCCTGTTAAAAGGGAGTTTTTTCTTCCCATTTTTAACCTTGTGCTTGCTCATAGGGGGCCAACTGAATATTTAACTTTTCTCTGTGTCATTGTATGGTCTTTGCTTTATGACATAAAGCATCGTGAGTCTACTGTTGTTGTGATTTGGTGCTTAAAAAATAAAAGTGAACTGAAATTTATTATTACAACTTTTTCTTAGCAATCATGGTTTATTGTTACAATAGAATACAATGTTTTAATTCTAAAAATTCTAATTTGAAGGTGTTCTCAGGGGCTATATTTTATGTTTGCAGCCTTGATAAAAAATGCCTGTATAGTTGCAGGTGAGAGCAAACAGGTTGATCAGGATTTGTAGTTGTTTCCCCTGATAATTTTAATGTTATAGGGAACATAGGGAAAGGTGAGGTCAAGTTTAACACAGCAGTTTAAAGAAGTTACATGCAACCTCTCTGTAATCATGTTAAGAAGGACAAGAAAACAAGGAATTTCCCCTTAAAATGGAAAAGTGGAACCTCTTAATTGTGTTTACAGACCTATGTGTGGGACTGCTGGATGAAAGTAAAGGAAAAAGAGAGAGAAGCACACATACACACACAAATTGTTGGATGCACAGTAACTCAAACAATAGTACACAAAACAGCTTATTGCCATTAACAAGATTACATTCTAACCCATAAAGTCAAGCTGTAAAAACATGAACATAATCTTGTCAACATGTCAGTGGCAGCATTATAGCAGGGACAGGGGACGCCGGTTTAACCCCCACAACAGTGAGACTGTGTGCTGCTGTTGTAAAATATCAGATTGTATTGCTGATTCTTTTTTTCTTTTGCACTATAAACAGATGGAGGTTTTTATATACTACTACAGTATTTACAGAGATAACCTTGCATTCAGCTCAATCTAGATATACCAGCTCCACACTTGACATTTATTGTTTATGTTTCATGGGAAAATATGTCAGTATTCTTAATGCACCCTGGAAGAGGGCCAGCTCGGGCACTTTTAAAGCGCCCCGAGTCCCTGTGCCACTCAAATAACCATGTAAAGCTCTGTCGGATCACAGGCGGGGATAAAAGAGAGATGGGATAGGCAGCAGACAGTAGCTCAGTGACAAAGTGTAACACAATTAAAACAATAAAGTCTCACAAATGAACATGTCACTGTGGAACCTTATCAATTAGGCATCAAAGTGGAGGCCGCCTCTGAGGTGCTTCCACCTATTCCTCCTGTCGTGCAACACCCTAATAACTCCCTCTCTCCCGTCAACCGCAAGCCTATTTGTATGCGTCTGAGTTTCCTCCTCGCACAGCGGCATGGTCAGATGCTCTATTAATCTTTCTATATGAACAGTTACTGGCGCTGATGAAATTGGGCCCAATGAGGCGAGCCTCCAGTGGCCGGGATAGACCCCATTCATCTTGATTTGATTCGCATGCTGACACCGGAGCACTCTGATGACAGAGGTTAAGTCAGTGAGTGGCCGTTGCCTTCTTGTTTGCTCTTTCAACTCCCCATCTTTAACCACTGGCTGCCCGTAGAAAAGAGAGGCGGGAGAAGCTGGGGGTCGTGTTGGGGGTGTCTCGTGTCGATTTTATGGGGGCACAAACTGGAACATCCGATAACTCCCACATGGCTGATTTCACCCCCTGTCACCAGCCGCCACATCTCAAACAAATATACACAGCGGCGGCACTTCTCCTTGATAGCGTGTGACTTGGACAGATCAGAGATAGATGGGGGAATAGAAACAGCTGCCTGACAAGCGGCACCTTCTCTCATCCAGCAATTTCACAGTGTCATTTTGGGATTATTTCATTACTGGCCATGATCCATGACTGAAACTCATTTTGGCCCTGAGTGCTCAAAGAAAATGTGTGACGTGCAGTTGAGGAGAGGCGAGCGATGGTAGCACAGCACAGAAGAAAAACTTGGAATACTTAGTTTTGGGCCATTTGAATAATTAATCTTCAATGCTTTAAAATATTCATAGGAAAACTTTAGGTCGTCACTGGATACTGTGCGAGCATAGATTGTTTTTCTTGGACACAAACGGTTTGGTCTTCTGGTGAGACTGTTTATTTGGGATTTGAAATACAAGTTTAATTAGTATTAGAGCAGTGGCCAGCTAGCAATACCAGTTGTCTGTTTCTATGCTTCACTAGCCACTGAGACAGCTCACTGAGCCAAGGCTATGATGTCAGTAAGAAAGACATCCAAGGGCCTGCAGTGGCTTGCAGAACTCCATCCTCCAGCGCCTCTTGCTTTTGCTAGGTGCCTCTCATGTTACAGCAGGATTCTAGGCAGAGGATCCCGGGCAGGAAGTATCGCCGCATTAGCACCATTTGATTAATTAAGAATGTTTAATTTCTAAAATGGAGCATGAGACGGAGACATGACTCATAGCTTGCCATTTCCATCCTATCTGTAAATTAAAAAAAAGAAAGGAAACCTACCTAATGATTTGGCATGCGCGGAGGCAACACGATACCGTGCTCATTTTCAGTGCATGCTACGCACTGGCACTTTATGAAAACTAGCTGCTCTTGTTGAGGAGCATGAATGATGAGGTGGCCGTTTGAAACAGGAGCCTCCGCTGAGAGAACATGCACGAGCAATCTCTCTCTCACACACAAAGCCGACATAATCGGCAGCATCATGAGTGTTGACACACAATGTACCTATATTGCCATTCATCCCTTTTTCCAGCACATTCACCCCATGGTGTTGTCGTAGGTGTATTCAGCTGCATGTTAAGAGGCTTTGTTTATGCTGCTAAATTCGTCCTTTACAAAACCCAGAATGTTAATTGTTCCTTGTCTGTCATACTGCTTTTCATGTTTTGAATGGGAGTAATTCACACCAATGACAGATTATCTCCACTGACTCCACTGTCACCTACGCCAGCGCACACACACACACTTATGTGTGACAAAATGTGTATACATTCACCACTGGTATTGTTACCTCCCAGTCAGAGTCTACTATAAACCGCTTAGACATGGAGGGCTTTGCACCCTTTATAGCCTCCCTACCCCAAGTCAGCAAAGAGGTCTGCAGGAGTCTCACGCACAGCTACAACAGCTACTGGTGAAGGTTTTGAAGTTACCTGCATTTCTCACCAATTAACCTAATCACATGCATATCTTTGGTCTGTGCAGGAAGCCGGAGGAGGTGGAGAGAATCCACACAGACATCGAGGAGAACCTGCAAACCTTGCACAGAAAGGCCCAAGGTTCAAACCCAGTACCTTCTTTCTGTGAGGCAACAGTGGTAACTACTGGCCCACTGTGCCGGCCTGCTATAGTTCCTCTGCATTTCTCCAAATTCCATAATCCCCCCTCGTTGACAACGGCCTACGTATATAAACTTTTACCCAACAGAGTGCACAAATCACTCATATGGGCTATTTAGAATCACCATTTACCCTAACCACTCTAAGTGCACGTCTTTGGACTATGGGAGGAAGCCGGAGTACCCGGGGAGAACCCATGCTTACACGGGGAGAACATGCAAACTCCACACAGAAAGGCCCTGGTCAGATGGTGATGTTTTCCATTACCATCTGACACACACTTTTACATAAATCATCCCTGTATTGTAGCTTAAGTGGGTATAGATCAAAGGATTTGCACCCAGGCATAAATAGATTATACATCTATTCTGAATGTTATCAACCCATTGAATGGTTGTCAGCTGTTATCAGGCCTATACATATTGCTTGTAAGTGGCTGATTTGGATACTGTATTTTTAGGTTAAATGAAAAAACTAAACTTTGGATGGCAGAGGTGTGGGAGTGGTCTAATCTAATTCATTCTCTTATCTTTGAAGTTTGAGAGTCATCATTTGTTATGTTTCAGTGTTCTATGATTTGGGTAGATTTAGGTATCAGAAGTACTTTGTTGATATTAAGAAAGGTCTTGATTCAAAAGCCCCTAAAAAGGATACAGCAGTAGCAGCTTTGTTTCATAGTGGAAAACCTATTGGTATTAAGGAAGGAAAACCCTGCATCAGTTTTGGTTGGTTCATGTTATACTGTGACTGTCTTATACCATGGCTCTTAACATGATGGCAGTCAGTGCAGCTACAGACTCTGATGTTCATTCTTTGTTTGGGTTTAAAAGGGTCAGCTGTGTTTGTGATCTGTTTTAATAACCTTCAAGTCAAGCTTTGAAGTCTGGGAGTTATATTTAAAATGCTTTTTTAAGGCATATTTGGGATTTCAGCAACTTAAATAACGCCCCAACAGACTAGTTTTGTCACGGTTCTGGGTCCGTTGGACCCAGTATTTTGAGATTGTTATATTTTTGAATGATGGATTGTTTTCTTATTCTCTTGTATTGCTGATTGTGGTGGTGGCGGTGATGATGATTACTTGGTTCATGTTTCTGTTTATTTGTGATTAGGATTTGTGTTCTCATGTTTTGTGTGGGTTTAGTGCCAGGTGTCATTCTCTGTCTGTCTCTGTGTCAGGTCTGCGTCTTGGTGTAGTGTTCTTGTTTCCTGTTTTATTGTGAAAGTCTTTGTCTTATGTTAGTGTGTGAAGCTTGGGTCCCCTGTCTCGTCAGCCCTGATCTCTCCCAGCTGTGTCTCCCTTCTGTTGCCCGTTCCCTCATTACTACCCTGTGTATTTAAGCCCTGTGTTTTCCTCAACCCATTGTCGCGTCGTACCCTCAGATTGTGCCTGTGTGTTTTTGGTTTCTGCATTCATGTCATGTTTAGTTTTCACGTCAGCAATAAAGCTGTGGTTTTGATTTACAATTCTATGTTTGAGTCCTGCGCTTGGATCCTCCTCTCCACCTGCCCGCACACAGAGCCTTGACAAGTTTTAAACTTTGAAAATCAGAGATCTATTATAAAACATATTGGACTGTTTTGAGAAAATGACCAGATTTATCACTGCATCTGTGCATTCATCTACTCATTCAAAGGATTTTGTTTCAAGCTGAAGTGTCAGAATGGGTGAAAACCTGCAAATGATCCCTTTGTTGATGAATGGCAGATCAAAATTACTTCAAGATAACTCAAGAATAACTTATAAATGTAGTGTTTAGACTAGTCCTGCCTCTATAACTGACATTTAATAAGGTCTCAGTCACACAGACCTAAAGACCAGCTGCCAACCAGTTGACCAGTTGCCACAAACTGCAGGTTTTGCATTCCCCAAACAGTTGGTGATAGGTAGTTGGAGGTTGGTGGCTATCGTCAGGTGAATTCCTTTATAAAGTGCTTATATACCTCACTTTGCTTTGGTTGCAAGCAAACTGATGCTGTCATCTGTAGTTTGCATAAAAATGCTGACTTATTAAAAAACTCACCAAGTACTTGCTGAGCGAAGTGAAACTTGAAAAAGTACAAAGCAAACAAGAATTGGAGCAAGTTTGACTTCACAGTAAAACATTGAGCCTTACCACAGCAGCCAACATGTTTCAAAAGGTGGAACTTTTATTTTGAAGGCAGACTTTCTCCATTTACAGTTTGCATTGCGTTCTTCACAGTTTCACTACAGCCCAGCGAGTAGTTGGGGAATGTTTGTAGACAAGTTGCCGATTTTCGAACAAACTATGGAGGACGTTTTCGGTGCCGCACTGTTTACCTCTTTCCAATCATTTCACCCACCAGCAGTCACTACCCACCTGGTCATGTAACACAGATTTTTCACTACCGACCTGTAGTTGCCATGGGTCACTGACCAGTCCCTGGCCTTTGTGACTAGAGATCACACAACAAAAGCCACAAAATGGCAACTAAAATGAACAAAGCATACATTGCAGGTTAACTCTCATTTATTGTTCAATTCTGTTGTTATTTAAATGATTAAAAAAGCACAATTTTTTGATCACAAGGCAATGTCAGTTATATCTGTCATGTACTGTAAATCGGATTGTTATGGAGAAGCATAATGTTCACAGAAATGGTCTCCATAGAATAAAATGCACATTTTTTTCATAGATATGTTCATTTTACAACAGTTTGTCGCCTTGGATGCTAGCAGAGACAAATTTATCTACAGGGTAATTATTTTTCTGTTTGTCTGGGTCCTGAGATTTGACATCAGGGAATGGACAGGCTTTAGTAAGAAAGTGTGTGTTGTGGGTGTGTGTGTGGGTGGGGGGGGGACTTGGCCCTCTGAGATTTGGCTCTTCCGACTGCAGCGGGCCAGATGGGGATAATGGAATGTCATTCTGTCAGCTCCTTGGCTGATTAGGGAGTGTTTGTTATTTATTGATTGTCTTTCATGGTGAATTATCTATGCACAGGTCAGTGCCAGCATTTTATTCCTGGAGCTCTGATGGCCGGCTATTCCCATCCTCACATAAAATCAATGAGTACAAATAAAATGGAATTTTTAAAATGGGGGGAAATTAGCAAACACCTCAGCGCAGCCGCTGTCATGCATATGTTAGCGGTGATCTCACGCAGCCTGACATGAGCCCTGTGTTTCCATGAAAGTGCACCCTTACCGAGTATTCAATTTTAACAGCAGTCGTGTCTCATTCCCTTCCAGCCTTGTCCACACCTTTTCACCCATAATCACTATGTGAGCAACTCCCATCTGTGTCAATGTGTCTGCTTGATCATACTTGTTATTAGTAAAGTAATGCTTTGATTTAGGAGATTTTTTTGAGTGTGGCCAGATTGTTAAGAGCTTTTCAAGAAAGGTTGGCTTTAGTGTCTCCATGCCAGCAGTCCTGTCAGGCAGTGCTTTGAGAAGTGTGTACCAGTTTCTGGATGCTGGTACTGTATAATGTTTTGCAAGCTAATCATAATAATCACTTTCTTTAATCAGTGCTTTCAAGTAACAAAGCCCCCTGGGTAAATTTGTGACTCTGATATGTGGTAAGCACAGAGGACTATATGACCCATGAAAGGTAAATACGTACCAGATTTCAATTTAACCACTGCTTCTGAAGCTCTGTCAGTGTCTTGGGACTACTGCTACATTTAGATGAGTGAAATTCCCTTTTTGACCACATGCAGGCTTGTAGTACTCACTGGATCTCTTTCAAAGTGTTGCAAAGTGCTGGTTGTCTCCTTACCTGATGCATAGTTTAACATAATATGGCACTGCAATAATCTGTCAGTGTATCTAGATACAAATTTAACAGAGATCAAATTTGACCTGAAAGCAGATGAAGTGGAGAAATTAGGACAATGTCTACTTGCTGATATTACAATAATTTATTGTTACTCCGTCAAAGTTTGCGCTAAACCCCTTTAATGTCCGCGGGTCCTATTTTAAAGGAGTGCTAACATGCTAATTTCCAGCTATATGTTATAAACGTGAACTCTGCTTACATAGCTTTGTTCAAAATAATCCTTATTTATGTTATACTGGGCTTTTTTGCAGGTCTACAGTTCACTTGCTGCCTGAAACAAGCTGTTTTAACAGACACACAAACAAAAAAATGGAGAGCGCTCACCTTCAAAGTAATAGTTGAATCTTTTGAAATATGTTGGTTGTAGCAGTAAGGCACAACTTTACCTTTACTTTTCATTGTTTGCACTGCACTTCTGCATGTTTCACTGCAACTTGCAGAGCAAATGCTGAGGATTTGCAGACAAGTCAGTCTCCCATGCAGACTATGGGCGACTCTGGAAATCTGCTACCAACCAAAGCAATCACAGTGAGCTTTTCAGTCCAGCACCCGCTTTGTGACTGATTTCACCTGGCCTCATTAGCAACAGGCGATCACTAACCAGTCTAGGCCTGTGTGATTGTGACCCAATGTGATCATATTAGAGACATGCACTCTTGCTGACATTATACAGATACAAGAGTAAAAAAAACAAAGAAGAAATCTGAAGGATTATAGCCTGAGCTTTTAGTTCACAGGGATTACTTTAACATATCCTGATATCCTCATGATTTTAAACGTTCACCTTAGTTAATAAGAGTACATTTTAGCAGTTTGCATCTGATAGTAAAAAGGGAAAATCACGATATGTCACCTTTAAACACCAGGGACTTAGGGAATGGCGTGGCGTTGTTGTGCATGTGCACTCTTCTATCCTAGCCTTCATTTATTTAGTTCATTTCTCTTTGACAGGGTACAGCTACTATTTATGGTGCTCAAGAGTCGACAGCTGTCACGACTGCCTCTCCTTACACAAACCCATTCTCGTCCTCTTTCTGCCTTTCTGTGTTGTCTGCAATGTTTGTGTGCTCGAGATGGATGCAGCCCTCTTTATTAGATAGCATCAGTCTTTTGTCAGACGACTAGAATTGCTCAGTGGTGGCTGTCTGCGCCACTGCACTGGATTTCGCTCGAGCCCTCTGAGGCCGATCGCTCAGGCTTTTTGTTTAACCTGGCGGCCATGTGATGGGGCTCGCTCGGCCTCGTCATCCCGAGCATAAAAGGCGTTGGTGTCGGGCCTTCTTCACAGACCAAACGGCTGTCCTAGCCACATTGACTTTCTGTCAGTGCCTGCCCGCTTATTGTTTGTGAGTTTGATTAAAAAAGAAAAAAAAGGAGGAGGAAGACGAAAAATGCAATTACTCAAGTTGGAGGAAACCGAATGCAGACCTCATAGAGATAATCACAGACTAATGTGACATTCCTCCATCACCACAGCAACCATAGAAAAGCCTCTGAGCAGCAGAAAAGTAGTATGGGAGAAAAACACACACACACACACACACACACACACACACACACACACACTGCTGTGCTATACAGGAACAGATTCCACTCTTCTGTAAACTTTAGTTTTTTTTGTGTGTGTGTGCTTGGATGTCCTTCGCTCTTGCAGAAGTGTAATGGCTTGTTGTGCACAAATGGATCTTTATGAAGCATCACAGCCGCATCTGTTTCACTATGCATCCATTAAAGTAGCTGAAGTAAAAGTATTGTGCTGCTACAGTACATCTGGACACTAAGAAGTGTTTCTGTCTCAAGCTGGTTGCACGTTGACGCTGAAGATGCCTTAAAATCACAATCATAAAGTTTCACTAAGGGAATAAACCAATGTAACTGAGGCAAACACCTCCAAAAATGTGTTACTTCCACAGACACGCACTCACTTACACTCACTTAGTGACTGCGGGTGGTATATCTGTGCGTGGTGCGTCTCTTAATTTCTGCACAGTAAACAGCTTCCAGATGCAAGAGTTTCCTGCTGGCCCCGCCCAGTCCAGATGCCCAGTCTGCCAGCAGATCTGCCTCAAATTGGGCACATTTGAGCAATCATTTAGTTCCCATCTTCCTGAAGGGGAAACTTTTATTAATAAAGCCTTTTCATCTCTGATCTTTGATTAAAATTGGTGGTGCTGGGGGTAGTGGGGAGGGATAATGGCTTAGCCATGTGAAACCAGGTTGGAGGCTGACTGCATTAAGTGGAACTTGCGTTGGGGGGAGGCGAGGTGTTGTTGTTTTTTAATGTTTGTTGCAGCACAGTGGAAGGAAGCTGGTGATAGGAAAGAAAAAGGACATCCTCTGCTGTAAGTGGTTCCAGGTTATCTGACCCCCATACTTACTCGAGCATGTTGCCCTCAGCCACAAACTCAAGAAACTCCTACAGTGCTTTAAATCACCCATACACCACTGCCTCTTATCTTAAGCTGGAGGTTTCTAATTATATTTTTGGGGTTTTGTAAATAAGGCGAGAGAATGAAATGGAGATGTCATAGGGAGTGTGTGTGTGTGTGTGTGTGTGTGTGTGTGTGAGAGTTTCCACAATCCAAATCATAGCCCATTACATACTCATTAAATCCAGCCATATCGTAGGAAAACATGGTGAAGTGGCACTGAATTAACTTTTTTGCCTCATCATAAGATAATATCATTATTTTAATGAAGTTGGCCGTGTTTACTTTATTAAATTTTGTGCATGTGTAATCTTCCTGTTGCGATAGTTAGTGGACATGCAAAAGGTACAGTTTGCAGTCGTGTGACTGTAATATCTGTAATACCTCTACTACAGCAGGGTAGAGGTGAAATTGTGGATTTCTCCAAATCTGACCAAATCACATTAAAGCAGCAACAAAGTAGCAATAAAGAAGTTCCATTCTCTTTCACACTCTGTAATCAAATATGTTTTACAATCATAAGTTAAAGCAAATTAGATGTTTTCTTTTATTTATGAGTTGTTTAAACGATGGAAGGACGTTCCATAAAAAGAAAACCACTGCAGTAGGAATGAAACTTACGAAAACACCCTGCAGAAAAATATGAAACGTGTAGAAATCATGCTGAACAATAGTTACATTTCTATACATTTTATAATTTTGTAGTATTAAATGCCCGTGCTGCAAGTGGGGAGATGTATAGGAATTGTGGTGTTCTGGAAAAATATGATTTAGGTATCACACAAACCACATGGAGAAAGTTTCTTCAAGAGGTTTAGAGAGCCTGGAAGCGCTAAGCCCAGGTGTTTCCACTCAGCTGAAATCATTGGCCACACCTGCCGTTTACGTCCACATATCGAAGAATAATAAGGACATAACCAAGCAGACCGGGCAGAGGCCACATTTGGATCTTGGTTGTGAATAAATCAATGTGATGAAAGGGTTTGCTGATTCAGTAATGATATTTTTTGAAGACAGGGTGGTGGGAATATAACATATGGAACAATATAATGTTTATCTGTAAGCTTCTCTCTGCCACTGATTTATTTTTACTTTTTTTGTGTGTTTATTATCTCAGATTTTTGCCTCAATATCTCAACCTTCTCAGAAAATAACTTATGTCAATATTTTGAGATAATAAGCCAAATATTTTTTTTGTTTGTTTATTTGCATTTTTTTTACTGATGGAAACAACCTTCCATATTTTGAGGAAGTTTTAATTTGAAATTGTTTTGTTTTTTGTGACATTTTTTGCCAAACCAAGTTAGTCATTTCAGCATTGTTTATATATGGACGTTTGTTTCTGGCATTTTTTTTGCCATGCAGTATGTCATAGCTTTGGGTAGCTTCGGGTTACTTATGGGTGGCAAAAAACATTGTTTTTTCTTCTTTTCTTGGTTTATTATCTGTTTTTTAGTGGCAGAAACAGCCTTCCATATTTGTAAAACTTCAGTTATGGTAAAACTGCTTGTAAACTCTGTGTACTAATTTACTTCACTGCTGCATCCCATAAGCAGACAGGTAAAAAAAAAAAAAAAAGCAGAATATGAGAGGATGAAGTTTTTAGCTGCTTGATGTTGGATGACAGCGAGTTCGTCCTCCATCTGACTGCAGGTCAGCCACAGGGATGGCCTCACGGCCACCCAATTCCCATTTCAGCATCTCTTTCTTCCTCCTCAGCTGCGACCAGCCATCACTTTCCATTTGGGCCCTCTGTGAAATGCTGACATGTTCAAAGACATATAGGATTCCATTATTTTCACTCATATGAGAGTGCCACACTTGATTCAAGCCAAGCTGTCACTGCAAACCACGGGTCCCTCCCACCTGCACACGCATGCACGAGCACACACCCGATCCCGTCATGAACTCACTAACCTTGAAACCTGTGATTGGTGCCAGTGGAAACAAAGTCATTTTCATGTGAGCATATGATCCCTCTCTATTTAGCCAATCAAATCTGTTATGTAATTCCTAACTTACCTCCTTGGTCTCTATAAAGCAGCCGAGGGCTAGCCAGCTCGTAACGCTTCCACTGTAAATCAGAGAGATTTAATTTGAATTTCATTTCAAAGGGTTAGCCATCAATAATTAAAAGGATGTTTTTATGACTTACAGAGATCATAATTAATCTGCTCTGGGGGGGTGGGGGGGTTAGCTTTTACACAGATTATATCCTTCATGTTCTGTTTTGCTCTTCACAGGCCACACCATGGAGGAAGGGGACATTGATTAAGATGTGCTTAGTTGATTATAAGCTGCTGTTCCTCAGGCATCTCATAAAGAATAAAAGACATCTTTTACCTTCTTGCTCACACAGACTGTGACTCATAAAGAGGTTCATGTGCAGCCATGTTTATAACTTGTCTCCCATTTGCCTTTGTTAAATCCATTCAATGGGGTTAAAATGAATGGTTGTGGTTTTCATTTTCAGCTTCAGATTGTAGACATCTTGATTGACTTTGTAAGCCTAGCCAAAAAACAAAATCAAAAAATAAATACATAAGAAATTCTGCTTTTGATGAAAATCATTTTCTTGCTGACTGGACATAAAAGAAGGGAAACATTCTCGTTTTACTCACAAAAATCTCTTTTTAGTCTTTGAAACTGTAATCAAGCAGCTCTGCTCTATTGTTCTTGAGCTAACGGAGGCCAAACTTGGCAATCTTTAGAAATACATTGAACTTGTTTCATGGTGAGTTGACAAGGGAAAAGCACATCAGCAGTTACCAGTCAAACAGAAAATGGAGAGTGTCAAGCAGTACACCAAATCAAGACAGATCCTGCAGCAAAATGTGTTTAGGCATTGTACCGATTTCACTTTTCCCGTCTCGCTTCTTTTCCTGCTCCCTGGGCCAGGCGGGGAGGAATTAGCCATTATGATGGCTTCTAGCCCGGCACCTCAACTGATGGGCAGAGAAGTCTGGCCCCGTTTTCGTCACCTGTCTCGGCTTCTGGGATTTAACATGGCTGGATGTCTGGCAGCAGACAAGGCGAGGCGGTGGAGTGGGGTGGGTGCGTGAGGGAACACGGGTGGTAGGAGGAAAAAAAAAGAAAAAAAGAAAAACAAACAAACACAAAGAGAAATACAACATGCTTTTGAACAAAAGAATTAGATGTATGGGCACGGAGAGATTGCTTTCTGTGCTGGGGTCAGTTCATTTGACAGGCAGCATTTTTCCTGGTATATATTATATAGACATAAAGCCTAGTCTCAGAGAAAAAAAGTGTAATAGCTGCACAAAACATAGTATTTTTGCAATAATAGCTGTTAAATTTTGAGATGACTACAATAACTTGGGGTATTTTCCAGGATGTGGCGTTGTCACAGTGGGAAATTTAGAGCATTTTGTTAATGTTGACCCAGTGAAGAGAAAGTATAACTAATAACAATGATAAATAATTGTATTAAAAGGGAACACAAATCCCAGTGGGAATGTTCCTTTACCAACAACCACCACCGCAGCTTCCTAATGTCTGAAGATACCACACATTTTACTATAAAACTGGGTTGAGACTTACTGTATTCACAGGCTGGGCCTATAGTATGCAGGGAATAGTAATGCTGAATGGGACGAAGGGTGGGTGGATTGATTTTTTCCCCACTCCCTGGTATGAAAAGGTCACTTTGATCAATGCTGCATAATTGGGACTGTATTAGGATCATATCGGGTCATTTTACTGTTTAATGATGAAATATTAAATATTGGGTAGGTAAGATTGCAGTCATTAGCGGGCTCTTTCATTTATAGCCCTTTAATTAATTTGAACCTGACCCCTAGTCCAATACTTTTGAGTGTGCAGACTTAAAAGCACTCTCTGCTGAAACCACAAGCTCTTAGCCAATTGGATCCACTTACCTATACACATACCTCACTTTGTTAATGGACATGAGAGAATAGTATTAGCACTTTAGTAAATAATATGACTCTATACTAATAGGATCCTTGGAAGCCACAAAGGAAATTGTGCTAATTACGCTCCACCCCCTTTTTTTTTTCAATATTTGGTACATGAAATAAAACTGCATGTTAGGGCACTTTTTAAAATCTCCACTGAAAAAAGTCACTCTGCAGCTTTGTACATGTTAAGGAGACTTTTAATCAGATCACTGACCGACGCAGTTCATCAAATCATAAAATAGCCTGAGTTCGACTTGAAAGAAATACTTTATCACTGTCAAACTTGACTCCATATTTTCCCCAGACTTTCATTTATTCATTTCCTTCCTTCTAAAGCTCTTCATTATTAACCATGATTGGACATAAAGACAATATGTGAGGAGTCGTGCCGCCGCGTAGATGAGTGCTCTTTCTGTAAATGACCAGCAGTGGGCTGGTAAAACAGAGAGTGCGTCGGGGCAAAGGGAGGACAGTAGGACGACTAAAAGCACTTTAATGACATGGCTGGACTCGTGTTTCCTAATGATGCGGGCGAGATTAATTATACTCTGTGTATGGGTCATAATTATACCAGCACTGATCCTTTCCACTTTGGCTATGCTCGGGCACTCTCCGCCTGTTCCTTGAGTTTCAGATAATCCATCAACACTTTCACATATTCCTTTCGGTGCATCTTATTTATGTATTATGGTTACATGTTTATTTAATCATTTATCAATGTTTGACATCAGGGGAGAAAGATAGGGGGATATTGGATCCTGCAGAATGGTTGCTTTCAATGCGAGGTAATGAGTTGGACAAGGAGGGATTTTTAACCCTGATATGACACCTTAAAAACAATATTAAAAATGTTATTTAGCGTATCAGCTTCTGTGTCATTTTTAATGTTTTGTCGTTGGTGGGGTTTTTTATCCTAAGAAAAACTGCTTCAGATACACAGATGCAGTGGAAGTGGATTAAGTTGCTCATGGATGCACCCCCCAAAAATAGTTTTCCCAGGACACCACATGATGCTTCTGGGCTATTAAGCAGTTTTCAAGGTTAAACAGTTGGGCTGTAAAATGATTGAGTGTGCGATTATTATTGATGTAACATTAACTGAACGTTAAACATTCATCATCTTACAGTCCAGCTTTAATCAGAGTTGTCTTAGGGGCTTCCATAAAACTTATTTCCATATGGTTTCATACCTATGACAGATGACCGCATAATAGTTGATGATAGATCATTTTTTTCAAGAATGATGAAAGCATTTTTAGAAATTTAAATCCAAATTCTTGGTTGAAAAAGCTTCGACTGTAGCTCCAACAAGCCTAAGATCGAGCCTAAAAGGTAGATTATGACTTTTTAAGGTTATTGACTTAAAATAGTGAAATAAATCTTTGCAGTTTCTTCATGTTGTTGGAGAATCGAGTGCCTTCTGAGTGTCAGTGCTATCCAGTGTTGTCCAGCGATGCACTGGATTTTTCAGTAAAGTGATCTTCTGGCATATGTACCTGAGAGGCCAGACAGAGGAACGGGAGGCAATTTTCTTTTCGGTAAGTAGAGTCGGTGCTTGATTTAATAAATCTCTATGAGATGCTCCCATCGAAGATCCTGAGAGAACAGAGCAAGGGTGTGCAGGAGGGGTCCACGTGTGAGTGTGTGTCTGTGGGTATGTTTGCGTGTCGTGGAAGAGAATGACGGGGCAACTGGGATGTCTTAATTCCTTGACATAAACATACACACAGATTAATGAAGCCTTGGGAGATTGTGAATAAGGGGAAAGATTGCTTATCGATCCATATCAAAATTTTCATGCTAATCCCAGCCAGGAGACAGAGTGTCTGGTATCAGAGTTAATAATCTGATTTCTAGGCTGTCCGGGACAATTCCAGCCAGTGTGAGGGCCTAATCACAGCGCCGTCTTCCCATCTGAGAGCAGCTGCCTTGGCCCCTGCAGCACGTCACCTCCCCCCTCCATCACCTCCCTCCCAACCCCTTCCCCCCCATGGGCCTCCGGACCCTGCCACTGGCTCGGACAGTGATGGAGCATATGATAGAAACATGTTGACAAATTAAATTTTTTAAATTTCAGAGGAGATTTGTGGCAGAGAGATTGGTTGGTGATGGCGGTGGCTTGCTAAATGCTAGCAGCGCTGACCTTCATCTATGAGCATGCTCATGGGATCCTCCTGCATACCCCCCCCACCCCCACTGCTTTCTGTTTGACCTCCTGAGCAGTTGCTGGGACAAATCAAGAACTTACGCTTGAATATGGGTGAAGGACAGTTTGGAGCTGTATCGCTAAATTATACAAAGATAACAACCTTTTCAACACAAAGCCAGAAGGATCCAACATGTACCTCAATCAGCACATTAATGTTTGTTGTGTAACTGTTATAATGGCCTTGATTTATTCCCTACTTGCAACATCTCAGAATTTGTGTGCTGGACATAGCGGTTCCCTGCTGCAATCAAAGAGGACATGAGGGGACGGGCATCCTGAAGAGAGCCAGCTGATGGGTCTTAGTTAGGCTAATATCCTCGCCTCACATTTTTCTCTATTAAATCTTAATCACAGACTTGTCGAGTGTCACTTGACATTTGCATTTTGCCAGGCACAGCCGCAATCCACACACCGCTCAGAGGTTCGACAGATTTCCTTCCAAGGAGCGCTTTGTTCATTCACCATCTCTCATCTTCAACAGGGCTGTGGTAGCAGATTAATGGTGAGATTGGGTACTGTATATTTGTCTGTGGGCAGCTGTGGGTTTTGTTTATTACAGTGGAGGATCATTGCAAAAGAGGCTATTTTCGGTCAGTGTGTGTCTAAAGTTTTGAATGTGGTTTAACAAAAAGACTTGGCTGTATAAAAGACACGGCCTACTTAGCTAGCTGTGACAATAGAAGACACAGAAGAGACAGAAATGACAAGGACAGGTGAGAAGAAGCAGTCGACACTGGTTTAACTTCTTTCAATAATCAATTTCCTCATCTTGATGTTTACAAAAAAGAGTCAATATGTGGAGAGGGAGCTTTGTGATTGGCTTTGATTTCTACCCCCAGTCCAAATCACACATTATTGTCTCTTTCTCTGGCTGACTCGCACTCTCGATATGACATTGATGACAGTAGACGTGATGCAGGCCATAGCCACTGAGAGAAAAGCCAAAATGCATTCCTTTACTGAAGTCAAACACTTTTCTGTGAGGAACTGAAACATAAAACTTACCCGAATGTTGGAAAGTACTGTAAAGTCAAGTACAAGTCAGTATTTTGTCAGAAGCAGGTTTAAATGAAAATATAGGCTATTAAACTAGGTAGACCCTGACATTCCAGAGACAACTCTGTAGCAGCATAGCTTATTGTTGACTAGTTGAAAATAAAATTAGTAGATCTGTATCTGTGATGTGCGTATACAGAGGTACTTCAGTCAAAAGAAGCGCAAAATTCTAATCTAAAGCTAACACGTGGATATTATTTATTTATCTAAAAGCGAAAATGCAAATCAACTAATCTTTGACCTTTTTTTGTTACAACCACAGAAACTTGCAGCCCATTGAACAATCTGCCAGCACACACCAGCCTGTTAGTTCATGCAAAAACTGCCTTGAGCCTTTTTTGAATGAATACATGTAGCTGGCATGCTTTAGGGGTTGCTTTAGTTTTTGTAATCTCTGGGTCTTGCTAAGCTAAGGTTTTCCCTTTTTTCCATTACTAATGCTTGGATAACAGCCATTCACTTCTAGTGACACACTATTTACCAAACAGACATGACAGTGGCATCAATCTGAACATCAAACTCTTGAAAAGAATTCAAATAAGGCGTCCATTAAAATAGTAAACTATTCTTTTAAGTCACTACTGAAAAATGCTCTATAAAGTACTCGAGCATGTAAAACTATTGTAAAATAAGCATATGTGCATCGTATCAGCTAAACTGTGTAAGCGTCTCTGCGTGTGCATGTGTGTGTGAATAGCCTCTCGCAGTGGCTGCCAGTAAAAGCAATAATTTGACAGTAATGTTGCCAATAAACAAACAAAACCCGGCCTCACTCATAATCTGTATCTGTTTGGGAAAGCATAATGATGTGTTAGCATGGCCTGGTATTCCATTGTGCTGTAGTCTTGTCATGGTGGCTCAAGGGAAGACTTATCCATATGAGAGGCTTAGGGATGCCTGTTCAGATCCGCCAGGATTAGGCCCAGGCTAATACACTGGGTCAACAGCATGGTTCTCCTAATGAGACAGGTGTACAGTTCTTACGACTGTCTCTCCACATAGCAGAGGCTCAAACAAAAGCTGATATCATCCCTCCAGGCTTACCCGACTCATATGATATCCCCCAGTAGTAAATACAGTCGCTGTATCAACCTTAATGCAGACATCCGACAAGCTCAGAGGCGATCCCGGGAATGTGCTGCATGCTGGGCGATTGTGATGCCGGTGTCCATTTTTCAAATGAGAAATAAAACATTTTAGGAGGATTTAGGAGGATGCTTTTGTCTGTGCTTCCCTTTTCAAGGCCAGATAGAAGCAATCCAAGAACCACAGCTGCAGGTACATTGTTAGGCACACATGGGTCTCAAATATGCTGCAATCCTGGATTAAAAGACTTACTTGAGTAAAAATCTAAATACTTTCTGCAAAATTTACTCAAAGTATCAATAATGGACTAAATGTTGTATTATTGTGAACAGCTGCTATTATGTGTAGGTAGCCTTGTGTTCCCAAATCTTGGCGTCACTACTTTTTTAACTATCATCTTCCAAAAATTGATATGTGTGGCATATGTTAGAGTGCTGTGAAAAAAGGAAAGAAAATGAAAAAAAATCAGAGTAATTAATCTGTGATCACATGACTGATTTGTGTATGGTTGCTTAGATACAAGAAAGGGCTCATCTTACCCCCGTCTTCACCACTTGGCAAATCCTGTCATGCTGTGATTTATTTCGGAAAAAAATGACAATCACGTACATTCAAAGCTGTTGTTTCGTTTTTTTCACATCCTCCACGTATTTGATCTCCGTGAGTTTCCTGCTGTTCATTCACCTAACCCTTTTTATACAAACCTTACTCACAAACCATGAATCAAGCCTCCCTTTAACACACCACCAGCCCCAACCCCTGCAAACCCCCACCCCACCCCTCCCTTGCTTGTCAAAACATATGTGAAATCCTATTTTCCTTTAATAAAGTATAGTTCTGTCTTGCAGATGTATGCTTGGATAGCATGTCATACTCTGTCTTTGTTGAGAATGGCGCCCCGCTGATGTTCTTAGGCAGAGAGAAAATTGCCTTATTGAAACACGTTGCTTGGAGTGACTAGAATGCCACACTGAGGGCCGGCATTATGCACATGACATATTCAAGACCTCGGAGTGGAAAAACTATGAATATAAAGTAATCACTGAGGGCACCGACATGTTTCTCAAGCATGATAGCTTTGCTTTTCCTCACACCTTTGTCAAATATGATGATTTCATGATTTTAGACAAAGCGTTTGGACCCGAGCCCTCTGCATCCTTCAGCCTCTCTCCCTCCATGCTTTTTCGCACTTGCTCGGTTTATGGTTTCATCCGTGTAGAATTAACAAAAATGTGTAAAGATTATCCAAAGCGATCCCTAATAAATAAATAAATAAATAAATATATCCCTAATTATTAGGATTAACACTCACATTCATAAAATTGATCTCGCGATGTGCACAGGGGCCTGAAAATAATTCTGCTATATTGCAGTCAGTACAAGCACATTGAGTTTAATGGGCCAGGCTTTGAGTGTGTGTGTGTGTCTGTTTGTGAGTGCACGTATGTGAGTGAGAGAAAGCGAGAGAGAGACGGAGAGAGAGAGAGAGATTGTTCTGGGGAGCTGTGTAAACACAAATACTAAGCTACCCCAAGAGTGCACTTTCTCTGTGAAGTTAAGAGCTGGGTACACATGTTTATTACAATTTCAAACAAAATGCAAATGCCATTAAACAAATGGGATTGAGGCAAATTAGCCAGGAATTTAATATTCACCGAGTCTATGATATAGGACATCTTGTTACGAGACAGTGGTCTGAAGTATCAGTCGCGAGCCGAGCCTTTCATCCAGCCGGCTCTCTTGAGGATATTTGTAATTAGCATCATTTGCCTAATACTTCAGGTTAATTAGAATATTTAATTGAATAGCTCTAATCTTCGGAGATGACTATATTATAATCAAATTAGCACCACCACTAGGCTGGCTATTGAACGTGGCAGACTGCCTGGCTCCAGCTCTCTTATCTGCTCCATCTCCATAGAGCATTCTCACATACTTAATGGTCCATTTGAACTATGCTATCAACATTTGATTATTCCTGAACAACAAAGGCAGCCACACAACCAGTAGGCATAAAAGAATAGATGATAAAGAAAAGCGCTATGGCTCCCATATGGCAGGTTGGGGAGAGAGCTCACTCTGTGTGAAGCAGCTGAGCCAGGCAGCGGGGCCTGCGAGGCCATCAGGGAAAGGAGTCGACTCAACTCTTACTTTCCTCCATTCGCCCCTCATCTACCGAGCCAAGTGTTTGCTAAGATAAGCAGATGAGGAGACATATGCTTGAGAGGCTTCTGGAGAACTATTGAGAGAGTTTTAGTAGTCGAACCAGATGAAAGGAGGTCTGTAGCCGCATACAGTAACTGTGTCTTTTTCCTCTCTTTACCGTTATCGGGCTCAGATCTTCTTTCCTCTTCTTTTTTATATCACTCAAGGTTTTATACAGAGTGATATACAAAAAAAAGAAGCTATTAAAATGAAATCAATCATCCTGGGTTTATTGAACTCAAAAAAGTCCCACGCTCATACACGATAATCTGTCTCGCCGAGAGAAAAACAAACTAATGAAAAGCTAAATATTACAGTGCGTTCAATTGCAACAAACAGATGGTAGCTAAATTAAAAGAAATTACATATACATTATCTTTCGCTTTATAGCTTCACTCTAATTGAGGCGATTATAACTCCTACCTTTCTACTCTATAATGAAGTGAATTAATTCATTTAGGCTGGAACGTGTTGCAATTGTACTTGCCAGTATTTGTGTTTAGCGTCTCAAGTGATAATTTTTGACAGTGCCATATGTTTCGCAAGCAATATTTCTTCTTGGTTGAGTTTTATTACATAATTTTATTTGTCCCTGCACTGATTTCTTTATATATCTGCAAATGAACTCTTGTTGCAAATAGGTAGCCATATGCCACGAGCATGCAGAACGGAGGCTAACGGAAAAAAAATAAAAAAATTCCTTAGGCTTTCCGCTAATTTGTTTTCTCAGCTCAGGCTCGCTGTATTGCGGCTGATTATGCATTGTGGCTATATTAAAATGATAATGAATAAATGTATCACAAGCCTGCCTTTCCTGGATTCATTGAGCATCGCCACGAGGAGGAATGAAAGCAATGATTGTGTCCTCTACCCTTTTTTGGTTTCGCTGGGAATGACAAAAGGCGATACAGCAGGTCGTTAGAAGAATGTCAAACAAGAGATGGCTGTTTCTGTGCGGTCAGGGACACTGTATGTTCCTTGCATTCACTTAGCATTTGTGTAATTACGCCTTCGAGCCTTAGAACTCACTCTTTGTGTATTTGCTTTGCTTAAAGTACACTGGAAATGCATCTTGTACCACTTTCATTATTATTGTATTAAAAATTGTGTTTGACTTCCTCCCATCTGCCTCTGCTCCGCCAGACAATTTGAGTCCATAAAAACTACTTAGACATCGCTTTGTGGGGGCCTGTTGATGCAGACATCCCCCCCTGTGGTGGCAGAAGACAGCCCGATGCTTCTTTGGTTCCAGCTTTGTAAAGACGGGCCATCATTTCTCGCTAGAGTTTCCCAGTCAGACCCTGCGTTTTAAATTCCTACAGAACTGATGCCGAGCGGAGGGCTAAATGTTTTCGAGGCGGCACTCAATCTATATTGCTGTCATTTTGGAAACAATGGCGCTGTGATTGGCACACCTCTTCAGCCTTGGAGAGAATGGTGTGTGAGTGGCTCTAGAGATCCTTTAGTGGAAGCAGTCAATTAAATAATTTACAAATGCTCCATTAAGGTTTCTGTAATAACCAGCAATGAGCATGAAAATTGTATTTTTCCCCCTTCTCTGTCTAAAAAGCAATCAATTCTTATTAGGAATTTAAAAACAAGCAGCAAGGCCTCTAATAGTTCCTTTTAAGTTTCTTTTCTAAGGACGCTCGCAATGTTGTTGACATTGTAGAGTTCCTCAAACGGAGGCTGACAAATTTTCACAACATTTTATTTTCCCCTCCAGGCGGAAATGAATAAAACACACACGCACATATGCCGAGTGTACTTCCTTAACTATACTAGATAATTAGAAGGTTCGACATGTTTGTCCAAAGGCTTTCGGGGTTGCGATCATTCCCGCAAAATCCCATGTTCTCATAAACATTTCAATTTTAGAATATATTTGGGTGATTAAAGATGATTAAAGTCAACGCAATTATATGAAATACTTAATTATGTCAAACTAGTAACAGTTTTATTTGGGAAGTGCGGTATGGTTAGTTGAGATGCTCGGATTAAAAGCAGTTCAAAGCGTGCGAGTCTTGATGCCACATGTTTTGATATTAAATACAACACAGTACAGAAGTCTGGAACATTTGACTGGATCCTTTGAAGCTCATTTATTACACACAAGAAATAGAAATATTACATAAAAAGCACAAACAGCAGGCACATTAGAGACAGAGGCAAGGAAACATAAAAATGCATCTAAAATACTTGTTAAATTAAATCACTCACACCTTCACGATGTTTCCTCTGAAACTGCAAGTATGACAAGAGAAAACGCATCGAAACATCCCGAACTTCTACTGAGAGAAGCAGTGAGAAAGAAAGAAAAAGGTGGTCTATATTAGGATTGTTTAAAAAGGCCTGCACCGGCCTACTCCTCGATGTCCGAAGCAGTCAGACCCCAGTGTATGGTCAGAGGAGGTTTGATGCTGGGTTTGATGGAGTATGTCAGCCCAATCAGCCCAGCTTCCAGAGTCTGATTGGGTCTGCCAGCCAGAGAAGCAGCCCTGATATTAGCTCCACAGCCAGCTGACAGCCAGCATAGAGGGCAGCTTATACGACACATAACAACAAAGCTGGCGCACTCGAGGGCCACACTTTGTCTGGGTGAGTGTAAAAGATAGTAGAAGAAATGTAAAACAGGAGAAAGAGGTTTTAGGAGAGAAAGACCGACCAGAGAAAAACATTTAGCAGGCTATTCACTGTCTTCACGCCAAACAGCCATAATGTGTAGACACAATCCACATACATCAGTATAACTCACAAAAAATGTGCTGTGCTGTGATGGGTATCACTACTTTCAAAAGTAATGTCTTACATTATGAGATTTCTAGATTATGTTGGAATTAGCTTTCACATCTTGGTTATATATGGCATGTAACCGTCTGTCCATCAACCACTGAATGCACTGACGTTGCATCATCATAGTGAGTTGATAATGGCAGCTTCTTCTCCACCACATTGCCAGCAGCAAGCATGTTAAGCAGGGATGATGCTTTCTGGGAATCTGCAAGGTGATGTCAATTGTGTCATTAGACGCCGGTTAGCATGAAGCTCTCTGCTGACATTCTCATGTCCGGCTGTTTTCTGTGACTCAGACTCATCCACAAAGAATTTATATTACCATGCACCAACTATGCAAGCTTCCCAGGTGAGAGAACTTTATATTATACTTGTTTATTACACTTGATTATACTAGCTTTTAGAAAGCTGTGACTATTAGACCCAAGATAATATAAAGTTTCTGACAAAAACGGATGAAGATACGGTGGCCCTGAGAGGCCAAATGGACTGCAACTTAAGAAAACACCAGCAATAAGAAAAACGCTGCAAAAGCACACAAAACACAACAGAAATAGGAAAAACGACAAGGGAAATAGAAAAAAAGAAAACAGAAATAGGAAAAAAAAACACAAGGGAAGTGTTTCTGGGGAGACAATAACCCGACGGACCAGTTGCAGGAACCCAAAACATGATAGGCGTGTTTTATCATGATTCATATAATACTGATGACGGATTTTTAGGCTTATAGTTAGGCTAAAACACTTACCTCTCATCTTTTCTTTCCTCACTAAACCGATAGATCCTCCAATTCTTTTAAGTGTCTCCCAGCGCAATTCTTAGCATATTTTGGTTCCTGCAACTGGTCCATTGGGCTATTGTCTCCCCAGAAACACTTCCCTTGTGCTTTTTCCTTGTGTTTTGTGTGCTTTTGCAGCGTTTTTCATATTGCTGGTGTTTTCTTAAGTTGCAGTCCGTCTGGACTCTCAGGGCCACCGTATGAAGACCTTAGAGCCGAGCAGTCATTCCTGTAATACTGATACTGAAGTCCGTTGCCTGGACCTGCCTGTAGTTGGTGCATTGTAATGCAAATTCGCAGGTGCCTCTTCAAAATTTGAATGAAAACTTTTTGAAACTGACACGTATCAACCTGGGACAAAATAACAATAAGAATCTTGAAGACTTAAAGGCTGTCCTGTCTACTAGCTCTCCAGTTAAGCTGAACAATGCACAAAACTATGGACTACTATTACATAGAAGGTAGCTCTGCTGGAGTGAAACAGAAACAGCAGAAAATACTCTTTAATTTACTTTTTTTTAAAAGTTTGTAGCAACAAAAGAAACCTACACTGAAAAGAATTAAGATTAATTATATTGCAAAACTGACACTCATTTTACCTATTAAAAAAAAAGAAGCTTCAACAGTAATCTGAGCTCTTTAATGAGTTAAGTCTAGAAAAGAGATGTTTTTATATTGGACTTGATTATACTGAAATGTGCTTCTAAGTTTCTTCCAACTTTCATATTTGAAAACGAGGGATGCAAAACTCTGGGAATGTCTATTCAAAATAATGCAGATCACTTTGAGACCAGGTCAAAACTCCATAACACGCATAATTGTTAAATTTATAGCTCTTGATGTCTCTTTTCACACTCTTATTATCCATGTAAATATAGACTTCATGGCTAACTACTTTTGATTTTACAGATTCACCTTTTGCTTCCTTTTTATCCATCATAGAACCGTTAGTCTTCTCTGTTATAAAATGAGAGATCAGAAAGTGTAATAGCTCATAAAAAAGTACTGACAGCAGAGAAACCATGATTTGTAATGTTTTTTCCAGGATCTTCACTACAGCGCATAAGAAGTCACGTATCAGGGAAAGGGACAGAGATCTGGCTTTGCCAACGTGGGTGATGAACTGAAGCAAGAGCGGATTTGGTTTGTGTAAAACATCTCTCATGTGGGAGACTTAAAAGCTTTGGAAAAGTTCTGGGAGAAATTTTCTCTAAGGTTTATGAGCCATAGCAGATGAGTAGATGACCCAAGTTAATTATTACTGAATTTGTTTTCCCTGCTCCACTGATACTTACCTCTACCCTGATGCAATAGTGACAGTGGGTACTTTTATTAAAGCAAGGTAAGTAGCTTGTCAGGAAGGAAGGAATATGTTTTCTGCTCTCAGTGTTTTCTGTTGTGGCTAGCGTCAAATTCTTTATAAATTATCACGTCATTTACACAATGAAAAATCTTAATATTGTTCATGGAAATTCTTCAAAGTGAAACAGTCAAATTAGTCATTGTATGAATCTATTTTTATTTTGAAGTGCTTGTAAATTAACAAGCAGGATAACCAAGCGGGATATAATGAATGAGTGAAAATCAAAACAATTTACTCCAATCAAATACATAATCTTCAAATTAGACGGTAAGACATGTATTATAACATAATTGCTTTAAGGTTTAGGGGCATACTTTCTTTCAGTTCTGTCTACAAAAGAGACATGGCATAAATCTTAATCACAGAGAAATAAACTTCTCCTGTTATGATTTAATGCAAAACAGATAAAACACAAGGCATCGCATGCATTGACTGTTAAAGTGGAACAACTGGTTTATTTTGCAAGAAAAGAAAATTTCATCTGAATACACTTTTATCTCACATGCAAAAATTCTTGTAACCAACCAGTGAAAACTGCAGGATTTTGTGTGTGTGAATATCATTGTAATATTTTTGATAGTATGATTTTTAATTCATTTATTATAATCATAATATCTTTAAAATATACCTGTGAAATAACCCTCCACCTCCCCCAGTAATGTCAAAATTGGCACAGCTCAGTAATATGCACTAACTGTATAAAAAGGATGGACTCCATTTCTTTGGTCACTAGCAGATTGCTGTTTGGTGCCTGTAGTTTGCATGAATGACACTGACTTGTCTGTAACCATTTATTCACTGAGCTGCAATAAAAATGGGGAAAAAGCAACACAAACCGGAAACAGGGAACCTGTTGAAACATGTTGGCTGCATTTCCAGTTTGTGTCACACTTTTTACAGTTTCACTGCTGCTCTATGAGTAGCTTGCACATATTTACAGATAATTCAGCATTTTCCACAAACACTACATGCAATCAAGCAATCAAAAAAGCGATAATCTGCAAATCAGTGCAGCACTCTATAACTCTTTGCTAACAATTTTGCACTAGAAACATCCTGCAATGCTCACCAGCTGGTTGCAAAACACTTTTTCCCATTGGCTGGTGGTTGCCAGGGGGACACTGACTGGACTTTAGGCCTGATTGAATGAGGCTTCAGCTATTAATTTCACAATGACTAGCAGAAACCTCCAGCAATCACTCGTTAGCCAGTCAGAACATACCAATCTTTACTTAGTAACAAGTGGTTGCCAGATGGTTGCCATTTGTTCTCTAGGCCTGTGCAGTGGCGTGTCTAGAAAATTTTTGTTGGGGGCCAGGTAGGGGCACAGATTTGGAGAAGGGTGGCAGATGTAATTGGCAGATAATGTTAAAAAAATTCTACCAACAGTTAACCATCATTCAATAACCCTGTAAACCTAATAACTGAATTTGCTTTTGACTCTTATTAGAATGAGGTTTTAAGTGCAAAGTTTTTAGATACTATTGGTGAAGTACAAGAGATACAATCAGTGCTTTGTCAGTGTTTACTCAGCATTCAAGGTTGCAATATTTGCATAGCACACACAAGACTGACACATAGGGCACATATGTTGGGCTTTTTTGTTCAACATTTTTGTCAGTGTTTACTCAGCATTCAAGGAATGCAATATTTGCATAGTATAATTTTACTGACATATACTGGCACATATGTTTTGAAACAGGAAAAACATTTTGAATATTAAAATACAAACATTTGAATTTAACCTGACACAAGCAAATTAGCCAATGCCAAAACTTTATCTTTATTAAAATTGAAGATAATCTTCTCACAAACTGGCTGTTTGATTTGATACAGTCAGCTGGCATGGGGAAACTGCCAGAAAAGACTAACATTTGAATGAAACCTGAATTGGGCATTTAAATACTTTCTATGCTGCCTTATGGTAAACTTTGGTAATATTGATGTATAAAGAACAACACTGCTGATGATGATGAAATACAGTCAGCTGGCATGGTGAAACTGCCAGTATTAACCTGCAGGGCTGGACTGGGACAAAAAGTGATAAAGCCACACTGTCAACGCTGTTGTTGACAGTGTTTGGTTTATGTATGATTTCTATCAAGACGTCAGATAAAAACTTTGTTCGCAAGATTCAGATAGTTATTTAATAAAAGCGAGATATTTTAAATGAGAATAAGTAAGAAAAGTATTTCCTTGTGGCCCCCTTTCCCTGTTAATGCCCTACCTGGCCCCCTGGCATAACTTTGCTAGACCTGCCCCTGCACAGTTACCAGCTGTCAGCTACATAAAAAAAAGGATGCTGGTGTTATTTGTCTCTCAGAAACAGTTCATAACTTCAACTCATTCATGTCACCTAAAAGGTAAACCTGTTTCTCCATCAGCTGTTCAGCTCTGATGATTCAGTAAGGACATCTCCTGGTTTCATCTGCATGTTTCCCTCTCACCACATATCCAAACCGACATCATGACCAGCAGCTTTTACAGCTGTGGCTCCAGCAAACATCAGCTGATACTAGAAATTAATATTAAATAAATTCTAACAACAGCTGATCAAGCTTAAACGTGCTGCTGTTGTTTAACGCGACATCCAGCAGTTTCCTCTTTCTGGTGCAAAGTGGGCGATAAACAAACAAGAGAGAAAAGCCGATCAGCTGATCATTGATCAGTTTCATGATAGAAGTAGCAACAGGAGAGAGAGGGGAGAGAATGAGAGAAGAAGAGGAAGCTGTGCCAGGTAAAGACACAGAATAACTCCAGCTTTGTGTCTTTTTCATTATAGTTAAAGTACGGGACAAACTGCGTCTCTTCTCAGCTCAATACAAAACCTGTAATATTTTCTCTGAATGAGGGACCATTCCATTTTTTAAGGAGCCGTTGGAAACTCTACAAACTAACCTTATGAATAAAATAAAGTTCACCATCAGTAACATCACAGCACCCACCCAGCTGTATAGAAACTCTGTCATGCTAGCTAGTACGCAGTACTAGTTATTGTAACTGAGTGTAAAAAGTCAGCACAACGAAAATAAACTCCACCTAAACTTGGTCTGACCCAGATAGACTCCAGGTCATAACTTCTTACCTGAAGTTCAGTTCACCTGACACTCGGACCAGCAGCCGCCTCGGGTCTCTCCTCCTCCTGCCTACCCTTCCCTCATCCACCTGCTAGCCGCCGTGGAAGCTCCGCCATGCTCGATGGCCAGTCCAGCTACGTTAAACTGTTAATCTTTCGCCGAAAAACTGTTTTCTGTGATGCTGTCTTTCGTGCTTGGCTCTCCTACCTTTGCTAACATGATGCTCATAGCGCAGAAGGCGATGCTGCATTCACTTACACTCGGATATCTGAGCTTCACTGTGAAAACATAATCGTACATTTGATATTTCATTGGATTTTATTGTTTTGGCTTCGGGGTGGCACCTGGGGTGGCCAGTCTGGTTGGGGGGGTGGCCTGTGCCCCCCCAGGCCACCCCGCTGGACACGCCACAGGGCCTGTGTGACAAGCTGCCTTAAGTAGCAATGAGCATCCATAGTCTGTATAGATATATCACACAGTCAGAGATACCTGCTAATTAGAAAAAATATATAAACATCACTGTAAAAATACTGGTATGGGCTACAATTACGAGTCACCACACCTATTATTTGAAGAAAAAAATGAAATCCACTGAAAGTAATCCAAAAGGCACCAACATCACCAACAAATTAAGAGGTCCTATTCAATCGCTCAGTTTTACTGAGATTATATCTAGTGGATGCTTTTGAAACCCACCTGTGGTGCTCACAGTTAAAAGCACAACTCGATCAGCAAACGCAGTCTGGTTGTGCACGGGCAAAGCAACATGTTCAGTGCCAAAAGACATAAACCACTGTTTACGTGGCTCAACCAAGACACCAAGAGCAAGAGTCGTTGTAAGCAGACTTCAGAATCTATGAAAGCTTGTTCACCATTGCTGGGTGAACGATGATATGGATATTTCCATTGAAGAGCAGAAGCTCAGGGAAAACTGAATAGAGTTATGCTGCTGCTAATGATTTCAATATTTGGTGACAAATCACATTTAGATTAATACAAACATAAATGGAACAACAGTCAAACTGCTGAGTAACACATATCTCATATCCGTATTTTTCCATGCTCTGTCTTTTCTCTGAGACAATTTGTAGAAGCGTGTGTCATTGGCTATCAGGGGATGATATATAGTCTAGCCTGCAGAGAAACATGTGTTCTGCTTTAATCTAGAGTGCATAGGCCAGTATTCATGGCCAGCAGCTGGAGAAAATCACAGGAGACGAAGAGTCCACCGTGGAGAGAGGAGACATACTGCCTGCCTGCCTGCCTGGCAGATGCTGGTTCTTGTTATCAACTCTCTCTCCACCTTATTTATGTGGTGACTTACAACCCGACACCCTCTTTTTTCCTTTTGCGCACTGCTACTTTGCCCACACAGACACATTTTCATAGGAATGAATGCCTGTTTTTTGTTGCTGGTTTCGTTTACCAAAGATACAACACATTCTGGCGCTTTAACGTAAACAACCTTGGACTGAGACTTTCAGGCAATTTTGGTCATCCTTAAATAGAGGAGCAAAATCCCTATAATAAGCAACGGTAGTACTAAAGACCTGTTGCAAAATGAGAAAGCATGTGGGTTTGTTGCTAAAAATAAAGATAAAATACAATCCAGCCTCCTTTAAGGTTATTTGAGAAAATTTAAACAGGTATTTTGGAAGAGTTAAGCTAAGGGGCT
Organism: Oreochromis aureus; assembly: GCF_013358895.1. Classification (NCBI taxonomy): domain Eukaryota; kingdom Metazoa; phylum Chordata; class Actinopteri; order Cichliformes; family Cichlidae; genus Oreochromis; species Oreochromis aureus. The sequence continues at coordinate 12,897,047 of NC_052952.1, forward strand.
TAGCCACACTTTCAGCGAGGGAAATAATAAGCAATTTTTATAGAAAACGAAAGGAAAGCATGCAGCTTCAGTAACACGCACACTGAGTGAAGTGTTAACATCAGCACGCTAACATGCTCACACTGTAAATGTTTACATGCTGATGATTTAAATGGGTAAAGTCTGCCATTGCTATCTAGGTCTAGCTTAATTTGAAGTAAACACACAGTTACACCAATCAGTAACAACATTAAAACCACTGACGGGTGACGTGATCCGCTGGGGAGCCTTGGATACTGGCATTCTTCTAGATCAGGGATGCTAAAGTCATTTTACATCGTGGGCACACACACAGCCCACTTTGATCTTAGTGGGTAGGACCAGTGAAACTAAGAGATAAATGTGTAAAAATGTAGAAAAAGTTCTGCTAGAAAATGTCCTGTTTTTAAAACGGTCAACTCACTGTAAAAATGTTTCTGTAGTAGGTAGTGGGGAAAAAAGGAACATTTTTGTCATTTAACTGTTTATCAGGGTGGCCTCTGTGCACCAATGTATGCACTTCTTCACATTTTCTAAAACCATCCAGAGGACTGGATCAGAGTCTTGGTGCTGAGCATCACAGGACACCACCAGATATCCTGTCACCAAATCCTAACAAGCCTAAGCTGTTTTTGCCTCGCAAGGGTGACCTACACAATATTAGGCTGGTGGTTTTAATTTTTTGGCCGAACCTAAGACATGTCACAAGCGGAGCTGCTGATTTGCTGTAGCAACATATCCATGTGCCAGTATAAGGAAAGGTGCAGTGCACTCCTTGTTTATTCAGGGTCCATTCTAATATCTTTAACAGCTTCTAGTCAAAGAAGCAGCAAGACGTCTGCATGAGTTTCTAATCGTGGCTCTGCCTCATATCCATATATTTGTTTCTCTTTCATGTCCCAAGCTGCTCTCTTATTGACAAGCCCCTACTGTGATATTTATGTCACATATTTAATATGGACACGGCAATGATTATCAAATCCATAGTTGCCAAGAGATTCCGATCGGCCTTAAATAATGGATGAGCACGGATGCGTCTCAATTTGTGAGGCTGCGCAGAAAGACAGGGCAAGTGCAGCCATCGACCCCCTCCACCCCTCTTCCCATCACTTTCTCCCTCACCGGAACGTCATTATTCTGGTCGATTCTTTCGCCCCTCGCTTGACATCATTCAATGTAATCATCCTTCAATAAAAAACCTGCTTGTAATAAAAGGAACAACCTGGGTCAATACACCGAATATGGAGAAGGATGACCCTGTGCTGGGAGACAGCGAATAAATGGGCCTCTTTATCAAAGCGGATTGCCGCCTGGTGCCTTAACAGGAATTCGACCGGAGCCGGAGTTATCATTACTGTTACGTTTTGTATCATCGGTGTTTGTGCTCGGTGAATATGAGGAAGAATGATGGCTACATTAATGAATCAATGAGCTAATGAAGCAGCCATTGTGTTGGCTTATTGAAATACACTGTGGAAAATTGAAGACTTCTCCAGCATCTCTTTGCTTAATGCTCAAAGCTTTGCTGTCATATTGCCTGATTGCCAAACTCAGCTACAGCAAAGAAAAGAAAAAGGACATTTAAAAAAAACATAGGAAGTTGTAGAGTCACACAAACTTACTGCCTTAAGTGCAGACAAAAAAAAGCCAGACAACAAATGAAAAAGCAACAAGGGTCACACTGCTGTCACACACTTTTCTTCTGCTACACACCGAGCCAGTCTAACAGACCAAAGAGCCCTGGACTAAGGGTGGTTTGAGGGTCAAATTAGCTGACAGGGTAATTTTGTAAGGGCGACATGCAGAGCTGCTGATTATCCCTGAGCTAGCATCATTTTTGTTTATCAAAAAATGTTAATTGCCTGTTTTTACGAGAAGGAAAAGATTAAAAGTTAATAGGAGAGACTAAATAAACACAATGCAATTGCATGAGGGTGTAGAAGATGGTAATTAATTTGTGGCCACCCCTGAGCTAATTAGCTGATATAAAGCAGGAAAAAAGAAGTTAATGAGGCTTAATGTAACTGATACACTGAAAAGTTTAGACTAATGAATTTATGAATGTGTGAGGAAATGCTTGTTCCAACTTTCACGTTGCGCGGCACCTCCTGGAGATAAAAAACAAAAAAAACTTTGTTCCTGCACTCAAACTTGATCACCTTCATTGTGCGAGTGAGAGTTTAGTGCTATATAAATTTCATAGCTCTGTTTGATTCTGTGTGTGAAAAACAGAATCAGAAGTGTTGCCTCCATGCCGAGAGAGAGATGGTGGTCTGTGGGAGGGCCCATACCAGCCCAGCAGTTAGTTTGTTTTGCGAATCCTCAGGGTGTAGCTGGTCTGAGGATAGAGAAGCTTCTGTGTTGGGAGGTCTGAGAAGGTCAGTTTGCTTGGGGAAAGGGAGGTATAGAAAATAACAATCTGCTACTAGCTTCCTGTGGGGCTTATGGTGATGATCCTGGGGGCTATGCCATGTTGTCAGCTACTGCATGCCGATCTCAGGATAGACTAGCATCTAACCAGCACCTTTCATATCTTCCACTGGGTCTGTAGTGATTGTGATGTCACCTTCTTCCACCTTCATATCTTCTGATGTTCATTTCTAGGAGCCGCTTATTTCATTTACTATTGTGCTGACCAAAGAGGACATTACTTACACTCGGTAGGGTCACCATGGCATTTACTGTTGACACCGTGGACTAAGGTTCATGGCTAATTTGAATGAAATTAAAGGGCTGTGATGAATCCTGCTCGTGAGTGGGAGTCAAAGCGACGAGGCAATCAGGTAATTACAGCTTTCATAAATGTAATTCATCAGGAAGGCGAAGGCCAGGAGTGATAGCTGACTAGCTAGTGCAGTCGCTGTCTCTACAGACTGACCTGCCAAGCTTTCATGTGATGACATATGTCTTTATGAGCTGTAGGGAAGCGTAATGGGTGATAAAGTAGAAAAGCATCCCTGCCATATTACATAAATCAGTGCTCTAAGTGGACATCTTCCCATACAGTTTGCCTTCCTCCTCATGGTTTACTGCGGGTAATTTGTCAATCATACTTTGATGGAAGAGCACAGTTGCTATTAATGATATTCACATAACAGATTTACAAGAGTCAAAGACCATACTGTAGTGTCACAAATGGGAATCTGATGGATGAGTTGGTGTGTTATGTAAAATGTACAGTACATAATCAGAACTGGTGGGGAACATATTGTAACTGAGGTTAAAGTGTTTGAATGAGTAACAGATTTTGTTAAAGGATCTGATCATATGAAACACCACCAAAAGCATTTGTTCTGCTGATATGGATTCATGATATTTTGATATTGTCATTGTTGGTATTTAAGCAGTATTTTAAATACTGAACTCTATTTTAAAGACTAAATATTGAACAAGCAATCGAAACTATAGATCATCCCGGTGCCAATTTACTACTCGTTTAAACAAGAGAAAAAAAAATTAGACCAGTAGAGTATAAATGACAGAAAACACTAAAACCATTTAAAACGTAAACGTAATCTAATCGAATATATATAGCATAATCTAATGTATGTAGTTAAAAATTAGCCAGAGTTTCTGCATATTTTAGAAGATATATGAAACCATAAGTTGCATTTCTTTTTAATCAAGTCATGTTTTAAAATCGTTGACCTTGCAAACAAATGTGTCAGATTAGCTTGCTGGTTTAGCTAGCCTTAACAGCGCTAGCTTCAGTAACATTGTTTTCTGTCATGCTCGTGTTAACTGCTGCTGCAGAAGGTGCTCACCCTGGTTTCATTTACGTGATCATATTCAAGTTTGTTGTAAAAGAGCCAGCAAACAGCCAGCCATTATTTATTTATATATATTTTACATCGGGATGATACAGAAACACACCTATTAGCATGACTGTCATCTGTTTACTTCCCCCCCCCTTGCTCATTTATGACTTCCACTGACACATTTAGAGGGAGAGGGAAATGTAGCTGTTTGTCATCTTTAAACTGGTAATTTAAAAAAATAAATATAAGTTTAACCAGCTAGTATTTCTGGGGTCGACTAGCAAGTCCAGCAACTTTTAAAAAGGTGGCTGACTGGGGGGCTGTGGCACAGGTTGAAGAGCAGGTTGTCTACCAGTCAGAAAGTCAGTGAATCAATCCTTGGCTCCTCCAGTCAACATGTGAAAATGCCTTTGGACAAGTTAGTTGCTCTTAAGTTTCAAGCATCTATTGGTCTGTAAATAACAAAAAAGTGCTATGTGAATGGGTAAATGAGGCTTATGGTATACTTGTTTCTGAGTAGAAAAACATTATACAAGCACCAAGTATCATTTAGTCGCACGCAATCCCTAGTTTAAACTGCTCACTGAATTTTTGTTTTTTTAAGTCAACAAAATAAATGTGAAAGGCTCATTTAAACTTTTTCAAGTATTTAACAAACTTGTCATAAGTTTATTTCCTTAAATTTAATTTAACCAAATTTTTCAGACAAATCTTGACATTTGCTTTTGAAATTTATTGATGCTGCAAAAGTCAAATGGAATAAAATAGAAATAACCACTTAATGTTAGATGCCTAGAAAACATACATAAGTGCAATACTGTACTCAAATACACTAATTAATCCTTTCCATTGTTTTGCTGTGCTTCTATGGTTATCTCAATTAGGCTCAGTAACTCTCTGAAGTCTCAGCTGGTTGCCTGGCAATTGCAGTATATGGCAACATGTACTACAATGAAGTAATTAAAGTAGTGTGCTTTAGAGGTTCTACTCTTTGTACTTTTTTTTTTCTTCCGTGGACTGAGCCAAGCCAGCTGTTGACCCTTTACCAGTTGAAGGAAAAGTCTGCCAGTAGATGCTCAGTGTAGCTGGAGCACTTAAATGTTCACATCAAAGTTTTGTAAAGAGAACAAATATATGCATATTCCAAAATTTCACACTAAATTTAGCAGGTGAAACTCAACATGTCTCGTCACATTTGAAGAAAAACAACACTGTTCATTTGACATCTGATGTAACTAAATATAAAAAAAAACACATGTATTACATATTAATATTGGTTTTTTTATGCTTTCTTGGTTAAAATGTCAATTCAAATTTCCATTTAATGAAATTTAACTTATGCATTATAATAACCAACATTAAAGCAATTGATGTTTTTCTTATTTATCGTGTTGGAAAAAATCCAAGCCCAGTCTCAACCAGAGTGCTTTCGGATGAACAAACATTGCCATCGGCTTAGCTCGGCTCAAATCTTTATGAAACATTGGCTTCCAACCTGTTGAGAGGCATGTCAAAAGCTCCGTGATAGCAATTTGTACTCTATTTCAGAAATCTACAGATACATTCCGGGTTGATTCACACATAATGAGACTGACAAGGAGATACAGAGCAACATGAAAAGAATGAGGAAAAACTGAAAGGAAAAGAAAAGAAGCTCGTGTGTTGGTGTAAAGACCCCGTTTCCTCAGCTGTAATATTCTTTGGTGGCCAGTTAGTGCATAGAAAACAAGCGGGTGATGACAAGGGCTTTGTTCACGGGTCAAATAGTCATTTCATAAAAGGCTCCTGCAGAAAACTGAAACATGATAGGTCAAACACAGGTCTAAATGCCTTTTCCAGTTTTCCTATTTTCCCATTTCAACATATCTGTCTGGTGTCCGCGCTCTCTCGCCTCTGTAATGGAAAACTATTGCAGAAGCATTTCTCCGTCAGCGCGGGTCAAGGGGTCATCACTGATGTCACTCTCAAAGTAACCAGTGGCAAATAGGTCCTGACATGTGCTCTCCAATGAGAGAATGAGACCGGACAGCTCCTCTGGCTTTCCGACTGATAAGCCATAGAAAAGAATATGTGAGGCTTGGAGCATCACAGCAGCCGCTTCTGCCTTTTCAGAGACTAATACCAGCAGCTGAATTAAGGCACAAATAACAACTGGGTGATCTGAAGAAGGGTTGTGATGGTTTTTTTCCGTCGTTTTTGCCTCTCACAGTTTGACAAATTCAAATGGTGGCTTTTGGAGCTCTGCCCATACGTTCTCACTGCATTAATTATTTTATTACTTTACTCACTTAAAAGTCAACCTGCATAGACATCTCACAATAAAGGCAGTGTCATTTTTCTTTTAGATCTGTTTTATTTGTTGTAAGTGACAGTCTTCTGATCTGCTCCTCCCATTTCTTTCCCACCTTTGTCTCAAGTGTTAGAGCGAAACAAATTCTTCTTGTTCACTGTCAAGTGCATGTCGTGTAATGTGTGATCTGCTATACACCCCCCCACCACCACCTTGTACAGATTTCCACGGCTGTTTGTTCTGTACAGGCGTGCAGCAAGTCTCTGCGCTGCACCACTGCTCAATCTCTGCCGCCGTCATTCTGTCCACTTGTCACCGCAGATAATTCTTGGCATGAATTACAAAAGGGTACTTGTCAGAAAGTTATAAAAATGAATATGGAGGCTAAAACCACATCCACCTGTGAGACTTGTCGTTTTTCCATCTCGCCTTTCCCATCTCTGTCTAGTCCCTCTGTTTCTCCGCTCGACTAGTCAGAAAAAGGATGACCGAATGAGCAGGTAGGCGCTTTGTGATAGAGTAACACCCCCACAAATGGAGTCAGTCAAGAGCTGGCTGAAAAAAAATTACATTAAATTTAAAAAAAATTATTTTCTGACAGAGGTGCCAGTGAAATTGTTAAACCTCTGTGATAACAAATCCATAAGGCTGAAATGAAAGGAGAGGGAAAGAGAAGGAAAAAAAGAGCAGAGAGTTAAGGAGAACTGAGAACCTTAACAAAGTGTAAAACAGGAATCCTCAGAGTGGCTTCCCAGTCAATCAGAGCACTTACTTTTCAGCTGTCCATAACGCTATTTCATACCAATTATTACCCCCACTGAGCAGGTGACAGGCTTGTGTGACGACGGCAGCGCCTACGCGAACTCCCGGTAATCCCGAAATGACGGATTGGGAGGGAAGCCTTGCAGTGATTTGTGACAAAGTAACTGAACATAGACTTCTGTACTTAGAAACGTGAGAGCAGTTTGTCTTCATGCTTATGGTAACACTCTGCACTTTTGATTTGATGCACGGGCTTTAGTCCGCCTCACCAATACGCTCTCTCGGCTAATGGCGAAGGGGGCATCGCCATTCGAGTCCTAAATTGAAAAATTGCTGTAGGGTGTCCATTTTGCTGTTTGCTGCGTATTAATCAATAAAAGTGATGTTTATTTAGTTATGTATTTATTTTAAAACCCGTATAACTAAATGGCTGTTGCTGATCTTTTTTTTTAACTAATCCTTCTGTTATTGTGTTGCTCTTTTACTCTCACGTATTAAACCTTTTTTTTTTAAATCATTGCTTCTGCAGAGCTGAAGCAGGCATATTCACAGACAGGTCATAAAGATGGTCACTTTGTTTGACTGTTACCCATAAACCCCCTCCCCAAACCTCTCTTGCTTGTAATTTTTTTTCCCCCTCTCTGTCCTAAAGCCTTAAAGCTTCCCGCCTGTTATATTTCCTCCACATCAATATGTCACCTAGTTCCGCTACAGCAGGATGTCAACTTAATGCAACTCTAAGGTTAAGAAAACACCGTCTTTGCCTGCTGACTGATAGCCTGTCACCGCGCGCACAAAAAAAGTTTAGAAATTTGATCCACCTGTCATCTCGCCTGTGATTATGAATCTCTTCCTCCTGCAGCTCGGAGGCCCATTCAGATGCATTCTAGCTTAGCCTCGCTCAGCATTAGTTACATGGATGAGAGAGCAAACTTCAAATCACTCCACTCGAGGGAGAGAGAAAAGAATCCAGCTCATCTTAATGTAAACAATCAGGCCGAGTGGCGAGCCCACCAAGATAGAAACCGCTGTTTCTTTTTTCATTGGAAAAATCTTGTCATCTGATTTTACCTGTAGACGCCCATACAACATAAATTAAAGCATCAAGTTTTCTACAAAATATTAATTGTATATATTAAAAAAAATGAGAACACCCTATTTTTCCTCTCCTACTTTTATTTTCCCTCATATCATCCCATGGAGATACAAACTAAAAGGGAATATGTTTGATTTGTTTTTTTTAATCGCCCTGTGGTGAACTACAGATGACCCTCTGAGTCAACTGCATTAGCTTTGGGGTGGTCAGACTCTGTGTGTGTGTATTTGTGTCCTCTTGGAGGGTGTGAGAAGTAAGGGGGAGGGGAGATTTTTCATGCTCTCCATTACAGTTGTTTAGGTTAGAGGTATTAACTCAATGAGTCTAAGTTAGTTTGAAATCAGCAGGCTCGTGCATACACTTATATGTATATAGTGTAACTGCTAATGCACAACCCAGAGTTAGTCACATTAAAAGATTCCTAACACCTTTTGTTTTTGTGTGTTTTTTTTCTTCTTCTTTTAAATAATTGTCATCATTAAAGCTTATTGGTTGAAAAGGGAAACATGACAGCTCCTGCTAATGGAGTCGCAGCTCTCTATTACATTCACATACTCCAGGTTGGACCTGGCAACTTTTTTTTTTTAGATAGCTGAAGAAAATTCATTGCTTTCAGTTTTCAAACAGCGATTTCCTTGACTGAATCCCTCCTCTTTTTTTTTTCTTTTCCCATATAGAGCCCGAGACTGATTTATTATAGATTTTCTGTTTTGATTGTTTTGCTGAGAAGCAGGATGGGAAGATGGGGCTTCCAGCTGCTCTGGATGCTTGGGAGTCCTGGGAGTCCTGGCCCGGCTGCCCTCCCGGCTGGCCCAGCCAAGTGGGCATGCGCTGTTATGAGCCGCGGCAGGGGGTTGATGGGGCTGCAGAGGCTGGGCCAGAGAGGCCACAGATGCCTTAAATGACTTGGCATGATGGGATGGCGAAGGGTTAGGAGCACGACTCGCAAGTGAAACAAAACAGTTTTTCAGTGATATGTGAGCGAATGTCTGAACGTTGTCAGGATCTAGAAAAAGAATAGAAAAAAAAACAGTCATATAAACATAGACAATTTGTTAAAGTCACACTTTAGTGAGTGAAATGATGTCTAGTGCTACACGTAAGAAGCAAGTCTCCATCAGTTTAAGAGTTTACCAAATACAAGACTGTGCATTTGTTACATTTGTAACTTTGCTTTGTTTCCTCCTTTAATTTAAGCATTTACATTGTTGTTATTTTATTCTGGGGGACTTTCTTACCTTGTATCTGTGAACCAGGATGATCCCAGTTAGTCTTGGCCGACTGTCCCAAACAAAGACACCCCTTTCCTTCCAACCTGCACTTAAAACGATCGTGACACGAGACCGACAGAAGGGCCGCCATTAGATAGCAATTCATGTGGAAGCTGTGGGACCCAAATATCATTATCAAGTAACAGAGCTGCCAGCTTTTTCCTGTGCCACAGCCTGCTTTAATGCACATACTTCCACTTTAACTGAGGAAAAGATAAAAGTGTTTTTCATTCTACGATAAGTTCAAAAACAGTGAAATATCCCAATAACATTAAATATGGTCGCAGTGTATAAAAGATGAGAAAGAACACACACACACACACACACAAAACCAACCAGCTTAAGCAATTTTAGGAGTAATTTATTTTCCTGATCCCTAACATCCTAATCATGGCTTTTTTGATGTGCAACACTGATCCATCAAGTTTTGCGGTAATCATTTTAAACCACAATCAGTCCCACTTGCTACTATTCAGCTCGTACTGCAGCTTGCACATGTGGTATCAATACATGCTTTGTAAACAGGGCCTTTGTTTGAGTCTACACCAGTGAGGCACCTTGACAATGACCTGCTCCATTAGTTTTATGCTGTGACATAAATGTTTGATGGCTCATACTCACCTGTCAAAAGCATTTTCATCAGATAGAATTGCCTAAACAAAATAAAACAAAATAAAACAGTTTTATCAGGTACACGCCGGCGCAGAATACACCATTTCTCACTTTTTTTTAATGCTTCTCCAATTAAAAACTCTCCTGCGACAGCGCTCAAGCACGGCAGCTCACACTGTGACATGCACAAAAAAATGCAGGTGCTGTAGCCCAGGGAGGGAGAGAGCGAGGGAGAGAGAAAAGCCAAACTAGTCCCTTTAACTTTCTAAAGACTTTTCAGCATTTGTTCTGCACACTTACCTACGCAAACTCCAAGGGGCCACAGTGACTGGGGTCCCATTTCAGGCCCAGCGTGGAGCCGGAGAGCTCCTCAGCTGTAAAATGAGAGCGCCGGAGCGCAGTGTGAAAATGGATTAGCCTCGCTGAGATAAGGGGAGCCCTCAGCGAGCCATGCACGCCTTCAATGGGGAAAAAGAACTGCTGTACAAATTGTTTTTGGTACATTAAGTACCTGTTACTTTATTTCACAGATGGAAAACAATAACACAGGCTCTAGGGTTGGAACCACTGTGGAATGTGAGAGGTTTGGCTCACCTAGCGCCCTCGGAGGTGTCCCCGTTTTCTTAATATGCAGAGTGATCTTTGCATGGGACTGCCGACCAAAAGAATTCAGCAGATTGACAAACACGGCATATGATGATAAATGACAAAGTGCCAGGTTGGTCGCCAACAGCCTACTCGGTGAAATAATGCGGAATATCCACGTAAAAATAAAATAAAATAGACTGAATGTTCCCACTCAGCAAACAGGGCAGGGATTTTTCATTAATAGTCCCGCTGTTGCACCACGGCCCCCCAAATTAAATGAGTGTGTCAGATCCTGGATGATTTATACATTTGGACTGATCTAACAGCTCTGTGGAACAGCTATGACACCCTGACAAGCCAACAATGGATATGAAAAATGAGCCAATACCACCGCTCTAAATCTGAGACTTTCAAAGCCAAATGCACACGCAGAATCGAAACCTCGAACATACTCACAAGTATAATGAAAATAAAGCAGAAGGGGAAAAAAAATCCCCATAAGATTCTCAGCACAATTTTAGCTAAATCATTCAGTGTTTATATAAATGGAGTGATGGAGACAAATTGGTCCGAGTGGAGTGTGGCAGTACTTTGCTTTTCTGATGTCTTTTTGTGGCGGCGTGCAGAGCACATCACTTTACAGCTAAATGAGATATCAGGCCTATTGCTGAGCTTTGACTCTGTGGCAAAATGTCACATCGAGTTAGCATTAAGGAATATTTGAAAATATTCTCTTTTTTATCAATTAAACCAAAAGTAATTTATTTCTTTTTAATAGCTTTATTCTAAGAAAACACTGTATGTGCTCCACTGACTGCAGAAAGCAACGCCAACTCTCCGTCAGTGGCAAAAGCTGTGTTCATAATTATTTTGTGTGGAAGGCTAGTGGCCTTCCTAACTTGCTAGATGAAGTGATAAAAACCAACATGATGGACTAAAGCATTTTTGCTTTTCCTAGTATTGTCCTTTTACCCTCTCATTCTCTGTCTGATGAAAAACTGCACTTGGTGTTCCTCAGAGCTCAGCAGATTTAGAGGAAACAATTACCAGTCCGGTGATCTCTGCTTCTCCAGTCCCACCGATAAACACCCAGAGCCCTGAGGTACGGTCGGAAAATGATACAGTTTTAAACGGGTTAAATTTCATTGTCCCCCCCCCTCTCCTCATTTCTCCCCTCCTTCTCTCCCTTAGAGGTTTTATTTCACAAAAGTGTGAACACATTTTTTTGTTGATGGGGTGAAAAAAGGAGTGAGAGAGAGAAACAATAAAGAATATGAAAAGCCCATCTTCACAGAACATTAGACATCACAAAACAACCCTAAGCTATGACTGGATATATCAAAACTGACAAGTAAAAGTTGATTGCTGCGTGTCTATTGATTGAGCTATATTTCAGTGGAAGACTATAGCCTCATGGTTGTCTTCACAATGAACCAAATCCTGCTACCAAACACTGGCTGCAAAACCCCATTTATTGGCTGGATAATAGGAAATAGTCAGTTTGCTGTAGCTGTTAAATATTATTTACAATTTTTTATTTCTTTTCTGGGGGGATACAGAGAATTGTTGGCATCGTATGGCATCCACAATTGCCAGAAATGAACCTTTAAGATTCCATGAAAATTTGTCTTTGGACCCAAAATTGCTGTCCCTCGAAGGCCCCCGCAGTGGGCACGATGTACCCCGTCTTTCGCCCTTTGACAGCTTCGATAGGCTTCAGCGTCTCTGCAATCCTGAATTGAAACCAGTTTTGTTTTGGATCAGTGGATGAGTGGTTTGACAGACTTCTGTCAAACTCCAACAACGTCTAAAAGAGACTCAATAAGACAGGAAAAAAAATCTTCTTTGTTGGTTTTAGACTATTGCAGGACTCATCAACGTTTCTCTTAATGTGGAAAACCTGGACGGGTGTATGTTAAACCTAACTAAGTCGTTTTGGTGCATAAACAGCAACTAAAAATAAAAAGTCAAATACAAAAGTAAAGTCAAAATCTTAAAAAAATGTCGTACACGGATTCCTTTTGATATCAAAAGAGAAGGGTAACAAGGACGGATTCAACCTGCTGTAGGGGTAAGTGGTTAAGATTATGGAGTGATGCTTTACGGTTGTTAAAATCAAAGGTAAGACAAACAGTTTATTGGAAGACATAGCAACATCTGGACGATAGGAACAACAGTGTGCTTAGTTATGACAAGCGTGCGGACATATAAGTGTCTTTATCCCTGACAAGGAAAGGGAAATTGAGGGAAACTGAAATAGAAAAATAGGACAGATGCTCACAGAGAGTGAAAAACTTGAGCTGTAAAGAAGGCCAAGTGTACCAAACAGAGCGCAACCCAGGAGTGATTGAATGATCCCATTCTGGCCTCTTTGTTAGACACTAGGCAGCGATGTATGAAGATTGATACACAAGTGCTTGACTCGGTTTGCTGGATCATCAAACGGATTGATATTATACTCCAGCCAAGGATGAAGACAAAGTAAGTGTTATCATACTCAATACTGGGGCTTGTCAGAGGCGGGAAATCATCTCGTGTCACTGGTTATGGGAGCGTTTCACAGACTGTCTTGAGAATTTATCTAGGAGATGTGATGCTCTATGGCAGACTGCAGCTGACGGTGGAAGCCCCGGCTGCACCGTAAAGATCTTCACTAAAGATTGAATTACAGCGTTGTGCTTTAGAATGCATTTATTTCACTGCTATCATGTTTGTCCCCACAGACACTGTAAATCCCCGGTCCTCTTATCAAGTAGCCATTTATTGTTGTCAAATAACATTATTCACGGCCGTATCATTACTTAGATAACGTACGCATTAGAGCAAATGATTTGTTTATCTGCTGTACAAGTTCTACATTACTCCTGAGATTTCTCTAGGCTCCTCATTATTCTGTAGTCCTGGGATCAGTCAGTACAAAGTGAAAATGTAGATGTTTGATGGGTCTATTGGGGTACAACATGTTACTTTTCAATGCCATTTATGAAATGAATACCTTGTTAGATGTGAAGAATTATAGCTTATGATTTTAAACCAGTTTGATTCCGTTAAAGTTCGAGGCAATCGAATTCTCTGTTCCTTTGCTCGACAGCTTTGATTAGTAATTACGCACGTAGTGTCTTTCAAAGTGTGACATCTTTATTTCCCCTCCTTAGAAGGCAATTCAATCATCTTTTTATAAATCCGACAGACTTAAAAGTCACCATATGTGATTGAGTTAATTCAAGGGCTTTAATTATATTCCACTTACCATTGCCTTTTTACATTTACCAAGCAAGATTTTTTTAATCATTTACATCATTACATTAGATATTGTTAGAGCTGATGTTTCAAGCTAAACAAGATTTGTTCTGTATAGAAAAAGTCCTTTAACTTAATTGCAGTGATGAAAGAAGCACTACCACTACACATATTGTGTTCTTTGCCATCTTAGAAATAATTTTTGTATGGTTTGGAATTTTTTGCTTTATTCTTTTGTTGAATTCGTGTTATCATATCCTGTGGCAGACCGTGTCTTACAGTTGCTTCTCCAGTGAGTCCAAAAACTGCAGCCTAAATGCAACAGTAGTCCCCGTTCTTCTCTACAGCCTTGCAGAACTTACCATGTTGGTGCAGGATCCAGTTCCCCACCTGCTGGACTTTCTGGCCGGTTCAACTAACTCTGCACAAGTTTAAGAGTGCTAAATTCCCTATGAAGATCTATCGTTCTTGTGATTACATAAATACTGAGGAAATCGTGTTATACTAAGGGCTGTTTACATTAATAAGTGAAAAAACAAGTAAAATAAACATCATTTCAGTCATTAAAATCCTCGGTAAAAGCACTAATTTGTAAATGAACGAATGCGTGAGCTGTGCAGAGATGGCACTGATTCCCTGTTTAAGTGTCCAACTCCAGTCTGCACATTAATACCAGAAGCTTCCTGTTGCTGTTTTCTTAAGAGCTGGAGACACCAGGCAGTATAACCGTGTGCCTCTCTCTGCAGAGAAGTTTTATGCACACTGTAAAGCTGTCATTCATGTCGTTGCATACAGTGCCCTCAACATGTCGCCAGGCTCAGTAAAAGCCATGTATGGGAAAGACTGCAGGCCATGGCACTTATGGATATTTCTCTTTACATACATCATTTTTACATGTAGTCACTGGCTGTGAGGCAGCCTGTCAAAGAGACTTGCTGCTTTTCATCTTCATATTGAAATTCCAAAGGAGATCATTGTACTTCATTGTATATAACATTTCATTGTTATAGGATAAAGTTAAACTGCAGTCAGGCCATCTTTGCACAAAGGTAGACATATGCACTTCATCTAGTAGAAGTGGTTTGCTTGAGCCAAGAGGTACTTGCTATGATTTGGTCCTGTTAAGCCGTTGACGCTGAAGATACAGTTACCACTGTTGGAAAAGCAGTGCGTGTGTTTCTATGTGTGCGTGTGTGTGTGTATATGTGTGTTCACTTTATAGAGATGTCTGGTGGTGGTGGTTTTCTAGCTATGAGTTAAGGGCTTCATCAAAGGATAAACTTCTTCAGCATCAAAAAGCTACAGCACATGATCCATCTCCCTTTTTAGCTGGTGTCAGCACTAGTTTATGTGACGATGATGTGATGTTTGGGTACCGTTCTCCATCTAACTCCCTCAGAATGAACTATGATAGTTATGGATTTTGGATTGCTGATTGGCTCAAGCCATTAAAAAAAGACAACAATACAACAATGTGCTATGGGAACACAGTGACAAATCTGTTGCATTTACACATGTTCTTTTACAAGGCTCATATTACTTAGGAAGGCACAGCTGTAGACGATAAAGATGGTATAGTATTTATTGAGTGTCCAAAATGAGTGGGACATTTATGCATGCAATTAACACAAACTAAAAGTTCTACGATACAATGCAGTGTAATTTGTAGAACCAAATTAGCTTTGCATGACATGATACCTGTCAGTAATGACAAAAAAAATCACATACACCTTCATAATGACAGTTTGCTGCTCACAGCAGATTAAATTATTATGCAAAATAGGTAAGGCAGCAAATGACTGGACAAGAAAATGATTTCAGACAAAGACCAGATGCTTGCAAATAATAATAATGCTGTGCATTATTCTCACTAACGACGGCACTCTGTCTATATCTAAACTATATCTAAAAGATGGATGTAGCCACTGTGCTTTCACCAGTCATCTTGTCACCTTGTATTGAAGCCTTTATTTTAGCATTTAGACTGAATTGATTACATTTACACAGAAGGCGGGGGTGTACTATGTTATTAGCTAACCAGCAAGCATGGTTAGCAGGGAGCGCAAAAGCACTTTCTAACATGTTCATAAAAAACATACCAGAGTACCACTAACCAAGAGTGGAGACAGATTAATTACAAATCACATAATTGAAGTTTAAAACAAAACCCCACCGCAAACATGGTGACGAGGTCCTGCTGAATGATTAAAAGAAGCTGAGATAACGCCTAGCAGGCAGCTAGCTAGCTAGGTTAGCTAGCAGCCTCACTGGTTCTTACTTGTGAGGGGGATTTCTGTTAAGAATTATATTTAATCATTATTATTTACTTACTTTAAAACTATCTGTTTATTTTATTGTGTCTTCTTCTACCTTTTATTTTATATTATGGCATTTAATAATCTCCTTTACTTTATTTGTTTTTTAATAGCCTCAAGTGGGCAACTTAGGAATGGCTGAGCAAAACTTTTTCAGACTAAACTAAACTTCAAAGCTTTGATTTGTCTTTTAATGATGTAAAAGTCTACGCCATAGAACCATATACTGGAAAATTATATATAGGAACTGATCAGGGCTTTGGATAATCTTTCTGAGATGTTTAGAGAATCATTGGTTTCTGCTACAAATACTGTAATCTTCTCCTACTGCGCTTTTGTGCTGCAAATGAACAGAATCCTCAAAACACAATGCTGTTATGATCATAAAAGCTGTAAATCTACAGTACTGGCCAATTAAACCTATCGTTTAAACAGCGTCAGTGTGTTGTGTTTGTGATAGGCTGTGTAATAGTGTAATAACTCCGTCCCCTGTAAGCTGGCCAGGGAGGCTGTGTGTAAATGAGACGGTTCTGCTACATTAGCTTCATAACACCATAATCCCTTCTCCATAAACCATTACATGCGCTGCAACATTTCTGATTTATGGGGGGTAGAGAATCAATGGGAAAAAATTAATGCTCGCGAAACGTCCCAGGGACAATACTGAGCAGATTTTAATTGTGATTTCATTCAGGCGGCTGTTAGTGAGATGATGAATGGGAGCTAACCTTCCACTCTGCCGAGCACTGGAAAGAGTCTTTAATATGACAATTAAATGTCTGTCTTTTAGATTTTATTGTATCTTCCTCGCTCTATCTTGTGAGCTACTCTGTCCTCCCTCCTGCTTTTCTTCTTTCTTCCCACCCACTCTCCTTTAGCCTCTTCCTATCTTTCTCCCTCTTGACATCGCTTCATCTGTACAGTGCAGCTTTTGCGCAGATTAAATTGAGACTCCAGTTTTCTCCATCTCAGAGCACTTACTTATGTTTTATGACACGCACTAAATCAATTTTATGTTGTTATTGATTTTTTTCCCACTCCTCCTATTACCCTCTTGCTTAAATCGACACAAACCATTTTGCCTTTTGCTCCCAGATTCTTCCCACTCTTGTCTTGCCATGACCTTATGTGTACTAGCGAGACATCTGAGGGTGGAAAACTGTGTCCCTCTGTGGAAAGAAAGCAGTGCATTTATTGATACTGATATAAAACGAAAGCATATGACCAGAACTTTGCTTGCATTTAAGAATTTAAACACACAACCGCCCCCTTTTGTTCTCCAGTGTAGGATTACTGAAAATAGTGGTAAAGCATGTAGCAGACTTTGTTGTATTACCCCACTACACTAACAGGATGGAGGCTTTTGTAGTTTTAGTGGATGGCAAATCAACTCAGTTGTTTTAATTGGTTTTTCAAGTAAAAGACAGCATGGTTTATAGGGATTTTTAATTTCACCTTCATCATTACGAGTGACAATGCCTCTGGCACAATGCAAGCAGTCTCTTCCAACTTTGTATTTATTCACAAGTGCCCCTGCAAACTGAGCCAAAAAGACTGAAGGCCAACTTTTTCAGTAATTGAGTGAAAATGTAACCAAATAGAAATTAACAAATAGAGTAAAAACAGAAGTGAATATAATCAGTAGGCAACAATAATAACAAAGAAAAATTAAAAAGAATGAAAAGTAAATTTAAAGAGGGATATGTTTTAGCAGCAGCAGCTCCATTTAGGCTTCTTTTTTCTGTTTTCTTATGTGGTGATTTAAAAGGACCAACTGGTGAGAGCAGGGGTTAAATGCAGTAAGAGCTAGCTTGGTCTCAATCAATTTGTCCCTGTCTTTTGGCAGGTGCCCAGGCTTTGCTGTGTCCCAGTCCACCAGTGTTGGCTCCATCAGGGCTCCCAGAAAAGGCCTAAGAAGCAGCATCAATGTGACCATTTAGAGTCCGATCTGTGCAGATGCAGTAGGAAGGTCAGGCCATTGTGTGGCCCCCCTCCCTAGCGCCTTTCACTTCACCCTCCAGAATGCCGTCCACATCAAAGTTGTTATTGAGGCCCCTCAATCGGAAATCCTGGTTTGGCAGGGAAGCAAGGTCTTTAAGAAAAGAATGACGGCCTTGACATAACATGGGCAACTAAATCAACGCACCAGCAGCCAAAAAGAAAGATTAATACTCATAGGCCTGTTTACACCTGTGCTCAAATATCTCTCATATTTGGTCTAGGTTTGGTTTACACCTGATCTTAACAAGTTTTGAAAATGTAAAAATTAAAAATCTATTTTTTCTTAAAAGACATGAGAATTGTAAAAAAAAAATGTTGGGGAACGTACTGTCCTATTTTCAGCTATAAATTCAATTATGGATTATTTTAAAATTAGTATGATATGCAGATTTATTTGTAACACTTACAGTCTATTTAAGATCTTATCCTGTGCCTCTTTTTATAAGTCAGTTGGTTGGTAATTTTATTACACATAGATTAGGACTCCTTATTTTATTTTGTTCTGAATAAATTAGTTGACTAGAGAAAATGTCATGAATGACATTTTGCTGCTTTCAGAGACTTATAGTCATAGGAAGCAAGTTGAACACAACACCAATATCACACAGTTTTGCTGATAATTTGTCCCAGTGATTGTGTTACTCAATATCCCCAAAAGTGTTCACTTCTGACCTTCATTATGACTATATCAACATGTTGACTCTGAATCATATAAATTTGAATCAGCAGAGGATTCATATTCATATTTTTTTTTAATCTGTTTTTGTAATAAATGAGTGGCAGAAGCAAACCTAGATACAAGGAAAGTTATTGATTTCAAACACTGAGGCACCTCTGCTACCTTGCATGCTAAAAGGGGATCC
This sequence comes from Oreochromis aureus, assembly GCF_013358895.1. NCBI lineage: Eukaryota > Metazoa > Chordata > Actinopteri > Cichliformes > Cichlidae > Oreochromis > Oreochromis aureus. Next base: position 12,915,861 of record NC_052952.1, read on the forward strand.
TACAGGGGTCTCTATCAGTGCAGAGTCATTGCAGTGTTTTATGGGACCCCTGCCACCAGCTAAACTCATCACCCACTACCCGCTCAGAGCCGATAATAAGCAAAATAACAGTTGCAAAACAACTTCACTGTCGGTTACCAACCATCACACCCATGGTCATATCACGACAAAGCGAGTAATAGACAGGCCGGTCCACCATGTCCCTTTTACGCTTTGCCAATCCAGATATTTTATTTCTTTTAAACATTTTTTTTGGCCTTTTTCAGATAGTGCAGTGAAGAATGACAGGAAAGAACAGCGAGAGAGAGAAGGGAAAACATGCGGCTCTCACCCATAAGGCAAATGGTCGCCTGCTCATCCCAGTGAGATAAACCGGTGCCCAAGCGATATTTTATTTCAATCTAAAACTAAAATAATCACTGAAAAACATTTAAAAAGACTTTATTAACACATTTACATGTAAATACATTTTAGCTACCTAGCTTAATGGTTTCTGATGGAATGTTCTTCATATGTTTTCTGCTCACTATCAACTTCTTGACTTTAAATATATTACTTCCCCCCTGCTAGTAATGCAACTTCTGCATTCTGCATCCTTTGCCTTTTCAAAACATGAAATGGACACGGTGGACCGGCGTGTCTATTACACGTTTTGCCATTAAACTTGGCTGCTATGGTTTACATACAGCATAACCTAGCTAACATGCAGGGAAGTTTGTGTATTGTTAACAACTTAAATCTATGTAGCTTTGTAAAATTAATAGAGATTTCTATTTTAAAGGGGGCAAATGTAGCTATTTTCATATTTAACATTAAATTAAAGCTAACTACCTGCCAGCTGACATTAGCTCACCAAACCTTGACTGAACTCAGGGCTCATTTGACACTTAATGTAATGCTGTAATTAGTCGTGTAAACATAGCTTCATCATATCTTTCACTTTGCAACCTCAGATGAATAAATACTTTGTGGGGACATATTTGTTGTAATCTACTTGTAAATAGTTACATGACACCAGCTCTGATGCAAGCTGAACAGATTCATCAAGATGTTTTGATTTTGTTTTGTGTGATTACTGCAGATTTTTTTTTTTTTAATCAGTCTTTATTTTGAGATGTTTGAACACTCTTGGGTCCCCCTGGTGGTTGTGTGTGTGTGTGTGTGTGTGTGTGTGTGTGTGTGTGTGTGTGTGTGTGTGTGTGTGTGAGTGGTAGGGGCAGATGCCTAGTCCACTTGCTCCTTAGGCTGGCTCTGTGTTATCATGTCATGAGTTGGGAGTAAAGCCAACCTCTTTATACAGATTCCTGTTATCACTGAAAAACAAACAAACAAAACAGTTCACTGGAGTTGCATTGCAAGATAATGTCACTAAGTAGGATAACATTTCTGTCTCTATTGACTTAAAAAAAAAAACCTCAAGCATATTATGTTTTTATATAAACTTATTTATTCTTTATTGTCTGTTTTTTTGCACTTAGTAAATGCTGACAAATATGTAAGAAGATTACATTTTCAACTGAACTCACAAGGAACTTTTACAAAAATGATGGCATGACTTTTTTCCTCCCCCATAATTGTACATTACATCATTTCAGACCCTTAAAACGATGAAGAATGAGACGGAGGTGAGAAAATGGAGACGACTGACTGAGAAGAAGGCAACTGATAGAAGGTTCTTTCTTCTTTCCGACTCTTCTTCTGTTTCGGCTCATGTGCAAAATCGAATTATGATGTGGACTGACGTGCACCAGCTGTCCCCTCTCCTGGGTCCTGTCCGTCACCTCGCCGGTCACCGCTGACAGCACTATGATGGATTAGGAATTGTCATCCAGGACGCTTGTCACTTGTTTACAAGTTGGCCATCCCTCATCTCTCAACACAGGCCTTATAATCTGGCCAACACTTCTCCAACACCCCCACCTCACACACACACACACACACACACACACTTACACACACTGCCAGGCGCGGTATACAAGACAACACCATACATAACAACAGCTTTTTTTTTCTCCTCTTCCCCCAAACCTTTCTCTCGCTCTCTCTCACTCCTACATCTCTGGGCAGAACACAGTCAACACATTTAATGCATTAATATATGTGTTGTGTTCACCAATCTCCCAGGGACTGGGGCGATGTCTTCTCCTGTCAACCCCTACCCCCGAGAACTGACTGGGTTTTATACAAACATCCCACTGGGAGAGGGAGGAGAGGCTCAGATCTAACCTGCATTTTGGTTTTTGAAAAATTGAGCCTTTAAAATGGTTAAAACCCAAATTTGCGAACAATATACTTTCTTTCTGTAAAACCTATTTTGCTGCTGTGACGGTGAATACAAACCTGACTGTTCTGTAACCTCTTGCTTGTAGTGCACGCAAAACTGCTTTCGTAAAATACATGAACATAAAATATAGATCTTTTAAAAAAATGTATTATGACCTATGACAATGTCATTTGTTTCATAACCAGTAACTGACAGATTAATTTTAAAAAATGTATATTTTACTGTGACGTGTGTCATTTTACACCTTTTTACTCCTCCAAGCTCTTATTTTGGAACAAAGCTGTAAACTTGTTTCCACAATTTTGGGAAAAAAAACAACCCCAAAACCTCTCATGTCAAATTCAAGACCATTTACCAGAAGCTTTCAGACTCAATGGTGTCAAGCCCGTGTCTCAGCAATGTCGAAGAAGGAAGCCATGCAGAGCAGACTTTGATCTCTCTCCGCAGCATCTCTCAGCCTGCGGTCTGCTGTGAGAATGTGTGAGTTTATGCTCCCTCTGCAGGCATAGTCCAAACTGGATGACGAGCTAACCAGCCTGCCTCTCCGCTTTGGACTCGGCCCTGCCAGCTGTGATCTTGCAGAGAGGATGAGTGGATGCCATCTACCCGGCACTACTGAGGCCATCCCTGTGCTCCCAGTGTGGCCCTTGAGAGAGGCCATAATCTTTTCCTATCTGCCTAATAGTTCCCTCTGTGGATTCTGAAATGGCAGGCCTGGGAGTGGGGGCCGCATGCTGAATCCTACCATGAGCATATTGTCATTAAATTAAAAATTTCCTAACACTCCCTTGCTTGTGGCATAACCGCCGCCGTGAGAGCGATCATAATTGGCTCTGAAAACATGCGTAATTGCCTTCAGCTGGCGTTCTTTTACAGTTGACATTGTTGAGGCAGCAGCGGGGCGATTGGTGAAGTGAATATGCAGCTTGTTTCGCAATGGCACTCGTAATTGAAATATGGTACGTGAGAGCGGAAGATTACATTAAAGCTCCTAGATAATCACTTGACAAGGGAGTCGTTGGATCGACAATCTGCTGCGGTGTTTCGGGGAACCGGCCAGAGCGAACAGGCCGAGGAAGGGAGGGAGAAGGGAGGCAGAGCGGGGCAAAGGGCGGAAAAAGAAGAAGAAGTAGAAGAAAAACGTCTCTTGGCTTACTCGCTTATTCAGAGCAGTCCTGGATTGCCTGCCTGGCATTCCTGGGCTCTTTCTATCACCACATTTATCCCACTCCCTCTCTTATTCTCCCTGAGACACACAGCCCTCCGCTGCTTCGAGTATACCACTTCCCCTTTAAGAGCTAACAGATGGCTGCCCATTGCAGTTGCATTTTATCCTCATTTTAATTTATATTTTCATTGCCTTTTATTTTGTAGTGGCGAAATGATACCTTTAATCAACGGCGGGACACACGACTGCCTGCAATCAGCTGAAAACAGACTGAATAAACAGTTACTGTATTAATATTTTTTTACTTAACCAGTAAGTGTTTAATTGAAACACTCTATGACATAACTGAAATATTAATGATTTCTCTTAAAGGTCCTTGTGCCCTTTTTTTTTGCCCACAGTCCTTTCACTTCCTCAGCCTAATAGACAGCAGAAAGGGAAGTGTTATTTCACAAATATTTCAAAACCCCAGACTGCCAGTATGGGCACATTACTTGTAAACTGATGCACAAAAGAAAAGACACAAAGGGATGGTCACATTTGTCCTCCTTTTTTTCTGCAGACTATCTTTTCTTGCTGCTGAAGTAAAAAAAAAAGAAAAAAATTGCAGGTGCCTCCTCTCTTTAATCTACTTCTCCTTTCACCATTATCTTATATTTGGGTATAAACACACAGACTGTGCAACCCGATAATATGCAATTAAAAACAAAGATCATTAAAAAGTTATTGGTGTCTGCCTAATTACTATAACTTTACCCCCCTTATAATGAGCGTGCATGGGTATTGATTCGAAGCAAATCTCCCTTTCCTCCTGGAAAAAAGCAGGTAGTTACTTTGTGTTAAATCATTAATATAGTAATGATTTTTCCAGAACACTCTCAATTAAGACCAGAGCAGAAAATGACCCAGGGGAGTTGAAGCTCACGCTCTTAAAAGTGTGATGTTCCAAATATATCGTTGCTTCTCTCACCGGAGAATATGGATAGAGGTGAGGGGTGTTTCTGAATAATTTAAAGCAGGAGCTTGTTGATTAGATTGTGCATGAATGTGTTTCTATGTTATGGGACTGTAACTTTAATGTAAAACCGTACGTGCTAATATGCTGCACCGAATAAGCATTTTGTGAATAGTCAGTGATGTAGTGGTACGGCTCAACCTCCAGGAGGGGACAGAGAAACCATCTGCCAGGATGGGAAATTAATAAAACATAATAAAGAAAGAATTACAGTAGAAAAAAAGACCTGCAAATCTTGACATCATCAAAAGTTCAAGTGTGCATGTGAATTTAAAAAATGATCATGACTAAACAGAGTAGTGGACCCTTCACTGCTCCTGCCCTGTGCACACCAAGCTACAATGAAATGTATCCTGACACCTCTCCTATATCAAGCATTGTGCTACAGTAGCTCTTCTGTGGTGTAACAGCACATTGCGCAGACTTGGTTTTGCATGTGCATCATTGAGCCTGTTGGATCCTGCTTTATTGGTTCTCCTTCCCTGGACCAGTTTGGGTAGGTATAACCAAGGAGACCAGCTGTGGCGCTCAGTCATCTAACCATAAAAGTCCCTCAGATAGTCCCCCTAATATTCCCAGCATGACCACATAAAAAGAGCGCAATGATGCTTTGACGTCACTGGGCTAACATGCTCACAAAAAATCAAAAAGCTGGGAAAACAACAAATTTTGGACAAATGATGGCAAGTTACAGTACTACTAACTTTATCCTACTAAGGAGGTTAATGGATAAGTACATACATTTCTTTACTGACATTACAGTAATTTGTTCAGGGAATAAATGTCAACCTTATGAAGTGCGTGGGACCTGTTGTCCATAAACCATAAATGCAGAAAAAAGCTGGATAAATGAAAACTTTGGCCTGTTGATGTAAAATGTGTGCACTTTAAACTATTTCACAGTTGTGAATATGAAAGAACGTCTGAGTCATGGTTTTTAGGTTAGCATATGTCATCTAGACTGTCTTTGTAATTCAAATCCTGCTTTCTCTGTGATCTCTGAACCCCTCCCCCCCGAACCATCTGAGGGACTCCAATCCTTGATTCGTGCTCCAACAATTAGATCATTTGTTCGTCTATTATCTCAACACCTGCAAGAAAATCTGTCTCAATTTTCCCCTCTGCTTCTGATCTTGTCTCCCTCCCTTCGTTTTCTGTGTCCCCACTGAGATGCTGGTTCCACCCCAAGCTGCTTGTGTCTCTGTCAGGAGGCTCTTGGACACTGCCATCCCAACATGCATTGTGCACATGCCAAGAGCCTGTGCCAGTTCAAGCCCTTATAGCGCCGAATACTTGTTGTGACCCTGCCTCTTCTATTCTTTGCGCTCTTTTGAGGCCCCTGTGCCAAGCACACACAAGGCTCAAGTAGGGATATACAAAAAACATCGAACTCTCCCTCCCTCCTTTCACTCAGAGCCATAATATTCACTTAGTGAGGACCAGGAGTGGCTGGAACAAAGAGACTTTTAGGTCTGGGCAATGATTCGTTATAGTCTCCATAACCACAGTTTACAGCAGCTTCCTTTTGAAATGCTTGACATTTTACTTCCTATTCCTTAGCTATAGTTGCCGGATACAGTGCGTCATCTTTGTTTGACTTTATCACACGTAAAGAGCCGTTTAATGTCATTGCCTAGGTAACCCGCAGGTTTTTGGCAACGACGCAGAAACGGCCAATTTGTCAGTGGAATGTGGGGAAGTGTCAATATAAATCTATTTAATCTCTCAGGGCTACAATCAGGACATGATTTTTCATATGCATATGAGAATATTTTTTGTATTACTTTCTCACACTTTTCTTTTTTTTTTACAGCTGACCACAGATGGAAGCGATTGGTCCAACAGAGGGGGAGAAGGATAACGAAGTGAGGGCAGGAAGCTTTTTTAAAGGGGACAGCAGTTCTTACAGCAGACATTTGCAGCATACATATTTACAGTAGAGTGTAGGGGTGCTGATTAGACCTTTCACAAAATAATTCTTACTTTCACTGTTAAACATCAACTGAACTTTAGTGAACTTTTAATGTGGACTGTGGTGAAATGTACTAACACAGTCAGAGAAAAGGCGGTAACTTAATGCAGCTATGATTGACTGCTAGTCATTCTTTTGAGCTAATTCAGCAATATTAAGTATGTTTCAGGTTTATAAATATATATATATAGTTCGTGTTTTGTTGACCTATGCATGCACCCCAACCTCCTCCCTTTGCAGACTTTGTTCCTGCTAAACAATGCTGACACTGCTCTTGTCAAATATATTATTGTTGATGAAGGATCTGAGTCATGCTTGTCTCATTTTTTGCATTGCGTGTTACTGTAATCAAATTGCATTTCTCTTTTACACGGTACTGTTACTCATAGTATTACTATTAAATTCAATACTGACATTTACTTGTGTTATACGGCGTCTTCAATTGTCTGTACAATAGCTCACCCAACATGTCTTTATTTTTATTTTTTCTCTTGTGCCCCTCAAGTACAATCAGCTGCCTTCAATTCATGTGCAGGGAGGAGCAAATGATGGAGTGGTATAGACCTTTTGAGATATGGATATTTGGAATTACATTTTATTTTCATTGCATGCAAGGACAAACAAAAGGACAATAAGAGCACCGTGCAAACGCAAAGCTAGCAGCAAAGAACCCAGAGCCATGTTAAAGCTGGTTGTTTCCTGACACCAGCCAAGAAGATAGAATCTGATCTTCAACAGGTAACAAAAACTGAGAAGAGAAGTCAGTGCAACCTCCAGTTCTACCTGTACCTGTTTCTACTGTAGAATCTCTGTGGCGATTGGTCAGTAGTGCTTGGTTGGTTTTCAATGTTGCTGTCAGCTTTGTGTTTATACTTAAACACTAAAAGAAAGATTCTGTGTCCTCATACGGGTTAGGATTTGTGTCAGTGTGTGAAACTGTAGCCTAAAGTTTATATATAAGAGTGGCTCTCAGGGTATGTTACACAGTAACACAAAAGTAACGTAATGAATAGTGGTAGTGTGACGAATTGAATTCTCTAGGTTAGTCTCTAAGTAACAGAATGCATTAATTTTATAAAATAGAAGTGTGATGTGTTTATATATAATTCAGGAATGTAATGCACATAAAATGGTGAAGATTATATCTTGAAACAAGTTGTGACATAAAAAGCATAACTGTCAACATCTTCACACTTCTCGGGCTTTGGGGTAAAGTCAGACAGATGTCTGTGACCTCTAATGTCTTTTATTGAAGATCCATGCCGTGACACTGTTCGAGCTCCCCTGCTGTACAAACTGAAGAACAGTGTGTCACAACGTGGCATTTATGTTCATGTGACATTATCAAAATGCTCATATGACAGCCCACCAATTATGAATCCTGACGAGAAGACACCGGAAAACATCTTGCACTCGCGCTCTTGCTGACATGACCTTTTTACCGAGATTCTGCGTTCTTCCCATCGACATCCCCCCCGTGCAGCCCTCTGTTTCTCTCTCTTTCTTCTATTCAAGGCTTCATCCTCTTCATCCCAAGGTAAATCCCATTAGGTGGATGTTTTGTCGTGGAAGCGATTTTTTTTTTTTTTTTTTGTGCCACGCAGTTGTTATTTATTGGCTGCTGACAGGCCTATGAATTCTGGGGCAAAGTGAAACTCATATTGTTATCAAAAGCATAAAATTCCTATCACTTTAGATGTCAGAGCAGAGACAAGAAAATGAAACAGGTACTCATAAAGGCAGTGGGTGTAATAAATCAGCCAGGAGGGCCCGAGAAAGGAGACGCTTGATTAAATAAGGGGAATTAGGTATTTTTGCAAAAGCGGGAAATAACATTGATCTACGCTCCTGTCAGCGAAGACGCTTGACACCATTGTGCATTGTCTATTCTTCCCGTGTGTTTATAGTTTATCAATCTCCCTCCGACAGAATGATATCAGTGAGAGAATATCCTGCATCCTTCGGCCGCCTTGTTCTCTGTTGCTGGAAAACTGGGGGCAGACTTATCCAGGTTCTGAGGTTGCCTTCTTTGATTTCCTCAGCAATTGAATCACCAATCATATCCTGTAGCTTTGTTTACCACGACATATGTGAAATGAACCAATAGGGCTACTGTTTTTCCTACAGCGCCATAGGCATCAAGAGGCAATTTAAGGTCAGTCAGGGGTGATACTCTTCTCTAGTTTATACCAGGGTGCAATCAAATTTCGTTGCATTTTATGGGAAATCACTTTGGGCAAATAATTCCTATTTTTCAAGGGAATGTTGGATATCTATTTAATGAGAAGCAGTCTTGTTATTGTAAGAAAATCCAATAAATCTTCGCACTTTGCCTAACACAACAAGCAATCTTTTTTTCTTGTGTAGCCTGTTGAAATAACACTATATATACTCTCTTCTTCCACTCAATCTTCCCCCGTGGAAGCAAGATGCAATGCAACAGATCGAGCTTGTGCGCGCTTTATAAGTAAACACATAAAACATGGTTGAACTGATACTTTTAATTTTCCTTGTTGCAGTTTTCTTTGTACAAAGCATCAAAAATGACACTGAAAATATGAGATATGACTCATGGCCGATTGCACATCCGTCTAAAAGCAAATTCTGCAAAGCCAAGTTTCTTACCCTAATTGCATGATTTCAGTAACGTCTCTCCCGCTTTGATTTGGAGGTGTCTGCATGGCTGATAGGATCAGTGAACTCTGGAGAGTGGGGTGACGACCTTCCACCTCATCCATCACTCGCTGATGGACATGGGAAGCCAGTCCCTGACAGGTTTGGAGGATAGGCGGGGGTGGAGGGTGAAAATGGGGTTAAGGATAGGGCCGGAGAAGGATCCGTGCTACCACACCATGGTGGCTGGAAGAACGAAGGCGGGGTTGAAGGGGGGAGCAAATGGAGAGAAGTGTGGCCAGGATTGAGGTCAGGGATGTATGATTGGGGTATAAGATGAGCCTGGTTAAATGTTTGCGTGGGGGGACAAAGATGGATTATCTGACTGTTTATGCATGTCTCATGTGAGGGAAAATAAACAAACGCAGCTCACATCACAATTGCCACTATTTTTTCTTTCTTTAGCTCTTTTGCAGCAAAGGGCATAAAACCACGTCAGTAGTTTTGGTTTAGTTCGCCATCCAGCATTTGTGAAGCAGGAACTCAGTCCAATACAAATGATGAATCTGGTAATTGGGAGCAGTGTCACTCTATTCTCCAAACCTTGCTGAGGTGTAATGAGTCTCTGAGGGGCCACTTGTTCCTTACATCCAGTGAAACAAGCACCAACGTCATCAGTCTTCAAAGAGGCTAAAGTGAAGTCAACTTCTGTCTGAAGGTGCTCCCGCTGATTTCTTCACGTGAGCTCAGTGGAAAGCCCACGTTCCCATCACATGTGAGAGTGTGCATGCGTGGGAGAGTCGGGTGTGGTTGCACCCTGTGCAGACAATGAGAAGAAAACCTCTGACCAAAACGCAGCCAAGAGTGAGTGACACCACAACATGAGGCAGGGATGTGGTGCACACACATGCACACTCACAAATGTTAGCATGGAACGGGTTCAGTGACATTTGACCCTGGTCATTCAATTGCCTGTCAACACCATGTACTCCCATCGTTTTGTGCATGACTGTGCGATCATATGTTTTCCTCTGTCTGACCTAAATGTAGTTATGTCTAGACACTTCTTTCTTTCTGCTGCCGCATTGCTAATATTGTGTACCTCATGTCAAAAGTTTGCTTTTTCAGGAAGTTAAACAAGACTCCTTCCCCTCTCCTCGCAGACAGCAACTTCATGGTTGACATAGTGAAACCAGGAACAGGCAAGGGTGAACTGCTCAGTTCACTCTCACTCATGAATCTGAGGTTTCAGTGTGTATTCTTTTTACGTTGGTTTTGATTTCCTTTCAACGCTGCTGGTTTTTTAATCTACCATTAAGCAAATAAGGAAGCTCGCATGTCTTAAAGCCCAGATCAGATTAGATCTTATTCTGTAAATAAGGATAAAGTATTGTAAGACAACAGTATTGGAAAACAACAGGGATTGACATACATACTGCATGTCATAATCTTCAGGGAGATTTAATCAGAGTAATTTCCTCTGATTGATCCTGTTGTTTCTGCCTTACGCTTCTGCTTCATCAAAATATTTGCACAGATGACAACATATGTCTCTATCCTGTTTTTGGAGTGTTGCCATCAGCTCTGGATTGAATACAGTAAACACATACGCACAACTACACATGTTATCTGGTAAAACAACAAGCTGCCCTTGCTTGTCTTCTGCTGGTCGGGGCCTCAGTGGGATGGACAGTTTGTGAAAATGACAGGACATGCCAACAAATTGCATCACTTCTGCCTCTGTGGCCGAGGACAATGGGCCACCATATGCCGAAGTGGGGAAATGAATGGAGCTCATTTGTGCTGGCACCCTGAGCCCCAGCTCCCCTCGACCCTGCTGGGGCCTCCGTGGCACCGAGGCCGACACAGACAGACGAGCCCGCCCTGTACCACACAGCTACGCTGCTGTCCAACAACACGTCCCATACACCGAATCCAACAAATACAATTTGGATTTGTTGAAAAAAAGAAAATAGAAGCAGATGAATAAGGTGAAAAAAAGTAAAAACAGTTTGACATTTGGTACCACTTCCCTAATTGTGGCTGAGAGGGCATTTTACATTATCACAAATAATATTTAACACTCCACCCTGAGAATGCAGAGTTACTGTAATCAGAGTTCCCAGAAGTTTGAATATTTTTCACAGAAAACTGAAGTAACAAATTATGCATTGCATACATACATACATGCAATACATACTCTTCTTGTAAAATGATCTTTATACATTCATATTCAGTATAAATGGGTATTCAGGATGTGCTGGTAGTAAAAGTAGCCCTGTTTGCCCGTTTGTGTTTTTCTGTGTGTGTGTTTGTGTGTGTGTGTGCGTCTGTGTGTGTGTGTGTAGGCCTGGGATGATAGCAGATGATTAAGGAGTGGCTGCTCTGTTGACATGAGATACTAATGAGGATGAAATGAGAAGGTCAGGGCTCGTCTCCAGGAGGGGGGGACACCCTCCTCCCACCACCATCACCACCAGCAGCCCCCCTCCGGCTTCCTCTGTCTTGGACAGACGGCTAATCCTCCTTTTTAATCGGCACAGGAAAGTACGCACACACACATATATAAAACACACACATGTACACACAGAGGCGCCTCTGATCAGGCCTCTGCATCTTCATAATGGAGGTAATTAGCAGCTCAACAAGGCTAGCTCAGCATTATGATTAGCACTTCTTTCTGAGCCCACTCAAAATCTGACCAGGGTGGCCTCTGCTGTCAATCCACACGGAGCTACATTGGAACTGCAACAACAAGTTTATTAGCTTAGCCTCATGATATATCAATCTAAATATTACTCACACAGAGAAGCCAAATTCTGACAGGCTGAGGCTGTTCTTTATACCCAAACCCCAGTCAATAGATAGCATCCATTAATTATTAATATGTAAATATTTATTTTGTATCAACTGAAGCACATTTGGGGTGTTTTACTAACCTAAAAGCAGCAGCTATCAATCAATCAGCGACTCACAAAGTGATGAAAAAGAAATATAATGAAAGGGAGCGCAGACGATGACAAGAGTACGGCTGTCCAGCGATGCAGCAAAGTGACCTGTGTGAGTATAGGGGAGCTCTTATTAAAAAAAAAGGTGTAAGGGTCTCTATCAGCATGCTGAACTGTTGACCCTGACACGGGGAAGGAAGTGCTCGGCCAGCTGCTTGCTATTTTTCATCTCTCTGGATAGACCTCAAAAGAAAGGTGGTAGCGAAGGGGATGTGGGTGGGAGTGAGGTGGCATGAGAGCGGGAGAAAGAAAATGGGTGGGTCAGATCATAAAAAGAAGTCAGGCTTGTGAAGTGCAGCGAAGTGTTTGATGGAGGCCTCCTGAGCTATGATGCCTGTGATTTTTAAAGAGCGTTGTGCTCAAATCGTTAATCAAAGGTTGATGCGTATCAGGGTGACCTCCTCCACACACACACACAGCAAAGCCTCACCTTAGCCAGGTGTCATTTTTCAAACTCAGAGAGATAAAGATCCTCAGGTTGACACCCAGCTCAAGAGAACTGTTGATATGATTTAAGTCTGTCTGATGTGTGTGTGTGTGTGTGTGTTCATGTGTGCATTTCCATCAACAAAACATGAGGAGGAACCTTTGTCGTCCCTGTGTTTATCTTATATGATCAGACACATTAAACTCTGTTTATTACTACATATACTACTCCCTCCAGAGGGAGCTGTGCAAAGTCTGATAAATTTCCTCACTTGTGTGAGCACTGGTTGGGGCTGCAAGTGTGAAAGGATCAGAAAATCTAGGAGGTGCATAGTTAGAACAAACTGAAAACTCTGTGGCCCATTTCTCATCTCTTAAGGCTGGCAGCTCCTGGTTATATGATATGCAGAACACATGAAGCACACCAAGTAACATGGGTTTGAACAAAAAAGTTAAGAAGTTGAAAAGGCTTAATAAAATCATTATTTCAATATTGATGGACATAACTCTTTTACATTCTTGTGTGACGTTACTATATCGATTTAGAAAACCCTTCATTACAGCTTCAACCCATTGTTCAACAGCATGTGCGACACTTGATGTTGTCTTTTCCTTTAATTTGTCACCTGTGCGTATAATTATGCTTATCAGTTCTGATAGAATATATAAGAATATATAAGTGGGGATCATATGTTTGTGCACAAGTAAAAAAAAGTCCCAAATAAACTACCTACCACTTAAAGCTGATTTCTTCTATTCCAAGGCTTTGCATTTCTCCTCCTGTAACAAAAAATACATACATAAATGATAATAAGAATAAAATTACACAGCTGTAGAATTTATAGGGAGGGGTTTTGAATGTGTTCAACTGCAACCATTAAGCTTACAAAAAAATGTACTCTTTTTTTCAAACTTTGACAAGAAAGTTATTTTTTTCCCTTTAACCTACTGCAGTTGGTGTGCAAGTAAAATGCATCAAACTTCACAAACACGCTATGTACCGAGTTTCGCTTCTATCTAGTGCGATCGCTCCCGCTCGCTCTGTTTGATCAAGAGCAAAGGGAAGAGAGAGAGTGGTATAGAGAGCGAGAGAGAGAGGAAAAATGAGCCTGCCAGTGGTTAATTGAGCATACAGATTCCTAATGTGTCAGGCGGTGGCCTTGCAGATGAGGGATGGCACTTTTTTACGATGCATCTTCCTTTGTTTCCTCTTTAAGGCTAATGAAGTCAGCCTTCCAGTCGCCACCTGGGCCGGACGTTCAGACACCAGAGACAGTTTCACATCCCCATTCACAAAGTCTAGCGGCGAATCGTCATCTCCGACACCCTCTCCACCCCTACCCCCAACCCTCACCCAGCCGGAAGGTAAATACACGCACATGCAGCGACACATAGAAGGGCTCAATTTTGGACATGCTCATACACACTGCTCCAACTGTATATTAAAAAATGCATGCACATACACACCAGTCGGGCTTATTAGTTGGACGTTTGTGATAAACTTGCACTCTAGGCCAGCGTTTGCAGCATATTCATTATCAAAGCTGCAGACCTGTTTATTTTTACTGTCTCAAAACAGCAAGCATCCATTATCCAAAGATTTTTTTTTTGTCTCTCTTGCTTGTCTTTTCTTTTTTTTCCTACATGCCTTTAGGTCACCCACTAATGAGCTTAACACTGAGGAAACGTGGAAGCGATTAGATGAGGCTTGGCTGTTTGAACAATGGGGTGATGATATTGTACCTTATGATTACAAGCATTTATATCAACAGAAACAGGGGAGGAGAAACAAGACAGGCGAGAAACTCTGTAGATTTCCATGTGCACGCACGGCTGGGTGACTTTACACGGCTTTCAGTGTTTGCAAGCAACTAGTTATTGATGATCTCAGTTGTTGGCAGCCTCCGATTCCCTCCTTATCCTTGATCTGCTTTAGCAAGTTAGGCCTAAACCTCCCTTAGTGCCACTTTTTCTCTTTGCCGTGGTAACACAGGCCAAGTAGCTCTGGTCACCCAAACATGTTCAAGGTGCTCCATGGCCATATGTTTGCTCACTGGGGAGCGAAGTGGGGAAGAGCTGGACTGTATGACCTTCACCCAGGTTGAGCAATGAATACTCTAGGCTCTGCTCACTTGGGTTCATGCCAGGTGAACACAGTAGTCGAGCATCCCAGACATGCAACTGGATCCCAGCAAGAATTTCACCACTCAAGAGGTGGAAAAACAAAAGGGTGTAACTGTTGGGAACTGTTAGAAGCAGAAGCTCAAAGTGGTGTTTACGGGGTGATATACATTAAAAAAGGCAAAATTGTTTTTTTTAAAGATGTTTGCATATAGTTAGTTCATATATGTGAAAAGATTTTGTTTATTATTCAAATATGCTTTGCTTGTAACTGTGTAAACCTCTGAATGATATGCTGTGATTGTGTAAACTCTGAATGACGATTCACCCTGATAAACATGAAGCCTTGCCTATGCTTATCAAATGCCTGTGAAGACAAGTTCCTGTGTAAAGAAGAACGGAAAGTTCCACTTAAGCAGATGTTTAGTATAGTATGAACTGAACTTTTTAGCAAGATATGCATTTGTCTGTTAAGCAATCTATGTTCTTTAGCAAGATATACATTTGTAATCTATATTCTGGGAACAGGCGGAGACTGCCTCCGCCCTGTTGAGTAACCTACATGCCTAAATAACCTGCAATAAAGAAGAGTACTGGTGTGACTCTCATTAGAGACGTTCACCCCATGTACATGTGATTGATTATATTGTCTCACTGTGTCTCTGTTTTACTTTGGCAGCCTTCTATTTGGGAGATTTCCTCCAACAATATATAAAGGGTTGGATTGTTAAGACTTTGCCAAATTCAGAGGACAGCCTGTCCTGATATGTCACGACACCAATAATAGCACGGAAACTGCAGAGAAACTGGTCACAGTACAGCATTTGCTTGGCATGGCCTCAGAATTTGGCATTTCAACAATCCTTTTGATTTCCTCTAAGTCCAACACCAACTTCCATTTTTCAGGTTGTTTCATTATTTGATATCAATTCCCTGTTTAGAAATATTCATCTCTGGCAATTTCCATTTACGCTGTGGCAGAAATGCCTCACACAGTAGCAGTAGTTCCCTGTTTTAGTTCTCTTGCCAGGCAAAAGTGTTGTGGTTTTACAAGCAATGCGTCAAGATTATAAAAATAATCTGTGACTTTTTCTTTCAGTTGTGGCATTTTCACTATTACAATTATATGGCAGTTTTTAAATGACTGTATCTAGTTCAATTGATTTAATAAGAAATGTCAGAACAATATTAACAACCGAGATCATACAGAAAATAAATGGCTTGTTTTACACATAGTCCATCCAACATTTCAGGCTTTTTATATGTGTAACTGAGAAAGTGTTTATCACAGTTTGTCATCCTTCTATATATAACATGTTTATACATTTCATGTATGCTTAAAATCCACGGTAATTAAATGTCATTGTTCCCCAGTGGCCTTCCCTTACATCATTTCTACGCATTGCTTTGTTTTAACCTCTTTAACACGTACAACCTCTTGAATTATTCCATCTGCATGGGTGAAAAGTAAGCAACAGATTAAACCTGGGCTGATAACTCAAAATGTCGGCATAGTTGAGTCAACAAGGGACCTTTATGGGAAGGGAAAGGGCTGAAGGAAAATGCCATTACTCTCCAGATAATTTAAACATGTGTTGGCATTTATCTTGGTGGTCCATGTCCGAACACTAATGACAAACTCTTGTTATTAGTGGACTGAATCAAAGCCAAAGGCATGCCCACCCAAAACTTTAATCCCTTAATGTTCCCCACTCTCTAATTTGGTATTACAAAAAATTATGCTCGATTCATAGGTACAGCATTTCTTCAAAGTAAGTATAAATAGAGTGTAACAAAACACATATTTGACATGGTTTGGTGGGTTTTTTTCTTCGTTTTTTTTACATCTCTCTTTCTGTCTTTCCATCATGGTCTTTCACCACCAAACTTTGTTTTCGTGGGAAGATTAAATATTTCTGCTTGAGAAAACCCTTTAAACTATGAAATGACTGCTGTCACTGACACACAGAACCCCCATCTGTACACACACACACACATCACGCTCCTCTGATTTTGGATGGATAGATGGTTGGGAAGGGAGGGGGGGCAGAAATATATAATCTCCTGAAAAGAATGAGGCCCTCTGGGATTTTGTCAAAGTGGCCCCTCTCTGCACCAGGATTGGAAGAGAGCGGGGAGGGAGTGCTGGTGGTGTTCTTGCTTGGATGGGAGGTGGGGAGTGGGGTGGGGGGGACTAAAACATGGCCACTCCACACTGTAACCTGAGCCAGAAGGGGGCCAATCTGTCAAATAATTAGCTGTTGCCCGGCACAAAGGTTTTATTTGCAGGAATTTCATCGAGGCAGGATTGAATAATATGTCTGTGTATTGTGCGGGGTCATGGGAACATCATCTCTTACTGGTGGGCCATAAAAGACGGCTAAATGATAATGAGAAAAGGCTCTGGTAATTCAATTCCTCAAGCGTTGGTTTCCATCCTTTTTCCTCCCCCACCCCTCCTCTCTTCCTTTCTCGCTGTCTTTCTGTCCTTTTTTTCTCTGCCCGGCTAATTGCGGAACTTCATGTTGATGTTGAAGTGGCTTTATTCAGTGCGCATGAAAACACACACACAGTGTGCTTTAGCTGCAAAGAAAGAAGATGGTTTTACATCATTTTTTTATTGAATCCACTCTTATTGCTTTTTATGTAGTATAGAGTTCATGAAAGACTAACTAAATATACGGGATTTGCCTCTCCAAGATCTGAAGCTTTGTAATGCAGGCAGTGGAAAATAATAAATGAATGGGCATGCACATAAAAAAACATACATACATAACAGAAGCTATCAGAGAACAGATTTAAATGCATTTGATATTTTGCTGGTAAAATACAAATAAATAGATAATAAGTTGGATATGCTTCTTACTTCCAAACTCACTGGCTCAGTTGTCTTTTTGTACACTGACCTCTGACATCTGAGAGCAGCCGACCAGGAAGTGGATAGTGTTAAAAGGGATTGATTGGTTTGCGGTCTATAGATGATTGTTTATATCATTCCATACTGGAGGTTTGACCTTTGGCGACCCTTCTGTGGACCAATCCGCTGAGAGCCATGACCTGCATCCATTTGCAACAGCGCTAATTAGCTTTGACGGGTCTGGGTTTGCGTCGGGGTTGTAAAATGAAGCCCTGCAGTGCGCTGATTGAAGAAAGACCCGGCTACTCCACTTTGGGCCCACCATTTCCTCCCGCCAAATGTCAAACACATTAAACTTAATGTACCAGCAAATCTTACTCAATTATTTGTATGTTGTTGAGGTGTGTGTGTGTGTTTGTGCGCCCGTGTGGTGCCGCTAAATGGCGTTCATATGTCAGTGTATGTTCAGCTGTCTGAACACACTCAAGCATGCTGGTGTTTACATGTAAGCGGGGAGCGACAGAGTAGGAGACAGAGAGTTTGCTGTTTCACTGGCACGTCCATGTGGGATGAGGTTACACATCCTGCGACGCACTGCAGAGTGATGAGGAAACTTGCTTTTAAGTAAAATAATTGGTTTATTGCATCCTGTGATCTGGCTAATTGTAATGAAAGCAAGCTTACAATTTTCCAATTATAATTCTATGTCGATTCTGTTCCTCTCTAATAAAGAGGAGCACTGATGCAAAACAAAATGCCAGGACTCCATTTCCTGCTTGTGCCTTAGAGCTATTCAGAGATGAGGGATGTACACACCCTCCAAATATCAGCCCCAATACCCCACATAAAACATCCGACTGATGAATGAGAGCAATAATAGCGTGAGGAGAGTGTTTCCGTGTACAGCACACTTCCACAAATCAAATACAGACGTTTTTTTGGAAAAAAAAGAAATCATTTAAATTTCAATATAAAAGAATACATTATACATTAACAAAGTATGTAGCGCAAAATGATTGGATCATGTGACTTAAGTGCTACTTTGTTTTGTTTTTTTACTAGGCACCTAACTGACACGAGTCACACTTTGTGCCTCTGACAAATCATCGGATAAAAATCTCCTCCCCTCACAGTCGTCACCCCTCTCTCCCTGCTCCTCCTCCACACGGACAAGCGCACTTGTGCCTCTCGGTATCAGTCACTCATATGTTTCTCCACCCGGCCTGTCAGTCTCCTACTAAATTCCCTGGATCACAGTACATCTGACAGTATTTCATCTCGGATTTGAGGATAAGTGAGAGGATTTCAGTTCAAGCTGGGAGCTTAGCATGAAAATGCCGCTCAGTGTGAAAAGCTAGGAGTTTACACGATGTGGGAGCCCTCCAGTCCCCCCCTGTTTTTTCCTCCTATATTATACCCCCTCTCTCTCTCTCTCTCTCTCTCTCTCTCTCTTTCCCTCGCTCTCTGTTGTTGATTTAGCTGTGAGTGGCTGCCTGACACAACACTGGGTAAGTCCTCAAGGAGCTAAATACAGCTAACCCTGTTGCATAGTTATTCTACCGCTGGACTCCGAGGGGAAAAGAAAAAGGATGTATTTTAATTAAGCAAAACCCAGGGGCTTCAGTATTACTATGGCCACACTGGGGTGAAGACAGTGAGATGAAAAAAAGAAAGAATAATGTGTCAGGAAATAAACTGTAAGGTTTAAAGGTGCAGAAATCCAGGGGGTGGGTGGCAGGAGGAATTCTTACATTATCCGCTTTGATTTGACATGTTTTGAGTCTAAAACACTCGTTTTAGAAAATGGTTTATCCACATTAAAAAAAATATAAACCTGCAATTTTTGTGAGACAGTATATCTTCTCTTTCTTTTCCACACGTGAACGTTCCGGCGCCGTTTTTTCGCACCAGATTAGCATTTGCGCTCTGAATTTTGTGAACTGTTCAAAACTCAGATATGAAGCGCTTCAGCTAATTTCCTGCATGAAAAAATCGACCAGACGACACGCGATTTAAAACACATTTTCAAAGATGATGTTGCCCGTCGTCTTGCGTATAATCTCATTTAAATATAATTACAGTAATTACACTAATGCCTTCAAATTTCTGTGAAACGATCTCGTTAGCATGGGAGGGCTGCTCATGAACTGACTTGAGTGTTGTACTCCTGCGTGTGTGTGTGGGTGTGGGTGCCAGAATTTGCTGCAGCATACATGTCTAACAGACTCTAATAACAGATGAAGGGAGAGCGTGGACCCCCTCCACCTCAACACGCACAAACACACATATTCTGCAGCCTAGGTTAACCCTGGAAATAAAGAAATAAAGGCAATACATGGAGAACCTGAGGAGAATCTTGAATGTCAGTTGCTGGTAGGAAAGATGGATTGCCTGAATTCTCCACCAATCACCAAACAACACATTGGCTGCAGCATTGATTGATGAAGTATTTAAGTCGTCAATCTCACATCACCTGCTTTTCTTTTCTCTCGTTCAGCCAAACGGCTTCAGAAAAGCTATGCTGTGTCTGCAGATCGGATGAACCCTGACCAATGGAAAGCGTCAAGGGTTTCTCTGAATTTCAAAAAAAAAAAAAAAAACAACCCATAAAAGGACTGGTGGCGAGGCCAAAATTTGGACAAACTTAATAGTTTGCAAAGAGACTGCGCTGAGCTGTAACATTTGTTGCAACCTATCCGCCACGCACTCACACAGTCACAATATGGAGAGAGTACCACTCCCAGTATTGAAGCAGTCCTTTTCTACACTGCAGATCATGCAAGCTCCACTGCAGTCACAGTCCCGTGGAACAGGCTGCAGTGTATATAACTCAGTCCAATATTATTGATGACAAATCATGATTAACAATAACAATATTGATAAAAATGGTACATTAGCCCTCACCTCTGACCTTATTTGCAGACCTCTTTGTACTATATGATGTATTGAATATCATAATCATGCTTGAGTACACTTTTAAAAAGAGAAGTGTCATGATAATGTGTTGACAGTACATCGGAGAGCATATGCAGAACTGCTGTTTTCTTGGAGTTACCCCGAAGAGGCCATTGATCTGCCAGTTAACCTATTCTCCTGCAGCAGTTCAGCAGCAAACCCTAGGAGGAAAGCACCCCCCTCGCCACCACCTCCACCACCACCACTCCACCTGGGCCATTGTTTCCCTTCCCTAATATGATACCCCCTGAAGGTTCTCCACAGACCTCATTTCTAATCAATGCATGTGGTTGGTGGGATCATCCTGTCTCTGCAAATTAATGACTTCACTTTTTTCTGTGGTTTCATTCCATCGATTTGTTTTATTAGCCCATTGATCTCCAAGCACCTCCTCCCCACCTTACCCAGCCCCAACCCTCTGCTTCTTCTTTACTTATCAATATGAGAGCTGATTGCATCACTTCTGGGGAAAAAAAAGTGCTTCCTTCATCATGACGATGACGCTTTCTGGAAACAAATATGTAGATTTGTGTGAGGTTTTTTTTTTTTTGGTGACTGTATTTACTCTCTGTAAGTGCTTAATTGATTGACTTGTCCATAAAAGGTTCAATATATGTTATTTTTCTCTCATGTTTTCTGTGAATATATGAGTCTCCAGGTTAAACTAATCTAGTTTCATTAGTTTAATACAACTGTCATGGTCTAAATCACTCAGACATTCATCTGGTCAGGGCTCGCTGGTCTTATTAACAGCCATATCTAACGCTCTCCTCTATAATTCCCTTTGAGATCTGAACAAAAGGATAGGAAGTGCTTTACTCTGACAAGTCAGACTTCACTTCACAGGAGGAATTACAGCTTTTCATTTTCTGTCACTGGAGCGTTTTAGTGAGGTGCCCCACTACCATAACGATGTTCTTTCTCTCTTGTTTTATGACTTGAGCCACGCACAAAGAGTTGATTCACAGTAATCACTTATGAAAACACAAATGCCCGTGTGTGTATGTAAGCGACAACCGCAAAAGTACACACACTATATATTCAAATACTGAGAGAAATATAGTCAGCGCCATTTGTGCCAGACACAAAGACTTACACCCTCAAGTCGAACAAAAACACACAAATTCCCAGAAGGGAAACAAAATTCAAATGTGTGGTCAGTCGAGTTAGCCCCGGTGTCCATTATTGCTTCTGTCGGAATCCATTAGGATAAACACAGTTTACATTCTCTGGACAACCGCAGTTGCATGTTGTCCTCTCACATGTGGCAGCCATATTATTTCTGTCCTTCCTGAGCCATCAGATAGTGGCACATGCCATCTAGGAAATAAAAGCTCAAGTAATGCTAAAGGCTGTAAAATTTTGGACTCCATTAATCATCTCTTTGTCTCTCTCACTTGAAAAAAACAAAACAAACAAACTCACCGTATTTTATTTTGGCTCTGAAAATAAATCAATATCTAGAGAATGTCCGTGTTCAAAGATGAGAGAGCGACTATCAAGCACCCAGCTCCCTCGACCAAAGTGCATGTTTATCCAGCTTGTGGGAATTCCTGTTCCTCAGGATGGATCTGGAGTAGTCATGATTGGCGATGTTCCCGTCCCACCCCGGCTGGCTCTTTCATGAAATCCCACACAGAAGACTGCTCACTTTTCCCCAGCTCACAGATATTACACTTTTAGACTGGCAGCAGGAGATATTGCTACTGTGTTTACACTAGAAAAGAAAATGGATATGATCCCTGACAAACACATTCACATCTGCACATGCGGTTATTCAGAGTGAACATATGTGACACATCAGACTGTCGTAGCTTTGCATACAAGTGAACCAGCAAGACTTAAAGTCAGCAAAAGTCTCTGCTGCTTTTGCCCTTTACTTTCTTTTACAGATCTATAATTCCACATCCTCAAGTAATTCCTTAGCTTCACCCCTTCAAAAATCATCTTTCAGTAAAGCTAATCAAAATTGCACTCTCTTTCCACACTACTGCAAGTCTACACTGTGACCTTCACAAAGTAATAACTGCCAGCATGATAGATACACTGTATACACAAAGCATTTACATATGTTTGTCTGAACACGCCTTTATAATGTTTATGTTATCTTTATAATTTTACCTCTACGCTAGGCCTGCGATTCGAGTCATAAAGAATTATCTAAGCAAACAGGTAGGTAAGTTTAGATAGGGTTAGCTGCTACTACATCCCTGCATCTCCTGTCTTTACGTCTTTACATAAATCCTTTCAGGGCTTCTGGCAGCAGTTTCCTGCTCTTTCATCTGGCTCCCTTGTGGTAGGACTATTAGCTCGGCCTGTTTACCTGCAAGTGTTTGGAAGGCAGCTGGCTTTGGACGCTCAGTGCCTGCATAGGGCCAGGGGCTGCTGGGACCTGGGAACGCTGGCACCAAATACCGATGGGTAATTAGACCTTCATTCGAGAGCGAATGTGGCAAGCATTAGACACAAGGCTCTTTCCGGTTCAATTCATATCTCCATCCTGCCTTCCTTTCCCTTCTAACAACCATCCACCATCCTCTTTTTTTTTCTTTTTCCGGTCTTACACAATCCATAATGGCAGGCCGGTATTTTAATGTATGTTAGAGCAGGAAAAAAAGATCAGCAAGAGGTCAGCAAATAATCAGAATGAGGTAAGTATATATTTTTTTATATAAATATCTAAGACAATCATTTTGAAAAGAAAGGAACATGTGGGACAAAGGGAAAATTCAAAGCAATAGTCTAACGTCACTTGAATTTTGAGTTTTAATTGCTTAAACTCTACTAAATATTTGAATCACATGGAGAATCTATTGTGAAACATCTTAAATGTCTGTGCACTTTTTAGGTCCTTTCTGGGAATGAGATCTTTATGCTTAAAAATGAAACCAGTACAGACATGTTCAATAATAAAAGCAGAAGTGTAGCTGAAGTACCAACCTTCTCAAAAAACATTCTCAATAAATAAATAAATAAGTAAAAAAAGCACAAAACCAGACAACAAATTTTAAAAAAGGGTAGATACATACACACATACATTACATCATAGATTTTCATTCATCGCCACAGATTCAAGAACACTTTTAATTCACGCTGTCAATGTAATGCATTTTTATGTGGGTCTTTTTTGTGGCATTTAGCAGTTTCCTTCACTTGTGAGAAACATGACAGAGGTTCTTTCTCATGTGAGAGGAAATCTGTCGAGAGGCCCCTTCTAGTTTTGCGGTGAAAGGTGACATAACCCATAATTCCACTAAAACCACAATGTTCTTTTATCAGATGTTCCTCTCTGATACTGTGAGGGTGGTTCACATGATGCTAACCAAAGGACTGAACTGCAGAAAATGCACAAAGGTACATATGTTCAAGTCATTACATGGGGCATTAGAAAATAGGCAACCTAGCAGGTAAAGTATAATATATAGATGAAATCATAAAATTTTAAGCAAGTTATTCAACAAGCCTGTTCGCTTTATTTCTCAAGCTTTAAGTGGTTGGCCAGTGTAGCTAATACAGTTTGTGAGTGTGAATTATTAACTTACTCTATAAAGGCAGCAGTTAATTTGTTATATTAGATTTATCTGTTTTTTTGCAAATGGTTTAACAGAATAAAAGATAACGCTGAAGTTCAAAAGCACACACTGTTGCCTGCTAACAATGGCTAGCTACTGAAACAGCTAGCAGTCAAAGGATCCTTGTTCAGCTCCCTCTGAACAAAAAGATTTTATATTACACTATTTTTCACAAAAAGAGTGAATGTGTGTCAGTGTCATTTTTAAATCATTGTGTTATCTGTTATCTTACAGTAAAACTGATTTAATCTATTTAGGCTATTAAATGCTAGCATTGTGCTAGCACTTTTATACTGAATATTCGTTTAAGTATATATGAAAGGACAGCCTCCCTCAATGGCATCCATTATCAAAAGATAACTACAAAAAATGTGAGAAGCCTTGTTATAACAGGGCAGTAGCTTACATCAGTGTAAATGAAGCAGGTGGTTATCATGTCCGTAGGTAGAGACAAGCAGGGGCTTGACCCAAGATACAACATCCCAGGCAAAACATACTGTGCAGGCTCCTCACAAGCTTAAGCTACTTTATGTACCGTGAAACTACAAATTTAAAGTGTTATCGTCTACTTTCATTTAAAAATCCCCCCAAAACATTACCTAGGCTACATTTGTGCTTACATCTGACTTATGCGGTGTCACTGGATATATTGCTGTGTCACTACAATTGCATTATAATGCTGCTGCTTCTGCTGTTGGCACCTTGTTTCAATAGAATCACACTTTGAATTAGGTTGTGTGTCATCACTGACAGCAGCTCATTGGAAAAGAAGGATGGAAATGCCCTGCATTTACTCACCCTTATAAATGCTACTGCCCGCACGCATCAATAAAACCTTATTCAGTATTTTTTTTCCCCTGTTTCATCAGAAATAATATTATCGCAAATTTTATTGAAATTTCCTGATATAGTTTTGAGACACCCACCCCTAATTACAACAAAACAAGCTCCATTCAGTCATCTCATGAGTGCCCCCTAGAAAATTGGAAGTTATAGAACTGGAGTTAAATATCTCTGGCGTCACAAAGCCTATGACTTGTAATTTATCGGGTGGTGACAACTCCAAACCAAGGAAACAACAAATTATAAAATAGAATGAGACATAAAATTAAAGTTGAATTTAAAAAAGGTGAATTGAAATATTAGAATCCCTCATATCCAGTAAAATAAAATCTTTTTTTATATTTATGTCATTTAATTAATACTGTTGCAGCTCCACACAGTGTGACATGTACACATGTATATATATCAGCTATCTAAATTCTGCTGATCATAATTAGAAACTGATTCCCCGAGTCCTTGTGTTACAGGTAAAGGGCTGTGAATGGCTGACAGGCTACTCTCTGCTCTGCATTGAATTGAATCTGAAGGCTGGGGAGGATGCAGCTTTTAGCGGTCAGGGAAAAACACTGGGTCCAAATTAGCATAAACAGGAGCACAAAAGAAACAGGGGATAAGAGCGAAACAGAAAACAGTGTTGTCAATAGGACCCCCCAGTGAGGAATTTCAATTTCATATATCTAATTATCCCTGTCAGATAGAAAGAAGTGACAAAAAGCTGTCTTTGTTCTCTGTCTTTATCTCCCGCATCTCTCTCAATTAATTTCAGCATACGAATATGACTAATTGTCTCTCTGCAGCTCTGAAGCCACATAAATAATAATTTCGACCCGTGTTTGAGGGAGGGGTGGGATGTTCGTGCTTCAGTTTATGATATTTGGACACAATGGTTTGTGCATAATTCAGGTGATCACGTTAGCAGGCCGATCCAACCTCTCTGTAGACATCACCCTCTGCCCCACAGTCTTGTAGTCCGCATAATACCTCTATACTTTCCCTCTTTTGTAAACAAAAGCGTTATGTCTCTCATTTCTGTCACTGGGCTTGTTTCTTTGTTTAGAGTGGTGATATTAGCATCATAATCAGACAGAAAGAAAGAGGCGGCAGTGATGGTTGATTTATGCATGGTTTATGAGGAGAGACCAGCTAAACCAGTCAGCATCTGCTATGAATTTTCCAACATGTTTAGGTTTAGATGTTCATGTTATAACTGAGTGATTTCAACATATAGTACTTTAGTAACTGCTCTCTTTTCATTGCACCGGTTTATTTTCAAACTTGGGTGCTTTCAGTAATAGGCCTCTTTTTTAACTATTTATATTGGAATGACAAGAAGCGCTCAAACTGCTCTTACAAGTTTTTACCCTTCATCCAAATTTCTATACCCTTAAAGTATTGCACTTTGGTTTGTGACTCTGACAACTGTATAATTAATTGATGTCCTATTCACTCTAAGAGACCTTGTCATTTCCCGCGTATCAAGAAAACAAAAAAAATATATAAGTGAGGACGAAGGACAAAAATATGCGCTCGTGAAAAGATGTTTTATCACTTACTGACAGTGACATAAAAAGCTCTTGAAGGATGGCGCTGAAGTGATGACATTTGTTTATTCACTCAAATCTGCCTAAAAAACAATCAGCACAACCTAAACACAATGAGCCAAACATCTGAAACCCGTCTAAACAAAGCGGCAGTCGAGCCTGTGCACTCCAACCATAAAACATACTCAGTCATTCACTCAAAGTGAGAGAGGGAGGGCAGCGAGGAGGGGGAGCGGGGGGGATGGTATTGTTACATTTCATTAGACACATTCCTTCTCTGTGGACTCTTGACCAGTTGCCATGGCAGTTCAGCTGACCACATTTCATATCAACTTCTCTTTCTCTCGGTCTCTAAGTCTTTCTTCCTTTGTTCTTTGTTTTATTTCGGTTTTAAAGCAAATGATTTTAATGACACTGCTCTCTTCAATACAACAGTATATTCCAGACATTATAAGAGATAGATTTGGCACTCAAGACTCCATTGGAACAGCAAAGATAGTGGTAGAAATATAACTTTCAGAGGAACAGAAAAAGCTTTTTAAAACTTTGTTTTTGAGGCATAACGGGTTTAACTAGCATCTAGAAAAACTTCAATTCAATAAATATTAAAATGCCAACAAGGTTTGACTCGTTTAGTCGTTAAGGGCCAGTCACACAGACCTAGAGTCCAATCAGCAAATGTGGGGGGAAAATATGTCTTCCCCAGCCAGGTGTGGGTGGCTGCTGGAGGTTGTTGGCAGTCGCTATGAAATCAATTGCTAAAGCCCCATTCAGATGACCTATAGTTACCAGATGGGTTACTGGTCTTGAAGGAAAAGAGTTTATTACAACTAGTTGATGAGTGGTTGCTGGAGGTGGCTGGCAGTTGCCAGTATGAAATTGGTTGCAAAGAGATATATGGTGCAGCATTAAAGCCTCCTTGGGATTGTTTTGGTCACTAGCAGGTTGCTGTGGTTGCCACCAGTTTGCATAGAAGAGGCCAACTTGTCTGCAAACACTAATAAACTACTTGCCAAGGGGTAGTGAAAAGTGCTAGGCAGAGAGGAAATGGAGAATATTTGCTTTCAAAATAAATGTTGTGCCTTACCGTTGCAATAAAATAGATTGTTTGCATCAGTAAGACACAACTTTTACTTTGAAGGTGAATATTCTCACTTCCACTTGGCATTACCCTTCTTCAAATTTCTGTACAGCTTGGAGATTAGATGGTTAAGGTTTAGAGGAAATTCCTCATCTTCCATGCAAATTGCGAATGACCATGCCAATCTGCAACCAAATAAATCATAGATTTTTGGAGGTTTTTTGGGGTAGCTACGCTCTTTGTGACCAATTTCACCTTGTAAGAGCTAGAAAAGTCCAGACACCATTTGCCAACCTGTCAGTGAACTGAGGTTGCCAGGAGGTTGTTTGTTGGTTTCTACTCTAGGGACTAAGCCATTTTGATTAAAGCTGAACAGCTGAAATATTTGTAGTTCTGCTTAATATAAACACAAATAAGATTTGCAGATCTGTGGGAATATTTATTTCTCCAGTATTCAGCAAACAGCCAAAATGATATATTATGACATTCTGCTTACTGGTAGGTGAAAACCTTTAGTTGCCTATAGTTAAGTGTCATCGGCAGAGAGATGACACTTAAAGATCTCGGTTGTTCTGCAGCTACTTTCAAAGAATCAGCCAAAAATGAACAGCAGAACCAGGAAACAGCTATGACAATGGTGCTGCACTGATGCAACAGTTTCAAATCTGCAGTAGCTTCATCTGCTTGAGAGCACCCCAAAGATGTTGGCAAGCGTACTTACCAATTTGTTGAGCTTACTGTATCCATAAGGTGATTAGCAAGGCAATTGTTCAAGAGCGTTTATAGGATAAGTCACATGCTGATCGTGTCTGCACTTTTCCACATGCATAGCAGAAGCGCTACCTGTGGGGTAAAGCAAAATGTAAACTTTATTTTGGAGCATAGTATTCACAATTTAATAATAAGAAAGAAAGTAATAATAAAAACAGCTTTATGTTACATTACAGTGAAAAACAATACTGAAAATGAAACAAGCGGTTTGAAAAAATATCTTGTAGGGAGCACTTTTCTATTAAACTTTGCTTTAACACAACATCCAGGCAGGGAGCTTTCTTTCTCATCATTTGCATATTTTGGTGAGTCAACATCCTGAGTCAAATAAACTGCCACCAATACAGCCGTAACACTTGTGCCGGATTCAATCTAATAAGCAATGAAACAAAAAGTGAGGAACATAACCCCTGTATGCAAAAATCCTTCAGGAGGAAGGTCATTATTGACACCTGTTGTAGCTAAACCCGAAAATGGAACTGAGTCGCAGTCCAGCATTCATATTAACAAAATGCAACCTGTCATTCAAATCCAGGGGCACAGTTAGTCAGAAAAAAAAACTTTCCAAGCACACATTAATTAGCATTTTTCCATCAACAGTCAAGTGTTTGCAAAAAAAAAAAAAAAGGGGGAAAAAGGACGATAACAGAGGGAGACGAAATTAATTTGCATTCAGTGTATAAATAGTTCCAGGACAAGGGCTGTTAAGTTTGAAATTAACATGTAAACAGTTGGAAAGTCTGCCCTGCTACTCCCTATCCCCTTCTCCTTAACCCCCACCTCTGGTTCCCTTTTAGCGCCTTGATAAATATACATAAAGCCCCACACAAAGACCGCCTTGTTCCTTCAAATGGGCTACTTTTTAATGGAGACATATATTTCCAGGATTATATCAGCATTCAGTTGCAAATTTTGAGTTTTTAATACTCCAGTTGGGACAGTCTATGAATAAGAGTATCATTTGAATGCAAGGGAACACCTGGTGCTGAGGGGCTGGGCTTGGAGGGGGTTTTGAGCTGACCTGGTGACAGTGCCAAAGCTTCACTTGTTCCCAGAGTTTGCATTCAGATTCTCCCAGACTCGGCCATCGCTATGATACTGTAGAGTGCACATTTAAAGTTATTCTCCTGTCTTATAAATGGCAAAGACATGGCGCGATGAAGGCTGCTACATTTGAAGTTGGAAGCGTGAACAGGATGAGCTCAAAAAGTTTGAAACTCTTAAAGTGGAATTATCCAATATTGCCACGCAGCAGCTGAGAATTTATTTTATTTCTGAAGTAGTGTTTTCAGTGCTGTGATCTGTCGTACAGCTATATATTAACTACATTTTTGCTTATGAACCTTTGAAATCATCATTATTATTTTACTTTTGCAAACACCTGCTGCTTCTGGTTCATGCCGATTGGTTAAAACACAAACAAGAACTCTGAATTCAAAACTGTTACGAGAAAACAAAGGGGAAATTAAAAAAACAACTTTCAGCTGGGCCTTTTTTCTTGTACATTACTTGGCTGCATGAGAACAGAAAGAGGTGAGGGGGAAGGTGGTGGTGGTGGGGGGGACTATTTGGAGGAGGAGAGAGGCAGGGGTACAGGGTCCATTCGTATGCACCCCACATCCACTCAACACACAATCAGGCCTGTATTGCGTTTTGCAAATTTATACCCAGGATGTTGGTTTAGAGTGTTTCCCTGAAAAAAAAAAGGAGAAGGATTTTTTTTTTTCAAGTAAGTGTCTGCTTTCATGAGCAAGAGTGATTGAGGCGCACAAACAAACCTTTGTTTCCTAGCTCGCAGATGCAAGGCCCGAGCTCTGATTTACACCCTACCCCAAGACACATTTGTACTTATTTTTAATACTTTGCGACTAAGACTTTATGAAAAATAGGCTTATTGAACACTCAATGTCATTTGTGGTCACATCTCAAAAAATAAATAAATAAATAAATAAAATGGTAATGCATGAAGAAATCACACTGTTAGCAATATCCATTCCACACTGTGTATCCACTAGCCATTCAAACCAGCCTGTCTTCTCCCTCAAAATATTTGCACAGCCTTATGTTTGCAGTGACGGGAGGGCTGTACTCATGAGAAGACAATCCATAGCTAGACGCAGGCAGTCAAAGTCAAAGGCACGAGAAGCTGAAGCTAAGGGGCACCGAAGTGTTGAAAAGTTCGACACTGACTCGATGTGAATATTCATGTTTGGGTTTTACTAAAGCAAACGGTTTATAAAGAGCACAGGAAATGTAACAAGGCTGTGCAAACACTTATATCACATGTCATCATAAAATATCAGTTTGGCTTAATTTCTTCTACTTTCACCAAATGTTGTTTACAAAAAGAAATTGTATATTTGTGCAATACTTGCAATGTATCCTGCATCAGAGGAGCGGCGATATCTTGACTCAATGTTTGCCACATCAAATCAATGTGTTATATTTGAGCTGAGAACACGGTCAAGTCGGTGAGGCTGCTGACAGCATGTTTACGTCAGTCCCAATTAATAATTAGTTTAATGATTTGAGCCCTTGACATGTGGCCCTCGACAAATGTGGGCAGGAAAATGCACACTCGGTGCCGTTTGCATAAATCTACCGTTTCAGCTCGAGCTGAGGGGGAAACAGAAGGACAGGAGAGAGTGAGAGAGCGCGAGAGAGAGGTGAGGGAATTATAGGACTCAGATGTGTGTGATTGGCGGTTCCCTTGGCTCCCAGGGTTAGAGAGTTCAGAGAAAAGCCGATTATTGCTCTCCCTCAGGTCAAGCCTTCATAAATAAACACAGGGAGAGCCTGAGGCACCGTGTTTTAGTATGATTAGCATATCATACAGGCTATCGACATGGTACTTATCATATTACAGCGCAGCCGTCCTCTGAGCACACGGAGGTTACATGTACGGGGCTGCTGAGCATACATCTCTGTTCATTAGAAGGCTCCTCGGGGAGAGAATAAATCATATCAGCACGTGGTTATACCAGCCCAGGCGTTTGACTCCGCCATACAGCGGATGTTAACCAGAGCCTTTAATAAGCTGGAGAGGAGCTGACAGTTAGCTTCAGACTGATGAACAGCAGAGGAGACGAGGGGCAACGATAGGGAGGATTGATAGTAGGAGGGAAGTACACTGAGAGGCAGAACTGTGGTACATGAAACTAATCTCTGGACCACTTTTCTGACACCTTACACTTGTGCTGGCCTCCTGAGTGTTTGGACCTGACTTCATCCTGGACACTTTTAAATCTGCATGCCAGCTGCATGCTTACTGGGTTCATTATGTCCTCAGCATTACAATTAATCTTACAATGAACCTTAAAGTTCTGCATGATTACCAATTACATGTGGGACTCACATGCCAGCGGCCTTTTTTCATTAAAAAAAATATAAGTGAAATGAAACAAAAGGTACCATTTTATATTTCAACAAAAATAGAATTAGCATTAGTGTTTTTATCAAAGACGAGCAAATGACTAAACAAACTACTGAAGCTTCATCTGCACTCATCAGTTGGCATCTGAAAAACAGTACTCTCACCTGCCCAGTAGAGGTGGGCGGATCGATCCAGATATTGATAGTACCGATACAAATGCTGCTATTGGTATGGGATCGATACTTTGATACTATCTTCTAAGTTCAGTGTGCTTAAAGGAGTTTTGTTGTGTTAATTTGTTCGTAGTAAAGTTGTCATTTAAATGTGTTCAGAATCAAATTAATGATTCATATTATAAATCATTACACACTGCCTTTCACAACACAATCTGCCTTTATAGGTCAAAAGTATCAGGACTGATATTTGGCAATACTGACCCTATATTTACTTGGTATCTAACTACTGCCCAGATTGTTGTTGAATCTTTGCTTTAAAAATATATATATACTAAACTAATTATACTAAAGGCTAAACTATTTGTTTAACTTTTTCTATTAAGCCAAGTTTTAGCGAAAAAATGAGTGAATACCTCTCCTGAGTGATTAGTTACTCCACACAGCTAGTTTCTGTAAAGCTCAGTGAACAGCAGACACACAGCGTGCACAGTTCTATTCAAACTATCAGAAATCGTGGCTGGATTTACTGAGGAGAGTCAGCCTGTCATGATAGTGCAAAGCATGAATGCTGCGTGTGTCAACAAGTACCAGTTCCAACAAAATTTAAAAAATGCCTGCAGGTTTTAAAAAAGTAAAACTGCTTTTTAAAGTAAGAAAAAAGTTTAAGCTACCAAATCTAACATAACAAGAAATGTCCAACCTGACTTCAGTCTAGGCTTTTTAGTAAGACTGGCAGACTTAAACTCAATGACTGTGGTTACTGGCTACTTGGAATTGTGATCCGGTGTAATAAAATATGAAAAGGGTGACAGATTTTGGTGCAGTGAACAGAAAAAATAATGTTTCTATGGATGATAAAATTAGCCCAGAAGGAATTATGACTGTGTCTTAAAACTG
Source organism: Oreochromis aureus (assembly GCF_013358895.1). Taxonomy (NCBI): domain Eukaryota; kingdom Metazoa; phylum Chordata; class Actinopteri; order Cichliformes; family Cichlidae; genus Oreochromis; species Oreochromis aureus. The sequence goes on from NC_052952.1 coordinate 12,948,534, forward strand.
CACGGGATGGAAGTCACCCCGATTCTCAGACACGCTGCTCAGATTTCAATTTACGGCAAGCCTTTTCTCCTCAGCTACACAAGCTCAGCTCACAGACCAGGGGCCACAATTAGCAGCTAGCCATTCTGACCAGGGAGAAAGAGTTAATGACATCCGCACCTAAGCCCTCCTAAGCCTAGGGAGCCGGGGCACCGAGGAGCCTCAGTGCTCTCCTCCTTCCAGTCAAGCGTGGCCTCTTTAGGTGGTCCGCACACACACACTGGAGGGGATGATATATTCTGACTGGTATTAAAATATCCTCCAGGAGGCCGGGCTGCCGGGGATGGCCAGCTGGGTGGATATACAGTAAGAGGCTACAATGCAAAAACGGGGATATTGGATGGGTGTTTTTCTTGTTTGGGCTTCATGGTGGTGGCACAAAGCTGGGATCAGTCAGGATGCCATGTCGCCTGGATAATCACACCCACCACTGGCATGGATCTTATGCCAGAGAGAGGAACAGCAAACATCAGAAGCATATATTTAGTTTTGAGACCTAACATTAAAAAATAGGAAAAAGTCTAAACGATCTCAAGTTTAAGGTTTTTATTTGACCTCGTTGGACTGTTTGCAGATTTCCTTGCATTGTTGTCTGCATACGGCACCACGCAATAATAACACTTTATTAACTGATCCCACCACGTTTCCATTCACTCCATCACGTCCATGCCTGTGTGTGCATTTCTCTGTGTGTTCTTAAGTGATGCCATCCCCTCGTGCCCACCCCTCAAATCCCCACACCCCACCCACCCATGCAAATTAGAACTTCACACACGGTGCGGCAAGCTGCTGGGTGCTCTGTGATTTCACACGACCAATTAAGGCCCTCTTGGCAGTTGTGTGAACAGTTTCATTAGAGGAGATAATATTGCAAAGTGAAATGATAAGCAATCATTATGATTAATGCCCAGACATTACATTGCTCGTTAATGAGGTGTAAATGATCTCATTATTTTTTGAAAGAGTACAGATTAGATTAAAGTGGAGTGGACAGCGCTCCTCGGTGTTCAGATAAGTTAGTGTTAATTAGGCCCAATCTCCAGGAGCAAATGAGCCGCAACCCTTTGGTAAACAATTAGGCTTCCATAGCCCTGGGCTAGATGGACAGGGATAGGCGACTGAATGGATAGATCACTGGAGAGATGGATGTTGATGGAGTGTTGAAATCTGAATCAGATTCATTGTTAGCTTTCCACACAAAATCAGACAAATTGTGTGCCTTAGTGTACCGAACAACAGAGTGGGGCAGATATTTCAGGGTTTTAAATGTTCATTTCCATCTGAAGTAACACATATATACATAATACAAGTTAAGATTGCGGTTTAGATTATTTTTCTCCCCTCGTATGTGTAATTGTGGAAAATTTAGCGTCTGGGTCTTATTATTAAACAGTTAGATTGCTGAACAGTGAGCAGCTGCTAAGGGTGAAATTAACAATGGATTTCAAACAGTCTAAACTATTGTATAGACTGTAATAGCTTTCTACGTCATACAGAAGTAAAGTATTAGCAGTTGGAGTTAAACTTTTTCTCCCTGCTTTTAGTACAGATCCAGCTGTTTCGTTACTATAATAATAATAATACTAATAATAAAAAGGTAGACTGCAATTATTATAAATGTAGAACTTTCGATAATCCAAGCAAATACTTGTCTACTGTATCTTGTACCTCGATTGTGTCCTAAATCAGGCAGCATGATTTCAAATGACAGTGAGATTTCATTGAAATATTAAGCACCAAAACCTTCAGAGGTAGTTTCATAAACAGCCCTGGACCTGGACCATATCAATGCAAGGCTGTCCGTCTATTGTACACGCTCTGAAAAACATACTATGGAAAACAAATATCAGCATCATCACAGACTGTCGAAAGACTGCGAGAGATTTCCTGAGCTCCTCACAGCAGCCTTGCAGCTGCTCTCAAGGTAACAAAACGCACACTCATTGGGTGCTTTAAATTACTTTTTGGCAACAAACTGAAAACAGGGAGAGAATTTGGAAGTGTTTTTATGTTTATTTCATGAATACAGAGCTCAGCCTATTGATGTCAAATTATCATTTGTTGGGTCTTTATTGACTCAAACAAAACTTTTTTTAGAAGAAGTTTTTTTTTTGCCTTATGCACAATTAATAGAAACAAAAAAGACACAACGGCTTTTGTATTTGTGCTTTTGTTTTTGAGTGAAATTCATTCATTCAACAAAACTAATTTATAATTTATTACAGTACTTTAAAGGATATGCATCATCAGAGTTTTACGATAATTTCAGTAAAACCCGGAAATCAGATTAAAAGTTAGTAAGTGTTCATTTTCAGGAGAATAAAGAAAATATGTGTTTTTTTACAGTGTTAATTAAAATTCTTTTTCCTTGAGGCGCTAACAGCGAAGCTTTTACAAAAACAACTCATGATGTCTCAAAGGTTACTGCAGAGTTTGTGTACTTTATCTAAAGACAGGCCGGACCAGGCACAGTGGGAAATGTCTGCTTCTGACAAAATTGATTTTACCGTCCTCGCCTTTTGTCTGAAAAGATATGCTTAGATTATGACGAGAGAAGCGATGCTGTAATCCCTCAACCAGGAGTTATGTTTCAGAGACATCAAGCCCTTATCGGTGATTGATAACGCTTAACTCAAAAACATATAGAAGCATTAGGAAAGTCAATATTTTGCCAGCGACTGAAGGTGACCCCTGGTTCCTGTGTTTGCGGTGTGTGCGCGGAGGGCTTTGATGGTAAATTTGTAAAGGTGGTTATGTGGGGAGGCTATTATGGATTTGCTATCTTGGCCTGAAGTGTTTGCGGCTGATTATGTGATTAAATCAATAATAATTTCTCTTTGGGCTCCTTTGCTCCTCTGCTTCATCTTCTTTTTCCTGTGTAGTTGAGTGGAACGGTGGGTGGGGACTGGTGTACACAAGTACAAATGTAGGCACAAACACACACACACGTGCACGGCAGAACAACTGCATAGCAGATGGCACAATGGGCACACAGAGGACTCAGAAAGTTTCTATAACCAGTACACACAGAAATATATGAGTGGAAACATGGTAAAAAAGGGTAAATGTTTACAAAGTAAAGTACTGTACACACTTCTGACCTTCCTCAGAGATGCACAGCTCAAAATAACACCAAAGACGATGCCCAACACCTCAGCTGTCTTCACCTCTGTGTTCCTTCCATCAGACCACAGACCCTGGATTGGCGACTTGTGCCAGCCACTCCTTAGCAACCGCCATCGGTCCTCTCTCTGGTTTTGCCAGGTTTGTTGTTATGTCTAGACTGCAGGAAATGCAACATTACATTTGTTTACAACCAACAGGAACTAGAACCAGAAGCTGTTACGTGATTAAAGAGTGCTTCCCAGCGAGAGAGTGTGTGTGGCTCAACCCCCTGGGTTTGGCAACAATCGACTCAATACAGGCGAACCAAAATGGAGAAAGAGAGAGCTGCTGTTTCTATCAGTTAGATGAGCAGATTACATTCAACACTGTATTTTCTTAAGATTTGGGGGAACTGAAAGTAAGCAAGCGCGAGCCGAGCTGTGAGTTTGAATGCGATTGTTTTTTTGTCCTGTATTCATGCAGGTGTTTGTTTGGGCTTGTGACTGTTTATAATATGCATTTAGTGAGTCTGTGGCTGCGTGTGTGTGTGTGTGATTGTGTGCAGCTCAGTTAACTCACAATCCCTCAGCACCCTCTTAAATCTATACCCAATAAAAATCAGCACCGTCTCGAAAAACAAAACCCAGGGAAACATCTGTAAAACATCGATTTTGCAGATTGCAAACCAACTGCATGGCTAATGAGAAAAGAAATCATTTTTGATTAATTAACCTAAAAATTGGAGAATCTAAGCTGCCACCAGGGAGATGACAAGTGGTGCAGGCCCGATCACGCAGGAGGAGGAAGGACATACAGTAAAGCCGCTTAGAACTCCATTTGGCTTGGGGACTGAAGAAGGAAAGCGCTCCAGGAATGCTAGTAGCTGAGGTATGGCTCCCATTACTGAGCCAAAATCACCAAGAGTCTTTGTGGTGATCAAATAGAGGAGTGAAATATTTTCCACTCAGTGATTGTGCCCATTTATTCAGGAAGAGAAAAAAAATGTTGGTTAGCTATCAGCTTGCTTGGAATTCACTGCTTTACAGTGCGTTAGTTTCAGTTGTGTTATTTGAGGGAGGGGGTTAACCCAGATCACAGCAGCAGACAGATACAGACGCAGTTCAGATGCTTTCTGGCTGTAGTCACAGATATTGTTCCTCCCAGCACTCCCACATCACCTACATCACCTCCAGAAGATGTGTCCCACCTACTTTGGATAATGCATCACACTCCCTTCCAGCTTTTATTGGATCTGCTTCAGTCTTTTGTCACTCTTGCTGGGACGCTGTAAGTGTTTATGGGTTGTAGCCTTAAAATACTGTTGCATAGGATTGTCACAGGAAAACTTTAGTATTTAAATCATATCCTCTCCACTGTGTGTAAATATAATTGTGTAAAGTCCTCAATATTACAAGGCCAATTAATAGAATGTGTCACTGCAACTATAGCATGCATTGCAAATTAATTATTTTTTTAATAGGTACAATTAGTAGGATTCCAACTTTTTTAAAACCAAACAAAGTGTAAAATGGCAGCTGTTCAATGAGCACGGTACCACATTTATGCAGTTTGAACAAAACACGCACTCATACTCGAGAGTTGTGTTCTGCTCACACACACAATTGAGGGAGGGTGTAGAGAGCCAAGTTGAGCTGCACTCACAACACAGCTGGTTGTCCAAGGTCAATAAAGAACTCGGAGTGTTTATTTGTCCATGTGTTTTATTTGCTTTCTAATACAGCAGAGGTTCAGATTTGAAAGATCTACTTGAAAAGAATCACAGTGTCTAAAGAGTGTGGGAAATTTCCACTCACCATAGAGGTTTTTCTGTCTCCCCTTCCTCTTTTTTCAATTCTATTAGTTTTTCATAATTCATTACCATCCTGCCTATTTCCCCCTGGTGTCTTCATTTTACCCCTTTTTTCCTCCTCGAGAAAGCATAATAGTCGTGCCCTAGCAGCTCACTAGGGTGTTGCAGTAACAACCTCCTACCCCTCTGATGGCTAGACAGTGGGCCATTGTAAAGCTGAATCGCCATGGATTTATGGCCATAGTCCTGAGTTCCCAGAATGCAATGTCACTCTGTCACGCCGTCATCAATCTGCTGTCTCTGACCAAAGACAAAGAGGGAAAAAATAGCCGCTCAGAAAAGTGGCACAACAGCGTGAGCGATACTTCTTTATGCATGATCTAATTTTTATCAGCTCCCTCTCCGTCCTAGGTAAAATGCGTGGGCACAAAGAGCTCCATTTACTCAAGACATGTATAGGTGCAACGACATGAGGCATCATCTACTATTTCCAGATTGAGCAATTAAGAACTGGCTGGTTGAGTGCCAAATGTGGCCTTTGCGGCAAATGAACACATCTTCTCATGCCAAACTTTTTCAAGACGTTTAATCTTCATTAAGCTATAAAACCTCCAGCACAGGAACACACTGACATCCACTAATGACTCAACACAACTTTTAAATATGAAAAAAATTTGGCCTGAATTTTACTTGATAAGAAAACATTTAGAAGCGTCTTTATCTTAACACTTTTTTTTCTTACAAAAAAAGTCTGTTGCTACAGACTAATTGCTGGAATCTCTCCTTCTTCTCCTACTTCTCAGAGTTATTCCACATGATCTACAAACCAATGTCTTAAACATCATAAATTAGCTTCAGAAAGAACGGCTGGAGTTTCTGTGCTTCTATTATGAATAAGAGAACCAAACCTACATCCTCATGATTAATGTGCTCTCAAACCCTTCTCATAGCCATGGTAACCAGGGCAGTATGCCACGCCGTTTAGAGAGTAAAAGTTGTGTTTTTCCCCCCCAAGTCTCTCACTGGTATCTCCTCATCGCCAAACACTTTACATACTAGATTTTTAAAGCTGGGAAAAAAACCCACAGAATATTCTGCTTCTGCTAAATGCTGTTACATAACATGCTAACACAATAAACAGTAAACATGCTTACAGTGATTCCACTTTACTTGTCTCTCTTCCCTCAGATGCTTGAAAATGTTATATAGAATATGTGAGAAGAAAGGCCCTTGTGTCATGCTACAGTCAGGACACATAAATCATAAGAGAAGTACAGGGCTATTGGATTAAACAGCAGTAATTCCACTTAATAATCACATACGGAAACAGACACGACCGAAACAGATGTCTTCACGTGGCATTCCCAAGCTGAGGTTTTAAGGGGAATTTATAGAAGTGGAAAGACTAAAGAGGCTTTTCACTGTAGGAAAATGCTATTGTGAGACCCGGGAAAGTCAACTCGTCATAAAGAAGGACAGTTTTTGTTTTTTTGTTTGTTAGTTTTCCAACCACAGGACTCAATAATGCATACATACAAGCTTGTGTAAAAAAACAACTGAAGGAAATTCCCGAACATGATCAGTCATTTTTCTGGTAACTATAAAGGAACAACAATTGTGTAAAATACCTTATAATTGATTTTCACGCAATAAAAAGTATAAATAAACACATTTAATCTCTTGTTTGGAAAATTTTAAAAAGATTAAAAAGAGTTACATTGTTGTCTTGTGTACAAACTACACAAAATAATATATAGGAGCCAAAAAAAAAAGAAGGAAAAATATGCTTTCAGGTAAGAGGAGCTTTTATATGCTCGCAATAAAGCAGAGCATTCTTTTTTAGATGTCCATAAAATAAAATGCTGAATGGACTTATAGAGGCACAGGCAAATGCGAAGTGTGAACATTAAAAAAGAGGAGAAAGGGAGAGAAACTCACCCACTGTGACAGAGCTGCGATTATAAGTTTGCTGTTGATGCCTCGGATCTGTCAGCTACCTGATGTGTGCCTCCTCTAATTTACTGTGTCAATAACACTGCTCTGGAAACACGAGCAGCATGATACATGGAGACGGTTTGCGTGGACTTCCCTCCAAAGTGCCAATTGTTGACAGTATAAAATAAAAAGAAAAAGTGCCATTATCTAAACCACCTCGCACATGCCTTTGCTCTTTGTAGCTGCTGCCTTTTTTTCCTTCTTTAATCTCCGCTAGTCACCAGTGGATGTAAACGCTGTTTAGTTTCCGCTTTACCTACTTAACTGTTTAATCTTCTAAGTTTCCTTGCTTAGTGAATTTTGGTGGAGAAGCTACAGACGAGCCGTTTTCTTTCTTTTTTTTCTCGTAGCAACATAGCAACATGTAGCCAGACACTTGTTTGAAGAAAGTTTGTTTTGCTTTCATTACAGTTAAGGACTGTTTTCTTTGACTAAAGGTCTTAACAAGAGGCAACAAAGTTCAATTAAAGGGAGAGTGAAGAGGTGAGCATTGATTTAAAGACAGTATTTCAAACTGCACCCCAGAGTGCAGGGCAGGTCTCTCACACTGATGACACTAATTCTTAAGGGAAATTCATGTTAGTTGGTGTCTAGACGTTTTATTACTTGACCAGGGCACCATAGGAAAGCTAGCTTCTCATTTTCAAGACTCAACTAAGTACGAAACAGATCATTTTCAGTGACACTTCAAGACGTGAAGTTCAGTTTATTAGTTTACTGATAATCACAGGTATTCGTTAACAGCATGCTATAATTAATGCTACTGTACATTAATTATTAGCTAACAGGCCGGCCTGTGGACTTACCTGCTGATCGCTCAGTTTGTGACTTTACACAGTGAACTTGTCTGAGCTAAAGCTGAGGGCAATTTTTTGAGTCTGCTACAAAGCCAACAACAATGTGCGTTCACATTTCTCAATCAAACTTGCTCACTTTTTTGAGTGTGTCATTGCACAAACTCAAAAAAGCAAAGAGGAAAGCTGGGCGGAAAAAAAGGGGGGCTGCCTCCAAAATATCTAACACAACACTAAGCAAATATTAAAACAGTCAGTCGCTCACATCAGAGCGACACAGGTCGGGCTTTAGCCAAAATTCTGGAAAATGCTGCAGCACATTTTAAATACCACACACACACACACACACACACACACATACATATATATATATATATATATATATATATAATGTATATATATACTTGCTAAGTATTATTATTCAGTCCTAAAACTGAGGGCTTTAAACACCGCCATTTAGTAAAAGCTGCTGGGGTCTCAGAGGTACCCCACAAGCCCTTTGGCTGTAGCCATGTGACTCCCATCGAAGCGCTGCGATAATAAGAGCAATCTCACTCCGAACTCACTGTATCTAAATTCAAACCTCATTTGCTTAAATCTAAATAAGCAGGTTTGTTGGCTAATCCTAACCAAATATTTAGAAAAAGTGAAAAAAATGAAGACAAAACTGAACAGTGACTGAAACACAAGACAACCTGCGTCCTCTAAGTTCACACTCCTGTTAGTCACACAACTGTCACACAACCCAACCTGCTTATTGTGTGCTTTAAAAATCAGTTACAACTTTGTATCCACCTTCCAAATAATCTTTATAGATACACTACACAGTATTTATTAGCATTTTTTAAGTTTTATGACAAAAACTGTTCCTTAGTTGTGATTTTGTTGTTAGTTAACGAACAAACTGGCGTTCATTTCTCATGTTTTTGCCACTTTTATCCGAGTATTAAAACGTGAAATAATGGGAAACAGAGGAAGTAATTCTCCAGTCAGGTGCCGTTAAAGCACTGCTGAAGGAGACGGCACGGGACAGAAACAGAATATTTCACAGAAGCATACAGTCTCCATAAACACACACACACCTCTGATATTTTCATCAGCTGCAAGCTTTAATCTTGTGAGTGAATCGTAATCTTGAGCCCGCCCGGGAATATTTACCATCTAATGTTTTATTTTATTAAATGTCAAATTTTACACTTCACTTTTTCCACCAGAGCCAAAAGAATTGGAACACTTTTTGAAGCATTTTCAGATTTCTTAAACGCAAAATAAATGTGAACTGATCTTTTGTTTTTCTTCTCTTCTAATTTTTCAACAATGTAAAAATAATTGCCACACGTTTTATATGACTCGCAATCAATTCAGTTAAAGAACGGCAATTTTAAACCCATAAAAGGGAAAGAGAGACGTTTGTTTTCAGAGACCAAAAGGGATAAAACGTCAGCATATTTCCATACAGCAGGTTTATAAATTGTATTTTTTCCCGGTGCTTAAATTGTGATCTTAGATTCATTTTGCAAACCACAGTTAATTCTAAAAGTCTATCTCCAAATTGCTTTTGAAGTGAAAGGAAATTGTATAGATTAAGATTATTTTAGTTCATTATTCAAAAAGTATCATTACTTTATAACTTTCTATTCCTTTGTTAATTAAGAGTACTCTTAGTCTAATGTGTTTCCATCTGCATGGATTTCACACTTTGAGAATAGATTCTGTCTCTTTTTTTTCCATCAGTACTTACAGCAGGAAAACTATTTGTACTTGCTATGAGCTAAATCAAACTTGAGTTACAGCGAAGGACGTACAAAAAAACATTTATATTGGGAAAAAATAAGAAAACCTTTTCCTACTAAATGCATTTGTTATTTAATTTGAATATAGTGCAAAGATGCAAACTTCAAAACAGGCACACACACACACACGTACACACACAAACACACACAGTTGATTAGCAGGGCTCCTGTGAGTGTGTGTCACGTTTTAGTGGAAAATTACAGCTCTTTCAACAATTCCTCAGTCGGAATCCCATTCTAAAGTGGATTTTATCTGCAAATCACAATTATTTTGTTCATGCTCTGTTTTAATGGGCACACCCGCTGGGCTGAAGAAGACACTTCTCTATTCATAAATGTATTACTGCTGGGGAATCATTAACTTATTGTTAGCGGCGCGACTGATGGCTTATTGACATGACAACATTCAACCAACACTTTTGTCTTTAAGCCGTGCATCCATATCACTGAAAACAATGTCATCTACCCCATTTTCACCACTCCCCCTTGTGTGTTTGAGCTTAGTGGAAGGCTTCTCTGTGACTGGGGGGAAGAAGAAAAAAAACGCACCCAGCAAGACATAAGTGTAGGCTGGGTTTCTGGGAAGACTGAAGAGGTTTTCTTTATGATGAGGAATAAGAAAAACAAAGGCACCAGATGCCACAGTAAATGGGACAAAAGGGTGTGAGATGATGTTAGACAGAAATCGCTGTTTGCTGAAAATGATATAGTGCTTCTGTTTGTGTCAACTTAAGAGAATAGTGATCGAAGCCTAAATAGTGGCAAATCAGAGCGGGGACGACAAATTGCCATGTGCGGATTATCTGAGGAGCGAAGCCCCGTCTGATATTTATGGCTGGAAATGCAGGAGAGTCATAGAGTCAGACAGTTTGCACAGATGGTGGCCATCCTCGGTCAACATTCAAATAAAAATGGAATGAGCGTCTCCCTCTGTGTCCGGCTATTCCTCTGTCAGCGAATGCAGACACAGATAAAAGGACAGGGTGTAAAAGTGTTTAAGTAGCCAGAAGTTGTAAAGAAGGGGGTGGGGGGAAAAAAAGAAAGCAGAATCGCTATTCACTGCTTCTGCAATCCTTTCTGCCTTGTTGAACTTTATTAAATTCTGTCATTCTCTCCTTCCTGTCTGACTCCCATTGTCAGCTTCCTCTCATGCGTAACTCTGATGTTTTTTTCCTTTTATTGTTTTTTTTTTTTTTTACTTTTCGCAGAAGTATTGTTGAGGACATTCAGACTGAAAGAATGTGATGGTGGTAATCATAGCACCACCTAAATAAATCACACCGAGATGAATCAAAAAGTCTGGAATGCGTGCTGACCGCTTATTGCGAGAGAAAATGTCCACCTAATCAGTTTCTCAGTGGTCTGATTGGGGCCGTGCTCACTGGGTGGTTATGAGTAGCTGCTCATAGTTTAGAAGAGATTGCTTAAAGCCTAAATCATTTTTATTGTGTTATCATAATCGGAGTGAATTCAGACATTGACTGCAGTGCTTTCAAGTATTTTAAACATTTGCAAATTAAAGTGACATCCGCTGTTAGCTACCAGCCTAAAAGGTATTAGTTATTTATGTGACATTAACCACTAGTTTATTAGAAAAATCCCTAAAATAACAGATGGAATAATTTTATACCAGTGCAACACTACTACTTTGTTTCTTCTTTCCATCTTTTACCAGAAAAAGTACATTGTGAATGGCAAACACCGATGTAAGTACTAACAACTGAATAACACCATGGTTGTAAGTTACACCATTATTCTTAGTAACACTAAGATGAAGTTCCTACTTGGAGACGTTTGAGATACCTGTGTGAATCACAGCTGCTCTGCTATCTGTGGGTTTTTTCTGCTATTTTTTTTCTCTCCGTCTAAGAGACGAGTTTGATCTTGAAGTATGTCTGTTGTCTGGCCATTCATTACAGCGCCTATGAAAGCCACGCTAATGGATATGAAAGGCAGATCAATTGTCCAGGAAAGGGGAGATTAGGGAGGGATGAGTCACTATATTCCTCCTTCTTGACAACCACGTCATGCCTCGCAGCCTCTCCGGAGATGTCCCCGATTGATGCCTATCTTTCATCAGTTTGGCTTTAATCTGACATTCCACGTGCTTCATAATCATATCAGCAAAAAAATCTATATCGCATCAGCCGTTCTTTCGCACCTGTAGAGCAGAATATACGTTCGCCTCTATGGAAGCAAGGGGGAAAAAAAGGAGTGCGAGGCACGTCTTTATCTATTGATCACATTTTGAAGAAGACACAAAAAAACACTGCGAGGAGATGAACAGAAAGGGTAAGAAAAGGCTGTTCCCTAAAACAAACAGTGATTGTGAAGTGACATTCTGCGAAGAAGTGGCAGACTCTCTCTTGGTGCCGGCCAAACAAACAAACAGTGGGGCGAGACAAAGTGCAATCACTGACCTTTGTTCAAAGAAGCCATCTAATCTGTTTCCACTTTACTTAATTAGAAAAAGCAGAGGGATTTTTAATGTGCACAGTGTTAATGGGAAACAGCTCACAGGTGCTAATTAAAAAGAAAAAAAAATACTGATCTCTTTGGTAACTTTGAGTCCATCAATCTATATATTCATCCATTAAAAACTTAGCCAACTTATCTGCGATTAGATGTTCACTGTTATTAAAGCCGGATAATAGCGCCCGTATTATATCCCAGTATTTGTACAGTAAATGAATCAGCGTTTGTTCCTCAAACATATACACACCTATGCGCCGTGAATTACAGGGTCTGGCCTTTGTCAAATGCGGTAGCTGAGTAATTGAAGCCTTTTCTCTGTATGGCTGACGGCTTTCCCCCCACTGAAGGCTGCATCCTTATGCAGACACTGATTAAATACTGCTTTACAGGATCGACAGAGGTACCATGTGTGCCCCCGAGGTGGCAAACGTATTCGCTTCCTCTTTGACTTTGTCTGTTAAAATAACACAACACTCGGCTGCTCCGCTTAAACAACCCGGTTTGCGTTCAACGGACGACACAGAGGGAGCCAACTTTATTATAACTAAAATAGCACGAGCAAACAGAAAAATTATAATTAATATTTACAGCTTTGTTGGAGACTGCTTTAACTGGAAAGTTTACATCAAAGCTCTCTATGAGTCCACACACCACAGCTACCTTTCAGTTTATAGGTGAGAAGGTTCATGCATGACTACACTCACCAAATTCCCCCTCAGCTTTAGTTAAAAAAGAAAAGTTTGTTTTCAAACTCCTATGAAGAGCAGTGCTGTTAACCTGTAGTTCCACTGCAGTTTACAGTGCATACTGATGGATATCACAGTTTTTAAGGTGGTGCAAATAGCAGCTACTTATTAGGCAACTCAGGATTCTACTGTTAGTAACATATTTATGATGGCAGAGGAGTCACTAGTTCCTAAAGTACTTGCAAATTCTTTGTTTTATACTTTTTTCTTTAACAAAGGGTAATAACTAACGCAAAACTTTACTTGAGAAGCAGATAATGATAAATTAATGATAATCGTGTGTGTGTGTGAAATATATTTTCGTGGTGACACAGCTGATGACTGTAGTGATTGTCAATTGTAGTTTCTGTTATTTCACATTCCTTATGCTCCCCTGAGCAGCTGACACAGTTCGAGAAAGGTGATATAATCAGTAATTAGTGCCATTTGAAGATATTTAGTAAAATATTTGGCCACATTTAGTGAAATCTCATTCAACCCCAACATAGAATAACCATGTTAACCGCGTTTGTGTACTTTTTTGTTAGTGTGTGCACTTTTACTTTATTCAGATCTGACTAATTCCTTTCACCCTACATAGTTTGCACAGGTTGTCATTCTGATATCCAATGCCTCAAAAATATAGTCTTGTACAGCACTAATATTATATCTTTTATACAATAGTTTTCTTAATAAGAAAAAAATACAAATGATTTCTTTCTAACATGATACAGGAGCCAGTAGCTGATGAGCTCAACCCCATGTTATGCACCCTTGACCACATTAAAGCCCCCCCTTTGAATGGGCAGTGTGTGGTCTGCCTCTCAGGGACGGCAGGGGGACACAGGAAACAAATTAGCTTTCTTGACCTTGGCCCAAGTTTCCCTTCCACCCTTCACCCCTCCTCCTCAATGCCCTTCATCTAGCCACTTCAAGGGTCAGCTGGATGACAACACGCCTCTGTTGTCCTCCACAGTGGGGATATGTTCAGATGAGAAGCTCTTAGGGCTGACGTGCATCATAGGAAGTGAGGTTTATGAGTTCATTTTCTATATGAGGACAACTGGTTGTGGTCAAGATGATTACTAGGGAAAAATGTCATATTTATGGTGCTGAGTAATATGGTCATTTTCAGGGTACATGCAGATAACAAAGAGGTTTCTTTCACAGATTAAAGGGTGAAAAAAATAAAGCGAGATCATGAAAGGGTTAATATAAGGTGACGAAATTTCAGCATGGGATTAAACAGTGAAATCGCTTGAAGAAAGAGCATTTCCTGACATCGTGAAGTTTTCCCACCCTCATTCTCAAGTTCAACACTGCTGTCTCACACGCACACAGACACGCACACACCGTCATGCAAACACATTGCAAAAGTAGATTTTCTCCCATCTTAATAAGTTTAAAATCTTACATAAGAACTCAGTTGCAGCGCCACTGCCCGGGCCTAAAATGAGAGACCTTTGGCCGTGTGTGAAAAGAATCCTTTCAATGATAGATATTGGATTGTAACACCGGTAAGCAAATCTAATTCTCCCAGTTCACGCAAAAGCACGTGCATCGGTGTTCAGCCTGAGAGCAAAAATAACCTATGGTGTCCAGGGGATGGAAGTAGCAGCACATATTAATGCTCATACTCTTCATTGATCTATGAGGACTCCTTAATCTTGTGGGCAGCTTCCACCTACGTATATTTCATAATGTGATACACTGTGCATCGATAACACTGGTAAGGGCCTATACTGTCTCATGCTGGCTCACAGCATTTATTGATCCCGGAGTGAAGTAAACATGTCTTTAACACGCGGGACTGTCACTCCTGGCAGATATACGAAAATTGTCCAGGCAAGAGCCTCGTTATTAGACGCTCTAATGATGACGGGAATCAATAGTTAACAATGACAAGATATCATCTGAGAAGTTAATAACTGTCTACATGGAAAATGAGGAGGTTAAAAAAGCCTGCTCTGTGGGGTTAGGGGAAAACAAGCACTTGTCGAAGACACATTTATTGTTCAGCACTTTCAACTCTGTGCTGGGGATTATTTATGTGCTGTATGATTCAACTGCTGTTCTGGGAATGGATAACAAAAAATACATACAGTAAAATGACTCAGGGGTATGGCTTTGGCAGAGTACCAAATTGACCATATCCTTGTGACTAAACGGCGGCTTAAGCCAGAGCAATTTCCTCTGCATTATGGGCAGGCAGCCAAGTAAAAATGATTATAGGTGTGAGCTTTGAGCAATGTTTAAGCACTCCTGGTTTTTGAAAACCAGAGATCCTGGATACTGGTATGTTTTTGCACTAAGGCTGTTGCAGCCTAGTTGTTGTTTGTGCAGCTCATGCTTTTTCATGACAAAACATATAAAACCTGGCCTGGTTAAAGGTCATTTTTCATTTCCCATTCAACGTTTTCCCCTATTTTCAGCTAAATATTTACTTTTTTATGACCTATATTTGCATTGCTTCTAGTTATTGAGACTGAACTCTCTTTTTGATTAGTTCTTTTTTGCTACTATAACATTAGAATTGTTTCATATGTGAAGGTGGTTTCCCAAGAACCTGGAGAAAACATACAAATAAACCCAAAATAAAAAATGTCCTGTCAAAAAACCAAAACAAACAAATGAAATAGCTAGCGGATTATTATAATTATAACTAGCTAATAACTAGTTGAAGAGTCTGACCGCTGGGTAAACCATATGCCACCAGTTGCTGATGACACTGGCAAGTGTGTGTGGATTCCTCTAAACTGAGATCACATGGCCGGCAGTCTGAGTCCAGACAGTAGGAAGTGAAAGTGCTACTGCAGCCACAACACAGGTCATATCTCAAAGACGGTTTTCAGCTGTACAGTGCAATAGGTCTTCTCCTTTTACACACAAAACTTACTCACAAAAAAAAAGACAGAGGAAGAGGCTCAGTTTAAATGATGCAACAAGCAGGCAATGTGAGGATTTAGGAACTGTCAACACGCACTTTTCATTGAAGACAGAACAGGAGAAACAACCAGATATGATCTGTAAATTAAATCAGTCCCGCTCGTTATTTCACATGGTTACCATAAGTGCACATCTCCATCAACCAATCAAGCTCACTGTAACTGTCTACGTATTTTTTATTTCCGAAACGAGTCGGGTCAAAGTTTAATGCTTTGACTTTCTTTCCAATCAGTTTCTAAAATCTGCTGCTGACAAATAGATGCGCCATAGATATCAAAGTATTATCAGCGTAGGTATTTGTTAAGAAATAAAGGCGAGGAAGATCCTTTTTAGAAGCGCTGCCTGCATTATCAAAATATCACTGCTCACAGTTTCATTAGAAAGCTCTCTGTTTTTTAAGTATCTTAATGAGCTGAACCTTGAAAGCCTTTTCAGGGGGGGAAAAGGGGACAAACTGCAGGTTCCTCAGCTTGATTTTGTTTTATCAGTGTTGTCTTACATCAAGGGAGGGACAGAAGGGCAAGCTTGTGTGGTCTGACAAAGACGGCGACAGATGTGGAAGTGTGAAAAATAAAATGAACTGGGTATAGCTATTTGTGTGCAATGAAGAAAGACATAAAAAAGCAGCTTTGCGCTGAGATAGTTGCTCTAAATGAAATACCTGCAGATTGCATGTTGCTTTGCATTCGCAGGGGTATTCAATTTTAATTAGGGTTTTGGAGACATCTTTTATCAGACTGTCACTAATCTCTCTCTTACTCTCTCTCCCACCCACTTTCTCTTCTCTCAGATACACACACACACACACACACACACACACACACACACACACACACACACATGCTAACATATGAAAATGCAAAAATAGAGCCACTAGAAAGAAAGAAGCAAAAAAATTAAAAGAAAATCAGAAGATTTTATGCAACAATTTGTCTGATACACACGTTATTAAAAAAATGAAATGGGAACAAAACCTTTGTCCCGTTTCATTTTTAGAGGAAAAACCATTAGCACTTCTTTTTAATTGCCTTTTCTTTGGGGCAAAGGTGATAATTAATTTTGCTCTGGGAGAAACACAGTAACAAGAATATAGACATATATATAAATATATTAAAAAATGTTAAATTGTATCTTGTCTTCAGGGGTCCGGGAGGATTATAATACTCAGCTGTCCAAGGAAAAACAGGTTTGCTATTTTAGATCCTAAATGACCACAATTTAGCGAAACTACATTTAAGCTGAATGTTTTACAGCTGTAGTCCTAGCTAAGAAATCCATAAGAAATCATGCCCCTGCCTATAGAGCTTAGCTTAATATGATGACAAAATTTTATGCCAAAAAAAATGATTTTAAAACGACTGAAATAAAAATAAAACACATGACATGAGCTTTCTATACCTCAGTATAGTCATAATGGTACGTTTTAAAAACAGCCTCTCAACATAGCTGTAAAAAAAAAGAAAAAAAGGCAAATTCTAGCTATAAAATGTCCTCTTCCGCCCTTGTATTCTAGCTGTGTGTGGTGTGGTGGTTAGCTTGTCTCCCTCTCTTCATTCCTGGCCCTCTTCCATTGTTAGTCACCTTGTTTATTGGCTGGAGCAGCCGTGGCGTACTGGACATCATCTGAAACTACAAACGACAGGATGCAATAAGCTGGAGAATAGCAGCAATCTGAGGAAAGTTCTCCATTCACCAGAGCTCCCTAACTCTCTGTCTTCTTATCCTGGGCAGAAAATAAAAAAATCAATACGGGCTCACAGGGCTTGATAAAAGTGCTGGACAGGGAGAGAGGCAACCCTGGATATAGTAAATTAAAGTGATCAAAATTTTCCAGTCGAGTCAGCCCGCAGCCTACATAAACTAACAACCCTGTCTCCACAACTGTCCGTCATCCCCCTCCACCATCTTCATCCTCTGCTTCAGCATTATTTCAATTTTTCAGTTTCTCTGGCTTTTCTTTTCTCTTAATTTAGTTTTCAGCTGTAGACTTTTTTTCAGAAATCTCACATGTAAATTAATGAAACGTAATTTTTTATTCTTGTTTTCTAATAAAAATGTAAAAAAGCAAATGCGGGTGGAGAGAAATGAGTTTGAATTAAACTAGGACCCTTCTGCTTAGGCTTGTGAACTATTCTCTAACAAAACACCGACTCAACAATCAGAGGCAAAATATTGTTCTTGCAATTTTCTGTAAATATTTTCTATTGCCATGATATCTTTGCAAAGGTACTAAGCTCAAGCAAAACACTCCTTAAACAATTTTTTTCCCACCAGCTGAACGCATCTAACGTGCGCTAATGCTATCCAAGACTTAAACAAAGCTACTCTGGGAGTCGCTTTTCCTTTTGGGTTTGGGTTGAAATGTATTTTTTTCCAACATTAATCCTGCATGCTGAAAAAGCAAACCCATAATCATATCCAGTGCCCCAAATGTGATGCCAGAGGCACCTGATCAACACAAATCCTGCAGACCAGGACTCTGAACTTTCACTGGTGTAGCAGTGAATTGGTGTATTTACATTTACACAAATGCATCCTAATGATTTACAGGTTTCCTCACATAAACAAAAAGTTATGACACATTTTATTTTCCACTTTGTATAAATTCTCTATATTTTTCTTTGGTCTGCAACAACACTGATATAAAGTTCATTAACAGCTATATCTTATTTTTTAGGGCTAGACTCTTACTCACTTTACTGGGTGATTAATCTTTGGAAGCATAAAACAAAATATAAGAGCTTTTTTAATTAAAAAAAATTATATATATATAGTTGGTAAATGCATTTGTATAAATGGTTGAAAATGGGGCTGATGATGGCAGTGACACTTCAGCAAACTGTAAAGTCACAGCCAGCTTAAAAATCCAAAAAGAAAAAAATATAATACTATGCAGAGTTTATGGTAACCCTAAGATTGTTTAACTATGTATAATGGTAAAAATATTTATACTAATACTTCTTCATTTATTTTTAAGTAAACATTAATAAGCCCATCTTTAATCAGGTTGCATGTAAAGGAGGGAAATGATAACCTTACAGTCATTACAATGAATCAACAAACTCTCACAGTATTACTAATGATTGGTCCGTGTAAATCCTCATCCACATGCTGGTGATGCTGAGAAAGTCTTAAATATGTAGTCTGATGATACACAGTGTGTAATTTGTGAATTTTACAGTGTTTTTACATGCCATCACTTTAACTGTTATAAATGTGTACTACCACACATACACTAATTCAATTACAGTAATTCCGGCAGCAGCTGACTCACTCTGCTAACATACACCCACTGCCAGCCCACACAGGGCCTCCTTGGCACCTTGTCCACCTAACAGTAAGAAGGGATTAATGGGGATTGGCCCATGCAGTCCAGTCTCATGGTGTGTGAGCTTTAGCACGGAGCTAATCTGATATTCAAGCTCAACAGTGATAACTGCAGTTTGATGGCTGTGGAGTGTGGGAAAATACTGAATCAGACTTATCACGTCAGAGGAACTTGTCTGTATCTGGGGGTTCATCATTTTGATAAGAAATGATCATTGAATAGATGTTAAAACATGAAAAAGATTCAGGCAAAGGTGTGACCTTGACTTATGCGCGTGTCCTACAGTATGTGCCAAAGTGACACTGGACGTGTGTGTCAGGGATCAGCTTAAATGAGAGACCAGCCACTTGGGCCATCACTTGCTGTGGCCTAATATCCTGTTAACCTGGGTTAGACAGCAGACAGCCTTGAGACACTTAAATCCAGCCGTAGCCCAGAGCAACACGCACATGTCCTGTTAGCTCACATCCCCGACTGACTTTCCAGGGACCTGAGAACTACCACAGCCTCCAGCCAAAAATCTGTAGAGCCCTTCAGTCTCCTCTTCATATGATCTGTAAGGCACAACTAAATGCTGATCTTCAAACAAGACAAAATGTCATGTTGATAAACTCAATTTGACATCATATAGTTAGTTAGTTGTAAATACATACCTGATACATGAATCATAATTTGTGCATTTTTAACTAAGAAAATACATAGTAAGGAAAGACACGCGTCATCAGATTACAAGTCAAACCAGTCAAGTTAAATGCACTAGTTCGAAGGAGGATTAGCGCTGAATCCTGTTTATCTATGTGTCTTATTAATCTTGTGTTAGCCATGCACATCCTGATGGTCAAACTCTGCCCTTCTGCTTCTATATTTAACTATTTTAATCTCTTTATAAAGCAAAAGGATTCCAATTACAAATGCCACAAGAGTCAATCCAATTGAAAAACGGTTGGCAGTCCTGTGTTCAACACTTAAAACCTTAAGGAAAGATTACAAAAGGGCCGCCGCGTGCAAATTCGAGAAGCAATGACTTAAATGCATCAGTTTGAAACTATTTGCTTAAGTGTTTCTGTAAGAACAGGACATCGTTTGATTAATTGCACTTCCTTACTGTATGCTCCAGAGTAATTCAAGGAAGCATCAATTAAAGTGTTTAAAGCTACTGCATGCAGGATATCTGTAAGGATGCAGGAGTATTAAGATTAGGATTACTAGTTTTAGTGCTGGGAAAAAAATAGTCTGCATGGTATTTCCACCTGTTCTTATCCCCATTTAAATATTGCCATTCTGCTGAAACTGCTGGTGTGTCTGTGTTGTACACACCAAAGTGTCCTTAGGTGCTGTGATTCACTAGCATGGCGACACTCAACATCCAGAGCAAACTCTGCTAAAAGAGAAACAAAGATCTCCCTAAAGAGTGCCAAAGGCCACACAAGGAGGCAGGATGAGTGGAAGTAGAATAAATTATAAAACTGCCAACCAGGAGACCAAAGATTGTGTCTCATGTTATGTGGGAAATGTGGGTTTTTTTCTGTCTCTCTTAGTGCTGCTTTATTTTAAATCAGTGTGGGGTTTTTTTCTTTCTTATTGTTAACTGCTTTCCTAATCATTGGCTGTTTTGTTCTCTTTATGCAACAAAATTCCTTTGTAGATTTCAGGAAAAGATCACAGTTTGGGAATGGACAGAGCCAAGGTATGGGTGAGCAAACCCGCAGCCATCGCAAACTAAAGTTTGTCCATCACTGCACCCCACAACAACACTGGTGAACTCAAACGGGAACTTCACACATACTAATAGATTGTGAGTTACACAGACTAACCGCGGTTTTTCTAGCAGAAGTTTTTGAGGAGCTTTTTCTTTGCAGACATCGTTCCCACACAGACACGTTTTAACAGCTCAGGCTCCCAATGAAATTGCAATTATCTTTGGAGTCTTTTCCAAGAATGATAACTTTGTTTTAACTCAAGTATTTGCCCTAATCAACTAGCTGTAAACTTACTTCTCTGTCTGCTGGTCATTTTTTGTGAAAAGCAAACAAATATATATTTTAATCATCAGGCAATAGCAAACTCTTTGAGATATGCATGTTAGCAAATCCAAACAATGTAAACGTAGCATACATAAACATGATTGGTCAATATATAATATATCTCAGACTACTGATAAACCAGAAGGCCTCTGGTAGCATATTCACATTCAGATTTCTGCTTATGTTTTCACTTGTAACACAACACATCATTCACGCTTGATCTTCTGTGTATGAACAGTTTGGATCAGGTGCTTCAGAAGCTCAGCCTTACCAAGAACGATCGATCAAAATGTTTCCACGTGAACCCACGCACACGTCCATCCCTCCTCTATGCAATGCATGCACACACGCACACCTCCACACACACAAAGCTTGATTTTGAAGGGTCCTTAATCACAACCGAGAAACTGACTGATCGATGACAGATACGAGGGGCTACTGTGCAAATGCTAACAGGAGCACATTTGCTTTTGGAAATGTATTTATTCTGGTCTATTTTTATCACAGATTATATTTCTCTCGTGTGCTAACGGGCTCCGAGCCCCGCCAAGGTATTAATTAAAATCTAAATACTAAATACTAAATATTGATTGATACGTTATCAGGGCATAGCAGTTGGTCTGCAGGCTATTGATCCAGCCTGTGATTTATTATCATATTTAAGAAAAATCATTTTGCGTGATTACACGAGGTAATGGATTTTTAGCAGGGATGTAATTCTTTCCCCTCCTTTTATTTTCGTATCGCGTTTGTTATGTGGAAGGTGGCGCAGACTTCTCAGTTGCATTCGGAGATCGCTGATATCCTAGGTACTGCACACTGCACCCCCATCCCCCTCTCCCGAGCTTCCCTTTCAGCCCAGCCTGGCCTGCCAGGGACTAAAGCTTGTGTAAGAGAACGATCCCCCCGCTCTTGTCATTGGGAATAATGGGTATTGGGATTACCTCTTTAATCACAACAAAGATTAACAGATGGTATGAGAACAGTTATTAGCAAACATCTTGCACTCATCAAATCAATAAGATGATTTGTAATCAGGCTGTCGGTGCGAGTGAAAAGGGAGCCGGGGCCGTTCCCAGTGAAAGTTCCTGGCAATCAGAGGCTACTGTGTAGCAATTACCTCTCCACAAAATAGGTGCTCTTCCTCCTCTGGCTGGCAGTCCTCCAAAACACACGCCAGACTGATAGCAACATAGGGCATTAACACGGCAAAACACAAAACACTGCATGGGTAACCTTGTATTTGATCAGGTGTTAGGTTGCTCCGCGATTTCATTTCACTTTGTGCCTTTTAATTTGGTGGATCTCGCCTTGTACTTGAAGAGGGAGAAAAAAAAATCTAAATGTTTACACATGCTGTCTCTCACTACAAAAGACCGTATAGCTCATTAGCGGGTTGCCATAAATAAGTCAGCGTTGGGGACAAAGAAGTGAATACTATAGACACTATACAGAGAAGGGTTCCCTGTGCAAATATTTCTCCCTGGAGACAGAAAGAGAAAGACTGAAGGTCTGTTGACATAACGGTGCATCCAGAACGGTAAACTGAGGAATCTTCCCCACAACATGCAACTCCTTTACAGCAGTAATGTTCTACCAGCGCTTTGCTTTTTTTATGTCTCTGGGACGTGCGTGTGTTGGAGTCTGATATCACTGAGACAAACGCTGCAACATATTTACTTCCAATTTATTCTACGTCTTAAGTTGAAAACAGTCTGTGAAACACATTCATGCACAAATGCGCATCTATTTAGATACCAGCACTTAAAAGGAAAAAGTCAGGAATGGTTGGGTTTTTTTGCAAAAAGTGGCAACACGGGACCTCTTCAGCTTTACCTCTGCTTTCTGGTGATGGATATCATTTTGATTCTAAATGCTGCTTTTAATGCTTGCAGGCTGTTTGCAAGCAACCTCACCTTGTATGCATCTTTGTAGTGGGAACAGCTGAAACAAACCGATGCAACACTGTGGACTGAATGAAAGCAGTCACTTTGGGAGTAAAATACAGAAACACACACTTGTGAGAATGTGGAATATCAGAGGCACAGTGTAAAAATGAGTGCGTTTAAGTTTTATCTCTCTCCACAAATTTGTACAGATATTTACACACACACACACACACACACACACACACACACACACACTTCTAATCGCAAACTACTCATAATGACACAAAATCTCTCAGCGTCCCACACCGACACGCACTCTCACAGACACATACCTCTGCACTGTAAGATAGCACAGATATGTGCCAGGATTAAGCAAGGCAAATGGTGCCAAAACAATGGCAGTATGAAGTAACTGATGCTGTTTAAAAATTTAGAGGCCTGTATTGAACAGACAATGTGGCACACACATCACTGGACCACAGATCCCTGCAGCCCAATGGTCTGGTTTCTGGCTGCTCACATGCATATGGATAATCTCTTTCTAAACAACCCCACAGTCGCATCACGACCGCTACACCGCTGCGCAGACACACTCGGTAGAAAAGCTCACGCTGCACTTGTAAACCTGAAATGGATTTCAAGTTCAGTGAAAATGATTTTGCCACTATGATATGCGATAAAGCACAGGGAAGGATATTTGTATACTTAAATAGAAACTTACAATCGCACAGTAACTGCAGACAGACACACACGCAGCCCCTCCCCTCGCCCACAGTCACTTGTCGAGTGGCTAATATCTTTCCAAGGTCAAACCTGACAAGGAATTCCAATGAGATTAAGTGTCATCAGTGCGGCTTTAGCCTTTTTCTGCTCATTGTTCTTGGAAATGGCATTAGAGCCACAGATGACCAAGGCCTTGGAGCAGTAAAACCTCTTCCCCTCCTGAGTGGTGGGCCCGGTTGATACAGGAGATATTTGACACAAGGCCTCCAATTCAAACATCAAAGTGCAATAATGTTCTCACATGTATCTTTATCGAGGAAGCTTACACCAATATAAACCGATCTACGAGCACTGCAGTTTTATTGCACGCCGACAGTGTTATTATTTCTGCATGCTGCAGAATTTTATTCAACTTTTTCTTGTGTTAATTCTTAATTTTTAATTTTCAAGAGATCCATAGGTTTCAGACTCTGAGTCTGTGACTCCTTTTTCATTTCAGACCTTGTAAGACCTGCAGTGGCAAGCCAGTGTCAGTGTTTTTGGCATTCATGTAGGTCTTTTGGGGGCTATAAAGCAATAACAGAAATGTTGCTGCACTCTATATGCAGTAAATGTGCTTTCACACTTAATTTGTTCTGATGACTTGCATGCATATCTCCACACTTTTTCATTCACACGAGGAAGTGGCTCAGTCCGGGAGATAATCCCAGCGTGTTTGTTTGTACACACTTCGAGCAAAGCGACAGCTTATGCCAGTGTGTCAAACAGCATTTTCACACCAAATTTGACACATAGTCCTTTGGCGGCAGCAATGAGCATTTTGTCATCTCCTCTCAAGTGCCAACTCGACGTCCAATTGCGGCCCAGCTACTAATTTAATTACAGTAGCAGAAGAAATGGGCTGATTCAATTCATTTCAATTAAACCTGATTGGACCAGTCAGATCAAATTTTACTCATCTCAGGTACAAGCTGCCTGTCACATTTTATCTCAGCTTGGCTCAAATGAAGCACGATGAGCAGGTCCTGATGATAACTGGAAATATATGGTTGGGTTCTATCAAGCAGACTCATGTGCCGCCTGATCTCTGATTGTGCGATCAGTGTGAGAGCACAAGACTCAATTTTCAGAGCAGGATCACAGACAGTTACCACTTAGTTAGAGTCCCGGCTACAACAGCCATTACTTATGCATGATGTCCACAATTATGTATCAAATCGTGTGCAAGTATGTGTGCGTTTACATATCCGACTAAAAGATGTGTAGCACATAGCAAAAACTATGTCTGCTAGAGCTGCACATGAAGTGTCTCTCTCTGAACACCCCCCACCCCCTCAAAAAAAACTTAATTTAAAAAAACCCCATACAAACAGCTCTGCATGCCACAATAAACTTTAGAACACAACTTGTGCTCCTATTTTTTCATTTTAAAATAATTAATTTTTAAATGCAGTATAAGTAGTATAAGGATAAAGGGTGGTGGGGATAACCATGTGTTTACTTTATACATTTACAAGTATATTTGCAGAAATTAACTCTAGGACACAAGATTATTAAAACCTCTATAGTGACCATACTCCAAAAAATACAATCATCATAATGATGCTGTATATGTGTAGTATTATTATACTTCAAATACGCTAAATTCTACTATTAATAATGCATTTGCCAAAACGTAATAATTGTATTTATTAGCTGTAAGATTGGAAAGAAATCATTGCTAAATTGTAAATTATTCGTGGACTAATTACAAGGAATAAAGTACAAGTTTAGCAACAGACAGAATGTAAGTATAGATTGTTTCAAAAGCGTACGCAGACAATGAAACAATATAAATATTGTTTGGGTTTGCCTTCAGAGACGCTGTAATTGAGTGGCAGAAAAAGTTCCATCTCATCTCTGATTGGTGCAGATGAAGCCCTGGGATTATGCCATAGGCTGCTATAGGCTGCTACAGTAGCCTGCGGTGTGTGTAAATGCGTCTTGGCACCAGTTGCGGCGGCGCAAAGACGTCTGATTGGACACCGACGCAACGCACGCATATTTTTTTTTTCATACTGCGCCACTTTAGCGGTCTAATCACATGCTTTACAACCTGAACCACACATATAAAAATTCAATTTCTTAGATCCTCCTATTTAAAGATATGTAACGGATAACTTTAAAGCTATTATTATACAGTGATGCACAGCGGCCAAAGCGAAGCAGTAAATTCAAACTCTGGGAGTCTTTTTTTCTTCTTTTTTTTTTACCTCTCTGGTGTCTTCTTCACGCTCCGGCCTCCCTCCACGATATCCGCAGTGAAAGGCAGACAGGCTCACGGCGGACTGCAGGGTGTAAGAATAGAGGAGAGGAGTTGTTACCGAAGTCTGCCTGTGCACTTTGTGATGCAGCGAGGGCCAGCGTGGAAGCCCAAGCAGCCCTTTTCTCACCTTGCGACACAGATCCAGAGGGGGTGAAACGGGTAAAAACGGTTGTTTGGGTGATTACACGTTTCTGCTCTCCCTCCTCTCCCACCCTCCTCCGCCACCATGCCCCCCCTCCTCCTCCTCCTCCTCTTCCACCAGCAGCACCAGCAGCACTCTCACTCCTCTCTCGGAGAATAGAGAGAGTGGCCCCCGTTGTAATAGCCTCGGTGGGGCTCCAGCTCTGCAGCGAAGCAGCCTTTGAGGTTAAAGGATACCTCCGAGGCGCATCCGGTATCCGCAGTGCCATAAAACAAAAAAATGGCTTTTTAAAAACGTATTTATTTATTTATTTGCTCGTCCACTGCAGTAAATTGGAGAACAATAATATTTGACTTGGTAATTTATTTTTTTATGAAGTCATATCAGGCTATATAAAATCACAGGGGCTCTTGGGGTTACGTGAAGCTTAGAGGAAATCAAACTTTTCACGTGAATTCCAAAGCTGTTCGGCAGCCCTGTCTGGACACCCCCTCTCTTTCCCTCTCTCTCTATAAGTGTGCGCGCGCGTGTGTGTATGTGTAGTCTATACCGGATTAAATGGCACCGCGTCTTAAATGGCACCTTGCCTCGTTTCCCCTCTCCTTTCATCATCAGCAAAATAAAGATTAGGCCTACAGAGGAGATTGTAACGGCTCGCCTTTAGACGCGCGGGGGATCTTCATTCCTCCGCCTTTGTGATGATATTGATGATGATGATGGCCAAGTGGACAGTTTGATTTTTGTGTGGCGAGCTAGTTATAAAGAATCAATATTATATCAAGGGGGTAACTTTGGTGATAAAGGACTTCAGCCACTCTGGCTATTCATCATAAGTCTGTAGCAAGCAGATAGGTCAAAAGAAATTATATTGCTCTAAAGAGTGTGTCTCCTTATCTCTCAGTACCAGGGGAGTGGAGGACACGCCGATCGATACAGTAGCTGCCGTATACTCCTTGCAATTATCAATAGCTGATTTTGTCTTCCTGGGGCTGCATCTATTAATACCAGATAATAACAGCCTTTTGGACATAACTTCAAAGGGGATGATGGAAAGAGATGGAGAGGAAGAAAAAAAGGGGGGGAGGGGGGCACCGAAAGTTTGCTCACAGGACGACCTTGTTGTCAACAGATTTGTCTCTCATATGAGGTGGACGCGGGGGAATAGACAAGTCAAACAGAGAAGAGGGAGGGAGAGGGAGGGGGAGGGAGCGGGGAAGCTCTAACTGAGCTCACCCCTGAACTGAAAAAAGCTGAAGATCTATCATTACAGTAAAAAGGTTTCTAATTTAGTCAGGAATTGGCAGCATTTGTGCGCCTGAAGTCGGAAACTAGCGCGATTATGATGTGCCCATTTTCCACATCCACTTTTAACGATGCAATATGAAAATACATTTTCCTAAAGTTAGCAATACAGAAATAAACATGAAACCGTTACTTCTGTCAAATAAATAAATAAATAAATAAATAAATAAATAAATAAAACGCGGTGTTCGCATGACACTCAAGCACGAGCTCATTTGGTTCCTTTCTCCCCACCGTGCATGCGTACATTTTAGTGCAAAATGATTATTCATTTATGTATTTATTTTAACCGTGTGTTGAGGAAAAGAGGTTTTAATTATATGCTGTATGATGTGTACTCTGACACACTTTACTTATTCATATTCATATTATTATTATTATTGTGTTGTTTTGCAATAATTTCCCAATATTAGTGTCGATACATAAAACAAAGCAGCCCACATGTTCAAAAACCGCCACCGTGCGTAAAATGTCCACATTCCAGAAATAAAGTTGGAATAAAGCCGGGGTGTTGTGATTGAAAGCCTACCGTGTAATCAGAATATCGCCGATGTCATAAATTAAAAATACTCTGCCGGATTAATATGTTGACCCAGCCTTCTGGCGGATACGGGCGGTGACGGGTGAGATATTATATGATGGGAGGTCAAATCTGGGTGTTCACACAGAAGTCTGAGGACGATCCATTGAACAGTAACGTGGTGGTACATCCTAGTGGTGGCTGAAAGCAATGGGCTGAACCCCTGCTTGGGGGTTGACTCTCACACACAGCGCAGTCCCCCACACACAGAGCCATGCCCAACAGCGAGAGACCGACCGACGCTGCTAGAGGGCTGCCAGAAGATAACTTCAAAGTTGGTTTCGATATGAGCCCGAGAGCCGAGCGAAGGAAAGACACCGAGTAAAGCTTTAGTTTTTTTTCTTTTTGTTTGTTTGTTTTGTTTTGGGCTTTTCTTTTTTTTCGGAAATCAAGTGGTGCTTGGGTTTTTTTTGATCAGCAAATATCCAGAAAAGACGCTTTTGGAGAGCGCACCGAGCCGAGGGCGCATACACGGCGAGAGGAGGTACACAGGAGGAACTTCGTCGCGGTCAGACACGCACCGAAGCGACTTCTCTTTGTCGGACACACGAGTGTTTGATCACACAGACGTTCTTGTTGTTACTGAGAGGAGCACTGTTGCTAATCTTGGCGCCGCTCTCTCGGAAGACGCGCGTCAAAGTTTGGAGAGCGGAGCTGCGCCTTTAGAAAAGCAAAAGCTGGTGGCAGTTTATCGCTCTATTGCAAATAACTTAACTCGTCCCGTCCACTTCTCCTTGCTGCCGGTGCCCGTGTAGCAACTCAAACTGCGGCTGCTTCACCGGGAAGATATCCACCGAGAGAAATCTGACACATCTCGACTCTAAACGTCGCTTCCTTTGAGTCCGATTCAAGGAGTTGCGTGTTCACCTCGCCACACGCACAGAACAAGAAAAATAAATAAATAAATAAAAGAAGTTAGAGAGAGAGGCGCTGCGAGAACTGAGCCAGTATCTCGGGACAGACTTAACGAGAAAACGTTTTCTGAAGTTCTGCGGTAAACGAGGGATCGTTGAGGCCAGGGAGAGACACTTCGTCAAAGAAAAGAAGAAAAAAAGAAGAACGCGCTGGTGAATCCTTAGTACTTGTGAGTCAGTGCGCTTACTCAAAGGAGTAGGGGGCAAAGGAGCCCGGCGTTCCCCTTGTTGGAGACCCCATATGAACTGGGTATAACAAGAGATTTTGGTGTGTTGTGTTGTGTTGTGTTGTTGGGGAGGTGGAGGTTGCATAGTAAAGACAAAAGAGACGGATAAAGTCTGAGAGTGAAGCGGCTAATTGCTTAGTCCGTCCCTCATTACCATATCCAATGCGCGTCCATTGGCCTCCAGCCAATCCTCCCCACCTTCACACACTGCCATTAATCGCGAGGCATTATTCACTATCATAATTATTATACCGACATGCGCAATCCAACGCACAGCAACAGCAGCGGCAGCAGCAACACCGGCTAATTTCAGATTTATATTTTTTTTCTCTCCCCCTCTCTCTCTCTCCGCCACCAGACTGTTTGCGAACTTTTTGTGTGTTGATTCATTCGCTCTTCGCTGATGTATCTGCAAAACGCAGACACATCTCGGAGCGCAAACGCAGCAGCATCGCCACCACTAAAGCCAGCAGCATGTCCCGACGCAAGCAAGCCAAACCGCAGCACCTCAAGTCGGACGAGGATCCCGCACTAGCCGGGGTGATTTCCGAGCACGGTGAGTGGATTTGATCAGCTGAAGTTCCTTTAGCCTGATCTGCTTTCAGAGCTCCCCCTCACAGCTCTGCTCTTCAATTTACTTTTGTTTCTTTACTTTGTTTGACAAACGTTTTAACCCATTCTTTTAAATTAAAGAGGTTTAAAGTCATTTGGATTATTATTATTATTATTGTTCTTATGTTTTTTGTAGTGGAGTGCAGTGGATTTATTTCATAGGCACAGGGGGAATCATTTGCAATAAATCATAAAAGGATGCGAATATTAAGTCAAACGTGTCAGCTTAGTCGAAGAGGAAGTCTGACGATTTAGAAGTTTTGTGTCTGTTTTATCCTCCTTCCCTCCCTTCCCCCAAAAAACTGTTAAACCTGCATCATATGATCGTCTTTTGTCAGGCAGGTTAATTTTAATAATAGTTAAGAGTTTACACTTTGGTTACAGCGTCTACATTAGGTGCCGGAGGCCCATTTTAAAGGCCTGTTTAAAAAACAAAAATCTCGGAGCTGTGTTCTTCTCAAATACTGTATTTCAACACTTTTGCAGTTGGTTTTGGACGTGCACGCGCACACGCCGAAATGCAAGCACGACTGTAACAAACACACGAAACAAGTTGGAAAATTATTTGGGGGTTTTTTTCTCCCAGAGGTTTAGAATTATTTATTCCGCAGATGTGAAAGCAATAGGTCGTAATAGTTTTTTTTAAAAATTTCATTAAAAAAACGTTTAATTTATACGTTTCTATTTTTTATTTTTTATCTTGTTTTTTTTTTTTTTGCATGTGTGTCTCTTGTCCCTGAGCGCCTGCGGAATCTGTTGCAGGTCGAAGGCTTGTTTTGTTATGGAAATGCTTTTTGTTTACCCCCCCCCCCACCACACATAAATTTAGCACACTTGATTTGTTCCTTTTTGCGCACAGTATCGACAAGATCGGTTGACAAAGCTCGTCTTCGCCATGTGGGGAAAAAAGGGATTATTTGTCCTTTATACTGCGCTTTTGCGCAGCAACACTATCATTATAGGGCTAAAGTCAGGTCCGAAGCCAGTTGAAGTGCTGCAGGAATAATATGACTGGATTTCTATTAAAAAATAATTGTGAAGAGCACAAATCCTCCATTATTTGGCAGATTATTATTGAAATTGTGGCAAATCTAACATTTAAAAAATCATTTTATGTATTGGAAATATGAGGATAAGACAAAATATGTAAATTTACTGCAGCATATCTTAACAACAATACTGTAATTTACTTGAAAACTTAAAAAAAATCACAATTTGTCTCCCTACTTCAGCTGATGTCAATTTCATTTCTCTTATTTAAACTTAGAAAGCTGTGTGTGTGCGTGTTTATGTTTGTGTGTGTGTTTTGGGTATCAGTGAAGCTCAGAGCTCTCAACAAATCACTGCTATTATTTATACCTTTCTATCTTGGCCCATGTTGGCCAACACTCACACCCAGACGCAGACACCCACACATGCACACACACACTTACACACGCGAACACACACACACACATTTTCCAGGGTTTCTTTAGAATAGAAATGTGTGATGTAATCTCTGGGGAGAAGCTCTCTTTGCATGGGGAAATGCTGGTGTGAGGGGTGGGTGGGTGGGGGATCACACTGATGATTCCTGACTCTTTTGTTCAGTTTACTCTTTGGATCTCTCCTTTTTTAAAAATATAATTTCTGACTAATTGACAAACACAGACACTTTTCCTGTTTCGGTGTTTCGGATGACCCTGCTCAGATTCTGTACAGAGATAATCATCCATCAGGTTGCACTCCTGTAGGATTGTGGAATGAAAATCAAACTTGTTTTTGCTCCTGTCAAATCTCACGTTTGGATGATTTTGAGGTTAGGTTACAAATATTTGATTCGAAATGTTGATTGCAATTTATAAAACAGAAAACAGTCAGATCCACAGAGAGAGGGGAAAAAAAAGAAGAGTGGAATTTAAAAAGAAAAAAACCTCTACACACTTATTCTGAATTTTATTCCACAGATTAACACACACCTCCTGGCATAATTAAAATACACACAGACTCAGACAGCGTTATCGGTAACATACTGTATGCTGTCAGTGCCATTGTGCTTGAGACTGGAAGTGTCCGTGGAATGTTCTTTCCTTGCTGAAGCAACTATACTGGCTCGCTTGTTTTCAGGAAAGACGTAGCAGTGAAACAATCTCAAGCTTTTGGCAGAGCACAGTGAGCCCATACATACTTAAATAAACCTAATAATACCATGCCTCGACCAACACTACCTTACATGATGAGCTACGAATGTCACCCTGTCAGTGTGTCGTTGCAGCATGATCGGATTCTCCTCTCCCTATTGCTGTGTGGTGCAGCTTGCGACGAACACTATCGATTGTTGGCCTTGACATAACCACCGCGTATTAACGTCGACGGGATTCAAAAGTTCCAGTCGTCAGCCGCTGCTCGACTGAGACTTAAAATCCATTTTTGCTCAGCTCAGTGCTGAAGAGAACATCAAGAAGAATGTGGTGTTCAAATTGTGCTCAGGGATCTTCACCCTTTCTTACAAATAAGAAAACAAGGAAAGAATCAGCCAAATCGAACCCTGTGCCTGGGAAGCTTCAGCTTACACCTTCATTTTCCCTAAATATTCCCAATATTATTTTGTCTCCTTTGTATGTGGTATTTATGACTGCTGTCCCTCTGCAGCTTACTGAGTACTCTTTAATGTGCCGCATCCATGAAAACATGAAAAACTAAAATCAAGTGCCAACAAGCCCTTGTCTGGCATATCATCTCCCCCTCAGGCTTTCCGGACACTTTCCTCTTGGGGGCATGGGAGGGTTTTTGTGTGTGTGTGTGTGTGTGTGTGTGTGTGTGTGTGTGTGTGTGTGTGTGTGTGTGTGTGTGTGTGTGTGTGTGTGTGTGTGTGTGCTACGATGGGGAAAGGGAAGAGGAGGGGGTGGTCTGCTTAGGAGTGCTTTTATAAAGCTTGCTGACTTAACCTTTGTGTAGCCCCGGGCAGCCAGATCCTGCCGCTAGATGTCAAGCTCCTTGTACAATTAGAACATGTGTGCCGTTGACCTTGGCAGCGCAGCTTCCTCGTGTCCTAGAAAGCGTTAGCAGCAGCGGGCTTTTCACCACGCCACCGCTTTCTCGGCATCCAGTGTCTTTCAAGGTGTGAATGTGCAGGGGAGCGATGGTGGCCAAACTCTGCGCTGTCACACGAAGATTTAGAAGAATTTTCAAAGGTAAATTTCCTCAGTTGTCAGTGGACACGCAAAGCATCATTTAAGCAAGAAAGATTTCTTTTTCTAAAATTATTACTCTGGAAAAACATGAGACACTTGAGGAACAGGTAACAACACTGACTCAGGTCACAGTCGCAATTATTTGAAGTCAAAATTTTCTCACAGTTCAAATGTTCAGGCTGAGCCCTTTTCCTTTCTTTTCGTCATAGCAGCAGAGGCACGGGCGTGTATGGTTATGAATCCAAAAAAATGTAATAAAGTGAGAAAATCCCTGCTGGTAGTGACAACATGGTTGTTACCACTTCCCCTGCAGCGGGGCTTTGTTTGCCTTTTGTTTTAATCCACTCTCACCATTGGGTGCAGGCCTGTGGACCACCCACATAGTTGTGCCAAAGATGTCTTCAAGAAGGCACTCAAATATGGCTGTGTCTTAATTACCACTCAGCACACGAACAAGTGAGATCCTGATTGAGAGGAAGGACTAGACAGGGAAGGGAAGGACTATTTAACGTTAGACAAGACAGCAGATTTGGAGGATTTAGGAAAAAAGCTAACATGTAGTCAGCTGAAGGGGTAAATTTCCCCTTTAAATGGTTTGGTTTTGATGGTTTAGTTTTGGTTTATTCAGATGATTTTAAACACCAGTTTGTCCAGAAAGTGGGGACGCGGAGGAGCAACGTGTGAGCGGAGATGTGCAGCTTTGCCTTCTGTGTAAAACAGGAAACATATAGCTTTGAGTACAATTTGATTGAAACAAACCCCACGCAAAGATGAATTAAAAATCTTTTTTGACGTTAGAGAACGAGAGCGCATTAGATCCTGTAGCCTCGTCTCGGACTCTTTTTGTAAATCCGGAGACAGAGAGGCATCTTGGCAAGTGTCATCTGGACAGAGTGCCGTCATTGAATACTGTATTGCAAATGCTTACACAAACAAATCGTTAATGTTTTGGCTGCTCCACATCTGCAGGCAATGACAAAGGCCTCTCTGTTGGGGCAGATATGACTGTACCACTCTGCAGTAGGGCTGACCAGGCCGATGACACACACTCACAGCGCTGTGCTGAGGACGACTGAGCCTCTGCAAGTCCGAGGATGCACTGGGTCATTCGTGGATATGCTTCATGGGTACAAAAGGACAGCATAGTTATTTAGATTTCCTTTTTTTTATTGAATCTTGATTATTTTTTTAAAATCATGCAAACATGCAATTATTATTAACTTTGCTATGAGGCTTGACCAGTATGATAAAGAGTCATTCTTTTAAACGAAAATGAACTACAAATGTTCAGAATTTAAGTGACATTTGTCTTTGTCCGGTGCAGATAATGTCCCATGTAGAACGAAGCAGAGTGCACGCTGTATCTCAGTTAAAATGTCTCGTCAAACAACTTCAAATAACTTGAAACGTCTTTATTTTTTATTTATTTATTTTTTTTGTACTCACGATTAGAGTTGCGGAAGTGTGTCAAAAAGTGTAATGGAAAAATTTAATCAGGCCACAAATTCCAACATTGTTGGACGCAGCAGGCCTCTTTCTGTTTTTTTCCCCCCTCAACTTGCAGCTTGAGCAGGACCAACAGGGATGCATCTCTCTTTAAGGGTCCTAAGCTATCCTCACATTCTTGAGAAGAATGCATTTTAAGGGGGCAGAAGGAGGGGCCTTTTTTGGAAGAGCGCAATCACAGAGGCTGGTCACGATATACTGCTCTCACAGACTGGTGTTGGTGTAAATGACATCTAAGTTCTCGGCGTATGATGAAGACTTTTTAATTGGGCATTTAAATTACAATACCCTGCACTTACTGAGATTGAAATACCTCAACGTAGGCTAAATGCTCCCACTGTCATTGCTGTTTGTTTTCATTATGTGAATCTGGAAATTGTTAAGAATGGGAAAATTTGTAATTGGCCAAGGCTTCGGTGCTTCTCTCAATGCCCGGCTCTGTGACTTTCACAGAATCCGTGGTAAGCACGAATACCTCATCTGATATAATATGTCAGATTAGCAGTTTCAGTTGGCATGCCAGAGATTGCTGAGCAAGATAGCGGACACACAGATTCAATGTCTACAATCCCCCTATTGACTACCTTCAACTTAATATTTGTATCCGGGTAAATGAAGACTCTTAAAGCAATGAAAAACCGACTGGATTTTTTTTTCCATCCCCTTCTTTTTCATACTGTAGGAAAATCAATATTAGCCCCGTCCCCAACACAAACACACGCATAAAATCATATAGAAACACACACACGTACGCATGCATCCCTTTCCACTGTGTTGCATTGCAAACCCAAAGCAGCCACAAAATGTCGCCTCTTAGCTCCACAGCACAATAGCACTGTACAGGTTAAAGCAACACAGTTGTTTTGAGATTATGAGCTTTCCTAATGCTCGTTTGTTTGTTTGTTTGTTTGTTTTTTCCTTGGGAAGTATGACAATAATCTGTAATGTACGCAGCTGTAATTTGTGTTTCTATGATTAATGCTGACTAACTGTAGCATTAGTCAAAGTAAACCTGAAAACGGCAATTTCGTGTGTTTTCCTTGTTTTTTAGTGGCGTGCACATTTTTAAAGAGACAGTGTATTTTACACAACTACACAGCGTTTAGACTTGAATTTAAAAAAGCATCAGACATAAGATTTTTTTATTTTATAATAATAATTAGCGCTCTAAAGTTACTAAAGTTATCAGACAGGAAGGATTGTTTTGATGGGCAAAATGTAATTTATAGAGTCTTTTCTTTCCTTTTTGGTTTTTTGGGTTTTTTTGTTTTTTTTTGAAAATGAGTAAATTTAGGAGGAGAGGTCTGTGTATGTGTAGAAGTGATTGGTGCACTCTACTAATGGCAAAAAAGCATATTTTTGCAGGTCTACGTGTCGTAATTTTTTTAGGTGTTTGTCCTCGTACATATGCACATAATCTGTGAATTCTCTTTGTCCGTCTTAGGAAACGTGTCAGTGTGTGTGTGTGTGTGTGTGTGTGAGAGCGAGAGAGGTCAGAGGCATACAAAGACCCCCACTTGTAATTGTATGAATGAATAAAAGAGATTGACAGTAATACCATTCTAATAACTAATCAGCTCAACACAATGCCTACTCATTTGTGTTGACCTTTCAACCCTCAATTATGGAAATGAGTTCTGCTGTCCGCTGCTGGGCTAAGGAGCTTTTTAGCCTGCCGTCACGTGTCGCTGACGTTTCCAGTCACTTGCTCCTTTTCACTTGTCAATTTCTGTTTTGTATTTGAGCTTAAATGACTAATTTGTTTTTCAATGGATTTTTTTTTAATACCGAGGTCTCAACGTACAATGTATGTCTTGGGATAAAACCATAAGGATTTTACATTTTCTTTTCCTTTAATTCCTTAATTGTTTTTTTGTTTTTATTGAACTGGCAGCACCCATGATTTAGTAAAATAATATCTTACTTTGTTAGCTCTAAACCCAATGAGGATGAGAGCACGGAGTCTGTCCAAAACCGTTCTGCTGATAATTAATTAAGTCACAGACACCAGACCACGATGGCGCATGGCCCCTTTGGCCACAAATTACAGGAGGAGTGATGAATTTCTTTCCTAATGAGTCACTGTAATTGGCAAAAATGCTTCATTTCTGCTTTGCTATGGCTTACTCCACTTTAACCTTTGAAGTTAGCACAAGCAATGTATGAATCTCTCTATTACTCACTTGAAAAGCATAACGGGTCTTTTAATGATAAGGAAATGTGCACTATATGTTCCAAGGAATTTTCTGATTCTGATTTCTTTTTTTAAAATTTAGTGCTGGTTTAGCCCACTGGGTGAGCTGCCTAGAGCAACACAGAAAATATGCACAAGTGAAAGCAGCTAAATTCAGACATGCAACCTTTATGCTTTGGGATTTTTTTTGTCATACACATACAGTAATAATTAACCTGAATTTAACTTTTTTCTTAGTTATTAACTACTTTTAAAGAATATAGGATCACTGAAGAACATAACCTTGTTTTATAGCAGCCTTCGCATGAAGTAAATCTGTTTTATTTCCAGCAATTGCCCATGAAATTGTCTTAACATTTTAAATGTGTATACACAGTGGTTTAATTTGTGGATAAATAGTTTACCAGATATTCGCTGGTCGTCAAATGTAAACTGAACAGGAGACGACTCTGAAATAAAGTACGTGCTAGATGTCTTGTGGTGACTGAGTGTGCTTCCTACTCAGACATTTTTATTTATGCAGACGTCCCCGACAGAGAGACCCGCACACTATAACTAAGGGGGGGAAAATTAATAAGAGGAGGCCATTTTTACAGGTGTGAATTTGGTCCACGCTCAGAGCTCGCACGGGTTTGTTTGACTGTTGATGGTTGCATGTCGAAGAGGAAGTGGCTTCCTACAACTGTGATTAAACATGTGTAACTAATCAGTGACTTTGCTGCCATGGCACTAGCATGTAATTTGTTGAGTCTTATGTCAGAGAGCATGGCCGGTGGAGAGAGAGGAGTAACACGCCGAGTGTTGCCTAACTTAAAGGGAATGTTTTCTATTTGGAACATTTTGAAAAAGACACGAAATTGTGAAAACTTTTAAATTATAGTAATTTGTTACACACATTTTAAAAGGTCAAGATTTATGGGTTTTTTTTCTATTTGTAGATAGTGTACAAAAAAAAGTCAAAAGTCAACAGATATCATCACTTACATATGATAATACATTTTTGTGACAATGTGGCAAAAGTTCAGTATAGTTGTTTGCTTGGATCCAGGGCTCTAACATTACCTTTGCGATGCTAAATGGAAAGCCAGGCATTTGAAATTCAAGTGGAAATGACTGAGCTTGATAGCAGAGGGGAATCCTAATGGGGCCATCAAAGTCCTGATTTGTACCCAACAGATGAGGCAGCTGTGAATTGTATGAAATATTGGAAATCAATATGTTCTATGGAATTTCATTAAGTGGCAGTATCCACAACTGATAGGCCCTCATAATTTGATGGATTGCACAAAGAAAATTATTACCTGGCCCTATGGAGAGTGTGTGAATGCACAAATCTGGGTCTTGAGAATTGGTGAACTAGGGCAATTTGTTCAGAGTGAAAAAAAAAAGAATATTGATTTTGGTTATGTTAAAAGAGAGAAAAAAAAATCAAAGGTTAAATCTTTGCAGCACTGCACTGGAAAATATGTGTGGATTCTTTATTGATTATTTATTCATTAATTCTTCTTTCTTCCCTCCCTCCTCCCTTTGGTTTCTTTCTGTCCCTTTTCACTCCTCTGACCCCCCTCCCTGCGCTTTTTGTAGCCCGAGGTGATGTGCTGGATGATGCCGACAGCGGGAATGAGAGCCGCAGCGGCAGTGAGGAGACCCATGTATGTGAGAAGTGTTGTGCTGAGTTCTTCAAATGGTCAGACTTCTGTGAACATTTAAAGAGCTGCACTAAGAACCCCCTGGTGCTTATAGTGAATGACAATGAGGACACACCTAACCCCTCACAGGAGTACCCTACAGAGCCCTCCCCTGCACCCAGCTGCGCTAGTGAGCAGGCTGACAGTGAGGACCCCAGGGAGGGCAGCCACAGCCCTGCTGGTGAGGGGGATGACATCCCAGAGACAGCAACCTTAAATGGGGTCAGTGTCCTGGAAAAGGAGGACGAGCAGATGGAGCTGGAGCTTTCTCCCGAAAAAAATGTGGATCCTGAAGAAAGAGATGTGACATCCCCTGAGCCAGATGGCTCCCTACCTCAGCTCAATGATGTCGTTCCCTCTGCTGTTACAAGTTACGCCATGCCAAGCACCAATGTTACCTTAGAGACCCTTCATGGCACCCGTGTTGCAGTTGCCCAGTTTTCACAGAGTGTAAGGGCAGCAGCGGGCAGTGGGGTTTCCACCATGGCTATTCCCATGATCTTGGACCAGCTGATGGCCCTCCAACAGCAGCAAATTCATCAGCTGCAGCTAATAGAACAAATTCGCAGTCAAGTGGCTCTCATGAACAGACAGTCTGCCCCACAGCCTGCTCTTAACCACCATCACAGTACCGCTACTGGAAGCCAGGGGCCCGTCTCCTCCTGTGTCCCCCCTGTTGCAAGTCAGCTTCAGCTACATAATTTTATCACTCCCCCAGTCCATCAGCTGCCTGTTAGACTGCCGGCCACTCTCAATGGTCAAGGACCTTCACCTCTGACCTCAGCAATAGAAGGGCCTCTCTCTCAAACACCACAAAGCAGCAGTCAGCAATCTAACTCTTCAGCTCCGATCACATCCTCAAATAACTCAGCTTTTCCTCCACCGAGTGGTACTGGATTGTCATCTCTACTTCCCCCCTGCTCATCCTCTGTCACAAACAACAGCATTAGCACTAGTAGTAGTGTAACAGGAGGTAGTGGCATTAGCAGCAGCTCAACTCTTTCCAGGAACTCTACCACCCCTCCTTCCCTCACTCACAGCACCCTCCTGAGCTCTGCTTCCAGTCTACCGCTGATACCTCACAGCTCTTCGAGCAGTGTTATCTTCCCTAATCCACTGGCCAGTATAGCAGCCACAGCCAATGCACTCGATCCTCTCTCTGCTCTAATGAAGCACCGCAAGGGGAAGCCCCCAAACGTGTCTGTATTTGACACTAAGCCCAGCTCTGAGGACCCCTTCTTCAAGCATAAGTGTCGGTTCTGTGCCAAGGTGTTTGGCAGTGACAGTGCCCTACAGATCCACCTGCGTTCCCACACTGGAGAAAGGCCCTACAAATGCAACATATGTGGCAACCGCTTCTCCACCAAGGGGAATCTGAAAGTCCACTTCCAGAGGCACAAAGAGAAATACCCACATATACAGATGAACCCCTACCCTGTGCCAGAGTACCTGGACAATGTTCCCACAAGCTCAGGCATCCCATATGGCATGTCATTGCCCCCAGAAAAACCTGTTACCACATGGCTAGACAGTAAGCCAGTTCTTCCCACAGTTCCCACCTCTGTCGGACTCCAGCTGCCTCCAACATTACCGAGTATGATGGGGGGATTTGGTGAGTCTCCAAGC
Source organism: Oreochromis aureus (assembly GCF_013358895.1). Lineage (NCBI taxonomy): Eukaryota > Metazoa > Chordata > Actinopteri > Cichliformes > Cichlidae > Oreochromis > Oreochromis aureus. Next base: position 12,988,449 of record NC_052952.1, read on the forward strand.
CTCACTCCTCTCAACAGGTCTCCTCAGAGGCCATCCCCACCCTCAAGTGACTGTGCATCTTTGTCCCCAAATATCATCACTGACTCATGCATGACCACTACTTCACCATCCCCAAAACCAAGCCTAGGGTGTGAGGCACCTCCTTTACTGAAACCCGAAGGCATTCTTTTGCCCGCAAGCTGCTCTACTAGACCGGGAGAGAACACGACTAGCACAACCACCATAACTCAAGTGCTTCTTTCCACTACTGTCACCTCCACATCATCGTCCAGCAGTGGACAGGTCTCTGAACCCATCAGTAGCCCCAACTCGGCCTCTAATTCTGTCTCCCATCCTGTCCTTCCCATGCTCTCAGACCATTTTAAGGCCAAGTTTCCCTTTGGAGGCCTCTTAGACTCTATGCAAACATCAGAGACATCCAAGTTGCAGCAGCTTGTTGAGAATATTGACAAGAAGATGACTGACCCCAACCAGTGTGTCATCTGTCACCGTGTTCTGAGTTGCCAGAGTGCTCTGAAGATGCACTATCGCATCCACACTGGTGAAAGGCCTTTTAAATGTAAGATATGTGGGCGGGCATTTACAACCAAGGGAAACCTGAAAACACACTTTGGTGTCCACAGGTCCAAACCTCCACTTCGGGTTCAGCACTCTTGTCCTATATGTCAAAAGAAATTCACCAATGCAGTTGTACTGCAGCAGCACATCCGTATGCACATGGGCGGGCAAATTCCCAACACACCCATCCCCGAAAGCCTGCAAGAAATGGAAACTGACCCCTCCTTTGATGAGAAGAGCTTAGATGCCATGAGCAATTATGATGATGACCTTCTAGATGAAATGGAGCAGGCCATAGATGATGAAGCTGATTTAAAAGAGGGAGATATGGACTCATCCAAACCTTTTTCACCTGGGAGCTCTCCACCAACTTCCGTAATCTCCAGCATTGCTGCAATGGAGAACCAGATGAAGATGATTGACTCGACCGTCAACATGACTCGTACATTTGGTCTGAAGCCTTCGCAGAATGGCAGTAGCTTTGGAGGGGAGACTGATTGCTTTACCACTGATTCTCTGTCTGCAGTTGGGGATGTTGAGGGTCAAAGCTTGGGGAGCCCCGCTTTGTCTGAGTCCTCTGGCTCTATCCAGCATTTGTCCCCAGCACACAGTCATTCTGAGAGCCAGCGATCCAAGTCCCCTGCTGTACTCAACAATAATAACATCAGCAGTGCCATGACAGCAGAGGAGGTCCAAGACAACAATACAGCTGGCCTGGCAACAGTAAAGTCGGAAAAATCCGAGACGCCATCTCCGCTTCCTGCAACTGAAGGCACTGGGGCCCTTGACCTGACTGCCACTCAGCCAGGCAGGCACTTTATCAAAGAGGAGAGCCACTTCAACGTGCTGTTTCTAAACAGAGATCGAGGTGTGTATGTGCAAAAACACAAATCTAAAGTGAATTCATTATCTGGGCACATTTGGGAGTTCATAATAATGAATTAATAACTACATCTCAATATCATGATAATTTAAAGATGAAAAATTGTTGACAGTAAGAGAATGAACAAATAGAAAAGAGTTGTTTATGAATAATAAGGACCTTGACCAAATAACTATAAGTTTTCAGCAGTGATTTGTAGATTTTCAAGTCAAATTCTGACTGTTCAAAGGCTTTTGGTGTTTTACTAATAGAATATAAATCGAATTGTTCTGGTTTTTTTTACTTTTGTTTGTTCAGGGCTGAGCACTCCCAATTTGGCCAGCACCGCATCAAACATGATTAAAATGGAAATGAACGGCCATGGGAAGTCAATGTCTCTGAGCGACAACCCTCACCTGCCCGTGGGCATTCAGGTTCCAGCTGCAGCGCCCCCAACCACCATGAGCCCTAGCATCAACCCCATGTTGGCTCCCCCGCCTCCACGACGCACTCCTAAGCAGCACAACTGCCATTCATGTGGGAAGAATTTTTCCTCAGCCAGTGCTCTGCAAATCCATGAGCGTACACACACTGGGGAGAAACCTTTCGCCTGCTCTATTTGTGGAAGGGCTTTCACCACAAAGGGCAATCTCAAGGTATGACCCAGCTTAAAGTACATTGCATCAGTTGAGTTTTACATAGGTTCATTCTGCTATCAAAGACGCACGGCATTTGAAGTGCAAGTAGCCCTCAAACCACTCATATTGTCACTTCTGAATATTTGCTCCACAAAGTGACAACTTCAGATTTATACCACAAAGATTTCTGATTTTAAAAGTTATGGCAATTTATATAAAAAAATTAGTTGTGAGTGCAATGTTGCTTTGCATTATTTAAACATCACATGAAATTTAGAAATTTAAAGTAGGTACTATCTTCATAGCTCTGTAATATTTACAGATTTCGCCAACAAACAGCTTTTTGCTCTTGCAAAGTACCACATTAATACATTTTATTTACTTAAAATTATGTATCAATTAAAAAAAGGAAAAAGAAACACGAAAAAGAGAGCCTTCCAAAAATGTGGCCTTATATGTTTTTACATTTAGTTTTCCTTTCCAGTACATCCCACACAATTTCTATTTTGAGTATTTTCCATTTACAATTACAGGGTCATTATTTTTTTCATTTGTTTGTCGTTTTGTCGATAATTTTAGGTTCACATGGGAACGCACATGTGGAACAATGCCCCGGCCCGAAGGGGTCGACGACTGTCTGTGGAGAATCCCATGGCCCTGCTGGGTGGGGACGCCATGAAGTTCAGCGAGATGTTTCAGAAAGATCTTGCGGCTCGGGCCATGAACGTTGACCCGGGCTTTTGGAACCAGTACGCAGCCGCCATCACCAATGGCCTGGCCATGAAGAACAATGAAATCTCTGTGATCCAGAATGGAGGCATCCCCCAGCTGCCCGTCAGCCTTGGTGGCGCAGGAATCACTTCATTGGGAGCAATGCCTGGAGGGATGGACCGCGTTCACACCGGCAGCAGCCCTCCCATGACGGGTATGGAAAAGACTGGTCTGGAGGTCACAGCTAACCGTCCCTTCTCCAGATTTATGGAGGAGAACAAAGAAATTGGGATCAATTAAAGAGACTTTTCTGTATAATTCCAGGTAGGCAAAGACTACAAGGCTGTTTATGAGGAAACTGCTGATCCAGTCTGAACTCATGCGTGCTATATTATGTACAGATTAAATATTTTTTGTTTGTTTTTGGAAACATAGTATTTAGTATTGATTAGAGGTTTTTGCCTTTCACCCATTCCCTGCTCACTTGATATTTCGCCTATACGAAGAATACTTTGTCTCTTGTTTGAGAATATGTCGTCTTGCAAGATTTGCATGGTACTTATTGGTTTTTATCAGTACGTTTGACTGCTTTTATGAATTCCTTTGAAAACCAGGATCCTGCCTCGGTTATGATTGGCAAGCATCTTATCTGGACAGGACTAAAACACAAAAAGGGCAGCGTTTTTGCTCAAAGTCAGTCTGAACGTTGTCTGCCAACCTCGTTTATGGTTGCTATTTTGAATATAAAGGGCCATGGATAGACTGAAGAAAAGACTGAAGTATAGCGTTCTGTGTTCGCCTGATTTTTTTTTCATGATCTAGAAAACTTGAAAAAAATAATGTTTGAACTATTTTAATCTTTACATTTAGTCTCCCAGCATTGTCTTATATTATTGTCGTGTGTCTTTAGTATTTATGATATTGACAAAAAAAAGCGGGTATACAAAAATATATTTAATGGCCCAAGCATTTTATTGATCTTTTTTTCTAAACTGCAGGCTTCACTCATGAAAATCTCTTTCAATGAAGACAATATGTCATTTGAGTTGAACAACAGAGAAAAACAGTAGGTTTTATTTGGATATCGGTTGAGACTATGATTATCTCATTACACAGTGAAGAAGCTAGAGATATCCGAAGCTGCTATGACCACAACCCTGCTTTTAACCTTTGTAAAAAAGAAAAAAAAGTGATCCTTTTGAATAAATATCTATGTATAGAAATACAGACAAATCTAAAACAGGTATGCATATTTTGTATCACTTAAAAAAAATAGACATCATGAGTTGAGAGTATTTGTCATGTTTGTGAATGCACTTTTTAAAAACAAGACGTTTTGTCTGTGAGTTACCGTTAACCTTTTGACTGAGCTATCTATCACGTGCTGTTTTCATTGTTTTCAGCATACCACTCCTACAATTGGCAGAGTCAGTTCTCTGTTATTGCATCTGTGCTACTCGTCAGAGTACAAACTCATCACTCAATCAACCTTCTTAAATAAAATAAAAAGAAAACAGGTGTGTGTGTTGCAGTGGTCTCCTTATCTTTAATACATTTTCTCCTTCTCTTTGTTTTTTTTTTTTAGTCATCCTAATTATTACCATTGAAATTTGGTCTTGCAGTGTGAGCCACCACGTGAGTGTGGAAAATTTGAAAACAGCTTTTAAATCCATTCCTATTTAAACATCTGCAAAAACAACAACTTTGCTTTTGAAATTCCACCACACATATAGCAGATATATTAGTAAGAAATGACTTATTATCTTATCTGCCAAAACAAACTGGTGCTTTTTGGATGAGCCCAAAATGATCTTCAGCAAAGAAATGTTTCCTCTTTTAGGTCATAAAAAAATGGGTGGAAAAAAAAAACAAGGAATCATTTCCAGATGCTTTATAATGGTCTGGGAAGCATTTTCTTCAAAGAGGCTCTTCAAGAAAAAAATTCATTCATTAATATTTTGTTTATGTTTTTACTTAGCAATGAGCTTTTCAATTTACAAGAAAAAATATTACTGAATTGTCTGCATATTTTTACATTACTTATGTGTGTGCATGTGCATGCTTTTCTGTCCAGTTTAAACACACGCATGCAGCTGATGGAGATCCACTATTCTGCACGCGCAGAAAAAGGCACATTTATAATTATTTATAAACACAATAAGGAAAAAAGATGCAGCAATTTGTAATAATACACACAATTTTAAAATGATCTCATGTGCATAGTTGTCTGTAATGCAAAGAGAAGGTTTTTAAAGCTGCAATCCTTGTTTTCCTTTGTCTTTTGAATGTAAACACGCACACACGCACGCACAGTTAAGCAAATGTCCTTGTATTTGTATTTGTATATTTTAGATCATCTCAGTTTGAATTGTTATATCAGAACACTACAAATAATTTGTGACTATGGGTCAAGACTTTAGCTAAGCACATGCAAAAACCCATGATGAACCATAACATAATAGAGATAAACAAACCATAACTGTTGTGTAATATAAATGAAAGAATCACGTGTTAATGTGTAAAACAATGTTCACTTTATACCTAAAAACCTCTTCTCTTCCTGCTGCAGTCTGCCAGGAGACAGTGCTGCGTCTGAGAGGGAATCAGCGAACTTATTGTGTGTGTGTGTGTGTGTGTGTGTGTGTGTGTGTGTGTGTGTGTGTGTGTTTGTGTGAGAGCCGTAAAACGATGGCAGCCTCCTTGCTGCAGGACATTTGACACATGGTCCACATGTGTGCGAACCCACACACACACCAAGCTTCACACAGCTTCACACTCCCACATAAAAACCTATGTTCTCACTTTCTCCAACATAAAAAAGACAAGACTGAATTACACCAAATATTCTTAGCGATGGGGGAGAAAAGAAAATATTCCTGCTGTGAACAACATGAAGCCGCATCAGGTGCAAGATGAAAGTTAAGGCTAACTTTAATCACTTGGAACAAAAGACTTTTTTCTTAATGCTTATCTGTGGCAACTTGGCTGGCAGATGTGACTATAACCTTGATCTTGAATTCCTCCCTATATAAAGTAAGATAACCATAGCTTTAAAGGCACTCTCATATCGGTCTGGAGAGCAGGACAATAAACCATTCTCGAAGGGAAAAAAACAAAACAAAAAACAAATAAAGTCACTCAAAATCAGCAAATCTAAAGACTTTACAATTTGCTGTGTGGACACATTCATTTAGACTGAAAGGCTACATGAAAAGTTTCTACCAAATGAGCAGCAGATACATTTAAGCTACAACCATAGATCTCATAGATATAATTATTATGCCTGGAAACTCAAAACAGTTAATATTTAATAACAGATATGCAGAGAATTGTATTATTTTGGTCCTTTAGCAAAATCAGTAAGGGAGCCAACACATTATCCACTGCGGCTAAGTGACAACTCATCTGGTGAGCTTTCACCGCTGAGCCATAAGTGTTTATTTTTCTGTTATTTTTTCCTCCTTGACTTTTACACGCATATTACTTTTCACGTTGATGGACGTGAGCAGAGGCCGCCCTCGGGGGCTCTCTAGCTACGTTTCGGTAATGCGTGCTGCCGTTTGCGAGCCCATTGTTTGACATTTCACTGTCAGCTGATCGCACAGGCTTAGTCAGTGGAATTGTGGAGTAATGAAAAAATTTCATACTGACTGTTTCCCTCTGTGAACGCGCTCATTTTGCCCATATTTGAATGAAAAGGAATGACATTCCGCTCGTGCCTGCAATCATGCGCTCGCGTTTTGCGAAGAACCAGAATAGATGCATGTAAAGACGCTTGTTTCAGGCCCTGAACGGGGATTCTTCTTCTCAAGTGTATAGCTCAACAGGCTGCTGCTGCTCACAGTGATGCGCTGTAAAGGAGAGCAGTTAGAGGGTTATATGAGGTTATAAATTACCACACTGTAGGATTGCTTTCCCACCCCCCCTGAGAATTAGATATTTTGTTGCAGTTCTGTCCTTTTTTTTCCATTAAGCAATACAATACAATGGAATGCTCAACATGTGAAGTGCAATTTTATTTTACTGTTAAAAAGAGAACATTTATGAGAAACCAGGGGAATGCAGACAAGGCATTATTTGAGGTGTGTCCATTTAAGAGATTTTTAACAAGTATAATTTTAGAGTGGGTTACAAGGCTAATTATCTAAGTAAACATGACTTGCCTTTCTATTTCTTTAGTTTGTTTTCTTTTCGTGAAATGTGGCACTTTCCCCTCTTTGTTCAGCACACAGAGCAAATTGCTTGGCCCCTTTTGTTTCATCTACACTTGACTCATGTTTGTGTGCTACCTGTTTGAAGTGAAAATGTGTGACATTTGGGCATGGCACAGTGTGAACAGACAGGCCATCATTGGGACGGGGCTGTCGGCTGTTTGTTTAATGCCCTGCCTACTGTGAAAGTCTCCCTGAAACAGGCGCAGTAAATATCCCCATTGATCCAGAGGCAGGGGGCCCTACGATGATGTAGTGGCGAAGAGCCACAGGAGTAAATCTAGCCGACAGTAATCCAATCCCATTCTCAAGGCTCTGGGATCTGAGATAGGTGCTTTAAATCCAAAAGTGTGCCTTTTTGCACAATTTCTCTGCCTGTGTTGATGCTGTGTCTTTTGTGTTTTTTTTTTTTAAACTTCCATATCTCAGCTCGAGAGTCGGTCGGTGGCCTGCTGAGGCGCTTCATCTCCTATCCTTTATATTTGCTTAAGTTCCAAGTCCTATAATGATGCCACAAATTTAGCTTTGTGCTCATTTCAGTGTCAAATTCACGCCCACACTTCTCCTCCTGGTTTTGCTCGTCTAAAGCATGTGCATCCACCTGAAGTAAAAACTCCAAAGTTAAGAGAGTGTGAAAGCTGTGTGTGTGTGTGGGTGTGTGTGCGTGCATGTGTGTGTGTGTGTGTGGTGTGTGTGTGTGATAGCACACCTCAGGTAATCAGTGTTTTCTGTGGATGGCAGAGGGACACACTGGAAACTCAGAAACCCCCATTAGGCTGGAATTTCCCTTTGATGGCCAAAAGCTGCCTACCAAGCGCTTGACTGGTTGCTTGGCTGCTCCAGCAAGTGTTAGTTTTCATGCAGGCTCTCAAGATGACAAAGTTACGCAGCCCAGATCCCCCGGAATAGGACTTTGTGGTTACTTCAAATTCTTTCCTGTATGGATTGTTAAGAGCTGATGAAGCATGGTGCACTTTAGCCTGGTGGGCATTTGTAACATTAACAGTTTGCTGCAATGAAGGATTGGCTATTTCACCAACATAGATGCTTGTAGTCCTAAATTAACATCAGAATTATTTTTAATGCACTCTACTGACTGTAGTCAGTGGTTATTATACCCTCCATTTAGCTTCACCTACCACAGAGTGCAACAGAAAGTTTCAGAAAAGTAAGAAACATCACGATTAATTTCAGTTTAAAAAAAGGACTTTTAATGGGAATTATTGCACTAATAGGTTCGACATTCACGGTCAAGTGTGTAAACCCCCAAAAAACGGTTTTGTGGATCTTTGTGTGGGTGTAATTTTGCAAAACGGCTCCAGAGTGGGCAAACTCGCCTTCACTTTTACATATCCATTTCTTAAAAACTACGTGAGCGGTGAAATGCAGGCTAAAGGATATCCCCCTTGTAATGCTATTGAGGGCTAGCCAAGGTGCGATTATAGTGTGCAGTAAGGTGCTTACAGAAAACAAGGAAAAGAAGTACGAGGAACGGTGGGGGTGTTTTTTGGAAAATCAATGAGTGCGCAGAACATAGTGGTGGTGCACCTGAAAGAGAACACGTCATCAATTAAACAAACTTGGTGAACAGGGCCAATTCATCAGAGTGCGGTGTGGATCAGCTATTGGGTTCAGCTTCGACGTGACAAATGCCGGACCTCCTCTGTGTGCCCAAGGTTGCCGATCGATAGAGATCATCATTGTGATGTGGCCTTTTATCTCACAACCCGCTCCCTCAAGCCTTATATTATTCCCAACACAGAGATCTCAAAGGAGGAGGAGGGGTGAGAAGGGCGCGGGCCTGATTGTATCTTTTATTCTCAGAACGCATAAGCATTATTTGTTCAAACGATTTTCATGGCTTTTGATGACCAGCTTTGTCCTCCAGCGGGAAAGTTTTGATGGTTTCTGTTAGGTTTTTGTTTTTGTACCTGCTGCCGCAGTTTGCCTCATCTGGGGATTATTCCTTGGAAGATGAAGATCACTCTGGTTAACATGACACTGTTTGCTGAGCGATTGAATCCTCTCAATACAAGCCTGCTCCCCCTCAGCGGCACTTATTCAAATGTGTCAAATCCGGCTGAGGGGAAAGCCTCCAGGGTTCCTATTGATTTGTGCCATTATGGAATTCCATGCCAATAAACTGTCATGACTTACTGTAACAATCCAATGATTCGGCTCCATTTCAGTCACATGACAAAGAAGAGCTTCCTCATTATCAGAGGCCATTATGAGAAAATGGAGTTTTGCAATTGAGTTATGCAATGATAAATATTGACTTATTTCGGCTTTAATCGGCTGGTTTAACTGTGTTATTGGTGTATGGGGCCTATAGAGTTGCCAGTAATTGTAGTTGTGGTATGAAGGACTCAAGACCCACAGCGCTGTAGGCATGTGGATGCTTTCATTTACAATATTTTCTTTTCTTGTGCAGCTTTCCAGTTGCCTTGTCCCCTTACAGAACACCACTCTCCCGTCAGGTCCCGGCATCCTACTGAAATAGAGAAGGCATGACCAGGTGATGGAGGACAGCTGAGTGGGTCAGCCTCCCCTGACACCACACCCTGAACCCGCTGCTTCTCACCTACCCTGCAGCTGAGCCACAAACCACACCCCGCCACAGTAGTGTTGTTAGTATGTGCATCGTGATCCACTCCTCTGACCTAATCTCTCATTCTTTTGTGAAGCCAAATGAGGCATACACAAACTCTGATGTAATGTCTGACATATGAATTATTGCTTTTTAAAACAGGAAATGTTGGGTAAGATTTTGATGTAGTGTGTATATAGAGTTGACATCTTATGTTTATTGCCTGTTATGCAGTATATACACAGCTGACAATCCCACTTGCAAAAGTGTAGTACTGAGTGTTTCAGCTTTTACCTGCAAAAAACCCACTAAAGATGTAAAAGGGAATCAAACAGAAAGTAAGAAAAATTTGTGGAAATAAGGGCTTTTATAGGGCGACCTGTGATAGCTGCAGGACATACTGTGTTGCAGCATTAGGGTTATGAATGGCAAAAGTATGATCCATTAAAAGAATAACTGGCAAGTACAGTATAACGCAATCATACTGTTTCCTTAAATGATGAAGCAAAAACAGTAGCAAGCTTGGTCCATATATGTTTATTTTCTCATGGGTCTTGTAGTCTAAATTTATCAAATCTGTTCAGTTCTTTGCAAGTGCTGAAACACTACACCTGAGCTGTAGTGTAAAATATGCATGTGGACACTATCAGTTACATGCTTCAAGCCTGCTCCAGCTGGGAGAAAATTAGGATATTACAACTCACTCTGTGTTTCACCAGCCAGTCCCAGTTTCCCAACACTGATTTGAGCCAGTCTCTGCTATCTGCTGTTCATTAGATGGGATTTCAGCCCCCGTAGCAGCAGGAATGAATGAAGGAACTAGCTCCAGCAGTTGGACAAATATAGAAGAGAGGGCACTTGTTTGATTCCAACTGAAATCAAACAACAATCACATTCTAGCCCTTACAACTATCAGCGCTGGGTAAATCTGTGTTATAAATCTGATGTCAGTTCCAACATTTCCAGGCTGGCCCACCTGTAGTGATGTGTTCTAGGTCAACTGGGCCCAATTGGTTGGCTAGAGCTAAAGAGAGCAACCGAAAGCTACATCTGCTCAGACTAAGGAAGCAACAACAACAACAATGTAGCCAAATAAAAAAGTTTCTGGGACACAAAAAAGTCCTATATTGAGAATAAAGATAAAAATAAATAAATCTGAATTACAAAACTGAAATGATAGCACTTGTTTTCATTGCAAGGCTAATACTAAGTACCAGTCAACATCCTTTGTGTAATTACTGTCACTACCAAAAGGGGGACATGCATGTTAGTCAACAGCTCATGACACTGCTAACCCTTTAAGGATGCAATAAACACATCCTGACTTCACAGAATTACAGAACATTCTCTTTACAGGTTACTCGACCATTTCCAATTTAACTGCATTTTCTCTTGGTAGTACATTGCTGCATAGTCTGTCTTTTCACACCTTTGCTGGAAATTGTCTCCTAAAAAAGTGATAGTGGATCTATACAGAAAACAAATTGATGCAGAGCATTGAAACTGCACAAGTCCCTAAAATACCTTACAATATGGGCAATAAAAATCCCAGCCTCAGCAGATCCTTTAAAACCGTCATGACTCAGAGTGTTTTTGATGTATCCTGATCGTGAACAGTTCTTACTGATGTATGGAACTTGAAGATTTCAGAGTTGTCTCTGTTGGTGATTGACATGATGAGAGGATCAATGTTAAAGCCTTCCTGCCAAGCAATAATCCATCCAAACTGATCACGCTTAAAATTGCCTAGTGGTATTGATTATATGTGCAGGCACAGAAAACACTGTAAGCACTGCAATAATAATCAAGTTAGCTGAGGGGTCAGATTTCTTCCCCTTGTTTTTGTCTTTGGCATTTGTTTTAAATTTCCATTGCATTTACAGTCCATAGTTAGTCACTTGACCAAATTAGTACCACTTTAGCATCCAGAATGCTTTTAAATTTGAAGAACTACCAACCTTATGAAACTATAACAGTGATGTAAGTTTAGTGGAATTTTTAAAAAATGTAATCTTGCATTATTGTAAGGACATTTGCAAAAGAAATCGATGGTGCACTAAGAAGTATAAGAAAAACCTAAGCTCTGCTCAAAAACATAGTTCATTTTCTATTTTATAACAATCCATCCATCTATGTTTGCACACTTATCCAATTCAAGGTCAACGGGAGATTGAACACAGTCTCAGCTCTCACAGGGGGAAAGCTGAGGTACAACCTGGACAGGTTGTAGGTCTATCAAAGGGCTAAAGCATAGAAACAGACAACTATTCACCCTCACATTCACACTATTTTAGTTCTCAGTCACACAGCCACAGGTTGTGAAGGAAAAAATGTGTGCAGCAACCAGTTGGTATTATTATTTGTAGTATTCCAGGAGATTGCTGACAGTGGCTAGGTAAAATTGGTGAGATTATTTTGGTTGTTAGCAGATTGTACTCTTTAATGGAAGATGCAAAACTTGTAAGTGAAAAACCAGAGTAGTTTGTGGGTGTTTGCAGACAAGTCAATGTTTACCATGCAAACTGTAGCAATCTGCAAGTGGCCAGTATACCTGTCTTTGGATTGTGGAAGGAAGCCGAAACACCTGGTGAAAAACCATGCATGCATAGGTTGCATGTTTTTCCATGCATGCATGGAAAAACTTGCAAACACCATACAGAAAGACCCCAGGTGGCCAGTGGATACGAACTCAGGACATACTTGGTGTGAGGTGACAGTGCTAACCATGTGTTATCATTAAAAAAATCTGTGTTACATAGATGCCCCTCATATTTTCAATAAATCAGGTTCAGGCTATAATATTGTCATAGCTTTTTGCTTGCATCCAAGATTATTTTAAATAAGTACTTATGTGTTACTGCGGTCATGTTTACAGATAGTCTCAAAGCCGTCCCAAAACATACGATAGTGATGGTGTTCAATGCAGTGTTAAATTTGTTGACCAATAATTTTTTATCATAGTTTTTGTCAACATTTTTTTTTCTGACAAAAACAAGACAATAACTAAATAAAAACTAACACCCAAGGACAAAAACTATGATGAAACTTTAATGAAATGTACTTTAGCATCGATTTTCCAATAGATTATCCAATTAGAAGTAATCTCCTTGTGCTGTAACGTTAGACACACACTTTTGATCTGCACCAGGAAACAGTACAACTAGCTCCATGTTACTCATGAAAACACAACAAAATGTCAACGCTTGGGAGGAATAGTGGAGCAGACATATGGACACATTTCACATTTGATGTCAACGAAAATAAGACTCTTTGTAAACCATGTGGAGCAACTCTCATCAATAAAATCACATCAAACTTATACACTTTATATTTTAGTCAACTTATAGATTTAGTCCAGTATAACCTTTTGATAGTTAGTCAACTTAAAATAAAAGAATTTAGATGCCTAAATGATAACGAAATGACTTTTTAGTCAAAAGACTGTGACTAAAACTAAATCAAAATTTGACATCAAATTAACATTAGTTCATTGTCCCCAAAAAACATGTAGTTCTGACAATTTAATTCTAAGAAGTTAGCCTATGTGTTGAATGTAAACTATTGACCAGAGTTACTTAGAAACTTTTAACTCCTGGACAAGAGGATTAGTAGACTAAATAGCAAATTTAATCCTTTAAGTTCACTTTTAGTTTACTGTATCTCAAATTAAGTGAAGAGATAACTCTTCTCTTTTTGTGAAAGATCCATGCAGCCAAGAGCCAGGTAGTAAAAGATATAGCGGCCTAAGCAAGTACTTTAAAAGTAATTTAAAAGAGGTATGTTTTGCAAAATTATATGCATGAATATCTATTTTTTTTCCGTGGAGCACTTTGGGCAGCGCATGTGCATGATAAAAGCTATATAAATAAAGCTAGCCTGTGTTGAGTAAAACGAGATATGCTGTGGCAGCAGGTTGGAAACTTAGCAGCCTGCAATGGAGTCTGCAGGACAAAGCCATCCATGATCACAGTAGACCATTGCATTACATCTTATCATTTCCTCTGGAGCTGAAACTCAAACTGAGACTCATCAATAATGCACCTATGATCTCCCATTCAGAAGATCTCAATGGCAGATCAAGCTACTCTTGTATCTCCTCCTCCTCACTCTCCACTTCTAGCACATACTTTCTTTAATGCCCATACATGTAAATTCATGCCACTGACCACAATCTGCACACTAATGGCTTCAAATGTCATGGACTCTCATTTGGGGGTTTAGTTTTTAGCATAGATTATCCCATTAGTCCATTCATTCTGCCTTTTTATTAAAACCACCACAAATGTCTCCATAATGATTTTTTTTGTTCTCTTGGTCAGAGCAATAAAACGTTAAGCTTTGTCTCTGGACAAAGTGATATTCTTGACTATATGGGGTGAGAGATGCTCCTCTATTTGGCTCTCTTACTCTCTAACTGAATTATTAAATACTCAGAATCTGGTTGAGCAGTATACATTTTCCTAAAGGTCACAAAGTTCATTAACTATGGACTGCCATTGATTGTATCATTGTGTGTTTCTCTTCTTGGTTTTCTATCCCCTTCATTGAGTAGGCACAACTTACGGACAGACTTCCACTCTCCTCATCTATAGCCTGTTAGTTCTAACATATATATTCTCTGTTATTATATTTGTTATTTATATTTTACTATAACATGTAAATTTAAAATACCTTCTTGAAATTAAACTGCACCAGTTAGACCTTGATCTAGGATACGACTTCACTAAAGTTTGACTTAGGTTTCTGAGTCCAGCGCATGTTGGCTGGCTGACGAGCGTTTTAGTTTGGAGGCCGCTTGCTTTTTTCCCCACTAGCTGTATCTTTAGACAGAAAAATCCATAATGACTATGACAGCCGCGGTATCTGTTTCACAACAGTCCGCTCGTGTCAATCAGCGTGATGCCGATAAAGATCTGTATTTTGATTGAACGTGTGCAAAACTACTCATACTTTACACAAGCCACTTTGATGTTAAACCATTTGAAATCATATCAGATGCTGCCCTCCGACAGAGCAGCCCAATCAACGGAGATGATTTCATAAAGAGGGCTCTTGGGTTTCAGCATCATAAATAACTCATGGTAATCCCATATTTCTCTGACTTCTCTCATTTGAGGTTGAGCTGGAAAGAGGGCAGTTGTGACAAACATTGTTAGCACGACTGCCAAACCATCCAGACCTGGCTATATATGTCTTGGCTCCCCTGGACCTATGAGGTGATGTCCTGAGCTACTCACATCCTTACACTCTTTAACCCGTAATAGTTACAGTTTAAAGGACCATTTAAATATAATTGTGAGAATTACTTTTGTCTTTTTAAGTAAGTAAGGTGCAACTAACATATTATAAAAGCATGAATGTTTGTATAGTCTCTTTCTTTCTTGCACGCTGTAAGTAACGTTGCTGTTTTTGGCTGCAATTTTTACTGTTATAATAATGATAATAAAGTGTGAGGCCGTGTGCATGCGAGTGTGCACGTGGCCCTCTGTAAGGATTTTTGAAATGGCTTGATTCATAAGTACCCCTGCTGAGACCTCTTCCTACACGTGCAATTTTCCGAAGCCAGCCACTTGCCAAGCAATAATTATGCTGAAGTTTTCAATTACACTCCTTCCATTTCATTAACAAAAAATGTTTGGCTATTGTATAATTAGATATATGAGCTTACCACCTACATTTAACATAACCACTACACAGCAGCTTGATGGAAAACAGAGAAGGGTTTTAGCATGTGTGCGTTTACGGTGGTTCGGTAGTCGGCTATAAAGAAAATTCAGCTAGACATTATACAGCTGTCTTCCTCCTGCCTTTACCATTGTTTGAAGAGGTCCTCTAATCCAGGAAAAAAATATACAGACCTATAATTGAGCATCATGAAATGTTTGATGAAGTATGGGAGGTTTTGTTAACATACAAAGCACACGTGTGCACGGCATTTACACATGTTATCGGTTGTTAATGCCTATAATTAACATTTTACAGTGTGTTACTACATCGGGCATTTATACCCGGCGTGCTGGAGAGATCGTTAGTTACCTAGCGACTGACATTAAATTCAACTAGAAAAAGAAAATACATCAATGAGTATATTTATTTTCCATTTTATAGAATGTTTGACACATAAGAGCGCAAACTCTGTCTCTCCTCTCGCTCCCCTCTCTCCCTCTGAGAAGTATGACCCGTTGATGATATTATATAAAAAATTAAACTGTCCATCATCATGGTTATCTTGCCATCTTAAGTGGCTGACCCTGTTACCACACAGGCTTGAGTTTCAGGGCAATGCAATCCTATACATGCCACGGTAACTCTCCTCAGTGCTGTCATTTTGTCTGTTCCCTTTCACATCCCTTGCAACAGGTTTCCACCGAAGGCCAAGATTGCTCTCAGTAAAGAGGTATGTGTTGCTGCTTTACCTACATTAGCAGAAAGCTGCAGCCATTATTGTTACTGAAAGGAACTCAAATATTAAACTGGACATGTATTTTAAAGGGAAACTTAACTTTGGAGTTAATTCAAAAACAGAATAAGGATGTTTTATAAATGATATGGTACCAATAAGTGATGGTTGCTTTGTTTGCAGCTGACCTAGTTGCTTGACACCAGTGCATTGCTGATGGACAGCAACACCTCTAGGTGTGTCTGTGATGTCAAAAAGCTGACTGAGATCATGCTGGAGCCAAAAGAAAGAAAGAAAGAAAGAAAAGGAGTGGAGGAGAGTGATCTGATGCGCAGAGATAAAGTCAGCAGGGGACAGAGTTTTAATGAAGCCTGCCTCTCAATGGAGTAAAGGCTAGATGTTCTCTTCAGTGGGGCTGTAAAGTGATCCAGGTCTGATATTTCCCGGCCCTGTGACAGAATTATTAAAAGCTCATCCTCTTAATGCAGCATCCACAGTGTCATCTTTCACAGGTCCGAGACACTCGCACAACAGGACTGCCCTTTTTTTTCCACATGTAAAATGGCACTGAATAAACAAGCACCCAATTCAGCATTACCGGCAGAGACTAGTGATTGTAAACCGAAGCCTCTCACTGCAACTAGGAACACGACTTGCGCCCAGCCACTCTTAATACTCTTTTCTATCTGTCAAAGTTAGATTTCAGTATTATGTATATGAGCCCTAATTCCCTGTCATTAGTGATACTAATTGCATTATAGTGGTCATCAGTTGCAAAAATGATCTCAGAGTGGTGTCCATTTTTAAGGCAATTTTGATACTAAATGGATTTTGCCTCTTTGTGCATGGGAGCAAGCCCCCTCAAGCCTGTACTAATTACATCCATAATCAAATGCGTTCTGTGGCTCCTTGTTAATGACATTGATCTTTTGGAATATCCAAGCCTATATTCTGTGAGATTATTGGATAAAGTGCAGGGCGAAGTCTGCGTGACCTCGGGAAGAAGACGTCGTTGGAGACATAAGTGGGTATTAAATGGATATAATTGACAGTGACCCTTCCTGGCACTCTGCACTGCTGAGGCCCCTGGTCTATGGATCATACAGCAGAGGGGGTGAATTAGCATTGGTTAGAAATGGGAAAATTAAAATTAAGAAAAGGGAGACGCTCCGAGAGATGGATCACTGTTGAGCCACTGGGCTTATCAGCTGATGTCGGCCACAGAGGTAATGGTCAGGCTTCACCGATGAGGCAAAATCCATCGTTTAGAAACTTCTGCTCTCAATTTCGCACTAAAAGCTTCCTCAGCTTCTTATGCTTGGCTGCATGAATGAGCTTTCTCTTCATTTATGTTTGCATCAGCAACCACATATGCATCATGGGTGGGCACAGGCTACGTTTTTGCTATTGATCGCTCAAAGGTCACGACCTTACAGCTCTAATTCATTGTGATGATATAGACAAATGATTTAAAGCGAGGTGAATCCATCTTTATGACATACAGTATAATTTGAGTTTTCAGTTTCACAATACAAATGCTAATTGCGCCATGTACCATATAATATATTACACTATATAATTGTAGAGTTTAGCGTTTCGATTTCTCTGACACTGACCTTCCTTTACAAGTCTATCTGGCAACCGCTCCACCCCTGCACAGGTGGGTCCCATTGTGGCATGTGTGTGCTGTTTGGTTTTCTGCTGTACTGTTGGCATGATGAGGGTAATTGGAGTGTTGGTCTGGTGAATCAGTGCCAGCCTGGGTGGGCAGATTGCATATGATGATCATGTTCTGACCAGATGGCTAGCTGGCACAAGGGCTTAGACTGGAAGGATGTGTATATGTACGTTCATTTGTGTGTGTGTGTGCCGGGGAAGGTTTAGTGGGTGAAAACAGCAAATCATTGCGTTTGCTCATTTTGATACATATCTTTAAATTTTACTTATATAAAGCCACGCACACCAGGCCTCACAAGAGTAGGTTGGATGAAGTTTTTTTTTTTCTTAAGCAACACCTACAAACAGATTCTAAGATTTTGGCGACTCCATCAGTTTTTCTGAACTAAAGTTTAGTTTTCAGTCTGAACCGTCCTGTTTTTGTGTCAAACGCTGCCACGCTTTCAGTATTTGACGCAAGAAATCTGACAGACTGTCCTTTGGCAGTAATGCTGTAGCATACCAGTTTATGAAATTAGTAAAACCTCCAACTCAACACATACGGGCACTTCTTAAGGACCTCTTGGTGTATAAGTAAACACAGTAGGGTGCTGTAGGCATCATTTTTTAACATGCGGGTTTAATGTTTGCAGCAGTGCATTTTATCCCAAGCCACAATTTTTCTTTCACTTAACCAAGTAGTTTTTGGTGCCCAAACCCATCTGGCAAGTAAAAGTAAAAATAAAAAGGGAGCGAAAAAGGAAAATAATTGAAATGAAAAAAAGAAAAAAGAATCAAGTGAATATACAAACACAAAGCTTCTAAAGAGGACATTGTCACGATGTCCTGGCTGAAAACTTGTGACTGCTAGTGTCACCCATCCAGCCTCTAATGTAGGCACTGCCACTCTTTTAAAACTGGACAGATTTCCACAGCTGGTGGATCAACAAGGCCTATTTCTCTGCTAATGCAGATTCACTAGAACCAAAATCAGGACCAGCATCTGTCATTCGTGTACAGAAAATACTTGAAAATAAAAACTTTATATAGTTTAATACAATAAGAAAAACCTTTTTGCAAACTTCAAAATGTAAGTCTGCATTTCATTAGTGAATTAGTGAACTTTTGTGAGTTTTTTATTTCTCTGTCTCCTAAGCATTTTCAGATGGCAGTTGTAACGGAGAACCATAGATCTCTGCTATGCAAGTTATCAGTTCTAGACAGATTGTTTTATAAAGTTTACCTTTTATTTACTCAGATTTTTATTGTTAAAAAATTGTCATCAGTATAATTTTTTTACATTTTCAGATATTATTGACACGCTGAATACTGATGCTCTCTGACAAATCATTATTTTCATTGCCTTAATATTTATTAAGGCAGTTATTTCAGCTTCACTAATTTTTTTAACATTGAGAAACATTAAATAGCTACTTGTTATAACACACACCAACTAATGTGCCTGTGATGTTAACTGAGTTAAAACGTGTTTCATAAATCCATCGTGGAGCACTCTTATTAACAAGACTCTTATTAAAAGACGTGTTTACGATTTAAAAATGAAATGATGGGATAGAAAGCTTAAAAATCAGAAAAGCATAACAAGGTGCACAAGGGCAATTTTATTTCTTGAAAACATGTGGTAGAATTTAGATTTCTCCCCTCCGTATCAAAACAGTGGACCACTAGCAGACCACTTTGCGGTGGCCAGTCTCATGTTCTTGTGTAAAATCCAAGCCACTTGGAAATGTATTACTTTGGAAGATGACAAATGGCTCCGGCAAAGTTTTGCACATGTGGTCGGATAAAGTTTATCTTTAGGGCATGTGCAGCTGCCAGCAGTGCTTCCAGAAAACTTTAATCTCTCCTTTCAGAAGCTCACTTCCTATTTCTGCGCAGGGGACTTGACGGGAGGCAGACTGGGGGTGTTTTGACACCCGTCTGAGGAAACGATTGCAGTGAGTGGGCCTGCTGCTGCCGCTGCTGTAGCAGTGCAGTCTGTCTACTGTGGTTCCCGCTGGCTGTTTCCCTGTAACTTAGCACCCTGGCTACTTAATTAGCGCTTTAGGTTAGGGGGAGAAAAAAAAAAGAGTATCCAGTCAGAGAAGAGTGTTTCAGCTAGTCAGTCAGCCATGTGGCTAACCAACCACAGAGAGGTGCTTTTATTGAAAACAATCTATCAGTGAGATCTGATGAAGTGATGATAAATGATTAACCAAAAGGGTACATGATAAGTGCCTTATTAAATATTACCTACATGTGATCCACGTGCAGCCAGATACTGCGGCGCGCTCAGCCCCACACGTCCACGGGAGTAGATGTCATTACAGTGATGCTGTACTGCTGCACAGCAAACAAATAAATTAAAAAAAAGCATGGAGCAAAGCAAACTGGCAACAGTAAACACTATTGATGTGGCCGGCAGATTTCATTACAACACTCTGCTGTTTCAACTAATGACTAACTTCTTCAGCAAAATCTAACGATGTGGAAGCAGCAGAGAGAGGGAAGGAGAGAGGGAAGGAGAAAGAAGTGAGGGAGGGAGGGAGCATTGCTGGTGTTGCTGTCAGTAGGGGGCTCAGGCCAAGTGGGAAAACGTCAGCACTGTCAATGGGAAGGAGGGCTTGATGTTGCAATGATAGGCCTTTGTAATGGGCACTTTGAAAGAACAATCAGTGCCTTCTGTGAATCATATAGCCGGGCATGTAATTCATGTTTGCGTCTGTGAATTTGTGCCAAAGCATGAGAACAAAAACTATTTGTAGTCTGAGGAAACTAAGCTAAAGGTTATGCACGTCCTTTTATGAGTCGCAGCATCGTGGCTCATAGCATGACTCACAGCAGATCTCCATGTATTGTGGTACTAATGTTTCATTTTTTTTGGCTTCCTTTCAGACTCTCTATTTTTATGCAAAGAATTTCCTGTTACATGACTTTGTTGTTTTACTGTCAAATATGTTGTTGCAGGCCCACCCTGGGAAGCACTTCATGTGTATTTACAGTATTGTAATATATTATATTGGGAACATTTTGAGCCTGTCCTGGTGGCTATTAAAAATAACCACCTGTAGGCTTGCCTGGAAATAATGATAGGTCAGTGCTGATCTAACATCATAGGTTACATGAAGTGTTAATCTTACTCTTTCTGTGGTAAAAGTTCATATTTTGGAAATAAACAACAAAACTGCTTCAGCTGTTGGCAGATTGTAGGTGTTTATTGATTGATTGATTTCTTTTAATCCTTTCTTTATGGTCGCCCTGAGAGGTCAATTGCAATGCAACTTAAGAAAACACCAGCAAATAGGAAAATGCTGCAAAGGCATGCAAAACACAAAGGAAATTGAATAAAACACAAATCTCACAAAACACAACGGAAGCGTTTTAAGGAGATGCTAATCTGACAGAACAGCTGCGGAAGTGACAGAAACAAAAACATGCAAACGATTGCACTGAGACATGCTTAAAGGAAGCGGAGGATTCACGTGTGCGCTTTAAATCACATGGTTCATATAATACTGTAGATACATTCTTGCTATTAGCTGTTTACTGTTAGCTTGTCACTTCCGTCACGTTATTGTTTCCCCTGCTTTTGCAGTATTTTCCTATTTGCTGGTGTTTTGCAGCGTTTGACCTCTCAGCGGTACAGCATTTATTTTACCAGGAAGTGAAACTCTTGAGATTAGCAATAGCTTAAATAGCCAGCCATACTAACCAGTTGGAGTTGTGACCAAAAGTAACAGATAAATATTTGAAATAGGAACACACAAAACAGTAAAATTGTTTAGGTGAACCGTTAAAGAGGTCATGGAAAATGGCAGTGATTTTATGTAGACACAGTACGTGGTTCAAATATCCAGTTTCTGCCATTACAGATATTGCAATGTATTGTAGTGAAAAAGAATTTAACTGCCATGTACAAACTGACATGAATACATTCTATCTGTATGAAAATATTGTTGCTTTAGTGCTGCATATCAGCTCAGTTCAAGTCAGAATGTCTGAAGCTGTACTTGTACTTCATGTGGCCTGGCTGCGTTTCATAAGCAAGTCAAAACAGTTAATGATGCAAAATATCTGACATCAAATAAAAGGAAGACAGATGCTTCCTCTCTTCCCCTGTCTCAGTGGTTTTGGCCACAAAGAATGGATAAGACTGCCTAAAACCCCTTCTCCTCCTACCAGATTAAAAATTAATACAATATATTGAATTGGAGCGAAAATCCCAAAATGTATGCAACTTGATCAAGTGGGGATTAAAAGTGTCATTGTGCTTGTCAATAAGGGCCGGTGGCAGCGTGGCAGTATCACATTGACTGCTGCGTATTAATACTTAGTGTCCTATTGGGCCATCAGCTGATTGTTTGGAATGTAAATGATGCTGCTGATGGCTCCAGTGACTGATGGCTTAAATTCCAATTAATCAATTGCTTCATCAGTTTCCCTAATTCAGATCAAATATCTCCTGAGTGCACACTCTTCTTTCAGTGGTATTAGAAGAAATAAATGCTCTGGAAGTAATTTTCATCAATCTCGTGTACATGCCAATATCCTTCACAAGCCTGGTCCAGGTTGAGGACTTAATGTCTTAAGTGTGTGTGTGTGTGTGTAAGAGAGCGAGAGAGAGGAATTTGCATAATGGAAAGGAATGTAAGGAATTAAAATAGGGCTGCATATTTGTGTGAACTTATTTACTTTATTGCGTTTAGCTAAGCTTATAGTTTGTATCTGCCAAAACTGCGTAAACAACTAAAGTTAAACGTTTTTGATATTCCAGCTCTGCTACATTTGTGAACTCTTTGATTTTATATTTTCCACATAAGAATTTTGATTAATTTGTTCTTTTGGGCATTCAATCCTGATCAGCAGCAGAGTATGCACCCATGATGGCTGATATTCTACTCTTCCATAAAGTAGTTATGACAGTCATGAGATCCCTCATTTAAGCAAATCAGCGACCCGCATTAAATGAACCTGATGTGAGCAGGTCTTTTGTACCGCAGGACTATACATATCGCTGCATCTCAAAACCCAAGCTGCCACAGAAGGCCTCACTGTACGATAAGCCTTGTCAATTAAATCAACTATTCATAAGTAGGCCGTAACAGGATATAGGCTGACAGATTTAATAATTCAGCTTTGTTCAGGCTTAACTGGTATTAGTTTGTAGCTAATGGTTGCCTTTGTAAAAAATTAATTGAAGACAATGCCGGAGTGAGAAGATGGACATAATTACGCCTACTTGATTTACTTTAGCCCTCCCCCCCTGAAATTTGAAAGTGAGTTCTGAAGAGTCCTCAACTGTTTAAGCATGCAGAAGCAAAGGTACTGTAATTTGATTTATGAATTTGATCCCACCCACCCTCTAATTTAATTCATCAATGTTTCAGAAGGAGCAATTATGCATTGTGCTACAGCTCTTCATAGCTCCATTATCCAGCCTCAATATCTTTGTCAGAGGGTGTGTAATGGTATTGCTAAATATTCCATAATAGCCAGACGGGGCCTTGTCCCTCACACCTATTATTAGTGTGTCCTTCTCCTCAAATTTAACTGCTTTTTTGAATAATAGCTTATGACAATAGCAGATAACATGGAAAGTTTCAGGGGTTAGTCTCCACTCCAAAGCTGGGATGTTTTTTTTTAAAGCTTGAATTTGTATTTTTTTCTGATCTGTTGTTTCATATTAAGAAAAAAAAAGCCATTTGCCAAACTAAAAGCCTTGTTTGATGTGGCTTCTGTTTGCTGGTGTATGAGCTGTAGTGCGAATGCATCCATTTCACATAGAGTTTTAATTTGCACATAATGGAATAATGGCAGCCAAAGTGTTTTTAATCTAATTAAAAATAAACTCCTGCACATAATTCCTTGTGACGAAAATTAAAACATTTTTGCTAGAATGGCTCTATTCATTCAGTCAGTCATTTCCATTTATTTGAGAGTGTTTCTGCGTTTGCTTGGTCTCTTTGCATCACTTCTAATTCTCAATTGTGAGAAAAATAGGCGCTTAAACACTGTTTTGTTCGCACTCCGCCGTGTGAATTATCTGGGCATGAGCGTATGTCCGACATGAAGTAGCCATCAAGAGCTCTGAGAGCAAGCTGCAGCGCAAACGCCCGGCCCTCTGCACACGGCCATCCCCCGCCCCAGCCGCCCCCACTACCCCTCGACAAATGCTCAGCGGTCATGAACTACATCGATCTGAGGTATAATTCTCTATGAAATTGATGGATGAGGGCAGCCATTGACAGAAAGGGTAAAGACCACTTTGAGATGTCCCCTGTGAATAAGTATGATGGAAAATAGATTGTTGAAGAAGATTTATGTTTGTTCTCCAATGCCACAAGAGAGGGCTATCCCCCACCCAGTGGAGTTCTGACAAATCTAACATCTCGCTGTGGTCCGATTGAACTCAGTGGTGTTATTCAGCTGCCAACAGAGACAATTAGCTTATTCGCAAGATGCAAAGGAGAGACAAAAGCAGTATTCTTTTCAGAGCAATGTCATCATTACAGTTATGACAGGTGATGCAGGCACATATCATACTGAGGTTGACCCTCAATAAAAATATCTGAATAATTATATTTCCAAAAAATTTTTTTTATTGTTCATTAAATATCATATGTTGCTTTGGTAATACTGAACAAGTACAAGCACAGTTCAGGGAAAATTTCTAAGAATAATGTAATACAGAGTTGGTAAAACTAAAGAAGAATATGCGTTTTGCATGTAAATTTACTTATTTTCAAGTGAGCAAATATTCCAGCCACACTATATGTTTGAATGAAGGGGGATTTGGGAAAAAAAAGTGAAATACATGGAGGGAAATACAATTTTTTTTGTCCTATAAGGTATATTTAAATTATTCATGGCTGAAAAGAGAATCAGTCATGTGACTGCACAAATGTAACTGCATGTTAAAAAGTTTAAAACTATTACTCAGTTGTTTCTACAAAGTTAAGTGCATGTGCAGTCCAGTGTGCAAACAGTTTAGAAAAAAAGCTCAGCTAATCCCACATATCAAGTTTATGAGTGCATCGTTTAGTCATCTGAAATTTGTTATTTCGGAAAACATCTGATAGTTGTTTATATATTTGTCAAGTTAACCAAAGCCACTGCTTTTATGTAGTTGAAATGTCTCAGTATTATATCTACATCTGTTCATGGACATTCATTTTTGTTCTATTGGTTGGTGCATCCATACAATAGAAGCAGTAGCATCTGACAGCAGGTCATGAAATGGTTATAAAACTCTATATTTTGCTTAGTTATATGGACACAAATTGTAATGCTTTCACTTTACAACACAGTCTACATCAGGAGGCAAGCATGTGGTAGAAGTCAAACGACTACAGGCTGAGAGATTAAAGCTCAGTTTCCTATGTTGCTCATCACCTGAGTCCCATTTGAATATGACTCAGCTCAGACTCAGCTTTTAAGTCAAGATGAGTCTGTTTCTTGTTCTTTCCATGATTCTATTTAGTATGTCTTCTGCTTTGACTGTGTTATTGTACAGTACTTTGGTCAACAACTGTTGTTTTTAAAAGTGCTATATAAATGAATAAACTTGAAACTAAACTTGACCTGGAAAGAAATAAATTAATTGTAAAAAAGCTAATTATGTCCTCATATATGAACAAATAAAATCTATTTTGTCACAGTTCAAACAACAGAAGCCAGGTGCTGAGGGCCATCGCATTCCAAATCAATGAGACCTGCCAGACTTGCCAAGAACTGACGAAATAACAAGCAAAGTAAACATGCAAATGTATTTAGAGCGTCATGTACTGCACTCCTCGAAAGTAATTATAAATTAAGAGCACATATCGTTTCTTTATACAGTACTTGTATACCAGTTTCTGCACACAGGGTTTTCCAGTTTGTATTCTACCGCCCATACTGTTTTCCACTGAGCTGAGAGGCATTCACCAGCTGAACTTAGTGAATGTGTGTACAGTATGTCTAGCTTCTGTCCTGGCTCCTCTGTGGTGTAGTATTGTTCGGCTGCCAGCAATGTAATCAGATAATACCACTGAGAGGTCAAAAGCACTGCAAGCTTTAGCTTCAGATTTCTGTCACCTTTTACGAAAAACAACCAAAAGAGTCATAAGTGTACTTTGAAATTTTCTTTTCCAACTTTGAAAATAGAAAGTTTGTTTTAAATTGTGCATTGTCACACATTTATAGAGTGTTATAATCTTGGAAGATGCTTTTTCTTATTATTATCTTTTTTCTAAATACAAGCATGGATGATTGGACAGAAAGGCTGTTTTTCTCAGTTAGTTTGCTCGTGATGTTGCCCTCTCGAAGGAATTACGACAGCTGGGAAGGATGGATGGATGACATTCGTATTTCACCGATTTCACACTCCCATCATCCTGTTTTTATTTATTTACCTATTAATTTGTAATACGTTACCTACTGGCAAACTCAATTTGGTGAACACAACCTATAGCCTAAATCACTGTTGTGTTGTCTAACCCCAGGACTACTGCATGTGTGTCTCTGATGCAGTTTTGTTTTGTCCATTACACAGCTTCAGATCACACTTGGAGTATTTCAGAAATAGGTCTTTTATTGGAAACTGATTGGATTCTCGATGCCATTCCTGCATCTGACTGCCTTCTTTCTCCATCTGCTCTGAAAATATGTAATCATCTTTTACCTCACTATACAAAAGAGTATGTAACGAGTAACCAAAGAAAATTCAAAAATAATGTATATAGATCATTTATACTGTAATATCAAATTCATTTGATTGCTTGTCAGAAGACATTAGCGCACCATGCTTTCCATAATTAACAAACAGTAAGATGGTCAGGGGGAAGTCAAGCAGAAGCATAATGTCCATATTTAACCTTTTAGTGGCACGATCAGCATCTTGTGTGGGCTCTGCTTGTAGCCCCTTCCCATGATGCTCTGCTGGTAGGGGTCCTCTCCTTGTGTAGGCTTTATTTACATGATCTTCTTATGGAAACATCACCTTTGGCTTCCCAGTGGGTTGAAACAGGATAAAACTAAAAGCAAAAAAAAACTCCCCCTACAAGCGATGTATCCAAAAAACTTGAGACCTCAGTGGGTCTCGCTTTCATCAGGTTGCCAGAGGGTAAAGAGGTCTCTACTTTGTTTATGTTTGAATTGGCAGCAGTTGCCAAGCATCATTTGTTGTGAGGAGAATATGGGGACAATGACGAGTTATCTTCCCTTTTTATTAAACTAGTTTGCTGGAATGAGGATGGAGAGCTACTGAAAGACCTTGAATGATAAAACGTACAAAATATTGACAGATAAATTGACCTTTTCGAACACACACAAAACCAGTTTCAATAATGCTTGACCTGTAATTACTGATGGGGTCAGTGCGGATGGCAAAAGGAAAGTGTGCCCTGACCAGTAATTCAGTGTATCGCAAAGAATAACAACAATGTGAACTAATGTGTTTGACTTTTTGGGGATCACTCGGACAAGCTATTAAAAAAAGAAACAACACCTCTTAACATAATTTCCTAAAGTTGTATGCCAAATATGTAAGCAAATAAATGCCAGTTACAACAACACTACCACACACTAGCAGCTTCTGGTTTCTAGCCACCTGGTGAGTGTGGATCCAGTTTTTTCTAGTTCACTGAAGTGGGTTTAAATGCACTTGTTGGTGCCTGAAGCAGCTGCAAGCTGATTTGATGGGAGAGGTGAGACTGAAAAGATGAGGGTTGTAAAACTAAAACACTTAGCAAAAACAAACAAACAAAAAAGAAATCACTAAAGTACTTCATAAATCTTATATTTGGGAATTTTCTTCTGATCTTCATATTTTTTGTGCTTATATGTTTATTACAATCACAAAGTGCTGCATCTTGAGAGCTGAGTTAGCATCAAAGTTTTATGAAGTGGCACAATAGAGCCTATAATTACAATAAAACATGATGATGTCTTTGAATTAGTCTACAGATTACTTACATTTATTAAATTGTATGCACCGTCGCACGATCCTCTATGAGCAGTACTTGGCAACTGTGGGAACAATGAACCCTCTTTTTTCAGGAAGGCTCAGAGAGGGGCAGCAGTCTGCTACCATAAAGACTGTACAAGAGCTGTCCCCAACCTTTTTTCCATCACGGACCGGTTTATGTCCGTGAATTCCACACCTGAGCAAACAACTCACAGACTGGTACTGGTCCGTGGCCCGGGGGTTGGTGACCGCTGCTGTACAAGACTGTAGGAATCTGCCTTCAGGTCACAATAACATTTAATGTTGGGTTGGGTTTAAAATCAGATTCAGAAGTAGAATAATGTGTGTCTAAAAGGGTGTGTGTGTGTGTGTGTGTGTGTGTGTGTGTGTGTGTGTGTGTGTGTGTGTGTGTGTAACCTGTCGTCTGTTTGATTTCATCCTGCTGAAAGATGGCAAGGACAGTGAGGATGTCTGGGTGGTGAAATAAGCTGTCAGACGCACCCATCATCTTATGCAAAGGTGTAACCAAAACCTTCATAAGACACCAGCACTAAAAAAAGAAAAGAAAAAAAACCCCAGAATGACTGCCCATATACCAAAGGACCTTTATATTCCACTTCGCGAACAGATGACACCGCTAAGATCTGTGTCGCAGAGTTTGTTGTCTTCCCCAAGCACTTAATGTGATCAGAGAATTAAAATTTCAGCGAGTCATTTAATGACAGCCCAGGCCAAAGGCAAGCAAAGCCAAGCTAGAGTTTCCTGTTCTGCAGTCATATCTCTGGCACCCAAAGCCCTCTCATTTTGTTTGCCGAGTACATTACAGCGCCCGTGAATGCTTCGCAAGCTTCACTATTTAATGTGATCAGATAGATTTATTATGGGCCATGAGGTCAACGGGATTTTCTGTAACTGGAGTCAGGTCCTACAACACTGTAAAGCAGAAACATTTACATTTAATTACTTTTATTGAGCCCCTCTTCATTTTACTTGTAATAAAACACTCCTGTCACTGAGTGCACATTATAATGGTATTCAAATAAAAGCCACAAACGCTGTCCTTGAACTGACAGATTGGGTTTGTGATATCTCTTTTTCACATCTTTGTATTAAAAGAGATGGCGAGAGTGCTCCAGGAGTCTTGTAAATATGTAAATACAGACATTACAGCAACGTTTTTGAGGATATTTTAACAGCTTAAGGCCAAGGATTAGCTGGCATCTCTGCTTTTCCTTTTTTTTCTTCTTTTTTTTTGTTCTTTGAAAATTTATCTGCTGTTCAAGTGAGCAAGAGGCTTCTCAGTTACACTTGAATGAATGGAGCATATCAAAGTAGCGACACTTTGATGAGCTTTTTATGTATTTCAAGGGATTAGTGTAGAGAGACTTGTAATGCTCATAAACAGCTCAAAAAATTGGATAATTTAGCAGTTTCACGCTCATTTATTTTCCCCTCTCCTTTATAATCCTATGCAGTCGGTTTGCATACTTTGGAAGTTGGCCAATATAGAAGTACAGCCGTGAGGTATCAGTGTCAGCAGCACTTTCGGCATGCATGTTAGCATGCGTGTGTCAGAATTTCTCCCTGTGTGCGTTTGTAAATTTGTGTCAGTGTCTGGACTCTAGATGCTTTGTCTCATTAATGAGAGGCGTTCAGGGCCTCCATGGAGGCCTGGGGAAGATAATATTCTCCTGTTTTGCTATGAAAGCTCTTCTGAACGTAACCGAAGAAACTCCCTCAAATGGCGAAGGGCTCGGTTGAATAATTCAGCATTTACAATCAATTCTGGCCCCACCTCATCTCTACACCTCCCCGGACCACAGGGCCTACAGGCTCATCATGGGAATGTTGACAATTCCCAGTACAATGCATTTCTGGCCCTGTGGCAACATGAGAGGCTGTGTGAGCATGGATATGTGTGAGTTTGCAACTTAGTGTGTTGAATAATTAAACTCCTCAAATGCTGTTTTATTGGAGAGTGAGAACATGTCATTTTTTTGTGTGTCCAGGCTAAAGGGATTTTTAAAGACTGAATGTACAGGAAACTATTAGAAAAATAGTTATCTAACTCATCTAACTCCATATTGTAACAGAGAAATGCATCCTTACTAGACTGCTGTTTACACATAACACATAACATCTGTACATTACATCTTCATACTTTACATAGTCTCTCAGAGTCACATGCTGTGCTACATAATCTAGGACCTTGTTGTCTGTACTGGTTATATTTCAAATGACAACCTTATGATTTCTAACACTTTACATAAAGCTACAAAACTTAACGAGATCATGTGATAATAATATATTTTTCACAGTCAGGTCTGTAGTTTATGGGATATATAATATCTTATAAACGTTTGTTTTTATTCTGATACATCTTAGGCACCTGAAGTTTCTTATCTATATCAGATATTGTGATGTTATCACGTTGTCTAGCAAATGACCCATTTGTTGTGTTTATTCACCTGTAACACCTTATAAAAAAAAACATTTTAATGTCCCAGCAATAACATGTAAATTATATTCACCAAACTTTTGTCATGCATGATATAATCTAACATCGCGTTGCCTAGCAACCACCTAAGGATGGACTAAAATCACAGACAAAATAATACTGCAGGATGGTCAAAAGTACTAGTGCAATAAAAACTGTGTAAATTTGTGCTGTATTGAATCTCAAATGTTAAAATGTTAAAGCATAACTTCTTTGACTTTAATTTGTCATTTTTACGGGTCTCTACAACACCAAAGTTTTGCAAGGAAAAAAGTTCTATATGTTGTTGTTTTTTGACACCTTATACCAAAATACTTCCAGGTTTGACAATAATTATAAATATAATAATAATAATAATAATAATAATAATAATAATAATAATAATAATATATAATCGACAGGCGGATTGGTGCTGCGGCTGCAGTGATGCAGACGCTGCTGCGGTCCGTCGTGGTGAAGAGGGAGCTGAGTGTAAGCGCGAAGCTCTCAATTTACCGGTCGATCTATGTCCCTACCTCACCTATGGCCACGAGCTGTGGGTAGTGACCGAAAAGAACGAGATCGCGGATACAAGCGGCAGGCGAAAGCTTCCTCCGAAGGGTGGCTGGCCTCTCCCTTAGAGATAGGGTGAGAAGTTCGGCCATCCGGGAGGGGCTCAGAGTAGAGCCGCTGCTCCTCCACATCGAAAGGAGCCAGTTGAGGTGGTTCGGGCATCTGACAAGGATGCCTCCTGGGCGCCTCCTGGGTGAGGTGTTCGGGCATGTCCCACCGGGAGGAGGCCCAGGGCAGGCCCAGGACACGCTGGAGAGATTATATCTCTCGGCTGGCCTGGGAGCATTTGGTGTTCCCCGGATAAGCTGGAGGAGGTGGCTGGGGAGAGGGAGGTCTGGGCTTCTCTGCTTAGGCTGCTGCCCCCGTGACCCGGCCTCGGATAAAGCGGATGAAGATGGATGGATGGATGGATAAATATAATATTTATGTCATAATTAATCACAATTATAATTATTGATAGTATTTTCCTTTTTCATGTGCCTATTTGCACATGTGAAATAATGGAGGACTGACTCTGAAATAATAATAATAATCACACTGCTATGTGATGGGTTCTTTAATACTTATAAATATATTTGTATATGCATAAAGCACACAATACATGTGCAATAGCCCGGAGCCAATGCATGCCAGCAGTGTATTGGTCTTGTAGGTGTCAGCTTTCCACAGGTATGATTCAGCTGTGACTTGGGAGGTGGTGACACTGGAGGTAGTGCAGCAGCTATATTCCCCTGTACAATAAACTGGAGTATAATAGTCCTGTGGATTACTTCAATTGCAGGTGATAACAGACAGGCAGTGGAGCGAACAGGCAGATACAGGACACCCACTCCTGTGTGGGAAGCTGTATGAATTATTTCTTGTTTGCCTGGTCTACTGTCTATGGGGGCTGGGGATGGGTCGAAGGTAACTTGTGTATTGGTGGTGCTATGACTATGACTCAGGTGACTTTACAGGTATTATAGAGCCAGCGGAGCGCAAAGCATAGCTAAGATTACTTTTATGAGTCACATTGGTGACTTTACACTCATCACTGAATTATTTAAAAGCTGTATTGGTTGTTTTTATTAATTAATTTATTTGTTTAGTTGCATCTGATTAACAATTTAGAGGATTTTTAACATTAATTATTCTTGTAATTATGCATGCTCAACCATCCAAGTAAGGAAAATCCAAAAACTTGATTCTCTTGATCTGGATGTAACACAATCAACTTTTTGGGATGAATTATTCTTGTATTTTCATGGGATGATTTTGCTGACGTAGAGCTTGGCTGCATCCACCATGTCACCATCTGTCAATTGCTTGCTGGGAAGTGTTGTGTGTTCGTGTGAGTGTCAGTCACAGATACCTTATCAAGCTTGAGGCCCTAGTTCTGCTCAGTGCAACGCAGTATGCTGGATTCTTTGTCAATGGCAGATTCATGGAGGAAGGTGATACCTGGTTTAAGCATGATTAAATTGACACCCCATAGAGTGTCTCAGATACGTTTTGTGCTCTTGATACTGTGGTGGCAGCTTATTCAACGCTGTCTCGCGTTCAGTCTCACCTGTCATGCTGACATCACTGCATTGCAATTACAGTGAGTGAGGGGGAGAATGCATTATGCCAGTGTTAGAGGAAGAAGATCAAGACAATATTATCTATTTGTCTCTCAACTTACTGCTTTTTTCTCTCCTCGTGCCCTTGATTTTTAGGAATACCTGCATTAAATCAACGCTCCATAGCCTTTTATCGATAAATTCAGGGCAGAAAACATGATAAGATCACTGCAGTTCCTTGAGATGCAAAATTAAACTAGAAAGAAAGCAAATGGTAGGGCCAAACAAAATAAAGAAATAACTGCAAAATATCAGTCTATTAAAGTTTTCTAAAAAATACTGTAGAGCTGTATATCCTAACTGCCTAACTAACTAATATCTATTCTGATGCATTTATCTGACACCAGCCTTTACAAGGTTGAAATTAAACTAATGCTCAAACATGACTTTACCTATAACCCAGTTTCATAGCGGGATAACCGCATAACCTCACTATATACTTTTATGGATACATTCACTTTTATTAAATGTATTTTTCTTCAAGCAAATTATTGCAGCTTTACTTTCAGAATTGCTGCTTTTATTTGGACGCACACGTCTCTTATTTTACTTTCAAAAGCATTTGATTTTCATGTGCCTTCATACAGTCGGGCCTACTGTATGCAGCTTTGCAAAAACTATTTGTCTGTATAGTAATAGGTAATTTCCAAAAGGCTAAAAGAGTAACTTCCTGAACATCTGCTCCCAAGATCAGAGCTCTCTCAGACTATTTTGGTGTTTGCAGTTGCTCAGAGATTTTGGAGTTCATGCTCCTTGGTGTATTTATTATTTACATAATTCAGATACAGACAGTATTTATTTTCACTTTGCTTTCTCAAATGTCCCACATATCTATGCAGGCACGTGGTTCCCTTCAATGTGACTGCTTGATGCCATTGGCTTTTTGGGTACTTTTTGCCCAAGTTATTTTAATGCAATTTATTATACATTTTAGTGGTGTAAAATGGTTAGGATACGTGAGGGAACTTCTAAGAGCAGACAGATGTCAGATGTGCATGTATGTGTCCGTGTGTTTGAGAGAGAGAGAGCAGTAGAGAGTGAGCGAGTGGAGGGGAGAAACAAAGAGGAGCTTTGTTTATGGTCGTCTCTCTTGGCCACACGCAGGGCTTAGCAAGAGAGCATTTCCTGTACTGATTCATTCTCCACTCCATCATTTGTGTAAGTCACATCTCTGTTAACAAAAGAAATCAAATACGCCTGTGGCTGCATGCTTCCATTATTTTTTACCGGCATTCTCATGTTCACACATTAATGTAGTCACACCAGTTACTGTATTAATCACGAGTACCAAGCAGCACGGAACACTTTCTGAAAACTAAACCTGGTCCTGTCCCCAAGTATCCTGATATTAGACGGTATTGTCAACCTGTTACAATTTGTTTCCATCTGAAGGCTGACACTGCCTCTGTGGGGGAGAGAATTTGATCACTAGAGAGCTTAAAGTCAACACCAATGTGTAGCCATGGTAACACACTGGTTTTCCCAGGGATTTTAAAGTGGAGTCGAGTGAAGTTTAAAGAGTTCACCACATTCCTCTATTTATCGTTCAGTAGCTGTGTCTTGAAATTGTTTAAAACAAGCAATCGATAGAAATTTGAAATATAGTGCATCTGGAAAGTATTCACAGAGTGGTTCACTTGTTCAGCGTTTTACAGCCGTATTCCAAAATAGATTACATGGATTAACTTTTCTCATCAAAATACTCACAATATTCCATAATGATAAAGTGAAAAAAGTCTGAAATTCTTCCCAATATATTAAATAAAAACAACAACAACAACAACTAATATATAACATGCACATAAGTATTCACAGCCTTTGCAATGAGACTCACAACTGAGCTCAGGTATATCCTGTTTCCACTGATCATTTGTCAGTTGTTCCTACAACTTGATTAAAATCCACTTGTGGTAAATTAATTTGATTGGACATGATTTAGAAAGGCACACAGCTGTATGTATATAAGGTTCCATATTTGATAATTCATGTCAGATTTCAAAGCAAGGCATTAAGTCAAAGACCTCAAAGACAGGATTGTATTAAAGTAC
The DNA here is from genome assembly GCF_013358895.1 of Oreochromis aureus. Lineage (NCBI taxonomy): Eukaryota > Metazoa > Chordata > Actinopteri > Cichliformes > Cichlidae > Oreochromis > Oreochromis aureus. The sequence goes on from NC_052952.1 coordinate 13,022,719, forward strand.
AGATCTGGGAAAGGATACAGCAAAACATTTTAGAGCACTGAATGTCCCTCAGTGAGCTCCCATACATGGAAGAGTTTGGAACCACCAGGACTCTTCCTAGAGCTGGCCACCAAGTCACTAAGTGATTGGCGTAGAAGGGCGTCAGTCAAGGAGGTGACCTGCCTGAGAACTTGATGGTCAGTGTGACAGAGCTCCAGCGTTGCTCTGTAGAGAGAGAACAACCTTCCAGAAAGACAACCATTTCTGCAGCACTCCACTAATTAGGTCTCTATGGTAGAGTTGCCAGAGGAAAGCCACTTCTCATTAAAAGGCACCTGGAGTTTACCAAAAGTCACGTGAAGGACTTTCAGAGCATGAGAAATAAAATCTGATGGAACAAAGTTTCAACTCTATGGTCAGAAATCAGGCAGGGCTCATCACATACCCAATACCATCACTACAGTAAAGCATGGTGGTGGTATCATCATGCTGGGGGATGTTTTAGGGCGCAGTAACTGGAAGACTAGTCAGAGTAGAGGGAAAGATGAATGAATGAATGAAGATGAATGCCCAGAGACATTCTTGATGATAACTTGCTCCTGAGTGCTCTGGATTTCAAACTGGAGGTTCGTCATCCAACAAAGCAACAATCCTAAACACACAGCCAAGAGAGGGGCTTCAGGACCACTCTGTGAATATCCTTGAATAGCACAGACTTGAGGCTGTAATTGCTGCTAGAGGTGCTTCAACAAACTATTGAGCAAAGGCTGTGTGTTTGTACATGTTTGTCATGATTCTTTGTCTTTCACCCAGTGTTTTGTGTTTTTGGACTTTTGAATCCTTGTTTACTTATCATTGTTGTGATTTTGCGAAGTGATTTAGGTTCCTAGTCTCTGTTGGTATCGTTTAGTTTCCTTGTGTTTAGGAATTTTCTCTTAATTGCCTCTTGGGTAATTCTGATTACTTCAGGTTGTTTAGTTTACTCTTGTGTTTTCCTCTTGTCCCTCAGCCCTTTCTTTGTTTTATTATCTTTCTTATTAAGTCAGTCTCGTTGTCATGTCCCGCCAGTCGTAGTCTTCTGTGTTTCGTTCCTTAACGTTCGCCCGTTTGTCTCTCTCCCTCTGTGTGGTGTGTCCATGCTACTTCCTGTTTTATTTTGTTAGGCCTTGTCTCGTGTGCATTGTGTTTAGTTTTTGTCTCGTTACGTCTGTTCCTGCTGTCTTCCCATGTGTTTCCAATTCCCTAATCACTCCTTAGTGTATATATTGTCACAGTCTCTCCTTGTCCCTTGTCAGAGTCTCTTCTCATCTGTCCTCATCTCTCGCTAGTTCCATGTTTCCCAGTTTAAGTTAATTGTTCCATTTTGGTATTTCTTTTTGTACTCTCATGTTCAGCCTAAATCATTTTATGTTAACTTGTTCCTGTCTTTCCGTGTCATCTGCATTTGGATCCACACTCAGCCCCACACGAGCTGCAGCCCACAAATCTTCACAATGTTGTATTCTTGTATTTAAATTTTTCATAAATTTGCAAAACATTTTAAGCAAACTTTTTTAACTTTGTCATTTTGGGGGTATTATGGTGGAAAATGTGAGGTTAAAAGTGGAACAAGTGAAGCGCTGTGAATATTTTCCAGATGCACTGTATCTCTAGCATAATGTAGGGCTTGTCAGCATTTTTGTCTGTGGAATTATTCCCAACCATAAGCGCTGGCTAATCGCTAATCCTACTACTGTGCTCATTGGACCGATTATTTTTTTAATCAATAAATGGCTGTTTCATTATAAAGAGGCCAGACAAACAAGTGAACAGAATGAAAGGCCTGGACCCAGGCAAGTTAAAATACAAACGGCAATACACACGACTGACATCTTAGTTACATAATCAGTGTATAGCATATTTGAACAATTGCTTCTTCTTAACTGAAGAGCATATTTTGAGCGAATTTCAAGACACAATCATTAGGATGAGAGCTTGGTGGTTAATGTCATTTAGGGACCACTTATTATATACACTTATAGAATATAAAATGCACTATATAATGTAACAATTTTGTTGGGATTGTACTTATTTGAGGAGGTGGATGTGGGCATCTATGTGCACCATGGATAAGTAGTTGTACCACTTTTGTCATAACCACTTGGAGTCCACCTTAAGGACTCATGCAAAGTTAATATTATTGTAGTCAAGGGAAACAGAAAATTATAAAGCATGTGAATGGTCTGCAGAAAACCTCACATTCACCCTCTTATGAAAAAAAAACTTAAGGCAGACCTTTGCATCATCATGGACCTGTAAACCAGCACACCAAGAGCAGCAGTGACACATACCCATAACAACAGTATCACCTAAATCACGCTGGGGCTCCGTCTTGTAAAAGAGCCCTGCGTCAAAATGTAGATTTGAGTCATTTAGCTTATCTTAGTTTACAGTGAAATCAGATAGCACCCATTTATAAATCTCACTGTGTTTGGAAGTATTTTTCAATATTCAGCACAAGTTGAACTTTAGACCACACTTTGAATGTGTGGTCTCCTATTTGAGGGTGTACGTGTGTGTCTGTTTGTGTGTGGGGGATGAACTCATAATGTGTACTTGTAAGTAAAGCATTTTAAAACTAGATGAAATTAATTGTAAAAGTGATCAAAGTAGCAAAAAAAGTCAAAGGCTGTTAATTTATAATTTTCTAACAATTCTGTGGAAATTTACACACAAAAAAAGATTATATTTTAGCACTTACATGGTCTGCTCAGGGTCATTTCATGCAACTTATGTTTTCATGGGCTCCTCAGCTAAAATCCTTCTATTTTCATGAAGCTACACAGCTTTTTATGTTTATGACAGAGAATATTACTACTTACAAATCCCTTACTTGACACAGTATTGTTGACTATGTTATAATCAGTGTCTGCCAAAGAGTTTGATGGACACTGTGGGTAGGCGATCCCGGAGCTGAAGCTCATTTTGAGGACATCTAAATATGCTCATTTGTCGAGGGTGAAAGAGTAATAAAACATGCGGGCTGTTCCTTCACCAGAGCCTCGTTAAGCTTGGCTGTGCCTCTGTGTTTGGGCCCGGCAGGCGGTGTGTCGCAGCAGCATCTCTGTGTGTGGCCTCCTTGTTTTGTCATCATTTCTTATGTGTTTAGGAATTGTCCACAACAATCTGACCACAGTGTGTCATCTTGTGAGCTGAATGTGGAGAAAGTACACTTGTGACCCAGGTTCCTCCTGCTCCATTTAGATTTGAACATATGCAAACACGCAAATACAAAGATACACATGTATGTAAACACACACACACACACATGCACTGTGGTTTGCCGCTTCCTCCGCTGATTTTTTCTTTTTCTTTTTAAGCCATAAAGATATAATTGCTTTGGTTACATATGGAGGATGAGAAGTGCCACATGCAGAGAGCCGTGTCAACCGCTGTCCTCTGTGTTGCAGTTGTCCTCAAGCAATTGAGGGGAACACCTGAGCTGTTTTCCATGTGATGCCAGCAGCATGAGGGCGGGAGGGACCATGACATGGGCGGCTGTCTTGCTAATGGGACACTTAGACGTCTGGGTTTATGTCATTCAGTCCCAGCGCGCTGCATCCAATCGCCCCCCTATTGCAGGGATCCAGCTCCGCGACGATCGATCTGCGGCTGGCCTCCCCCACCCCGGCGGTCATGGCTCAGGCAACCGGAGCCGTCAGGGTCCTGAGGCATCCCTCTCACCGTCTACCTCCCCCAGCCCCGACTCGCGCACACACAAACACACACATAGCACTGTCCCACTGCCCCTGCAACTCCTGTCGTGACCTTGCTTTGCCTCTGGAGAGCCCAGCTGGAACACTTTGCAGTTGCATTCCGAGCACACGGACAGAAGCGTAACAACTCTCATGAAATGAGAGTAAGAAGGGGGACAAATTGATGTCAAAGTCATAAACATGCCTGTATGTATTCTGTGGATGGCTATAGGAGGAACAAAAAACATTCTGATGCTCAGTGGAAATAAAAGAAGGTAAATGATTGCAAATATGAGGAAAAACTCAATGATTTCTTACTGAAGAAAGTTTTAAAAAACAGCTTGTACCTATCATTCATTTAACTAAGTGTAAATGAATGATAGGTACAAGCTGTTACTGTTGTGTTCCCTCAAGACCACTGTCTTGGAGATATTTTGCCAAGAACTTCATTATGAATGTTTTGTGTGCCAGTGAATATTATCAAATACCTTCAATATAAATGTTGTCTCATTATGTTGTTAGGAGACATGGTTGAACGTATTATAAAGGGAAATGAACACACATCCGTCCCTGTATTGCTATGACAGGTCATCCATCACGACTCATATGTTCTCATGTTGCGGGGATCTTGGCCCTGTTGTGAACAACATGCCTATAACCTTATGAGTTGCCTGCCACCTCTTCCCATCATTGACATCTAATATTGATGCTGTCTCTTCTTAGCTAAGCTCGGGTAATGAAAGGGCTGATTTGAGATCAGGATGCTGATAGAGACGATAATCTGCATACGCTCTCTCGTGAAAATGGAGAAGGGCCCACTTGAAATAACCCTGTATGTCTGGTCGCTTAAACAGAAACAGCCAGATATCTTAAATGTCACTGGTGAGTTGATTCTTCAGTATCGCACCGACTCAAGGGTGATTTGGCATTGCTGGAAATATGGATACGAAAAAACATCCCAGATTTTCGCATGTATTTAAAAGTAAAATAGAGTGAATTAACTGTACTGATATAATATTTACCAGGTATCAAACAAATTTAAATAGATGTCTGTAAATATTTATCATATGAATTTGAACCCTTTTATGTCCCTGCTTCACTCTCTCTTTCCCTCTGTCTCTCACGCATACACATAGATGCAGCAAACAGACAGCACTGACAAAACACACTCTGAAATACAGGATGTGAATCTTCTGATGTTCTAATAGCCAAAGTTTGTTTTTGTCTACATGCAATACCAAAAAGTTACAAAAAAAAATCAGAAGAAGCATTTGCAATCATGCTATTGCAATGACGCCGTTGTTTAGAAAAATCAAAACGTGCACAGAGAGTGCACCGAGTGGTGGGACGGGGCTTGTTTGCAGTTTGCTTGCATTCTAATAACTCTTTTATGCAAAGCTTTACTGAAGCACTGTGTGTGGTCCACTTCGGTCCGATCTGCCGAGCGGATGGCCACGGTGGCCGCGTTGTTGTCTTTTTGACTTCATTTTTCAACATTGGCCAGTGTTGCTTATAATAAAACCAGATTATGAAAACATTTTGGAGTCCTGACATGCACTGACAAATTCAAACATCAACAAGGAGATATGACAAAAAAGGGCACCCAAAAGCACTCTGCCAATGTTCGTGTAAACAGCATTAGTAAATTAATTGAAGGTTATTGTGACACTTTCTGTCTATATTTCATCATTCTATTTTCAGGTTTGCTCTATAAACAGCTGGAATTCCAGGGAGTGAGTCTAGGTGGGGGATTTCGGGTTATTCTAGTCTCTTCGTGATCCTGCACAGTACACCACCCACAGCAGCAGAATCACATTTCTACTTTTTTACTACATGGACATTTTAGGATTGAGCAAGATTTCAGGATTTTGGAAGAAGATTAAATAGTAATTAAGTTTGTTTTTAGATCCACCTGTTGAAACCTCCATCAACACTACCGAGCGATTACATTCAGTCTCTACACAGATTGAGTGCTGCAAACCCTTCTTCACTCCGCACACAAATGGCTCGCGCATCCCTCGTATGTTGCAGATCGGGCCTCTAACCTGCCCACGACTGCGTCTCCAGAGAAATATCACACGGTTGTGGGTGCTAATCATGTCGAGTGGTTTAGTCTTCATAAACACAGCGTAAAAATTGGACCACACGAACAATCTGGTAATTCAGTAGCGGTCGGCGGACGCTGCTGCTATTCCATTTCAGTGTGGATTATGAATGCATGTGCAAAGCCGTTGCCCTCTTAATGATGGCCCTGTGATATTACAGCTGCTCACAATTAGCCAGGACTCCCCCCCGGCGGCCAGAGCTCCCCTACGTAAATAAACGGTGGGACGAGGGAGGCTGAGCACAGTAAGCGCTGAAACAACATGGTTGATTTGGACATCTGGTGTGGTAATAGAAATGTCTCTTCCACACTTTGACGTAATGAATAGGGATCAGAGTCTTGGTTTAAGGACGACTTGTGTGGATGATGGAGACACGGCATGCTTCATACATCACTGGTTATTCTCATGTCGAGGGTGCGGTGGGGAGGGCTAGTCCAGGACAGAGAAAGATGTAGGAAGCTGTTTTGCTGACTGCTATAGTAGTGAAATGAAATAAAATGAACATAATTTTAAAGGGGGGGGAAACATGGCAAAACAATAAATAGAACGGGCAAATTTCCGACACTGCTGAGAACCATGGCATCTGGTAGAAAACCTGTTACTGAGGTAAATTATATATATATATATATATATGTTTAAATCAATATAAGTGAGTCTTTAAAAAGACAGTTTAGTCTTTTTAAAGTAAGTAAGTTTCTGAAACAACAATAATGGGTTACTCTAGAAATTCCTAGAAATGATGGCTGGAAATAAGTAAACAAAAACTTGTCCAGTAAAAGCAAAGATATTGTAACTTAATCCCCAGAATGGGCCATGGCTCTCCCATGCTACACTTTCTATTATTCCAGTTTGATTGGATGTTTTAGCTGACCATATTCCCATTAAATGAATGACACTATAATTACAAGCATGAGAGTCATCCATGCTCTGACTTTTTTTCCACTTTGTGAAAAGAACTACTTGAAATATTGTCAAAATGTTAATAAAATGTCTGCGAGGCCTCTCTTACTGTTTAAATTTAAAGGAGTTGCTCCAAATCTGTGATCAGAAAATTAATGTGGGGTGTGGATAACTAATGTTGTCTTAAAACACCTTTCTATATCACCGATTTTATCAAAAACTATGAAGCTTCACGTCTGATCTGAGGTAACCTCGCAGACTTGAGAAAAAAGGCTCTTGGAGTGCTACAGAAGGCATTATGTCACTGGCACTTGTCGTAACAAGTAATCTGATCTCTGTGTCTAAAATCAGTAGAGTGCGTCTTTGAGCAACCAAATGTTGGTCAGCGTTCAGCATGGAAATGGATATGTAATGTAATGTGCTGGTGTTCATTAAGTCTGATGAGTGCCCTTCTACATTGTAATAGTTGTATAATGGCACAAAAGTAGAAGTCCATTCTACAGGACCAAGAGTACCCCAGGGTGCAACCAGTGTTCCCTCATGATGTGCCCATTTTGTACCTCTGTATACTGTGAATAAAACTGCATATAATCCAGATTGAGACTAACACAGAAATTTTTATCCACGCAGTTTGATTTTGAACATTTTGTCTTTTGGTTTTTAAAAACTCCATTTTCAAATGGACATAAATATTTGCCAAGTATAGTTATTTCTGTTTTGTATCTTCCTGATTAGTTATGTCATATACATCTGACCCTCAACTGGGTCACTGGAGCCTAAGCAGTTAGCCAAAGTCTCTCTCCTTCAGACTGGTGATCAGTAATCAATCTGCTTTGATACATAGTTTTGTAACCTTGACTTTCAAGATAAAGTTGCACCTATCCATTGGAAAGGTCAGGAGTAGATGTTAATTAACCAAGAGGGAAATGAACTAATGGGGGTTTTCGAGTGGCATTTAACGAGACACCTAATCTCTTGGAAAGAACAGGGACAGTATCACATTTTTTATTTGGTGTACAGTTCTCATGCACAGTGATGGCAGACATGCAGGTGTTGAACATTTGTGATGGTAAAATTTTAGGCAATATAATAATATTAACACTCCAGTGTTATAACAATAGCTCTATTGCGTCCTGGGTTCGACTCATGGTATAGAATGGGCACTAGATTATATCTTGGTCATTAGTGCCTAGGTTGTGCCATCTGATCAGTTTCACTGTGTGACACAAAGTTAAGGTGTGAGCAGTGGTGTGGTTAGTTCGAAGTGAGACTTGGTCAGAGTGTTGTTATGCCTCCTATCCTTGGTAAACTGACACTCTTGAAAAGTAGAACATGATACGTGAAGAAGCCCTCTAACAAAATTGCTATTTTTATTATTTTATCAAGTGATCCTACAAGGCTTTCACTTTGCTTCACTGTTTGGTTGGCTTTAGGCATTCAGTTAGGGCTTGGAAAATGCCCTGAGTGCCTTGGTTAAATAACCATTTTTCACTTAAGACGCGTGACGACTTCCACTCTATCTACAGGTGCTCTAATTTATATGGTTGCTAGGTGTTTAACTAACTTATGTTGGGGAAGGACACCAACAAGCACAACTATGTTACTGGTGTTGTGATATATGATATCTCATCATCTTATATCATATGCCTAACCTTGCAAAATGTAAAATTTTATATACATAATAAAATAAATTCTGATACATCAAATTTTTCTCACAAAGTGCAGTACATTTTCCCTCAATGATACGACTTAAAATAAAGTGCTCTACTACTGGAATGAAATACAAATATATAACTAAAAATGAGTTGCTACAAACCAACCTTTACCTAATGTATGTTAGCTTACCAAACACATGCATTTGCAGATTTATAGAAGAAACAAATGTGAGGTGCTTACATCATTTTCTATTATGCTTATAAATTAAACAGTTAACATCAAACATTTTCTCTTTTTCAGCAATCTCTGTAACTTTCTTCGTACCTGCTTTGATCCTTTGCTCATATTTAGGTGGCTAGCTTGTGGCTATGGCTAGCTTTAGCCACTTTGTATTTGTTAGCTTCTTTAAAGCATCCAGCTGGATGGAAGTGTGACTCAAGTGTCTGACTGGGTTTGTCGTTATGCACATTTCTTTGAGGTAGTCCCGCCTATGGTTTTACTTTGACGAACTTTGTGTCTTTACTTATAGTGAAGCATTCCATTGCTAGCAACAACGTAGCGTGTCTGTTTGCCTGTATGTTAGTGTACATGCATAAAGTGAACTGGCTTGTAACTGGACATTGAAGAACTGTAATGTAATCGGACATGTAATAGGACAGTAACACTCATGTACATAAGTCACCGGTCACCGCTCAGGGTCAAGAATGCTGGAAAATCCAATCCTTGGCCAGTCAATCGATGCATCTCCACTAAAAAAAAATATTTCTTTTATTTCTCTGTATGGGTACAAATATTCTTTAACGTGCTTCAGCACCTTTTAGCTCAGTAAAATACAGTGTTGTTCACCATGCCAACAAATATGTACCAAACATTAAAGTTTATATTTATGAAGATTAAGAGTCAACCCGCAGCCAAGAGCAAACAGACAATCTCCACACAAAAAGCAGAGTCAGTCCGCATTCAGCTACCTGCGGTAGTATATTATCAGCATCTGTTAATGTTCCTTCCATTTTACATGCACCCCTTCACCGACTTCAAACAGCAACCACTGCTTTTTGTAGTTTTGATCACACATCTGCCTAAGTGTCTATGATTATGGCTGCACTGGGCTTTGATATATGTTTGTATATGCAAGCGTTTACCCAAAGAATAAAGTTTACACACTGCATGCACAGGCTTTGAAAGCTAACGTGGCATGCAGGGCAAATGTCCTCAACAGGAAGCTGGCTATTTTATAATGCAACCTCTCTCAGTGCGTCACACTGATCCAAGAGTCACCTGTAGGTTCTTTTGCTTTCAACAGCTTCAAAATCAGGCTTCCGTTTCGTGGTATTATCCCGACACGCAGGGAGCATGTTGCCTAATGTGCCTTTGCTTTTGCATTCTTCCACCTTTATCTTGGCCTTTTCTATCCTTTTTTCTTGCCCGCCCTCACCCCTGTGGCTATACTTGCGTGACCCTTGTATCACCATCTGGTCCACATTGGGGACTGCCACTGTCATCTGCTGATAATTACTGTCACCTGCACATTGCACGGGGCGATAAACACTTGGTGTTACCATTGAACAGCTCCAGAACCACAACGCCTGTTTAGGCCTCCCCAGAGCTGGTGGGGTAGAGAGCTGGCAGAAAAGGAAAGGAAAAAAAAAAGGCAAGGCAACATGCGAGGGCTTGACTGAAGTATGATGTGCCTTTTCACAAATCTCCAAGAACAGCACCTGAGTGTATACCTGTATACTCTCAGGTGCTGTTAAGAGTACAGCTGAGAGCGTATTTGTACAACATACGGGCAAGTATATCTAACAAGGTTTTTTTTTTTTTTACCACTAATATTGCCACATCACCAGTTTGTTATTACTGCTTTGATTCACAGGTCAAGGCACTGAGGGTTTCCCATTTGCATGTTTATGCATCTAAATCACTGACCTTTGCTTGCACAGGAAATCCATTTGTGCTGATATACAGTATCTCAATGATAAATACTTCCCTTCAAATATTTATAATAGGATCAGGAAACCACAAGATAATAGTTTAAATTAAACCCATCAAATGAAAGAGGCTTGTTAGACAACATCCAATTTTTAAAGTTCAGTATACTCTTTTCACATGCTGTGGTGAGTTACATAAAAACAGGGGGAAAAAAAGAACCCTAGCAGTCAAGGGTTGCAATCATAATGATTTAATGATGGGCTTATCCTTGCTTGCAGTACAGTGTAAATCCTCCCAGCCAGAGAATATAGCTGTGTCCCCTCTAGTGGTTTATCCTCCAGTGATTCAGTTACTAAATCTGATAGTGACATTGACAATTATTTTGACCCTTGTGAGGAAGTTAAGCACTCAACAACTAAAACTCAAAGGTTCTGGAGTTTGGAGACAAAGCAATTACGAGTTTGAAGAACATGTCCAAACAGTCATAAAGAAAAACAACAACCAAAACAAGTGTTTAAAGACGTTTTAGGCGTTCACTCACGTCTGTTATTGTTTTACACCACATTGCTATTTTGTAATTTTGCAAGACAGGAGTGTCACGTTCTACTTTTGAACTATAATGAAATGTATGTTTTAATCATCTTCACTTTTCTTCACATTTTCCATTTAGCTGTAATTGTGTAATTTAGCTGTAATGACGTTAACATTTGATTCAGTTGAATTTAAAGCTAAGTGGTTAATTTCTGTTGTGTTTATTTACAGAATGTGTGTATATGGAAAATAAAAATGTCAGTTTTCTGAAGAATATCAACAATAATGTTTATGCTTTTTTTTCCTGAAAGTTAAAAACAGGAGTTTATTAAAGTTGCACTTTACGTTGTAACTGTTTGGGGGGTTTTTTGTAATCATTTTTTTCCAACCCAGTGTAAGATTTGAAGCTCAGGGAGGGGATTTCTTGTGGTCACGCTTGGCTTGCATTTGAAATCTCTTTGATGAGCTTTGCCGCTCATTCTAGCAGTACAGCCAACAAACACCAATACTTTTCTCTGTTTGTCAAGGAGCCTAGACTGCATTTATCTGTTGTTAAACAAATTTTGTTAGGAGTCTGTCTGCCTGACTGGCTAAAGTGAGCACTGACAATCAGTTACTTATTGGCAGTGGTGGACTGTAACTATGTATGTTAACATCAGTGCTGTACTGTATTTCCATGCCACTTTACATTTCATGGTCAAATATTATGCTTTTCACTGCACTATTTTTAACTGACAGCATCACGACTGTAACTTCTTAAATGTTAGAATATGACTGCCAAAACGTTGTATTAATCTCATACTTTTAATTAGGTAACATATTCACTGCAGCATTTTTATTTGCCACAGAGTGTTAATACTCGTACTCACGTAAAGGCCACTGATTTGTTTTTCTAATGGTTATTAAAATAGCACTCAGCATTAGCTGCTTGTTGTACGGCTTCATTTGTGGTGATGTCAAACATCTGGACTGTGAAATTCCATCTAACCTCATCTGCCTAAAAACAGTCCTTCCCCTAATCCTGTTCTTCACATTTGTCTCATTTTTTGCACATCCATAATTACGCTCATCTAGTAATGTTTGACTATATTTTCTTACTGGTTTTGGACATTATAGCTATAGGACAGCTCAAACAGACCACTGGTACAGCAGCGATGCCCTTTTCTTTACAGTTGAACAGCAGTGAGAAAATGTTCCTGATTGGAGTTGCTAAACTGTCCCTAGTGGCCTGAGAGCAGCTGATAATTGTGAGCGGGATAGATGTGTATATCAAATAGTTTACAAAATGAAGCCAGCTGTGTTTCCCTTGCATACTGTGGCTTCCTGACACGCACCATTAAACCTTATTAGCTACTTCCTTTAACTGAGATCCTCCTCACCCTATCTTCCACCCCTCATATTAACGTTTTTTCTGTTCCTTCAACTGGAAATTATTTGCTTTATTGTAGAGTGTCAACCTCTCGCTGTAGTTTTCTGATGCGACATAATTGGCACTTTAGAATATAATCACGGACGAGAGCTGTGTGATTGCGGTCTTTTATACACAAATTTCAGCAGATTGTTGATCACTTTGTTCTGCCTTTGCCCCCTTGGTCTCGCTATGGATGAGACTTATCTCGTGTCAGTCTGCGTACCTTCTCCCAAAGGTCCTCTCTTCAACATGCTGCTTACAAGTCATTAGCTCTGAAATGACTCATAAAGAATCAATTGAAAATGATCACAATAGGAATATCAGAGGGGATGCTACATGGCTCATGAACAGATGTTGTTATACGCATTGAGTGTCAGACACATTATTGCTTTATGCTGACATTACCAACGCAGCCAAATGGGAGAGATAATTGCACCCATGTTTAGATATGACAATAATTTCTTCGACCGCAAGAGGAGCGAAAGAAGCTGAAAAGCTGTGAGCTGAAATGACTCCAAATACACGGGCACGTTCGCTGCTGAGCTGCTGTTGCGAGGATAGAGTCCCCAGTCATAAATCAGGACATGCAGAAAAGTGGATGACATAATATTTGCTGGGGGTTACAGTATGAAACACACAGGTTGAGGATGTTGATGTAACCCAGAGTTGTTGAAGTAATTATTTCTTGTACCTGGGTGGTCCCAGGGGGGAAACAGAGTACATGATATGTGCACATGTGTATATAAATCCATATGCATCTGACTACATGGACAAATATAGAAACAGCAGAGTGGTGATAATTGACCATATAAAATTAGCGCTGTTAACCCCTGCAGCGCTGGAAGGATTGATGGAAGTGTCTTACAATGGGGCCTTATGCTCGCCAGGAAGTCGCCCTAATAACTGTGGGAACCTGGGATGAGAAGTAACAACACACCAGCTGATTAGTGATTGGGCAATCACAAATCCCCCCCGCGCCCCAATAAAAATACATATAGCAATATAGACGTCTTACACATATTGAAAGAAAGAAATTCTCTTTTCATCAGCCTATTGGACTGGGTCTTATATAGGTATAGTTGGGGTTTCAGTATCTTGTCCAAGGATACGTAGACTGGAGCAGTTAGAAATCAAACCACCAGCTTTTCAAACCACCTACCTCCTGAGCTACAGGCACTTCTGTTGTCTGTTGTTTCTCAACACATTTCGGTAAAAACACTTTTTTTTTGTTACTTAAGTTTTTTTTTTTAATTCATTTTAACTTCTAACTAACAGATTAATTCAAGTAATTCTTAAAACTACTTAACCCAGAACCAATTTCACCATTTAAATGTGAATTTTCTCTACTCAGCAGCTTTGCATTTTTGGTATGAAGTCAAATGGGAAAGTAACCGGAAGAACACTGGGTTAATTTTAATCTAACTGTTTTCAAATGGACAAAAATTTGCACAAGTATGCTCCGCTTTGTAAGGTACAGCCAAATTACCGTGTAGCCTCACTATAGCTGGGGTTAGAACCACATACTTCTTCCCTCTTTGTCTTAGAGGAGCCACACATGTCCTTGAAGCCTTGCAAAGTGTGATTTGTAAATGAGATAGGCGAGTATTACAGACCCTTGGTATTTCTCTTGGCGCCCTGCGATCAATTAAAGCACGACAATAATAAATGTATACATTTAGAGGGATTTCGCTGCAGTGACAAATGATTTTACCCTTGAGCTATTGACATTGTCTGGGAATAAGCTGTCTCTGTCCCTGTTGTGTATTCTATCTGAGGGTCCCTTCCTCTGCTTGGGGAGTCTGAGGACATGGCAGACACATATTCATCATTACTGAGTGAGCCTGGATGCATACAGGCACACACACATGCACACTTTCCCATGCATGCAAGCATCTTCTGGGTGTAAAGTCGTAGCCTTATTGTATGCCTTTTGACTCACAGGTCAAAAGAAAAGTTAGATTTAATATTTTTTCTTACTTATAATGGGATCTCGAAAGAAACATCTGTGATGCTCACTGATAAAATCTTTAGATCAAGGTAACTGGATGCCCAGTGGTCATATGAATGATGATTTTAAGCTCTCTTATTAAGTGGGATGGAACGATTGAATACTTATCGTGGTAGCGTGTTTTTTTTGGTAAGCGATTTCACAATTCCCACTTCAAATGTTTGTTCCATTTTATTCTTTCTTTCAGCAGATTAACTACTGAGCACGCCATCTCCAGTGCTATCCATACTTCTTGCTGTATCTGACATAAAAATTGGAAAATATATCTTCTAATCCCCTTTTGATTTTATTCATGGCTTTGATATGCTACCTAGTTCATATGATTGATTGGTTGAGAGGGTGATGGAATCGTAGTAATAGAAGTCATTAAGGAGGTGGGGATCTAATATTACCAATCTGCTAGCCCCTGAAAGATCCATCAATAGGTGAGATATTTTCTCACCAAGAGGGGGGTGACACATTTAACATATTTCAATAACGTAATTTTCATGTGGGGCAGGTCAGGCTGTGAGTACAAAGGGCAATAGTGTTGGAGTATGTGAGTTGAATCGGGGCGTATGCTAAGCAAATCAATAAAACATTAAAGGCAGCATGCAGAGAGCAGCCCATTTGGTACCTGTCTGCCAAGGGCAATGGTCTAGCCACTCAGAAAAGAGAGAAGGATTGGAGTTGCTGGGCTTGAGGAATGCTCTGGCACTAACATAATTGGAAGGTAGTTGCCTTATGACTGCAAATTGGGTTTTTGCGCTTCATCAATAGGCATTTTGACAAGCAGCGTCCATCACGGCGCATCTCACTCTTGCCACGGCGAGCACAGAAAGAAGTGTCTCAATAATTACATTAAATCTCTCCCTCTCACACACCCCCAGCAACCTTCCTTATTGTTGAACAAGAAAAGCAATATGGTATAATTAGGTTTGATTGGGATGGTATTGGTGGTGGTGGTGGGTGAAGGGTGGAGGCAAATACGTTTCCAGTGAGATTTGCAGATGAATGAAGTTACCATAGCGATGCGCGTGTGCATTCAGTTGTGCGTAAAGCATGACGCAAGGCACGTGGACACGTATGACAACGCATAACATCTGTTCGGTGAGATCATGCCGGGAGGATTGACACTGACTGCTCCGGCAGATGAACTAAACGGTTGTTAAAACAAAATCTATAAAAGTTATAGGTGACCAGGGGGAAAGTTTATACAAACTTATATTTTGGTTTCTGATCAAAGTTTCCATTTCACTTGTGGGGATTATTATTAACAGCATCAGTGGTTTATAATAGAAGTGTAGAGTCCCAAGATTCAGGGGAAAAAATAGCACTCTATGCTTATAAGACTTACTATTTAACTTACCTTTACACCTTACCTCTGAGGTAAAGGTACAAGGTGAAATTATACTCACGTAAAAATCCACTCAGATAAAAGTAACAAGGATGTCTGTCAAACTGTTCTTTCGAGTAATCATTAGATTTTTTAAAAAGGAAAAAGGAAGACAGATTGTGATAATGTGATAAAAACAGATGAAAGACTGTATATGGCTGAACATTATCAGTGTGTTCTAGGTGAACCACATCTAGGTGAAACTTTTATAACTAAAAGGACAGTGTGACATGTTTATGTCTGTTGCAAATATCTGGTTACTAAATGTTAAAATATTTCTACGTTCTTCAGCATAACTGTACTAAGATGAAAAGGACACACGCACAGCTATCCACAGACTTGAAATCATATTATTAAGATACAAAAATCACAAGTGGAGCCACTTTTATAGAATTTAGCAAAAACAATGAACACTATCAGCAAAGTAAAGCAAACCAGAGATGCAGTTACTAAATTTTAAACAAAAGGCAAGCAGCACAATATTCACACAGAATGCTTCAATGCTAACAGTACACAGTGCTTTTTCTACTCTGGACAATGAGTTAAGTAAGTCACAATGCTAACAGCTCTGGCTAATTCAGCTATGGAGTAAGTAAGCGAAGCCCGCAAGCTAACATTTGCTAGTTTGCAGTTTCATGTTCACAGAAAAATGTAAGAATCATAAACTACACTATGTTTACACTATAAACACAACATGAATCAAGTTACTTTCTCTTACTTCTTGAGCTCTGGTTATTATTTTAAATTAACTTACCTTCACATGTCTGAGAGCATCTGTTAGCAGCTATCGCTACATTTTTGTGTAGGCTTATATGTTTCTTTTGACTCCTTCGATTCTTTGGCATTTCATTGCTACAGCCTGACACGGAGTACGCTACTTACCACCGATTGCCCAATATCCAAACATGGTAATGGGAACTTTAAGATACTTCAAAATAAACACGCTAAAGTAAAACTAAAATTATAATATTACAAGTGGTAGTGCCTTTGGTCTTCTTAATAGAAAATAGAAGGTCTTTAAACTTTTTTGTGTGTTGGTGTAGATTTTAATTTTTAAAAGTACTATCCTATTTTTTTTTTGAGCATATAGACATCTTAGCCATCTTATCTCACACTCCTGGAATTAAAGCAAAGAGTTTATTACAGATCAATCAACTACACAGAAATTGTCCTTTAACTACAGTTAACTGGAACGCCCTGTACTTAGTGATGCGCATTTAGTGTCAGAACACAAGATGGGGGAAAAAACCAAAAACTGTTGTTCCACTATCATCAGCACTATTGCTCACTGCACCCACATGTGAAACCCACAGCTCAATGCAACTTGTTAGCACAGCACGGTGAAGAAACATGCTATCATCAAAGTAAATTATAACATATTACAAGATGTAACCTGCTCAGGGAGATTTGTTTTCCTTTTAAGGCTAAGACAGACATGTGACAGGCCAGTAGTATTGGTAGCAGCTGCATATCAAAGTGTATACAATATGTGTTTAAGTGAACATACAGTATGTTCACACAGAAGGATTAAAAGAAGTCATGCACAATTTTCAGCTCCTGGAGGAAGGAAAAAGAACTGCATTAGCAAATTGGACTGTTTCACCTTTATTGGGAAGGGTGAGGATATAAGGTGCAAGACTAATATGAAGACGGATGGTGCTTTGAAAGCATGGATTTCTTGTTAATGGATTTGTCGCTTAATATCACACAGTTCTGGAGGGGGGAAAGAGGTACAAAGAACAGACAAACTCATGGATGCTTACTTTCAGTTCCGATGTGTCCACATATTGTCTGAAACTCTACAGCTCCTCTCGTCTTTGTGTCTGCTTCTTATAAACACAGAAACTGGACAAATAAAACAACAGGAAGTGTATGACAGAATAGTTCTGTTTGGTGTATGGTTTGATGTGTCATCACATTTGGGTTTATGGATGTTACTGCTCTTGTTTTTGTTTTGAAATTGTGTAAACTTTTTTGCGAGAGATGTACACAGATAAGTGAATGTTTGGATTGCTGCTTGTTTAGTCATCCTAGCATCTGTTATTGCAATGACAGACAATAATTGCGAATATAATTTTCATGATAGGGCTTCGCAAACCACAATATTTGAGAGGCTTGCATGCAATGTTAGACAATGATGTTTGTGGAGATGGAGCAGTAAAGTGTGATTATGTTCTCTTAAATGCTTAAATCTCTTCTAAAAACAGCTTCCATCGGTCAACAAAAAAGCAAAAACCCCCACAAAACTCTAACCTCTCCGTCATGCACCACCACTGTTCAGGTTTCATAAAATAACTGGGTTGCCTCGTTTGATTTTGCTTTGCAGGAAAAAGTAAAAACAATTATCCTGCTATTTTGGAGGCATATTTCTTTAAAATTGGACAGTCCGGGGATCTGTAATAAACCTAAGTGCTGGAATGAAGAAAAAGCTCCTTTTAAAGGCGTCCACCTTGGGGAGCGTGCCACTGGAAATCCTCTGGCTCTTTTTAATACATCAAAGCAGCAAATTAATCCTGAATACAACACATGTACAGGCAGGTAAATGAAGACAAAGCCACAGTGGACCTAGGCTACATGCCTCTTATTACAGGCCCTTGATAAAATCCACCTCAAGCCTTACAAATGGCTTATTGGGAGATGTAGGATAAACTTATTCTTAATAAGCCTGTCACTTTACAAGGGAAGTGTAAGCATCAGAAAAATGGACCTAGGCACACAAATACTTTCTACACAAACTGATTGATGGCAGTGCTTTACTGTAACTTCCTAAACTAAGTAAAAGAAAAACAAAAACAAAACTCGTTTATCAAAAAAAACAACAACCTAAATGGGAGATTACACATTTTTTCTGCATAGAAAGTTAACGCAAGGATCTGCCAAAAATGTCTAATTATTTCCCACTAAATGATACTGACTAATACCATGATAAACCCTTTTTGTTCATCTTTCTGACTAAGGTCTTACTCACTGGCAATACAAAGAAAGGCAAATCATGAAGTGTTGTGGAAGATTATGGTTTGGGGCAATGACTCATGAGCTGCTGATGCGACGCTCCAGGAGGCCAGAATTGTCAACCGGCTCCTAATTGCAGTTATTATTCAGTTTTAATTGTCGCATGATGGGGATCAGTGGTTTGTTCTCTAATAAAGGATGAGGGACCTACATTTTAGGTCACAGCAACCAAGAAATGACTTCAGTGAAAACTTGGCATTGTTAAATATTACTTTTAAAAAAGAAAATAGCTTCAGCTCTCAAAAGTGTAAAAAAAAAAAAAAAATCATAATAATAAGAAGAAATTAATTCAACCAGCAGGCCCAAACTGGTATGTAACCTTTTTCCAAATATCAGGTTATAGCAGTACAGCAGTTTGACTGTGTCTCTGATGAAAAGATTTGTGCTGTACAGTTCGTCAGATTAGCATTGCAGTCTCTACATGGTTAGTTAGGGTTTATCAACTCTCGCAAGCAATACTTTCAGTATGCACTCAGGATTTAAGAGCGTCCCCTGATAAAAAGCTGAGTTTATTTCTTCCATTTCTGTCCATTAAAATGCCAGGCTAATGCACTGCAGTGATTACACTCAGACTCTCCAGTTTCCCACTGACCAACAAGGCACGGGGATTACAGGTAAACAATGTTTGTATTTGCAATTTACTAAAAAGTAAACAATAAGTTCTGTGTTCATAAAAGAGGTAAATCGCATGAGGCTTGATCATAAATTAACACCAAAAGTAACACAGCAAACTAACAGCATAAACTAAACTGACCTAACGACAGAGCTTAAAGGGGAATTTGAATACTGACTGATCAGATCAACATACACATACAGGTCAAACAAACACTATCAAATTAACTAACAAAAAGGAAAAAATAACAATAATTAGATTAAGTTACCAAAACTACAAAATCCATTCTAACTAAATATCTTACCAAATGTCAAATGATTATACAGTGCATTTAAAACAAGTCCTTCTTCCATGATTTGGCAACATTTGGTACATTCCGATTTGGACTTCCTGTATTTAGGAGTGCTGAATTCCAAGACCCATCTTGGGAAATGAATGCAATTATAAAGTAATTTAGCAGTATTGAATATACAAAGAGTGATTCAATGTGCACACTGCAAATAGAGCTAATGCATCTTAAACAAATGCCAAACATTAACACGTTCTGTGAAATAAAAGACTGTGCATTGCCATTTATGTGTTTGCATGCATTTGCAATGTGTGTACAAAAAAAAGAATTAAGTGCTGTTGATAAATGCTGGTGCATGGGATTATACACTTTATAACTGTGTGGCTGCAAATGTGACTGTCACACTGTCACATGCAACACTTTAATTACCCAAAATCTGAATCCAGCTGACACCTGAAGATTTACACCAACAAATGTCCTGCACTCTGCCTGTTGTCAGTACTTGTCAGGTTCAGGCTACATTTCTGAACACAAATATCTTTACTCTTCTTTTCCCATCTATGAGTAATCAGACAAAACAAAGAGTGCGTCAGAGTTAAACAGTCCCAGTATATGCACTATGAGGACTTGTGCTTCATGTCATGCCCCACCCTCTATTACACAGTATTCCCACTCTAATTCTTTACTGTCATGTTTCCAATAGGGATGAAATGCCTAAAAATATACTAATAAATTCAAAGGTATAACACATTTCCTTACCTACCACTAACCTGAGGAGCTTTAAACGAAAAGATTTCATCCCTTTGTTTGTGCACAACTTAGTTGTTTTTGCCAGTGACGCATACAGTGTTGAAGTATTTTCAGCACACTGATGACCACATCTGGTGCTGTCTTCTGACTTTGTCTCAACAACTCATAAAATAAGACACACACCTGGTCACGCATGTTTGTCCACATATGCACGTCTGAAATCAGAAGGCAAATCTGTTTCACAAATCCACAGCGGTCCAAGTCCACTTACTATAATACATCATATACCACATAATCGTACATTTGATAAGAAAGAGGCATTTCTATGAGAAAAGCTGGGAATTGTGGCATGAGACATATTTGGAAAGTGTTTAGAAATAATCCTTTTCATTAATAGTATGCCTTATAACCAGTATGACTGTGACTCCATTATGCAGAAATAAAAATGTGGAGGCTTTAATGGAATTTCATGTAAGTATTAGTCAGGTTTATTATGAACCTGTTTTACTGGAAGTTTAAACAGGGTGTTTGATGTCCACATCCTTTAATCTAGTATTGTGTATGAACAAATATTGATACAGCTTTACGCCTGAGGTGACATATTTTATTCCCCACAGGGCTAGAAGACAGTATAATCCCCCTGAGATGACTTCCTTTTGATAGTGAGCTCTGAAAGCTTCCTGTCACTTAGTGCGGTTTGACAGCATCTTCACAGTGACCATTGATCTGTTTGCTTGACTCTGCATTATTAAGATGACAATTGTGCGCGTGGAAGTGTGCTCTGTGTGTGTGTGTGTGTGTGTGTGTCCCAACTGTAATGCATGTCTCAGATCCATTATAACCCGATTAGATTCCCCTCTCCTGGAAGCGGCGCTCTGTGACAGAGAGCATAATCTTTAATGGAATTTGTGTGAAATTAAATTATACGAGCATCAATAAACATAACATAATTCAGAAGAGTAAATGGGTTTAATTTATTGGATGGGCAGGCATAATGGCACCGGTGTGTATAGAATGAAGATGTCAGAGAGACAGGTTTGAAACAGCGGTGGGGGGGTGTGTGACAAATGTGCGATCAGTTCGCATGCGTGCGTGCTCGTCTTTGTATTTTTACGTTAGCATCTGTGACACCTTAAGTGAGAAGGATGAATGTTAAGGATGAGGCACAAGCAGGATATTCTCTATTCTTGCTGTTCTTCGTGTGTGTGTGTGTGTGTGAGTGTGTGTTCAATATTCTGAGGCAGGAATTTGAACAGCAGGAAACTGGCAGATTCTTCATCCACATGAGTGGGTAAAGAAAGTTCAACCTTTTATTAGAGAGGACTGTAATTTAATGGGCAGGGTGCACACATGGACTGAGAGAGATGAAGAGGGAGGGTGGCGTAGGGGGTGGGGGGCGTGTAAGACAGAGAGAGAGAGTGGGGAGAGAAAAGACAAAGATAAGATTGAAAGACAGATGAAAAGATAGCAAGAAAGCAATGGAGATGGAAAGGGAGTCAAATGGAAAGGGGGTGAGTTGAAAAGGCTGGGGTGAAAACATATTGAGGGATAGTGCGAGAAAGAAAGACTTGGAGTATGTGCGCTTGTGTGGGTCTGTGTGTGTTTGCTTTAAGAGAAACATTTGATGGAGTGGCTCGGCAGCTGTAACAGTCAAGTGTTTGATTGCCCGGGTGGCAGTCGTGTGAGGTTGTCATTTTGCGTCTTAACCTTTTTCAGGAGCTTTTCTTTTTTTGGGGGGGGGGGGTTAATAATCAAAAATGATCTGCTTCACTAGAGCAGATAAATAGTGTCAAACACAGCTGGGACAGAGAGGGGCTGACTGGCCACCACAGAGCTAAATTGATGGTTGTAGCAGCAGAGGAGACGGGGGGGAAAGCCCCCTCGGTCTACTGTATGACATGAATAGACTTCTAGGTGTCGCGTGTGTGGTTTTTTTCTGCTCTGTCGTTCTCGTGATGAGCCGCAGTCAGAATGCCAGGCGGCGCAGATGTAAAGCGCGTGTCGCCCGAAGATGTGGGAACGCGCTCCGGCTCGACAGACAGGGCGCCTTTACAGAGGTCTTTCAAATCACAGTCTGAAGGCCTGACAATTTTATTCCATTTTTTTTCCTCCCACCTGTCAGTCAGGTTACGTTTATTTAGGAAATACTCACCATGGTGTTGACTCTGTGTGAGGGATTATGTCATAGACACACATATACGCGCTCACAAGAAGACAGAGACAGGCGCGAGCTGCTGAAGACATGTATCATTGTCACGTTTCTTTCTTCTTCTCCTCCTAGAAGGCCTGACTGGTTTTGAAAGATATACTGTCCACAAAAGCCTCTTCTTCTTTATCCCATAAATCTGTTTGTGTGGCGGATAAAAGGAGATGGACTGAGAGGAACAGAAAAGCAACTCAGTTTACTTTATCATCTTTCACTTGCCCACCCTCCCCCAGCGCCCTCGCTCCAGCACCAGATTTGTAGCCATAATCGAGGATAACTTACAGTATAATCTTGTTTGTTCCTTTCTTAAATGGAGCGATAACATCTCTCCGGATCATCAGTGGAACGGTAGCGGGAGGTTTGGTGGGGGTCTCACAGTAGAGGAAGAAGAGGGGTGGAACAGGGGCATTGGGGGGGGGGTATAGAGAGGCTGTTGCAATTCTTTTCTTTATGTGGAAATCCTATAGCGCTGGCGTTTATGACCAGCTGCCTGACTGCCTCCTCTCCAGAATTTACTAACCACCTTACACATACACACAAGCACAATTGGCAGTGTAGGCACAGTGTTATCAGGAGAAAAGACAGTAATAAATATCAGCAATATAAGAGGTCAGCAAAGGTTGATCGGAGAGGAAGATCTCCTGTCATAATTTGTTTAAGGACCCGCATCGCGTAGCCGCTTGGAGGACTGTTGATGCCGCGTGGGAGGGGGTTAAATGCAAACAGTTCATTATTCAGCGAAGCAAAATGGGCTTTGGCTTAGATCACTCACAGCCATAAGAGCTTCCCCTGACATTGCCATATAAACTGGTTTTAAAAATCCTTACTGGGAGCGCCATGTTTGTGATGATTGGTGATGTTTATCTTATTAAATACACTGACAATCAATAACAGAGATTGAAGCCCATAAACTTGGTTTAGTCCAGTGTTTGACTCGTGTACTTTGGGATAAAAATTACAAGTGGTAAATTGAATAGAAATTGCACTCAGAGGTTAAAAAGGGGGTTCGAATTTAGATCGAAAGCATTATGTGTTTGTCAATATGATTTTTATGCTGGATCTTTCTTTCAGTCTGTTCAGATCACTAGCAAATAAAAATAAAAGTAAAGCATAACTGTTTGTCAGTTAAAAAAAAAAAAAAAGATTTAAGCTGAGGAGATTTTTTAAAAGTTTGAACCTAACCTGACTGCAACAGATTTAGCAAAACAAGCTATTAAAAAAATCCAGAAACTAACATGTT
Source organism: Oreochromis aureus (assembly GCF_013358895.1). Lineage (NCBI taxonomy): Eukaryota > Metazoa > Chordata > Actinopteri > Cichliformes > Cichlidae > Oreochromis > Oreochromis aureus. The sequence goes on from NC_052952.1 coordinate 13,046,457, forward strand.
ATACACAATATATACTCAAAGGATAAAATATCTACATGTTGCTGTGCATTTTATTTCGAAGTCATGAAAAGTTAACATTTTGAAGACAGCTGGTTTTCAACAAACAGCAGCATGCCATGAAATATGTTACACATTGAATCCCTAACACTTGAAAAAGTGTGTTTTTATTCCATGATACAATTACTTTACATCTTACTCTACACCTCTGCCTACTTAGCGTGCATGAATTCATGAATATGCTAATCAGGCCCCACCTCATGCAGCCAGCAACTTTCCCTGTGCATCTGCCTGCTTCCTCATACTTACTTTTCCAACATGGAGGCGCTCAAACATGTGCTTTGTGAAGCAGGAGAGGAAAAGCCTGAGCTTCATTTGTAAATCATGCCCCTGGGACACAGTGAGGATGCTGAGGATATAAATGCATTAAAAAAAAATCAGTATAGCTTAAATAAAACTAAGCCGAACTGTCAAAACAGAAGAATTAACACTTGATGGGTGACTTTCATTGCAAGTATAGTAACATTTGTGCAAGGCCAGCTCTTTTCTGATACACTCAAGTATTATGCTTGATATTAAAGAGTCCAGAGACCCCACAATAACTGTATGTAACATGTCCCAGGCCTGAATGACTGTATGAAACATGGATCTGAACCTATGCAGTGCAAAGATAATGTTTTATTTTGAGATGTTAGTGCTCTAATGTGAGGTTGTGATTCTGACTCTATTGCAGCTTTAAATGTAGGATTATAATCTTACACCACTTTTTTTGGTTTTCTTTTAAAGTACTTTAAAACATTTGTAACACTATTGACAGATGTTTTAATAAAACAGACTGGAATTTTGCTGATGTCCAAGTTGTGTATTTTATTCTGCTGCTGAAACTACGCGGCTGCATCAGTTACCTCTTCTAAAAGGCCTGGTTTCAAAGGACACCTCTGCATGCAGATCCCTCATCGGGAGAGCTATAGAAATGTACTCCTTGTTAATTATTTAAAAGGCTGCGCAGCCTCAGAAGCTTTACCGATAAAGCCGATCAGAGATGAGGGCCTGTTTGCTCACTGTCAAGGAAGAGGCACGATAAAGAAGACCCTATCCTTGTGTCTGCCAGAGAATAGACCTTCCCCGCCAAACCTTTCCCATGTGCAGGGTGTGGCTGATGGATGGGCCTGCATTTCCCAGGCTTGGAAATCACCCCCCAACCCCTCCCTAAACAGAAACCCATCCCCCCTATCCCTGCTACACTTCCTCAACCTCCCCCCTCTGCACAGCTTGGACAGGTGATACAAGTGTATATTTATTTATTTCCTTTAATACTCTTCTTTATCTCCTTCATTGTTAGTAGGCCTGCGAGATTGATCAATATTTAATTTTCTGGGAGAAGGAGTGGGGAGGAATCGGGGCTGCAGTGACACTCAGGAAATCTTCCTCCACATATAGGCTTCATTCTTTCATCCTCTCCCTTTCCTCATCCTTCCCTCATTTCTTGTCTCATCCCATTCCTCTCTCTCCAAGACGAGCTCTCTTTCACACCTTCTTCCTGTTGCTTTGTTAACGACTGTTTCTTCATGCTGAACAAAGGTGCTTGTTAGGTCTCTTCACCCCAGTGGTAAGAAAAAAAGGACTGAGGTTAACCTTTAACGTAATGAAGGATCATAAAGGGAGTTTCTGTGCCCTCTTGGAGGAAGCCCTTGCTATGAGCAGGGCCCTTTGGTGACCTTTGACCACATATGGTCATTGCCCAGTGCTTGGATATGCCCTTTAATGACCAAGCAGTCTAATCAATGGATCATTTTTCACTTTGGAGACTGAGAGGGCTTGCTTTATGCAATACGTAGCCATGAAGAACAGAATGGAAAAGAAACAGAAGTAAAAATAGGATTGCTTAAAAAGCCCTGAAATTGAAACTGCATGTGTCAAAAAAACAAAACAAAACTCTAAGCAGTGACAGGGTGAAAACCCATCATTTGCTGTGGTTCCAAAATGAAATATCCCAAGCCCAGTCCTGCCAATAAAGCCTTGAGACAACTGCTTAGTCAGGTTCAACTAATCATGTCTTTTTGTCGATGTATTTGAAACAAGCGAATTGTCGTCAATGGCATAAGTCATTATTGTCCTGACCCTAAAGCCCTCTTTAATTAACCCATACATTTGATTTAATACTGACTAAACTGAGTCCTTTCTTGTTTTTGACATACAAGTTACACAGTGGAAAGATTAGAAACCAGATTCTATGTTTTATGTTTAATGGCTTTAGATGTTTTGATACAAATCAGAGTCTAAGCTCACTTTAGGCATCAAAGCAGCGTGCTGCACTATTTTTTTTTTTTTTTTTTTTAGGATGACATTTTACCGAGGAATGCTGAATGGCTCTCTGTGGATAAAGCATACTCACAGTCACTTAAAAAAGTTGAAGCATCCTTGTTTTGCTCCTTGCAATATCAGTGCTGCAATACAGTAGATGATCATGAAAGGATGCTGATAGTTTTGACCGCAGGCCATTGAGGCTCTCTCTAGATAGAGGGCAGTGCCACTATGGCACTCATTAAACCCCCCCTCCCCTCACTTCCAGTTACCCCCGCTTGGTAATCACCACCAGAAGGGAATTTCTCTGCACATGCTGGTGGTTTCTGGCTCGTTTCAACCTCTGCTTCCCATTGAGAAGGGAGGAATTTAAATTTTCATACACAAAGAGGAGAAATTACTCTCACAAAGTTGTTCCTGTCTCAGAATGTCTGGATCGCTTTAAAATATCCCTAAAGCCTTTGAAAGCAAGTGATAAAATGTTATCAGGAGAATGAAAAGGGGGGGGGGGGGGAGAGTGCTATTCTTTTATAGGTCTCTCACTCTCTGTGAAGTGGCAGCAGCCAGTTTTAGCTCTGTCTATCTGTGATCCACATAGCTAACTAATCGTGTTGTGCAGCATGTGGTCTCTGGGGCTCCAGGCCAGGTGTTGGTGTTAATCCTGGAGCCCTCAGAACACCTGTTAGGGCCAGCTTCAGCATCAGCACAGACATTTGCTCTGGTTACTCTGCTTAACCAAACTGACTTATTCTCACTGAAGACTTGAGTCATTAGAAAACATCCCAAGTGAAGCCATACCACTAGCTGCCATTTATATTTAATCTTATTTGGAAGACAGTGAAACCTGTCATGAGTCCTTTTTCTTCTGCGACATGACAGTTTATTTTCTGTTAGCTCTTTTTAGTTAAATAAAGATTATGGGGTTTATTTTTCTTGGGGGGGCGTGACATGGTTTATTTGTCTACTGAGAGCTGAGAGTATGTCACATTGGTTAGGGGGTACCAATCTGAAGACTCAAGTTTTACTTCATGGCCTTTGCTGATTGCTAACCACAGCTAGCCAATGCTAGCTAGATTTAGCTAGGCAGATTTACTAAATATGGTACAATAGGTGTGAGCACAATCCCTAGCGTTCATAGGCGTAGTTAGTTTTACTGGTTATTTCCAAAATTAGGTGCAGTCAATATCTTTTCAATATCATGCGCAAAAAAATAGTACATGCTTTTTTTTTTTTAGCAGTAAATTGTGATTGGCAAGTGTTAGTAAATCCGTTTGTGTGCTTGATTTAAATTTTCTCTTCCCCATATTTTGCACCTCGAGAACATGGTCAGTTGCAAAAATCTCTCAGGTCGCACCTCTAAAGGCCTTTACACACCAGACGTCCAAAATTCTGTGTGAATATTTTGTAAAAACTATTTTTCTGACTCACCTATTCTTAAGTCAGACTCTATCCTTGTGTTTAATTTCATGTTTAATTTCACTGGACGAGTTTGCAGCATTTTTTTGAACCAAGCTCGATTTTTCTGATCTGAATAAACAGATCTGACCAATCAGACTACTGCATTTGGCAACAAGTTTAAGCTTTAACTCAAAATGCGGTGCTGAATATACAATAATAGGAATAGCAAAATAATAGTACTTTACCTCAGACATTTCTCTTACCCCTCAGATGTGGTCCCAGCTTTGTTAAACTCGTGAGACTTGGATGAACCCAGAATCTTCAATTCTTACTTTTTCTTGTTTAGAAACATCAGGAACAGATCATCATGGCTTGATGTCGACTTCTTTTTTTCAGTCTGTTTTTTGAATACATAGCAAGTTCTGAAAAATGTTGAATATCAATTGCAATGAAAAGTTTATTTTCTCTTCTTCCACAAAGTGTGCTCAGATGCAAAAAGTCACACAAAATCCCATTTTGGACAGACTGGTGCGGTGGAATTGCCTCACTGAAAGAACATCCAGGTTTCTCCTACACTCCAAAGACTTGTAGTTAGCAACGTGAAGAGTGTCAAATATAAAAACTACAAGACAGGCAACACAACTACCACAAGGTTATCCTTTTCATCCTCTTCTCCAAAAGTGTGCTCAGATGCATAAAGTTGGTTACGATTTTGACAGACTGGAGGAAACAACATAAACACATTATTTTCTGACTAGATTGTTTTCAGGAAAAATATGACACTGAGAATGACACACAACTACCCTCACTAGAAAACAACAGGACTGGTTAATAATTAAAAGTTATTATTATTTTCACTACACAAGAGGGTGGTTGTCTGTAAGATAGCTTACAGTCGTTTGTAACATTCAAACAATGAACCAGTGTTGCAGTCTTGCTTGAATCCTGCTAAACTGTCTTTTGTCATTGTGTCTAGTTTAGTAGACAAGTTTTTACTAATATGAAGCCATCAAAGGTCAAAAAATTAAATGGATCAAACTGGTATAAGTGTCTTTGCTCAGTTTCTGTCTGTGTCAGCTGCAGAGTTGTGAGCTGTCAGTGTTCAGCTCTGTCTTCCTCTAAACACACAGATCGGGCATGAGCCTGGAAGCCAGGTGATTCTGCCTCTGACGTTGGACACCAGAAGTAGTAGCACTACCTATGCTGTGCCCACTTTGGGGCAGAGACACATTTCTTAATAATACGTACTAATGTGGTTGTGAGTAAAGTAATAGATTGCTTTGGTAATTACCCCACATTTAGTGTGCTAATTCATGTATTCCCTTGGCAGTTCAACATCTAACAGCTTCTTCGCTGTCTTTTGTTTGTTTGTAGGATTTGGAGTAGTTGAACTGCCCTTGTCAAAGCTGGGGTAAGTTCCAAAGGTAAAGTAATTTAACAAGTTGCTTTCATAGCTGACTAACTACTTTTCAATGTGACTCTCCGGTGAGAAAGATAAATAAGACACTTTATAATCATTCCCCCTACTGTGTGCTCATGTTTCAGCGGATCCCTCAGTTTTGAGAGACCCAACAATTCTCAAACAGAACATTTTTGGGAAAAATAAGACTACTGTACACATCATCAAATAATTACAGAGTAAAGTTTTGAACTGGGACAGCATCATGCTTTAAGCAACAGAACTTAAATGAACCTAATGAAAGCAATGTGACAACTCAAAACACTGTCTTACAATCACTTGGAAAAAGACTTTGCCAGCTGCAAAGATTATGTTAAATCATATTTGGTACTTGACAACTTGCCCTTTGTGTGTTCTCTCAGAGACCCTCAGCCACTACACACAGCTTTACAAGATGTTATGACCTCTTAAACAGTGGCACTTTAAAGTATTCCTGTCCTGTTCAGTGGCCCACAGAGGCCAAGTTGTTGCCAGGGATTATCAAAGTTAACAGGATTTTAATGGGTCCAGGGAGACCGGTAAAAGACCCTACCAGGGCCAGGTAGTTCTCCTGCTACCCGTCTCTCTCTCTCCCTAATGCAGTCAGGCTGCACATCCAAGAACCAGCTAAATAATAAACAGATGGCCAATACCAAATATAGCCAGTTCCAGTTCAAACTACAAAGGGACCCCAAAATGAAATGATAGGGTATTAAAGGGCAGATACAATTTGCAGGTCAAAATGTAATGGCAACCCTTCACTGTGCAAATTGAAAATTAACCTTTCGTGTTACTGAATGATTCACAGCTGATGTTGTGCGCGCACTGCGGGCGCTCTAGCTGCAGCAGAAAAAGCTGCCGGAAACAGGTAGCGATGAAGTCGGATCGTATTTATGACTCTGTGCTGTTTCTCTCATTTGTCTCTTCAAGACCTGCTGCAAGAAAATCGGGACTAAGATGGAGCGCTGAGCGAGTGGAATGTGCACTGACTTTGAGTTCTGCGGCTGTCCTGTTCTCACATTTTGTCTCCGTCATACATCACGTTTGAAAAGTTTTGTCCATAAACCAAGTTTTTCTGGTGCAGCTTGTAAAATGCAAGGTCATTTCCAGATGATTCCACTTGCAAAACAAAATGCCACTCATTTTTCATAGAATTATGAAATCCCAAAAACAAATGAGTGTTTTTTCCTGGATTAATGCATTTATACAAATAGACTGGCCTCTTTTTCGCTGTTCCTGGAGCAATAATCCATGCCTTAAACCCCCGCGGCAAGAAAAGGCTTATGATGCTAACCTTGTCATATTCAGCAGCTATCAGCGAAATGACCACTGTACCGGGCCAAGCTGGTAAAGTGGCCTATTCATTATCCTAATCTCATTAGTTAAGATCTGTTAAGTAGAGACTGGTTTTAATGCATGCTTTTCCCTTTTAATTATTGACCATAAATACATTGGAGTGCATTAGGGTCCTAGGGTGAAGAGCAGAGCTGCTCCTAATAGATTAGGAGACAAGCACATTATCTAAATGTACATATCTAACTAATCATGCATCAGCCATAGCCATGTGAGCATTGTGACATCAATTGCAGTTTGACATTTGACCCCAGCTGTGACCTCTCTGGGGTCCGGTCCCATAAAGATTTAGTGCTGCTCAAAAAAACAGAAAGAGAAGGAAAAGTGACGTCATGAATGCGGCACAGCCCCTTCCTTTACTTCCCATAATGATTAAGGCTGCTGTGTTAGTTCTGAATGCTAACAGATTATTTCTAAATTGCTCCACGGTTAATCATGTTACAGATTGAATCATTTAGGGATTAGGTTGGAATACATGAATAAGCACTCTACTGTGCTGGATGTCAGAATCCATGCTGGTGACCTCGTATTGAGGAGACACAGGAGAGAGAAAGAGGAGAGGAGAAGCTAGAGGTCTACCTCTTGTCACTTTTGCTCTCCGTCTGTCTTAGATTTTTTTCCCTCTCATTCTACACAACACGCACACACACAAGCACTCCTGCTCATTCTCTCAGTGATGAGGGAGAGTGCTGCGTTCACCACACAGAGGGGCTCTTGTACAGTTGTGAGAGGCTATTGTGTAAAACAAGAGCGAGGCTACGCTGCTCAGAAGTATCATCCCAGCTGAGGACCATCATCCCCTTGTCTGTGTCTGTGTGCCTGTGTATGCGTTTCTTAAACACATGGAGATACATTCTCTGTCGTTTGGTTTCAAATCAACTGTAGGTCAAGATAAACACGATACATCCTGATTAGATTAGATTATAGTTTTAATTTACTGTATAAAGAATTGATTTAATTAAATGACACAACAGACTAGACTGCCTGGTTTAGAGAAAGAAAGGGAGGGATTTTTACGTAATAGCTTCAAATTTAGACATGCAAAATTAAACATAAACCAAATCCTCACTCAATCAGCTTTTACTGTAATCAGTGTAAATATTGCGACTGTGCTAAATTCAAAACACATGCTTATGGTCAGAGAATACAAAGAGGCAGCAGTGAGAAAATCCGCAACCTAAAAATTGAACAACCTTACTTCAGTCTCAACTAAATATATGAATATAGGATATAGAAAAATTGAATTTGTATTAAAAAATATCCCTCACTGCATGTATATTCATTCAATGACTTATTTATGTTTAGCTTACTTGCTATGAAACTAAAATATGGTCATCAAATATCCCAGCTGATGAAGGGAGTGTCTTCTTTTCTGATAAATAACCAAGTCGTTCCATCTCTGTATCTGTTATTATTGCAACAGGAGGCCACAGAGCAGCTGTTGAATTCCCCGGCACAATCATCCCCTCACTCCAAATCCAGTCAGAGACACACAAAATAAGGACTATTGTTTTGTTCCGTGAATATCTGTAACAGTACACAATGTGTTTGTGTGTAAAATAAGAGCTTCAGTGTTTCTTAGCCTTAATAACTGGCTATAGCAAAGTCACCAGTGGGGTAAAGTACATGTGTAACATCTCTTTTCTATCTGCGCTGTGTTTTGTTTTGTTTTTGCATCAGTGTTTGCAACAAAACTGAATTTTTTCCCACATATTTAAGTGAATTAAACACACTCTGAAAACATAAAAAAAATTAATCACATAAATCTGTGATATTTTTCCCATGAGGCAAACAACGCTGTCACGCCCCTGCAGGCTTTTCCCAGCGCACTTCCAGTAAGCGTGCATTTAATAAGCTGCTAAAAGGATTATGAGTTTTTAGCATCACTGTACATTGAGATCTCAGGATGAAATTACACACTGTGCAGGAGTGCAGTAATTATTGTTTTCTTTTGTGATGTTAAATACAGGTGATGCATTGGCAGTGGTCCCCGTTTGATCCATTTAATTACTGTATGTATGACAACATGTCCATATGTGCGCATATGACTCTCTACATCATTATCGGGCTGCTCTGTACATTACAGTCTAATTCAACCGTGCCAATTATTGCTGGACTAACATATATGGATGGCTGTCTGAGAGCAGCAGGTCATAACAGTCATATTGTATCGGCCATATTAGCGAATCAATATGAGCCCAGGGCAGGTTGATTTAATTACACTATTATACATTAGGTTGATTAGACTACTTTCCCTGGAGTGAGTACAGACTATATGTCATAATTATGACAACGGCACAAATGATGAACAGTTCAAAGTAATATCCCTTTGTGGTTTGTCATTGTTAATCATTGTGGTAAATTACTGTGTGTTGATGCATGCTGTGCCCGCGGTGTTGATTTTATTGGCTTTTGACAAACTGTAAAGAGAGAATGAAAAATGGCGTAGGATTAGTATTTGAATGGCCTCAAAATAAAACACATTTCACCACCTTTAACTTCATATTTGTTCTTTTCTTCCTATTAATAAAAAAAAAAAACCCTGAATAGATAGTCTTTGTTTACATGTGACTATATTTACAGGCCAGCACTAATGACACCCTGTGGGCTCATATATTCATATCTCCTCAAAGCATGCTGGGAAAAAAATAATACAATTCTTTGCTCTCTGTTATGTTTGTAGCATTAATAAACCACCCAAATCAGAGCGAACCTGACATTTAGTCATTTCCTTAAGATAAGTAAATAAATAAATGAATAAGGTTGATGTTTGTGTTTTTCTTGTTTTAAAATTAAGGATTACACCCCAAACCCGGCAAACTATCATCATGCAAAATAATTAATTTGAAAATGTTATTTAGACATAATTTACATATAAATGTGTTTTCTATTAAAATAAAGAAATAATACAAATACACCATGGTGATAAATGATACCCTCAAGACTACAATTTACAATTAAAATGTTAAACGTGCTGATTATATTCAAGAATAATTTCTTCTTGACCTTTCTTCAGTCAGAGAGTTTTCGGGCCTTGGCTGAAATTTCACAGACTTACTCGCACTGTGCTTGTTTACTTTTCATCATATGTAACTATACATTTCAAGAATCGTGGGTGCTTGTTAGCTGCATTCATCCCACTACATTTTTCTACATTTAGCAAATTTGCTATATGATCATCTTAGGATGTTCTGGTTATGCTGCAACTGCAAGGATATTTATAGTAGGGCTTTTCCTTTATACAGTACAGAGCACAGAATTGATTGTAATTTACACAAATGTACAAAAAATCAAATGCAACAAAATAAACTTTGTTGTTGTTCTAATACAGTGGGGTCATAATTCACAATATGTGACCAAATTCTAATTTTTATTTTGCATACCTTTTTTTTACAAAGCCATTAAAAAATACAAAAAGCTTAATTTTAAAGCTAAGACACTTACATAGACCACAGTAATCGCAAGTCTGTAAATGCAGTGTTTTATTTGGATCCATCAGCGTCTCATTGGTACCTACGAGGAAGATGTGTCATGCCATTTCCACATGATGGCAGCAAAGCAGCAGTCATGTGTGAATTTGCATTCGCATACATTCTGTGTGTCCCTGTGTGCGCGCGCGCGTGTGCTCTGATGTGCTCGTACATGTGTATGCCATCACATGTTTGACGGGGCTGATCTGACCCATGCTAATGAATGCTGCCGACGTGGCTGACACAGTCTGACACCAGGACAAGAAAAAGACCCTCTTCTCTTCAACGCCTCCGTTTCTAGGCCTTTAAATAGCCCCACACAGCCTGCTGCATGTTTATTAGTCATGTATCAGACCAGTAGCTGATGGACATGGATGCTCATTATCAGTTAGTGTTGCTTCACAAGAGACCAATCTGGTGCCCTGTGAGGGTCGTCATTCAGAAGCAAACAGACCTGACAGCGGCATGAGTTGAACTTGAATAGACACACAATATTTAACTGATGAAAAGGCAGCTTTCACTGAAAGCAAGCGCTAATGATTCGATTCGATTAGTTCAGTCTGCATTCAGCATGATAGCTGCTAACAATAGCAATGTGATAGTTGTAAAGCGCCTGTCCTTTCTGTTACCTTTCTAGGTATTTTCTCAGTTGGTTAGCTCACCTTACATCTGTATAAGTACCACACATCCTTTTATTTTCTATAGTGATATTTTAGCATTTGTGTAATGTGACATTACACAAGCCTGAAAGGCAGACCTGCTCCTCCTCTCCCTTTCCATGCATGACATCACTATGTCTGCTTTTAATTAAAACACATAAATGGCAGTGCAGGAAATATGAGCAAAATATTTGAATTTCAATCGCTATCACGTTTCCCTTATTTCACACACGCTGCGTCTGTGGAATGTGCCCTACTGCTGCATATCCAATGGGACCGGTCCCTGAGAACAACACCTGGGAGCAGAGCAGAAAGAAGAGGACTGGAGAGTTTTTGCAGCCAAGAAATTCAGTTCACTGTGTGTGAGGAGGCAGGTGCTTTTTATATAAGAGGATTCCAAGTGTAGCAATAGTGACATTTTAGCTTGATTCACCCCGAGAGCTTCTGCAGCCATAATAAACAGATTTGAAATGAGAAGCGCTTAACCTAGAAGGAATGTTTTCTTTGGTTAGGAAATGCTAACTTTAATGCTAATTCAGACTAAATTCACTTGGTATTAAAGTGACAGATAATAAGGAACACTTTCTCCACCAGATGGCGCAAGACACTGTGCCCCTTTTTTCACTTCTTCTTTTTATGCAACATGCACTCCCATGACTAACAAAATTTGGTTCTGGTTTATGGTAAACTTTTAAAAACAGCACATACACACAAAGACTCACAATGCTCAAATACTTCCTCTTGTGATATTTTTTAATATTCCTGCAGGTACTTAAAGGAATAAGAAATGGGACTGTGTTCTATGATGTTATTTTTATAATGTTTTTTCAGTAGTTTTTTGTGTGTGTGTGTGTGTGTGTGTGTGTGTGTGTACGTGAGTGTGCATGTGTGTGTGTGTTTGTTTTTTTAAACAAATACATTTAGGGGGGGTTAAAATAATGGTCTAATATATCAGTAACCCAGCAGATGGCAGCAACAACACACAAACCAGTGTCACTATAACCACAATTCAATTCAATTTATTTCAATTCCATTCAGTTCAATAATAAAAAAAACAAATCAATAACAACAACAACAATAATATTAATAGTAAGTTGGCGCTGCTTCTTGTCGTTCTTCTTCTTCTTCTTAGTGTACTTCTTAGTGTAATATAGACTAATCACACATTTTGTAAGATTCACACAAGGTCAGGTTCCATCAGTGGAACAATTCACCATCACCTGTCTCAAACTGCAGAGAAGAACTTCTTGTGTACTGTATTAACGCCTTTCTTCATATAACTGTCTTTAAGCACAAATGTATATTTACTGCACTAGACACCAAGTGATTTACAGAAGGTTGGTTAGGCTCATGTATTTTGAGATTTTGAGCTGCTAATGACATAAACCAACTGTCTAGGCTTCAGATTCTAAAATATATTAAGTGTGTTCTACCTGTTGTTTCTGTTATCAGTGAACAGTCTGTACTTAGCGTCTTTATGTTGTTATTTATTGAGCTTTAAAACTTTGAGATATAAATCACAATATTAAAATCGTGTAAATCTACTGTACACTGGTAACAATCCATGTGTATAATTAACAGCTTCAGAATTTGAATATTTTTACCTTTTCTGTGCTTTGGGCAGTTAATTATTTTTCTCATACCCGCCCTGTGTTCAATCAACTGAAGTGTGCAATATAAGTCAGTTGTGACCAACACTGGGGGGAAGTCAACCAGTCTACAGCTGGTTTAACTTGCTGTACTATAACTGTGAGCTGAACAGAAAATCCGAAAGATTCGCACGAATAAAAAATTACGTGGTTTGGTTTGACAAGATTTTCCCTGCTGATTGGAAATGTGAGCGACTTCAGAAGTTCAGCAGACATCACAATCCACAACTGTTTGATTTAATCAGTTACTTTTTCCGTAATTGTGCGTGTGCTATTTTTAAAGATTCCGATCAAAATTTGTGCCATTGGAAAAGAAGAAAATTAATACCTATAGGATTCATTTTGAAAATGCTGAGCCTTGAGTTTTGTCTTTTAATCAAACTGATAAAGAGCTTCCCAAAACTGGTACAATGCCTCATTAGTAATCGCACTGAAACCTTCAAGCAAAACCTACAAAAGGAACGAAAGACAAGCTTCATCTTTAGATAAGAAGGTATGGTAACTCATTGCTATGAATAAGTGATAAATTGTGGTATAGTTGTAACAGGCTTGTATCAGCCATGTTTCATTTGCCTACAGTGATCATCCGAAGAGAAACTCCCTGTTCTATATGGAACTTCAGTAGCTGCATCGTGTAATGTGTACTCGCATTATGAAGAGCTTTTCTAGTCTTACTGACCAGTCAAAGCAATTTATGTAACCATATGGTAGGTATAGCAACCTCTATACTCCACAACTTTGCCTGTCTGCCACTGTAGCAGCCAGTCTGCGCTCTGTACCTAATGTGAAGTTAGGACACAGATCTGGTTCATGGGACGATATGTAAATACTTTCAGAGCTCATTTTCCACCGTAAGGATCTTGGAGTTCTTTAAAGCCCACAAGTGAACCCACACACACGCAGACATAATACTAATGTGTTCCGATGTGAGACCAGTCTAGAGCCCGACCGATTGAAAAAGTGGGAAACCTCATTTGTCTGGAGGTCTCCTCACTTGTGGCCTGGCAAAGGCTTCTGGGAAGTGCGGGAATCCGAGGAACTGAGTCACTCTAGACGGTGGGTCAAGGCAGTTTCAGACTGTTGGAAGAGAATTATGTCAGAGGGGGCCAAAACGGAATGTGTATTCTCAGACGGGCTACCAGGGATTCCCTCTGACAAGACCTGGGCTTTATTTTCTTATGGAGCAGAAGGAGAGGGAGGGGGTGGTGGTGGTGATGATGTGTGAAATTATATTGTCCAGATGTGTTTACACATGCAGCCATTACTGCAAAAGAAGAAAGACCCATTATATTTGGCAACAAACTTTCCTTGACGTGTGTGCACAGGTGTGAGTGCGTGTACATGTGCGTGCATGTGTGGCTTACATCAGTTCGTATGTTGGTAGCATTTGCTTGTGTTTATGTCCATTTCTCAGCATGATTGTGGATTTTTCCTTTGCAGATCTCCTTTTACTGGAGGATGATTATGGATCCAGACGGTTTCTCAGAAACCATACCAGTTGTGACACATGGGAGCGGCTGAGTAACACTGCCTCCTGTTGCCAGTACTGAAAGCATGCGGGATTTCACAATCTCAATTCTTTTACTGGTGGGAATGTGTCATAATAACAAAAACCCATTATGCATCTATACCGTAAGGCATTTCAGCATATGATCTGGTGAAAATTATACTGCATGCAAGACTTTTATCCACATGTGCAGAAAAAAATATGCTTTCTCTAACTGAACTTCATAGACTCACTAATACTTTGGATAATTTAAAAAGCTTCGAGCTTTATAATTGGTGATCTCAAAGTAAACATAAATGACAGGTGTAGCCATGCCCTCTTAGAAAACACCTTAGTATGCACTGAGTTACCTTAATAAGATCACAAAATTTCTGGATGTCAGTGTCAATAAAGAAACGCCCAACACAAGGAAGGTGACCATGGAATCCTGCTCTGTGTGTTGACAGTCAGTCCATTCAAGGCTAGTCCTGGATTTACTTTTACTTGCACAGCGGAGGAGTAACCTCTTGAAAAAGCATGGAAATGTGCATTCATTCACTTAAGTTTTCTTTAATGGTTTTGTAAAGTTAAGCCAATATGTATTTGGACAATGATCTGACTGGAGTATAGGCTTGTAGCTGCAATTCAAGGGGTTTTGCAAAAATACTGCATTATCTGTTCAGGGGTTACTGTCATAGTGTCTGATTTTCAGATGCTCAAAAGCATATGGAGAATTAACTGACAAGAGGTTTCATGGCCAGCGGAGGTATTTACCTTTGTAATTCCATGACAAATTAAGCAGATAAAAGGTCTGGTGCTGAACTTGCATTTGGTAGCTGTTCATCAAAACTCTCAATATGAGGTCCAAAAAGATGTCCAAAAGAGGGAGGCCATTATTAGATGGAAAAACCACAGACCTCACAAAGACAGCAAAACCTTTGTTGACTAAATCACCAATCTGGTAGGTTCTCATAAAGAATGAACGCACTGGCACTGCACTCAGCAACACCAAAACAGACAACTGAAGTAGATGATGACAGATGTCTTTCCTTGGTCAAACTAAACTAAACTAAAAAGAACTTCATTGTAGCATCAACCAGGTTAAGACTCTTAAGCATGTATTATTATCAAGGTCTACAATCAACACACACCTCCGTGAATGGAAATAGAAAAAGTTAACCTCTGGATAACCTCGAGAACAGGAAGAAAGGACTGCACTAATCTAAAAGAGCCTGCACAGTTCAGAAAACCTTGAAAAATTGAGCAAAGAAACAACTCATGAACAAGCATAAACATGGTAAAAAAAAACATGGTGAAACACTCTGAAGAACTAACTGATCAACTAGTGCTTGAAACGCAAAATCAATAATGAGCCAATGCATACTGCAAAGGCAACTCAAGAGTTTCTCAAAGCAAAGGATTAGAATATTTTTCAATTGCCACCTGATCACAGCCCAAGACAGGAGCTTTTACTAAATGCAAAACTGAATGTAGAGAGACGCACAAACGAGCAGCAACTGAAGTTGGCTGCATAAAGGCCTAGCAGCACATCCCATGAGAAAAGCCATAGCATTTAGTGCTGTCCACAGGTTCTAGACTTCAGGTAATTATTGACTGCAAGGGATTTTTATCCAAACATTAAAAACAATCCTTATATTTAAAATTACTTTAGTTTATCCAATCAACTTTGAGTCTCTGAAACTGGGGGAGTATGTTTAAAATGGCTGTGATTCCTAAGCAGCTAATGCAATGCTTTTTGTTAAAACTCTTGAATTTAAGATGAAAGCATATTAGACAACAACCACACAACCACATCCATTTTTTTGATTTTTCAGACACTGGTCAGTGTGTACTTGTTGGAAAAGGATTGGAGTTCATGAATCATCCTATTTCGAGTAACTTGGAAACATAAAAGAAAAAGAAAAAGAGTCTGACATTGTTCTAACTGAGAATGCTGATTTGTACTGTGGGTAAAGCAAATATGACTGTAACCTTGGCACCCACAACTAAAAACCAAAAAATTAATCCCAGATCCTTCGGTAATTTGTAAAGTGAAACTATTACTTACTGAAATTGTGCTTTTATAGTAACCCATGCAAGTTATCAGCAGGAACAGCAGCCAGTTTTCCTACTTGACTATGTTTCCTGGAGAGGGATCCCTCATTACACGATTATGCTATTTGGTTTCAGCAAAAAAAGGCCCAAACTGCAGCATCAGGGTATTCCTTCTGATTGGGATCACTGTCTGAGGTCAGGAATACCACTGCAGGATTCAAGTGAAAGACAAACTACCAGATCAAGTTTCCTGAAACCTGGGAGACACTTGAGGCTGCAGGTTGGAAAGGGAATGACTTCAGACCGACCCACAACACGTTTTCTCCCTGAGGTTAGGCACTTTTTCTTAGGTCTGGTTTAATCAAAGTACTTTTAATGGTGAAAAAACAATCGACTGACAGGGAAGAAAAAGTTTTTTTCCCCCCCTTTGCAGTTGATGTGTCTGTGAATATGTTCGTGGTTATTCAGCCACCCATGAGTCATTCTGACCTGATGAGTTTTTCATCCGGATGCACACATTCTAATCTGGCTTGTGTCATGCACATTGTACACGTACTTTAAATGTGTCTGTGGTTGCTGTTAAACCTTGTAAGGAGAGTTAAAAGCAGAACAAAGACCTGATTTCTAAACCTGACATCTACCAGTGCCATCATGTGGGGCTCGTGAAGGTCAAGCCTCGCTGAACTCCTCCAGCACTTAAACATCACACTATGTAGCCTATTCCTCATGTGACACACGAGGCCCACTCATATCACAGCCAGATGGGGGTGAATCAAAGAGATGGCTGACTAACAGTAAAGTGTGAATCACACCGCATTGTTAACAGAACTTAGCTGAGACTCTGTGTACAATTATTAATGGTTGAAAGAGGTTTTTGCAAAATTTCTAATGTGAATTTTTTTCATCAACAAGCGGCAGTTTACAACAGTTTATCAACAAGTTACAGTGTAATACAAATTGTATCAAAGGAAAAATAAGCAACAAGGAGAGAGGGGACTTTGTAAGAAGCCAAAACTTCTTAATTAATTCAAATGAATGGTAAATAGCTTGTATAGCGCTTTTCTACTCTGCTTGAGGAATCAACATGCTTTGATTCATTCAAACAAACACTTTTTTTCTACTTCCAAGTGTTTCCTATCTAACTTTCACATTCCGATGAGTGCATCAGGAGCAACTCAGAGTTCAGTATCTTGCCCACGCAAGAACATCGAACCACCAACCTTCTTTGAGCCACATAAACAACTGCATAAAAAGACTTGGGGGATGAAAACATCTGAACCACCAACCTTCTGACTAAGTAAAATGACCTGCATCAGAAGATGGTACATCCTGATACAAGCAAAGATTACTGAGCAAAAAGATTACTGAAGGCAAAAGGATTATTACTAAAACTGTCAGTTATAATGGTTATGGTCATTTTTGTTACAGTATCATAAAGAAGCTAACTAGGTCTTGTGGATTGTTTTGGAGGCATGAAAAATTTTCAGAGATGATGTCTGTGCTTTGTGTTTTGTGCAGGACAGGCTGCCTATGGTGGGCTTATCAGATTTGCAGGTGTTTGCAGGTTGCAGGTGACAACAGGTGTTTGTGGTGGCTGTAAATAAAGTTGATGAGAGTAGTAAGAGTGACCCAAAATGGCAGTGTAGCAGGTCGCAAAACAATGAGCTGAAACAGGGTGAGGAATGAGGGGCTCTACAGAGTTAGGTTATAAGTTCACATTGGTTTCATTACAAGATTAACTCCTTTTCGAGTCACTTTCAAGGTCATTTCACCCATTTTTAATGCAGATACACTAACTTATGCAGTTTTAAAGCAGTGAGACACAGGTGTAGAGGAAATCAGGGCATGTAGGAATACATCAACCATACTCCGAAATGAATAATGTTATTCAGATTCCCTCAGCATCTATCTTCAACATCTATCTGCTGACCTTGTAACCTTCTAACCTCTCAAGTCACACCAGTAAAAAGAAAAAATGTCCTCTCAAACTGGACAGCTGCTGTGGTCTCTAAGCAACTAACAAAAACAGCAGGAAACAGAAGAGGGGATCCCATCAAAAAGGAAGGGCACTGACTAGAGACAGGAAAGGGAGAGAAAAAAAATATAGGAAGAAGACAAGGTTGGTATTTCAGTTCACCCCCTCACTGTAAATGCCCAGCAGGAGTTATTTTTCTTGACTCTCGGAGTTAGAATGGCAGTCGTCCGATCTTGGAACAAGGTTGTGACTTGCTGCAGCACTGTAAGCCAGGATCTAGCTATTTTTAATCTTTTTATGACATGTCAATACCAACGTCAAGGACAGGTCACAGAATCACAGAAACAGCAGTGGAGGTGATCCATGTCACGCTTTCTCTGGGTCTGTGCACGAAAGCCTCTTTCATTCATACCTCTGAATATCCATTAAAAGTCAACTGTATTGTTCTCCTGATAATTAGCATGTACACTGTTAGACTCAATAAATGATATGATTCTCATTTTAGTTACTTGGAAAAAGTAACTAAAATGAAAACCTGCGTTTATGTGTGTGTGTGTGTGTGTGTGTGTGTGTGTGTGTGTGTTGGGGGAGGAGTAAACTGGCTTGACATGGGCCTGTTGATGCCAAAGTCTGAGAGTTTCTTAGGATTTCATGTCAATCACGTTATTAATACCAGTGATTTTTTGGAAGATCACAAAAACAAGAGGCTGTGTAATGACTCATGAGACTTGACCAGGTCTGGAGAATTTACAGTGAGTGAGTGTCCTGCCCCTTGCATGCCCTAACTGGTGATCACCATCACACAAGCCAAACAAAGTAGCCTACAGCCATTGGTGAGTCTCATACTGACTATGTCCTGCAGTGTATGTGAGAAAGGGCAACTTCTGACAGCAGTCTGACCTCTTATTCTCCCAACACTGTCCCGAGTTCCTAGGCGGAAATGATTAGAGAAACGAATAATGACCACGTGCACCTGGGTGTTGTGTTGGAAATAATAGCAGTGAAATGCACGAGAGAAAGATACTGTATAGACC
Source organism: Oreochromis aureus (assembly GCF_013358895.1). Taxonomy (NCBI): domain Eukaryota; kingdom Metazoa; phylum Chordata; class Actinopteri; order Cichliformes; family Cichlidae; genus Oreochromis; species Oreochromis aureus. Next base: position 13,065,275 of record NC_052952.1, read on the forward strand.
AGGGATGTCAAGGTCATTTTACATAGTGGGCCACATACAGACAAGGTTGATGATAAGTGATCTTAAATGGACCGAACCAGGGAAACAATATGATACATTTGTGAAATTATAGTACAGACGGCTCTGTAATTATAAAATATAGATGTTTTGTTAATTTACTATAAAGATTTTTTTTTTAATTAGATTTTTTGGGGGGGTATTTTTTTACAGTCAGTTGATTAATATTTGGAAAAACAGTAGCTTTTCTATCCTTTAGTTGTTTATCTGTTAGTTAATTACTTTAATGCAATATGAAAGGCAATGAAGCTGGGCAGGCTTCATCAACAGGAAAAGCTGTAAAATGTATGAAAATACAGTTAAAAATTAAAAATCTATGCACTCCTTCACATTTACTATAGCTGTCCAGTGGATTAGCCTAGCATCAAACCTGGAAATAAAGGAAGCCAGTCTGTTAACATAAAAATTAAAAAACAACAAAAACAATTTGCATTCTTACAAAGGCTGATGTGTCACACTAATTCTTAGCTTGATAAAGTGACCTCCAGTATTGTTATTTAAACAGAGGCATAGTTAGATAGAGCCAAAATAAATCTGGCTCACCTGGCTTCATGCACTTCATAATTAATGGAAAGATGAGGGCGATGTCTTCTCGTGCATTTTTCCAAAAAACCTTTTCGGATGAGTTGCGTCTTATGATCTAATTTCTGTCCTATCAGTGTTCCAGAATTGTCATCCCAAATTTTGTAGGGACGGTAACAAAGCATCTCTGGCAGTGGGAACAATGACTGATCCTGACTTACAAATGCAGCATCATACAGTCTCAGGTTTAATGAATTATCCATCAAATAGTGGCAATCAGCATATGAAAAGGGGCGGAAAAAAGAAAAGGAGTGCAATGATTTTTTTTTTTTATCACTTGCATTTATTCAATACTACCCACATTTGCAGAGTACTCATTTTTCTTTGTTGATTCCAAACGTGCATGCAATTAGAATGATCAGTGTGTCACATAAAAAAATCTTCTCCTGTCATCTTCTAGTTAAATAGAATAACAATGGAAACAGTGACTGCCTGTGACAAATCATCTCTCAGCATTTAGTCGACAGGATGATTCAAGACGCACCGAGATCAAACTCAGATTTGTGAGTGACCCTTTCGTACAACCAGAACCCTGGCTGTGCTGGACTGTATAAATGTGTTTTAATGTAGAGCAGCCAAGTTGGAGAGCCCTGCAGTAAAAATGGCCTTGGCATATACGCTTGTGTTTAAATCACGGTAATGGTCCTCGATGTGACAGTCATAGGCTAGAAAAATGAAACCATCCGCCCTCATAATCCCATAACCATTACTGGGATTGCAACAAAACTGAATGGATACACATTTTGGTTGAGGATAGAAAAAGTAAAATAAAAAAAAAGCAGCGCTTGCATCATACTGTTTTGTTTGAAACTGACAATATGGCTCTCGTCAGATGTCTTGCCTGTGTTATTATCTGTGTAGGAAAATTGTCTCATAGGCCGTGCGCCTTTGGCCTATAGAAACTGTTATTGGCCACAGGTTTTGAATTAGCTACACATGTGGGTAAGATACAGTACCCGTGGCGGGGCTCTTATCACAACTTTCACCGTCAGCAAAAGCAGTCGCAGAGAAAACAGCACTGACGGAGCGCAGTAATAGATCATTAGCTAGCAAAACACAGTTCACATATTTCAGCCCCATAGAGCCGCATTCAATCTAGACAATAACAAAGAAGAAGAACATTATCATAGTTTAAAAATCCCCCCCTCCCCATTGGAGTTTCTGTTGTCTTTTCTTAAAAGCAATATAGTCTCATAAATTGACTCGCAAGACATGGAGCACTAAGTAGGTAGCAATAATTTTAAGTGGTGTATTAATCCCACTTATGATAGCACAGCAACAATGGTACCAGAGACATGTGGCTAGAAAGATCTTTGTCCAGAATAGCGAGTAAACAACAGTGATAAAGTGCCGGCCTCACACTGCTTCTTCCTGATTTTCTACAAACACTCAAACTTAGTCAATGGCCTTGTGACAATGACAGCCTTGCTTCTTTGGTTTACAAGCCAGACATTTATGCTACTTCCTGTTCATAAGGGGAATCTCTGGGGGGGAAAAAAGCAGCTAAACATACAGCGGTGTCCAGACATGCCTAAGATAGCTCCAAGCAGTTCTCCTTTATGCGTGCACAAGTATGCATTTCCATGGGTGTATGTACTATCAAAGGAAAAGGAGAAGTGGGGAAGTGCGTACGATTTGTGTATGTGTGCTCATAACAAAGTATGGAACTGACCGCAGCCATTCACAACTTGGGCTTCATTAACCACAGACTTCTTCATTTAAGCATACTCATTCATGTTAGACAAAGAAAGAAAAAAAATCAAGAGATGACTGGTAACCATGTCTGCCACTGTGGTAACTGCCACTCATGCTGCAGTTTATTACGGCTGAGTAATACATTTGTATCAACACAGCGGACACAAATGAGCATTTACGGCTATTAAAAGCAGCCCGATTCAAGTTATGGCTCATAGAAAAACGTAGAAAATACTTAATAATAGTGTAGGGAACTCAAAATGCCAGTGTGCACATTTCTCCGGATATGTCAAACATGAATTATACGTTGTAAAAAGAGAGGATTAACTGTGCAGCTACGAGGGAAGTGCTTGGGTTTGCAGCCTTGAGTTTTGTGTATTACAAAGATTCACCCAGAGTTAAGCAACACTTTTCTGAGTTTACGCATCTTATTAGTGTCTACGTCCATATTAACATCTGCTTCAGGCTCCCCCTTTTTCCCCCAGTGGTAGCATCCCTGATGTCTAGACAAACAAATATGACAAGGCTAAGCCCAGCGCTTGGAAAGCCTCGGATGAGTTTATTTATACCTGTTAACTTTTGGTCTGTCTTTTAAGTGTAAATCTTTTATGGCGAGTTCTAAGAAAAAAAATGTATTCTCAACATGCCAAGATGTAGCCTGACTCCTGGGCCAAACCACTAGTAGTAAACATTATAGCAGCTGGCATTACGTAGAGAACTCAGCTACAAAAGCCACTCATGTCATTTATTATATCATCAGCAGCACCGGCAAATAGCAGCACCCGCTCTTTACAGTTCTGTGCCACACCGAAGCTTGAGCAAAGACAAGAAACCAGGAGGAAACAGGAGTGGAATTTGCACTCTGCACTGAACGCTCCTGATCTTGATACCTTTGATTTATTTCTTTTTTTAATGGAGGAAAAAGCAAAACAAAATACACTGGCAACAAGTCAGTTTGTGCAAATGTAAAAAGCAGCATCTGTGTGTTTACAAGGACACAAGAAATTGTCATTTTCTATGAAATACACGAGCGAGGCGCAGGCCACTCATAAATCTGAGCCCAAGATGTGCTTTTTCTCTAATGCTCTCTGCAGACCTGTTGCGGCTGCTCAGTGCGTGCAGTGTCGCAGGGCCAGATGTAGCAACACTATAATATATAATCGTACTTTTCCAAAGAAAATGCAAAGTGAAGGCAATTTCTTCTAATGTTTTCTAGATTGAGTACTCCTTTTTTGACATGGTAGCATTAATAGACAAAGTTTAAACACTCTGCAAACATATTTAGCCCAGTGACAAATATGGATTTGAGCTTCTGTTGAAAAAAAGCAGAAGTACAGGGTTTATTTTGGCAAGTGAACAGAGAACGAGTATAGATCTTTATTATATAAAGATCTGACCTCATTCATGCTTAAACTCTAGTGGGTTCTTAAATCTGGGCATCGGTTACACTGCTGAGAGAGACACAGTCAAAGTCATGAAACGATATTTACCAAAAAGTGAAAGTTACTTATAGTTAGGTATAGTTACTATAAATGATGAGATTCATGAGATTTTTAGCATGATTTATAGACTGCCTAATAACCCGAGGGCTATATTGTCTGTCACTATTGATGTTCTGACTAACTCTGACTATTGTTGACAGACTGCAGTTAATGACACTTCACTCAGTATCACGGAATCCATCAAGATAAGCCTGTTGACTGCCACTGAACTGTGCCCCACCACAGTCGCTTTAAAGCTGTTCAACAACTTGTGTAGCTCCATGCCGCTGACAGTGCCAATCAGTTATGCAGCTCCTTTTTTTTTGTTCCTACCGCTGGTTTGTATCATAATTCGTCTCCCGAACTATGTGATTCTTCTTTTTCATCTTTGAGCTCACACATGCACATCAGCCAAGCCGCAGCTGACGCCAGAGAGCTACTGCAGGCAAAGAAAACACAGCGTACTATTACTTTCCCCTCGTGCAGACTGCTTACACATGCCCCCCCCCGCTTCCACACACCATGCCTGCCTGCCCCCAAAAGACAGTCTGCTTCTGATTATGTGTGATCATCCTCAAGCTTGCCAGCCACATTTCAGATTCAGAGTCTCTTAAAAAAAATAAATCTGGACCTAATTCAAAAGGAGCTAGAGAGACTCTTGTAGAGTGCATCCTCATGCCAAGACCAATGCCCTGTCTGTTTTATAGAAATTGATCTGGAGTCTCACTAAAATTTAATGGGTTCTTCCTTTGCCACGTGCCACCCCTTCATCAGCTTTCATGGAATTCTGCTCGGTTGCTTTTGCACAATGTTGCTGACGGACAAGAAGACAAACCAACATCAAGCCAAACATGCAACAAACACTGTGGAAAACATACTTTTCCTGCTCCATCAGTGTCAGTAAAGAAACCTTAGAGGAGAGTTCATCCGAGGCATTGTTAAGCGTGCCCGTGGCACAAACACACAGGGATATAACTATCCTATATGCACTCTTTGTCTTTACAATTGATTAGATGCTTACATTGAAATGTCTAAGGGTTCAGCTTTAAAGTTATACATAATTAAGTTTGTGACTGCTTTGAGAAACAGGTGGTTGTATCTGCCAGCTTTCTCTAAGGCATCATCATCTTTCATCTTAGATGATTAGAGACATTGAACTGGACACCTGGGTTGTGCTTACAAAGTCATTTGGAGGAGATTTGGAACAAATACCCGTGTAGTGTCCAGAGTGAAATTCTGCTGTCATTTCATTTAAATGCAACCCCTGATTACTAGAGATTAAGAAGACATGGAAGTCAGAGATAACTGACCTAAAGTCTGTGACAGAATTCAGCAACAACAATGACAGATGGTGATTGAAATACAAAACTTTCACTTCTTTTTAATGAGAGGTGATTTACCCAGTAAACTCTCTGTAAATTGCTTTGCTAAGTTCTGGTAGTTTTATATAAAATGTCCCAACATTTACCACATGGTTCTTCTCAGCATAGCATCTATGAAATACAGTACCCATAAAATGAGTAATATTTTCGGAAGAATGTAATTTAAAGTAGTATAGGAAATAGTATGGATCAATGGTGCACTATTCTATTTATCTAGGTGGAAAATTACAATAAAAAAATACCAAAATTTAAATATATATATATTTTTAAACAATGACTACAAATCAGTGACCAAGTTACTGAGAAATGTGTAGATTTTCATAGGGCACCTGCATCAAACCTGAACACTGCTATTACCACTTGGATTTAATTTGACACAAGAAGTAATTTTAAATATTTAGGTAACAAAAAGTTATTTATTTCTCCTTTGTTGTAAGAAAATAAACCTGTCACTGGTTGTTACATCATTGTTCCACTGTAGTCTCACGTAAATACCTGTAGGAACTGGTAAGGATTTTTAAAGAATGACAAAAAATAACAAAATTACAACATACATTTAAGTAATATAAGCAATATGCAACAGATTAAACTGAGATTAAACAAGATTTGGGGAAATATTTTGGAAAATGATGTGATATTGTTTTTTTGTTTTTTTTAAAGAAGAAAATGCATATTGAGTAAATGTTTTAATGATCAAAATAACTTGACTGTCAATGTAAATGGGAGAGGCCATTATAGCCATATCAATATATGTACAATATGATCTGTTGTTGCTGTAGAATACCCCCCATCAACTCCACTACCCAAACTTAGGTAACATCTCACATGCAAACCAGGTTTATCCATAGAAAAACATGGGACAAAGACTGTTTCGTCATAACAGATAACAGTGGAGAACTACCCAAGGTGGTTTGCTGATAAGAGAGGCTACAGTGGGATTTAAGTAAGAAGAAGAAGAAGAAAACTTCTGAAATCCCTCGAAAACAATCTGAGCCTTCAGCAGCTGCAGGAAATGAATACTCGCTGCGATTGTTTTGTTGGCTAATTTTATCATAAAAATGTGAATAACGGATCTCTTGTTGACACAACGTTAACCTTGTGTGTGGGCTTTCATTCTCTTTCACTCTCTCTCTCTCTCTCTCTCTCTCACACACACACACATACACACCACACCTCCCACCTCCTCCGCTGGGATCCCAGGATGAAAGACATCATCAGGCGGTCCAGGAGGTTGCAGAAGCCGGCAGCGTCAACCCTCAATGGGCGGCGCACTGACGGGAGGACGGAGGGTGTTTTCCAACTTTAAAAGCACCGGAGCCGGCCCCTCCGACAAACCGCTCTGCGTCACAGACCTGTGGACATTCTTTAAAACCTTCATTGGGTCGAAGAGAGCAAAACTCACCTCAACCAGCGTCCCTTTAGCAGCCGTACCTGCGCGGCTCTCCTAACCCCCTGTTCCCGTTTCCTTTGGTGCGCAGTCCATCGCCGTGTGGTTCAAAGTTGTACACTCGATTTCCAACGAGTCTTTTAGCGAAATATGCTCCTGTTTAGTGGTTTGTCTAGAGAATCAATGGTGTTTTGAATACTCTCGTTGCACATTACAGCCTCGCAGCCGGTGAAAGTTGCGCATCGCTTGTTGAATGCAGGATACCTTTTGCCTGAGCGTCACTTCCAAGTTCAGCTTTGGAGCAGCAACCGGCAAGGAGCGGGGACTCCAGTTACTTACTTCTCTCGCCGCCGATATGAAGTCTGCAGAAGAAGGTAAAGAACCCTACATGACTGCGCATCACCAGCACTGTATATACATATATCTATACATATATATATTACCTCGCTTTAGCTGTTTTTTTATTTAAAGATGGATTGACACCAGGTGCTGCAGTTAATGCAAACTAATGGAGAGCGCATCAGGGCAAACTCGGGGTTAATCCTTCTGTGAGATGATATTACTGAGAGCTGTCACTGCATTATACCCTCAGATTTTAAGAACTTGAAATATATTTATAGACGTCTTAAATTATTGTCTAAGCGTTTGTTTTGGTAAATATGTTTAATTATAACAAGCTAAAAATATCAAATTCTAAAGAAACTTTTTGGCCTTTTTGATGGTGTCACGATTTACCTCCCTTTGTTCTATTTAAAAGACAACGCACAAAATAACACACAAGTAATACACAAGAATCAGATAAGCTCAGTTTACATGCACACCATTAGGTGTCTCCAGCTATCTTTGCAGGTGCTTCTCATCATGTGCAGTGAAATATGATGGGGGTTACGCTGTTGCTGTCACCTGCAGTCTTTGTTAAGATCTTCATGTCAATTTCTCTACTTTACTTCCTTTTTAAAAAAAAAATACTGAAAATTTTCTCCAAATGAGCCGAGTGAGATGTTAAAGTTCAGGGTTAGATAGCCCAGAAGCTGCTAAATATTATTTGCTTTCCCAGGCAATCAAAAGCAAACTCTCTATTTATAGCTTTGTGATTCAGAGTGAGAGGGCAAAATCTGATCACAAGTCACTGATAGTCCGCCTTGCCTTAATTCATAGTGGTGATATCACTGGCTTTTGGCGGGTTTCAGGAATTTAATTTTGTCTTTGAGGTTAGAGAGGGACGGGTGCAGGCGGTATTATTATTCAGTTCAGTCCCTCGATACTAAGCTTTATAATTTGTAACAGATGTGTGTGTATATACATGTGTTTGTGAGTAAGAGGGAGCACTGTGATCTGTGCATGCAGGGATGCTGGGGTAGCTTGCTTGACAAGGAGACGTGCTTAACCACACACAGCTCCAGCAGTGTGGCGAGGGCTGCTTTATTGTCACACATAAACTCAGACACGCAGACACTCAAACGCGAGCACACAGACACACACAAACACACACGCACAGACCATGCTGGTGTTCTGCCATAGCCCATACTCAGCCATGTGCGATAAGTGGCCCCAGAGTTCTTAGTTCCAGAGGCTGCAGATGACTTTTGTGGGCGACCACCTATCTCTCTATGAGGTCCCGTCACTCTGAGCCCAGCCTAGACCACAATGCCTGCGGATAAACCCGTCCATTCTTTAGTCAGACTAGTTTGGTTGTAGGGACAGAATGTGTTTTGATCATGATAGCATAATTGGAAAAAAATTGGGGAGGGCAAAGAGAGCACGCTGTAATTTGTGTTTTCAAATTAAATCTGCTTGCACTGCATTTTCAGCACATTGCAAACAACCGGGGAGGCACTGCCTCTTGTTAGTGACTCATTTTTATTTCTCTTTTACTCGCTTCACCCCAACAAAATCTGATCTGCTTTCCCAATTTTGTTATTCGGCAGTCGTGATGCGTGTCACCCGGAAAAGCCAAGTTTCAAGATCATGCAGCAAACAAGAGTGAAAGCCCCAGTGTGTTTGAGTGGGTGTTAGAAGAAGTGAAGTGTGCTGCAGCGCAGTGCACTGATCACACACATTCAAAAGGAAGGGGAAAAAAAAAAACAGCCGCAACTGTAAGCAAAGTCAGTCAGGCCTGAACTGAGGAGGTGTGTCACAAGGGTTAGAGTGGGCAGGAGATTATCATCTGTTCAAACCGGAGAAAAAGAGCATCAGCGAAGACTGAGCTGAATGCACACTCGCCCTTACTTTGAAAGACTACGATGAGTGGTGCAGAAATGAGTTTTCAGCATGAAGAGCAAGAGTTTGATTTCAGCTACATTTTTGAGTACAGCCAAGGTGTCCAGAAGGAAGGGGAGAAAGGTGCGTACTGATCTGCTATTCTGACATTGTAAATCTGTGAAGTAGGCTCTAAAGGGGTTTGACATTTAGCCTCTTCTAACCCCGCATAAAAAGTAACTTTTCCAAGTCTGTAGGTTTAGTGAATAAACGTGTCTTATGGTTTTCAAAAGGAGGACTTCAATTTAGTTTGGGTTTTTGTCACAATACATGCGCATCTCCTGGAATATTAAACATGCCCTACGCACATAGTGTTACTACCTCTGAAAATAGACTCTCATAAGCTAATTTTGCTTTGCCTACCCACATATTTTATGTTATGTGACAGATCTGTCATTTCATGTGATACGCAGTTTTGTGGTTAACAAATATCGTATGGTTCAGAGAGGGGAATGCCCTTTGCTGGGTTTCAGACTGAATGGTTTTATTTCTGTAGCTATTTTTACCCTCATTGACGTTATCAATAAAAGGCAGGCGTGAGGTTTACAACTGTTGACACAGCAACCACCCGTGTCAAGGCTAACTGAAGATGCATGCCTGCCTTCCAAGCTATCTGGGCTCTATATTGTTGCACTGGACGTGATTTCCTTGTGTACCTGCCTGCACTTGTCCTCTGTTTATGTGTGTACCGGTGGTGTATCTGTGTGTAGCGCAAAAGCAAACTCTCCTTGACTTAATCACATGCTCAGAGCGATGCGAGAGTGCTGTCAGTTTTCCACAGGGGAGGGCCTAATTCACTCAGTGAGTGATGCAATCAATCAAATAAAGCATCCATCAGTGCTGCTGGAGGAATTCCTGTAGAGTACATATGACAGCAGGGTGTGCCAAATAAAGCCTTAGATGAACTGATCAAACAAACAGAGTGGCTGCTGGACTTGCGACTACACAGCAACCTCATACAGTAACTGTTTTGAGATGATTGCTAAGCTTCTCCAGATGTTTATAAAGAAGTGGGCTAGTCAGAATCTGAAAAACATACTGGGGAGATTTGTGTAGGGGTATTGTTCTTAAATGTGACCAGAGCAGTTCTAGAAATTACATTCCCTCACAGTTAGGCTGTATTTACAATTATAGTTTTCTCCAAAATTACGTTTAGTCATGGTGTCTTTCACAAATACATTTTTTTCTTCCACATGTTCTCTCAGTTTATTTTCTACCAAGAAGTTTTGCATTTCTCCCTGTGGTAATTCAGAAAACTGGTTAACATTGCAAAGCATTACAAATTCAATTCAATTCAGTTTCATTTGTATAGCACCAAATCAAAACAACAGTCACCTCAAAGCTTTTAATATCATACAGTAAAGACTCTACAATAATAAAGAGAAATGCCAACAATCAGACAAACTCCTTTGAGCAAGCACATGGCGACAGTGGGAAGGAAAAACTCCCCCTTTAGAGGAAGAAACCTCTGGGAGAAACAAACATGGAAACCCTAAAAACAGTGACAACAGCAGCAGGGACAGACACAACTGAGAAGGAGCATGAATACATCAGAAATAGATTGTATAGACTGAAATGGAGGAGCTGAGGCAGAGGTGGCTTTGCAAAGTGACTTCACAGGCAGCTGCGACTTTATGCAAGATGAGGTAGTTTAACTAACATGCTCGATTTGAGCTTTCCCAATAAGATGGGAATTAACTTAGCTATCCTCTGATACGGGCTGTTTGGCTTTGACACCACTGAGCTTCACTTCAAGGCCTGCCAGAACTAATCCTATGCTCGTTTTAAAAATGCAGTTTAGTTGTATGGGAATATCATTTTTTACATTCTGAACTTTTCTCTGGAAAGTAAGACATATTTGTGGTTCTCTGTTTCTTAAATATACTTCTTATTTTTCAGATGCATACAGCTACACACCAAACGTCAGCCTGTCTCTTCCTCTGGGTATGGGCAGCCCCTGTCTGGCCACTCAGTACCATACCTTACAGTCCAGTCCAGTCATCTCAGTTTCCTCTTGCCACCAGACGGGATACAGCAGTGACAATCATGCAGCATCGGGTTATTATCTGCCGCACAGCTTGAGACCCAATGGTGCTCCAGCCCTGGAAAGCCCCCGCATTGAGATCACTGCCTACAGCCAGTACCCTGAGGATGAGGTTGAAGAGAGCAGCAGTGAGGACCACATCATCAAACGGGGGGGGGTCAACTCCATCGTCACATTGTCGCTCCCCAATGCAGAGGGGTACCGTGATCCCAGCTGCCTCAGCCCTGCCAGCAGCATTTCCTCACGCAGCTGCAACTCTGAGGCGTCATCCTATGAGTCAGGGTTCTATAACTACGACAACTCCCCGCAGAACTCCCCCTGGCAGTCTCCCTGTGTTTCTCCCCGAGGATCATCCATGCTTCTGTCATGCCCACATGCCAGTGGCCCTGCAGGCTCCCCTCACAATTCACCATCCACCTCCCCTCAAATTGGAGCCGTGGCTGAGGAAGGCTGGCCGGCACAACCTCGTGGCTCTAGACCAAATTCCCCTTCCTACAGTGGAGGCGGTGGAGGCGGTGGAGGCAGCGGTGGCAGCATGGGGAAGAGAAAATACAGCTTCAACGGCACCTCCTACCATCAAACGCCCTGCTCACCCAACCAGTCACCGACACCCTCTCCACATGGCTCCCCCAGGGTCAGCGTTACGGATGATAACTGGCTTGCCAACACCAACCAGTACACCAACTCTGCCATTGTGGCTGCAATCAACGCTCTAACCACAGATGGGGTGGTAGACATGGGGGAAGGAATCCCAGTCAAGACGCGGAAGACGATGCTGGACCACTCAGCCTCCATGAGTCTGAAGGTGGAACCTGGAGGCGAGGAGCTTGGTCCTGATGGAGAGCTCTGCCACGAGGACTACCCCTCCCGCCTGGCCCTCAAGAAGGAGAGCTACTGTGGGGGGTTCCTGGATGTGCCTCAGCACCCATACTCCTGGTCTAAACCCAAGCCGTACCTCAGGTAGGCTGAACCAGCTCCTGCTGTGTCAAATAAATTTAGTAATTCTCTATCAAGTACAGTCTAAATGTTCAGAAATTGAAATAGCCAGCAATTTTGCCAAAAGAAAATTGTCTACGTGTCTCTGCTTAAGACAGATTTATGATCGTAACGCTTGGTCTGAGGGTCAGGATTTTCTACATATTACAATTCATCACATTTCTTCAATTCCATTTCTCCATTGTTCTCTTTTCCCCCACATTTATGATGTTTTTTATTTATTTATTGCGAGGACAAGATGGTTTTAGTTTTTAATCTTCAAAAGGCAGAGATTCCAATTTACATGCCCTTCACTTCCAAAGGAGTTCCCTTTGAAGATCAGAACTATTTCATAAATCGTATTTCACATCGAGGAGTTGCCCAGCATGCATGTGCCGCCGTTGCCATCGCAACCTTCACACAAATATAACAACGAATACAGTCACACATGCACACACTCAGACAAATAGACTCTTGCACTGAACAATAGTATTGATTTTTGTCAATTGAGCAAAGCGGGGTTTTTTTCTTTTTGTTCCCTTTTGGCATTTTTCCCCCCCCCTTAAGCCAATAACACACTTTCCTGTCGGAAATCAAGTGTTTGATTAAGATACTGAGCAACAGGAAGCAATGGTGACAGGGCTGGCTGAAGGGGAAGCAGCCTGTGAGTTAATCAGCCGGCGCGGTCCACTGGTTTGTCGCGCCATCGGCCCATCTTTTCTCTGTGTAGCTAAAGTGATGTCATGCACTGAATAGGCAGATAAAGTCCTGCGGGGGGAAATCAGTTCATTTTGGGTCAACAAACAGCCCGCAAGTTCCACAAAGATGCCAGAGATTGGTTTCAGTCGAGCCACTCTTCAGGTCAGGGGTTTGCGTTTACCAGGCATCCGGCAAAGAGAAATATTGTCTTGCACATGTTTGTTTTGGTTTAGATATCTCCACGGTGTTCACATGGGAAGCTGTGACTCCCCATCAGGAGAACAATGATGTTGAGGGAGGCCAGCTGTAGCTCTGAGAAAGAGATATCATGCTCCAAGGCAGGGTGTGTGGCTGACCTTGTTCCATAACACCATTGTCTTCAACACCAGCTTTTCGTATTTTAGAATTTTACAGTTATCAATTTAAAATTGAATATTATATAAATATATATATATATATACACACATATATGTGTTAAAAAAACTGCCTGACTGCCAGGCGGTGAGAGATTTGTTTTTGTGCCCCAGAACTGTCTTTCCTCCCACTGTCACTTTCTTAACTCGCTGCGTCTTTTTCCACCTGCCACACCATAATGCAAAACATGCTGCGCTCTAACCAGGGCACATTTGTCTCTCATTTATTTTTCACAAAAAGAAAAAAAAAAACAAAGGGGGAAAGCGGGGGCCACTAATTATTACCCAGACCCAAGGAATTACACGCAGTCGGGGGATGACTTCAATTGATTAGATTAGAGACCATGATGAAATGGAGAGGGCTCAAGCCAGTTGGATTACAACAAAGTGTCCCAATTTCAGGCTAATTTAAAGCAAGTTTAGTTTAGATTCAGGCTTCTTGACAGTGATAGAACCCTGGATCCTTGGAGGAAAAAAAATATGGTAGTTCATACTTTGGCAAATTAGATGAAAACCAAAATAGAGAAAACAGAACGTACATAAAAAGACAATCATTTGCCATATGTCTTCATTTATTTGTTCCAAGCAAAGTGGAAACGTACAACTCACTGTTCTTTCAGGAAAGAAAAAGCCAGACACTGGGGGTTTTAGCCCAGAAAGGCAAAATCTTTGGACCGTGTAAATGTGAATTCACTATCCTGTTGAAAGGTGGGAATGATACATAGTGTTATTCTCACCTAATAACAATCAATGTGTCATGTAATTACAGCCCATCGTTGCCAGCACTTGACTGGCAGCTTCCATCCTGCTCCGGCCCGTACAACCTACAGATAGAAGTGCAGCCAAAGTCCCACCACAGGGCCCATTATGAGACTGAGGGGAGCCGAGGAGCCGTGAAGGCCTTGTCTGGAGGACACCCTGTGGTACAGGTATGCTGCCAGCACTAATGTTCAAACAGCAAACGCTGCTGCTGTGCACATTTTTATTTACCCAGAGACAAAGTTAGCTTTGTAGTTTTAGACTGTGCAATAATTTGCTGTCATTACAGCATGAGAGGTAACAAGTGCATGCTGATTAACAGCAGTTTTCTATCCAACGCCAATCTGGTGACATGAACGTCTGGCTGTTGATTATTTTATGACAGCATGTAGTCACAGAGCAAAGTCAACACAGCCCTGACATTTCTTTCATTAATCACAACGTTGATGTTCGTTGCTTCTTTTTTTTTTTCGAAGAAATCAGATTCGGTTGGTTAGACTGTGTTTAAATACAAACTACTGTATGCGACTGCTGCTCAAACCATCCAGAGATGATTAGCTACAGTAATCTTTTAATGCTATTTTGGCAAATCAGATTCCAAATATTGGAATAATGAGTATGATTTGAGCACAGTGCCTCTATCTGTTAAGACTAAAATGGATCTATTATGATGACTTTCAGCTCTAGACACTACTAAAATGGATTTGCAAGATTCACAGGCAGTGAACCCTGGTATGCCCCCCCAGTTTACTCAGTATATGAATCAAGCTGTTTTAGCTAACTTCCCTCTGCTTTTTGAGCTCTCTTATCTCCCATTCGCTGCCCGTCGTAAACAGAAGGCTTTGAACAGCAGATGGATGGACCTTCTGCACTTACAGATCATTTTATATGTCATTACACAACCAGAATGGCATTACAGATGAAGTCGCTCTATTCTACACACAAACCACATGCACAGAGACAAAAATAAATAAATTTGTCTCCCTAGTCAGCTAGCTTAAAAAAATGCAGGCCTTTCTTGTAACTTCTGACAGCAGCTGTGCAGCACTTGCACATTGCAGGCTATATATCTCAGCATTTTCTTGTATGCTGCATTTTTAAATGTTCCCTAAAGCTGACAGTGAATCTGCTGCTGTAATAAGTCACTCTGACCAGCAGCAGTGCATGCTGACTGGAGGAGAACCATCGCCCCTCGCTATTGTATTTTGCAAACACTTAAGGAGCGCACGTCAGTCTCACCAGCGGCACAGCACAGAGCTCCTTTCTCAGCTCCGCTGTCATCACGCTGTGCTGACATCTCAGTTTACACAAGGTGGGGATTTAGTCGTGTGTGCATGTCCTTGAGGTAAACTTGTCTTTGAAGCAGCTTATTTGCATTTAAACTATATCTATCCTGCTAACTATATGAATATTTACTGGCTCTGTCAGAGAAGGGATTGAATGGTTTTAGATGGCAGATAGCCTGCTTTCCATGCAGCTAGACTCTGCAAGCCTAAAAAAACACACAAAAAAAAGTTCCTGGACCTATAAAGTTTAATTGGTGGTCCATCCTTAGCTTTAAATGTTGTTAGCACCGCAGCTATTTTGTAAATAGATGTTGTCAGCACACCCTGGTCTGCACAATGTCAAATGCATTTGACAGCTGTTGGCCAATGTTGTGTTATAAAGACGCCTGTCAACCTGCAGGTTTTCTCTGTAAATACAGGTAATTATTCCCCTTCTTTACAAGCCTTTGAATATCAACATGCAGGTGAATCAACACTTTACCCCTCACAGTTCACTGTGCTACAGTAAGAGGCCCAGCAGACTCAGGCTCGTTTTGATTTTAGGTCACGACAATTTCTGACTTGTTCTCTCTCGGGGGCCGAATAGGAACTCATAAATAACACTCCTGAGTGTCTTTACACGTGGCCCTGTCAATATTTACACTCATGATTTGATTCTGTTATTTAAAGTCGCCCATTTAGTGCCAACGTTCTGAGGATATTCCCAACCCTCGCTGAGCACCCTGACCAAATATTAGATGAAAATACGATGACAGATGCTTTTCCATCACACCTGCTTGCTTGCTCACATACCTCACATTTTCTTTTCTTGGTGAGGAGTGATTTATGACCCCGATATTGCCTGTGCAGTCAATTGGGATATCTTGAGGGTTTCATAACAGTGGAAACCACTCCAAGCATGGCAGTTGGCAGGAAGATGAATCTATGAGGATTAGGCAATCATGTGTACATGCTAGAGGGTAAAGGATAGAAGAAGAAAAATGTGGTGGTTTTTTTTTTTTTTTGAAAACCTGACTTTTTTACTCCTAAGCACTCCCTTTGTCTTTGTTGTGGTGATGTGAAGAAATTGTGTTGTTACAATCTTGGAGGATAGGGCGCATGGTGTAGTCCCCAGTGCCCTGAGGTAATGAGTGGCAGGCACTGGATGGGTGAAGTGCAGTCAAGGAGAATGAGTCAATAATGACACAAGGGCACGAGTGTAGGAAGAAGCTAAGGCAGTGTGTGTGTGTGTGTGTGTGTGTGTGTGTGTGTTCTTCGTGATTCTTGAGACTGGAGTGTGTGGAGAGAAGGAAAGAGAAGGGGCAGAGGGAGTCACCAGGCAGCTGTGGCTTGGCTTGCCTGCCCCAAGAGATGCTCTGTATCCTGCTGATTAGGACCTGAGTAGCCCTGAGGTTGGCTAAGCATGACAGTGGTGCACGGGAGTCAGTACCCATCAGAGGCCACCTCCTCTTTCCATGCACCGGTGCCTCTCTGCCTCCCTGGTGGGCCCGAGGCTGTCACTCCCTGTGAACCGTTCATCCTTCAACCATCTCCCAAACCCACACCAGCAGGCCTACCTCGGTTAAAACCCAGCCATCCACAGCTCTATTGTTTTTTTTAGGTCATGGATGATCAGACACACGTGCTATGAGCAATCGTGACATGTGTGTTGGAAAGCAGTTCTGGATGAACCCCCCCCCCCCAAAAAAGAAAAGAAAAAACAGCAAGATGATGAAAAACATACAGGGATACACAGGTTCCACACTGACAAAGTACTCCGTAGAGAGAGCGGCTAATATACAGTGAAACCAAGACGCTCGTGTGCACATTTACTGCTGTCTTGTTTTTCCTTGACACACAGAGGTGTTTATGTGATGGGTGGTTGCACGGAGAATGGAAGGTCTTTGCTCCAGTCATACGCCAATGAAAATCCTGGCTTACCATGACTCCCTAGCCTTTCACCATTTGCACCAACTCATCTCATCAATTTCCATTCCAAATCAAGGCCATCTATTCTGAAGTCAGACTCCAACCCTACCTCCTCTCCTCTGCATCTCCAGCCTTTTAACCCCCTCTCTCATCACCGGTCCACTCTGTGACCCCCACTGCTGCTTTTCCACTTTACTTACTACATCAGACCACAACACCATTAAGGGGATCTAGGGTACTCTAACAGTTCCTCTCACACTCTTCCAGACTCTCCCCCTTGCTTACCACAGCTATGTTTAATGTCTGAAGCCGTGCTCAGGAAAAACCAACAACCTGGTCTACCTTTACTTAAAATATAACCACAACATTGATTTATTTGGTTGTTTGTTTTTTCTTTTAACTGAGCAGACCATTCAAAAAAGACAACTGCAACTGTAAAGTTTTCATTGACAATAGAGTAACCGATCTAACATGAGTTCAGCTCAAGATTTTGCAGCAGCATTCAAGTTCAACCACAGACAGGAAAAACAGACATCCGCCAGGCCATTGGTAACAGCAAACAACACCTGTGGAGAATTAAACCTGTCCTGCAGCACACAGAGCAGAATTGCTTATGGCTAATTCATATAGGATAATCACTGGCCTGTAGGGCTTTCACCCCCCACACACATACATGCACTCTCTCATTAAGTTTAAAGCAGTAACACACATGTTGTAATTTCAGGATGTGGCCATCATCCCTATTAACGTGTGCGTGACTTAATACCCATCTCTCTTCCTCTGCAACTTTATGTAATGCACATCAAATTTGCAGTATGTTTCCGCCATGATGACATGAAAGATTTAAGCAAACACGTGCTCGGGTTTTTCGCATGTGCGGTTTCACCTTGGGATCCGGTCCTTGCTGGCTGCGTAATGTCTCAAAAGAAGAACCCACTGATCTGCAGCACTCCATACTGTAGCTGCTAATTGCTCATTAAATCTACCGCCGCCTTATGTTTGATATTCAAAAGGATTGGTGTACCCTGTAGTGCTGTTAGAGCTTAGTCAGGGCTATTATTTGCTGCCCAAAGGGGCATTTATGCCACTCTCAAATTGTGGTTCTCCATCTGCGGGGCTTCCCTTACACTGGTATTGGGCTGCCACTAATTACAAGTTAATAACAAGTGGAAAAAGTTGAGGGATGTGTACATCGTTTTCACTGGTTTGAGGTGACAACCAGACCGCAGATTTATGAGGTAAGATACGAGTGGGTAATCTGGCTACTTAGGGGCATAGCAGTCATCTGTGCATCATCCTACACAAATTTTCTGTAGGCTTTAATGATGGGTCTTATGAATGGCTGATAAAATCAAAATGTAAAACAATGTTATTTGATATAAAATTTGGACCTTTAGTAGTCTACACATGGGCCTGTGCTCAAAGCTACACCCTTAATACTCGAAGTATTAGTAAAAAAAATAAAAACTTTAAAGGATATAGCTGTTTGGTTGCTTATAAAAGTTGCAGCATGTGAAGCCATGGAAACAGTGCACATTAAAGGATTGCATATGTTGCGTTATGCATTCAATATGAGACACGGGAGACATTAGAGGGTCAGGGGGGCGATGGAGTAAAGTCTGGAAGGAGAGACAGCTTGGATGAGTGTACGTTTAATTGGGTACAGCAAAGGCTGGCTGGTGTGAGTGTGTCAGCACTTGACAGAGAGGAGAGCGTGATAATGGGAAAAAGCCTGCATCTGCTGTTGTAGTTCTCCTCCCCCGCCCCCCAGCCCCCCCCTCGCCCCAACCCCTCCTCTGCTGCTTCCAGTTGCCTTCTCCCTCTCCCCCCCGATTCTCTGCGCCACGTGGACTTCTACGAGTCATGACATTTCTCCAGGCGGTGATGAAATCACCGCAGAGGGATAGAAGGCAGCCTTCGCTGCGGGGCCTGTGAAGTGTATTCACACTCAATTTCTAGCCAGGCCAGACAAATCTAATTTACCACCAAGTCATTATTAAACTTTAAATGTTCAAATCCCCTCTTTGAATGGTTGCAGCAGCATTAACAATGTCACTTTTACTAAAGAAGCTGAAGGATAAAATCCACTGTGAAAAATACGCCGCTTAATATATTATATTTATTGGAATAAAAACACCCTCTGCTGCTATTTGATCACACGTGACTTTCATTGAGTTAAGCAAATAAGAAAATGGGGGGGGGAAACTGGGGCTGTCTCCCAAGGACTAAAGCTTTCTGTATTGCTGATGGAGCTGAGGGCACATCCCTATTTATCATCACAACTGACCCAGACAATACAGCTGCACACTATTATGCAATTAATGCCTCAGCTGCCATGGCCGCGATGTTTCACTCGAGCGTCGGCTCTCAGAAATCGGTTCATACAACAAGCTGACACAGTGGCAAAAGCTGGCACCGGGAACAACTGCCTCAATGTAAGGCAGGTTTCAGTGATCTCAAAATAAACATATAGTGCGCGTTCAGCCCAATAGGCCATATTTTACAGCAAGAAGAAGCTCATCTGGTCAAAATTAGTGGCTCTCTCACAGACAGCGTCAGACACAAATGCAAAGCTGAGGTTGCAGGTGCTTAAGTTCTGTCTACACAGTCTTGACTCCCCCTGTCTTAATTCCCACTTTGAGAATAAAATGAAGAAGTGAATTCTTCACTGTGCGTGTGGCGTGCAGTTGAGGGAGCATCGCAGGAGTTTAGCAGAGGTGAAGGAGTGGGATGGGGGGAGACTGTAGCGAGAGGGTCAGGGGAGCACATATGGTAAAGGAATTGAGTGAGGTCGCTCAGGGGGGATCACGCTGCCTTCGTTTGTTGCTGGGAAGAGCAGCGTCACCACGAGGACTACCTGACCTCATTAATCACTTCCTCCTTTTGAGCGAGGATGCCGCCGCCATTGCCGTGCGCTACAGCAGGATGAGAGGAGCGAGAACCTCCTCTACCTCCCGCTTCTTTTGTGGCCCTCGCCACGTGGCGGCTGAGGTAATGTTTTGGAGGTCAAAGAGAAATCAGAAAAAGTCCATCGCCGCAGATGACACGGTTTTGTAGTGCGGCTGCCAGCGTTTTATTAAATCACAAGGCAACGTCATGCAATTTAACGCTCCGATGTTTCAGATTTGTACCTCATGCTCCACCGTGGCCCTCCTCTGATTCAATGCGCCCGTAACTGGTAGCATGTGTGGCTATGGATAATTACTTCTGGTGACACCATAAGTAAAATATAACAAGAGGACAGCGTCTGCCGGTGAGATCACTCTATAGATGAAGTGGTCCCTTGAGATGCCAAGACTTCAAGAAGCTCCTGACCTCGGCCTAACTCACTGATGACTAGCATGTGTGACTAGCTCCAGGTCAAGACAGCTGCTAGAGACACTATGGGGAGCTCAAGAGAAAAAATATGATGGTTGGAACTGGAGATGAATGACAGCCTTAGTCTTACCACTCCCTCTGCACTCCCTCGATATCTGAATCAAAGACCAAGCCAGATAACCACCGGTGCTTAGGTTATTGAAGCATATGGATATATAATCTACTCCGGTGACTGGTCATATTCTATTTCTATTCAAGATAATTAATAATGAAAATTGTGTAACGGAGACCACAAAGAGCACATCCTCTACCTTGTCTTGCATCCAGCAGAGCTGTCATCGAGTGCCGACCAAGGCCATTTAATCCTTGTGTTTATTATGAGACCAAATGACTTTTGATACTGTATCCAGACAAATCTGCTCTCAAACCAAACGCCTTAGGTGTCGATGACACTGTGGTACTAATTTCCACAGACACCCAATCAGGTTCAGAATAACTTTCCAGTCTTATACCAGTCTTGCTCTTCTTTACACCACCCCCCGCCCCCCCAATTCCTGCCTGCCCTCTCAAAGGTAATTATAAACCCATTAATCAGATTATGTCATAGGTTACATGTGGTCTTCATTTCATTATATGACTCAGTCTGTTAGATAAACAACAGGGGTCTTTTATTCCATTTGACGTTACCACTGTTTTCACTCGGATGGAGCTCAAACAAAATTGGTCTGAAGCGGTGCGCTGGAGTAATTGACCAATTTGTGGGATTTTTCAGATGGTCATGGCTTGTTGAGCCTTGGTCTTAAGTAACTGATCCCTCACAGTAAACGTCACATGCGGTCAAGTAGCCACCTGGGTGGATCTGTGGAGGTCCGCCCGATCAGAAGTTAGGCTTTTTGGGGTTTTATGTATACCAGATGGATTCAGAGGCATCTTGATAGTTTTTAGGTTTGGAGAGATTTCTAAGCCATAGGAACAATTTGCATTACAAAGAGAAACTATATCCTGGGAGGTCTATGGTGTTAAGACTCGGCTCCGCTAGAAATAACTTGGTTAGTGGATTATTCTGGTCAGAAATCATTCACAAAGTATCAGTTGCCCTTCACCACATTTTGGAATTTGAAGCATTGCCTGCATTTGAATGTTTTTGAGCCATTACACACTTGGTTAAATGATCGAATGATGTTACTTTAGACACAGACAGAAAATTATCCCGGGACATTGAATTTAAATTGGCAGTTACAGTTTATATTTGAAGTACATTTGAACCCAAATTCAACAGTGTGCACAGGCATGGATTATTTTTCCTTTTTTTTTTTTTTTTGAAGATTTGATCTTTTTATTAGTTAAGCAGTAGCAGCTAATGGCGGGCTGCTAGAGGAAGTGGTAGTTGTTTGAAGTGGTGGTTCTGATACAGGAGTCTCTTTCATCACAGTGGGACACAGTCTGCGCGCTTTAATGGAAATCATAATGCATGTTCATAACTGCCCAAAGGTAAAGGGGCTGGAACACGTCTGCACTCCCTGCTCTATGAGCATTCAGGCGTAAAGTTTTAATAAGTTTAATAGCTAACTCTGTGTTGATAATCATTACAGAAAAACCATTGATTTGTACTGTTTATTTATTTATTTTGAACCGTTTAAGTAAGAGTTTGAGTTTTGATCTCATCCATTTGATGCCCACCTTTATACTGGAAACTTTTTCCCAGTCATCTCCTTAAGTATCAGCCTTGAAACTTTTATCAGTCTTTGTCTCTGTGTTTCCTGCTCAAACACCCAGAAACATTAAAAAATCTTTTGATTTCTCTTCCTAAAGGAATGAAGAAAAGATCTCAGAAAAGAACAGCAGACCATTGAGAGAGAGCCTCCAATCCAACCAGAAAAAACAAACAATGAAAAAGAGCTCATGTTCACAGCTCTTCTGCCTTGTCAAAGCTATCAATAAAGGTTCCTTTAACAGTTGCTAATGTGCGTCCAGTCTCGATTTCCCAAATGAGGGGTTGCCTGAGATGGAGGTCTTAAAACCTGATGTTGCCTCTTACCTGGGTCTCTTTGTTCTCTTGCCAGCTTTATGGCTACATGGAAAGCGAGCCGCTCACCCTGCAGCTGTTCATAGGGACCGCAGACGACCGCCTCCTGCGACCACATGCCTTCTACCAGGTCCACCGCATCACGGGCAAAACCGTCTCCACCGCCAGCCATGAAGTCATGCAATCCAACACCAAAATTCTGGAGATCCCTCTGCTGCCTGAGAATAACATGAGAGCTATGTGAGTGCTATCCACGCTTTCTTCCATTAACTTCAAAACACAAGCAGAAATGTGCACAATCTTTTTCTTTCTGCACCTTTCTCTTTGTTATATCTCTATAGGATGAGAATGCTTAATGATAAATATTCTTGAGCTTTCACTTCAAAACAGGCCTTCAAATTTGAGTTCCATGCTTTTACCCCAAGAGATGCACAAATGTTAAGGAAAAAAGCAAGCGCCGAGTTCATGGGTGCTTTAATTCGGCCCAGTGTGGATATGGCCAGTTTGAGGCTTGCACTTGGAGTGCCGTGATCCACCAGAATAATGTGGTCCCATTACACTTGGCTTGGTCAACATATTCCACCGAGACAAATATACGAGGCAAATTAGAACATCCCAACTGAACTAACAAGTCTGGTGAAAAGAATGATTTGGGCTTGGAGGGCAATTAGTCACATTCATGTAGCCTGCGGTACCCAAAGCAAACAATAACTTTATTGGCCTGTTTGTATTAAGAAAGTCCATAACTGCCTATTCTGATACCAATTTAGCAACGTCAACTGATGACTACTAAAATAAGCAATTTTAAAATTAGAAATTGATTTTGTATTGTTAGTTTTGTATTTTCAATTGTTCCTTGACCAGCTGGCTGGCGTGCACAATGAAAAAAATTAAACCCAACAAAATGGATCCAACCATCATGGAAGCCACTTTATGCACACCTGTGTTTTTCTAATGGGTCAGAAAGTCTTCTGAAAAATCAACATCGTCATTTGCTGGACAGCAGTGGCCGTCTGCTGCACCATTACCAAACAGAAACTTCTGGAACAGAACTATGTCAGTGTCATTCGTGAAGCAGCTGGCGCAACAGTAGTCTTTCACTTTAATGAATGAAACTGACTACACAAGGCAGATTGGATACACCTCGTAGAGCTCCTCTGTAAACTTTAAATTAGGCCAGTCATCTTGTATTTTAGTCGTTTTACACTAAAAAAGGTTCATAAAATGGTTTCTTTTAATGAAATTAAACTGGATATACATAATTTGATGTGTCACATATCACATATCACAGTGTAGCCAAGAGATAAAGAACAGATAGCTTTTTTTAAATGACAAAAAGTGTCACAAGTGTCTGGCCTTAATGTTCAGACTCAAGGACAAAGTTTTGCTGTACTTGCCTACTAAGTACATGAGGCTCTGGGGCAGCACAGGATTTCTAGAGAAAGTCTGGAGGCTGTTAAAGAAAAAAGATGGATGATCAACTAATCCTGACACTGAAGGGGAAAAGACAGACCATCTAACATTGGTAAATAATAGAAAGTTGTTTGCTTTAGCATGGTGGCACGATGATGATGAATTCCAAATATGCTTTCATCACATCTGATCAAAAGTTTCAAACCCAAAATAGCGTAAAACGTGTTTTAGAGTCAAGTCAAAATAAACAAGACCGGCTTTAGTGATTAGGACTTACAGTGGAGACCAAGATTAAGTCTTTGTCACCGAGCTGCTGGCTGATACGAGCAAGGCAAGTTTAAACAGTTTACTGCAGGTAACTTCTACCATCTGTACTGATTAACATAAAAACGGAGACCACTGTCTAAAATTCTGGGGACGTGCTGCAGGTGGACCAAATTCACAGCTTAACTCAGCATAGAAGAAGCGCTGATGAAACAAAAAAGTAATCACCTATTTATTCATAGCATTAAAAAAAATCTGTTTTTGATGTAGTTTTAAATGTAAACTTGCTCCATCTTAAGGAGCAGAGCATCAGTTTTCTAGGGCTGAAAAGTCAGGCCCGGGCTCTGTCATCCTCCCTCTAGACTTGTAGTAAGCCAGCGGCTGTGCTCTGCAGTGTATCCAGGCAGTAGCTCCTGTCCTGGGGCTCCGTTTAGACTAGGCAGCAGTGAATTTATTGGACTGAGGCCCAGAGCTGTGTGTTATGGGTAAAGCCACTGTATCTTAGCACAGGTTACATAGGGCAATTACCTCTTACTGTTTATTCTTCACCATTTAGACTTTAAGTGCATATATGTTTTTAAATGAAAAGCATATAGGTGATGCATCTCTACGACACAGTTTCATGTTTGTATAAATGTTGGGGATCATGAAGATTTATGGGACATGAGAGCTTCCTGACCGGACAGTGGCCCTCTTTGGCGAAGCGTAGATGATTTTAACATTTGTATTACATTACAGTATCATTTCCAATAATACCTCAATATCCTTTATATTGTAACATATTAAAGCGTACTGTTGGCCTGTTTTGCTTAATGTGTCCCCTAGGCTATGATTTTATACCAAACCAAACGTTCAAGAGGAAGTTTTTTTTTTCTCTTTTTATCGTCAGCGCACAAGAAGAGGAGTTTTGTATTTCTTCCTGACTATCTAAACAGTGAAAGATGGAGAAACGTCTTTAACTGTCTCTCTCCACCAAGCTGTTAAAAAGTTGCCTTGATAATGCAGAATCCATCTCGCTGTGCACACGCCAGCTATCATTTGTGTGGGATGCAGACACTCAAGAACTGCAGTCAAACTTTCAGAAAGCTTCAATCTGGTTTTTTTTTCCTTTCCGCTTCTAGGATGTTTTATCTTCAAGCACACCAACCACCTCTGCAGATTCTAACTACTATAACCTAATAAGTGAGAAAGCATTCATGAGAGGATGACAGTTATGACTAGAGTAACTTTATTATGCCCATCATCTTGCTCTTGTTTAAAACCACAGACTGGTGGCATATTAGTGGAAAGCTGTGAAACCTTGACCTGTACGCTGAGTGGATCTGTGGTGGTTTTCTCATGCTGTGGGGGTCATTGGTCATCTTGTCTGCTAAAAGGGAATGGTTCATTTGAATGATTGCCTTTAATTCTATAATGCCATGTTTCTCTCCTGATGAAAGTGGTGCGTTTAACGTCCCCGATCCCTGGTAGATAAGGGCTCACTGAATAGTTTGATGAGCTTGAAATTGATTTAGGTCGTATGCTACAGCTTTTTGCCGTCACTACATCTTGACCTATTTGAACACCTACAGGAAATTTTCTTTTTTTCCAAAGATTTTTCCTAATTTGGGAAATGTCATTTAGAAGAATGGTTTAAGCTCCTCAAGGCATACTGAATTCTGGCAGAAACTGTGCAAAAGTTTATAGCAATGTTATGAGTTTATTGCAAGTTACAGATGTGGGTCTAGTAAATTTGGGAAAACATCAAGTTTGTATGTTGATAATCCCTGTGGAATTGTAGGCTATGACTAATATCTGCAGTCCCTCCGCTCTTTCTTACCGTGCTATCTGCAACCACTGCAGGATTTTTCATAGAAACAAGGTTTCTACTGCCACAAGGGTTTGTTTAAAATCCAAAAGATCTGGTTTAACATATTTTAACTCTATCTAATATGTTTGGGTTTGTTTTCTTCTTTTTCCTCAGTGTCGGTCGATCATTTCATCTAGATTTTCATAGGTTGGTTAGCAGACATACGTCAGACAGTGAGATGGTCATCCTAAGTTTCCGATAGTGCCAAAATTTCATCATATGTTATGTTAAAGTGCAAGATAGTTAGAACACCAAAACACCAATCCTTTATGTTGCTCGTTTTTCAGTGCTGATAAGCAGCGGGTAGTCGGCATGCCTGTTATTTTTCTTTTCTTTGAATTGTACAAACCAAAGTCAAGGGAAAAATGGATTGGTATAAAACCTGACATTTACCATGTTCCAGGAATCGCTCCCAAAAAGCTACCATGTAAAATAATTTAAATGCCAAACCATATCCCATCTGTATTCTCTCACTTTTTACCAGCCACACTAGTTTTATGTAAATTTATGAAAGGCCATGCCTGCGAATGAATGCCCTTTTTCCACTAAGAAAAGGGAAAGAAACTCTACACCTTTACCTCCCAAATTGTGAAATGAAATAAATAAAGAGAGACAGCTTAAAAAGGGGGCTATTAGCACATGTGGCAATGATTAACAGCGGTTTTAAACCCAAAACGCATGAAGTGAATGGTGTGAACGGACAAGGCAGGCTCGGTGTACTCCTACAGAACGGTGACTGTAACTAGCGATGGGACCTTGTGTGATACTGGTAAGCCATGGTGCACTCAGTCCACATTTCTCTGAATACTTGGACCACTCTGGCCATTTAAAACCGTGATGCAAACTCATTAATGTCCAACTTTTCCTTTGATGACATGCTGGATTAATAATGACGCGGTCATGCTCCGATAAACTTCCAGTGCATGATCTGTAACACCAGTGGGGACTTCACTGCTGGTCCCGATGCGTAGCAGCTATTTTCGATTTCACAGCCAAGAGTAAATCAGATAGGCTCCTGTTTCAACCCTTGGTCACACTTTTCAGTGCTTTTGCATCCCGTAGAAAGCTACCCTGTGTGACTCAGGGTGTGGAGCAGAAGAGAAAGAAATTGGTGCTTTCTTGAAATGCTGTAATAGAAATGGTTCTGGCTTGGAAAAAGTAAACAGTGAACTTCACCTTTCCGTCACCTTTTCCTGTGTCATGTTGTCTCGGGAATATAATCTTCAATTGCGCGTGTGCTTTCCTCTGTTCTAGAATTGATTGTGCGGGAATCCTGAAGCTGCGTAATTCAGACATTGAGCTTCGCAAAGGGGAAACGGACATCGGACGTAAAAACACACGTGTGAGGCTGGTGTTTCGCGTGCACATCAACCAACCCAATGGCAGGACCGTGTCCCTACAGGCCGCTTCGAACCCCATTGAATGCTGTAAGTCTTACACACACACACAGAGGCAAACACACGCACAGAAATAAACACGAAACCTGGCATGGCTTTTCTCTTGGCTTTGCACTCAGGTGGCATCTATTGTTGTAGTCCAATAAAATGAGCTACTATTTTATTGCCTACTGGAGCAAATTCAGTGCATCTGCACCCAATAAGCTTTATTTGATCAAAGGTATTTGCCAAAGCAATAGATGCATTGTGCACGATGCCAAACACACGTGCTATCTGTCTTAAATTCACATTTTACGACTGAATGCACAAGTTATTTTGGTAACACTACCCCATTAGCGCAGGTTTCACAAAGGTCGTTTGCCAGCCCCACTTTTTGGCACGGTTGAGTGAGCACATTGAAAGAAACCTCTGTTCTCTTTGTCATTCATTTGTGTATGAGGGGTGTGATGTTATTTGCGCCCAAGGAAGCCAGTTAAACTCAGATTGTGAGACAGAGCTTGCGTTATGGTTTATGGTCCAAAGTGGAGGTTAATCTGAGTTGGTGCATCATATTTAAATGTGAAGTGTAAAGTTATTTAAAGCTCAGATTTATAAATAAGATCCACAGATGCAAGGTGATACTGTATGTCTATACTGCTGTGAATGTGGTGACCAAATTCTACAGGTCAGAGGTGACTTGCTGGCATCACTTCATGCAAAGCAGAGGCAGGTGGTTGGCCATAACAACCATGAAAATATTGTTTTGATCATTTGTGCGCCTTTTTTTCAATGTCATTTAAAGAGCAGCTGTTGGCTGCAAACCTCTTAGCTAGGGGGTCATGAAATCATCATAATAAAGTTGATAAGCCTGTTTTCCTAACCAAGAACTGCTGTTTTACTGGCTGTGAGCTGGGCTTGTGCTTCCCGGGGTAGCTGGGGATCAGGCGGTGTGTTAGTGGAATCTTGCGCACCATTTTGAAACCTGTGTTTGTGTGTCTCTTTCAACAGCCCAGCGTTCGGCTCAAGAGCTTCCCTTGGTCGAGAAGCAAAGTATGGACAGTTGCCCTGCCACAGGAGGCAAAATGATACTTCTAAACGGACTCAACTTCCTGCCCGAGTCCAAGGTGGTATTCGTGGAGAAGGCCCAGGGTAAGCTGAAGTCACCGGGCCATGTTTACCGCATTTCAATTTCCCTTTTTAATGCCTCTTTCTTTTCTTTCTCCCCGCTCTTCGTCAGTCGCATTTTCTTAGTCTCTCCTCCCGTCAAAATAGAGCAAGACTTGCCAGCGAGCCACATGTGGTGTGCATTAGGCCACTATATTTTTAACCAAAGCGTATTTACATTTGCTGAAGTTTCCATTGCCTGTTCAGCGGCGCTCACCACAAGTTAAGGAATGAATCACAACCAGGGCATGTGCAACGTCTCTTTCTCTCACTTTCCCTCTTTCCCTCGCTATCCGTACCTCCCTGACTCCCCCTGCTTTCGACGGTTAACCCTTTCACTCGCTTGCTTTCCGTCACTCTTTCTTCCGCCCTGTTCTGCCAGAC
The DNA here is from genome assembly GCF_013358895.1 of Oreochromis aureus. Classification (NCBI taxonomy): domain Eukaryota; kingdom Metazoa; phylum Chordata; class Actinopteri; order Cichliformes; family Cichlidae; genus Oreochromis; species Oreochromis aureus. The sequence continues at coordinate 13,093,996 of NC_052952.1, forward strand.
GCTCACCCTGGCCGGCTGTCGGAAACCATTTCTTTCTTTTTCTTTTTCTTTTTTTTGGTCTAAACTTTTTCGCCATATGTTTCTCCCCTGTGTGGGTGGGTGGGTGGGAGTGAAAGTAGAAACACTAGTGATCAGGTTTTCAGTTTGAATAATGATTGTGATCATTTCCTTGATTGCACCCAATAAATCAAAGCAAAGGTCAAGTGCAGTAGTAGCTCTGAAGTCAGCTGAAGCACGACGTGACTGCTGCCGCTGCTGCTGCTGAGCAACACTTAAAGTAAGACAAGGGAGCAACATAAACAAAGTTGTGAGAATGAGATAATTGTGTCATCCAGTTCATTAACCATGAATTTCAAAATTGCTGAAGATTATCGCACTTAATCCACACTTTCCAAAACACTTCACACTTCTGCTGTAAAAATTAGCAAGTGGTCAGTGAACGCAGAAATAAAAAGTGAATCATTTATTTACTTATTTTCCTCAAAAAGGTTATAAAAGTAAAATTCAGTCTCAAAATTGGAAGGAAGAAAGATTTTGTTAACCTTCACTGCATGGATCTCTCCCTACTTGCCCCTAGCTTGTTTGAATGGTCTACTCTTAAGGACCTAAGGGCTTAAGGAGGAAGCAGCAACGGGTTAAGGAGAGGTGGATGAGCTTGGTAATTTGGGGTATCCCTTCTCCTGGTTTTAGTTAGTCATGGAGGGGTGTGGGGGATCCGTTGAAGAGGAAAGCCCATACATGGACACCTTTTGCCTTCTTGGTAGTATTTCTGTTCTTTCCCCACTCTCTTTACCTTGATATTCCGCTTCCTTCTTTTTTTCTGTTCTCCCTCATCCCTTATTTTTTCTCACCTCTATCCCCGATACCCGCTAAAGACATTAGGAGCTGCGGAGCTCTACGCTAGCGGGATCTCCGGGCTCGTGGCTGCCATTGACATCTCGGTGGTTTGTTTTCCGTCTCTGTGGTGTCCAGGAGGGAGAAAGAGAGAGAGAGAGATCGAAAGCGAGGTTGTCTGTCTACTACTTAGTCTGCTTTTATGTGAACTTTAATGACCCACCATTTCCAGGGTCTCCTAAGTCAAAAAGCCCATTACAGAAAGACTTACGCACCCTAAACACACGTGCACACGCAGGAACACACACATCACTCACTAATGGCAACTATGTACGAGCAACTATGAGCACGGAAAAGTACTTATGTCCTAAATATACTGCAAAAGATTGTCCTTTGGCATTTTAATCAGAGAATCCTGCTGTTTCGTGAAGTTTTAGACTTCAGGATTTCTCCGATTGTTGATTTAGAAGGGCCAAACTGGGATGAGGAAAAAAGAAACCAATAAAATTATAATTATATTACAGAATTATTCTATAACTTTGGTTTTATTTTCCTCTGGAAAAGTTCATGACTAAATGCATCCATGAAATACAGAGCATCGCGCCGCAATAATTACCACTCGCAGACATGTGCTTACACAGTCATGCGTATGTACAGCCAAGGCCTTTGTGTGGCACAACACCAATCACTGATTTTGCCTCAGTGGTGACAGCCATTACTGTTGCTGCCATCAGAGGTCAGGACGGCTGCTCACTTTCCAAAATTGACTCCAATAAACACCTTCAAGAAAATTCCACAAATCCTAAGGAGCAACAGGCTGCTTTAGGAGTACCAATCCAACTTGTGTGAATAATTGTATACAGTCAAAATCCTCCAAGTGGAGTGAGGGGGCAGATCGCACAGAGCACAAAAGCCTATTAGCACAAATGAGCTATAAATCATAAATACATCTACTTCTCTAACTGTTTCCATTTGTTGTGGTTTTTTTGTGCAGGCTGTAGCTGTTTTTGGCATACACGCAGATGTTTTTGAATTGTCTGAAACACCAACGCAACAAAGACAGATATCAATTAATTACAGAGCTCTGTTAGTGGATGCCATCAACATTTGAGAGATTTGCTGTTTGCAGTTTGTGGTTAAATGAGGACACCAGAGACACACAGACATCCAGTAGTCTTTAGAAAACCACTGACACATGTGGCCACTGGCATTATCTTCTGTACAAGGAGCAAAATATCATGCCGTGAATACACAGTAATGCATCTAAGAGCAAATGATTGTTTCGTACAAGAGCTTAAATACATAAATCGGACCCACATGTACTCTTAAATCATAGCACCGCTCTGTTTGTCGACTTTAACCTTCCTCTCCTTCTCTGTTGTTTTGATTGTCTGTCTGTCCCCCCGTGAGACATCTGCAGTATCAAATGAGCAGAGCTCATAGCTGTTGCCACTGCGGGAAACCTTAATGCACCTTGAAAAATAATTACTTCTACTTTTTAGATGCCATGTCCATCCCCACTGCTCCACTTCATCACCCACAGGATAACTGATGCAAACCGGTGCATTCACGTGTGTACAGTACGTGTGTGTGTGTTTGTTGTTGTGTGCCCGCTGCGGCTGCTAGCCTGCGGGCCTGTTTGCGTTGTTCAGTAGGAAGTGTTTGCAGTGAGTCATCCACAAAGGATTCCCTGTAGAAGGGGTGAATCGGAAAAGACAAGACCCCTTAGACTGTTGAGAGGGGGGAGAGGAATAGGAGGTGCAGAAATGGGCGGGGCTTCCGTAGAACTCTTGAGATATTGGCGTATGATCAGATGTTATGGTGCAAAGTGGACTCGAAGACCACAGATCACTTTCCACACGCCCCAGCAAAAGGTTTTCTTTGTTCATGTGACTTTTGTATGTATGCTTTTGCTCCATCAGATAGTGCAAGATATTCAGACTGTAGGAACATAGGTGCTCGTCTTCTGTTGCAGTTTAAAAACTCCTTTCAAGAGTAATTTTGTTGATAATAATAATAATAACAATCTATGTCATTTTTGCTCTCTGCTCAGCACAGAGTATTGCCTTTCCCAGAACCACAATATGGGCATTTGTGAAACTTTCCATCTTTTTTGCATTGTTGACTTTGCTTCAGTTTTCTGTTATTAGTATTGCGTTTTGTGTCTGTGTTTTTGGTATACCCAAACCGCTCTTTTGGCATTGGATTAGGAAGACATACCTGGCGCACCTATTGCAATGTGTGTTCTGGCTTGCCCTGCTTTCCATGGATGGAATGAGTGCTAAAGGCAGGGAAAATAGAGGCACAGACAGACAAACAGAGAGAGAGAGGGAGAGAGAGCAAGCTGGGGAAAGCCTACACTCTGACTCAGAGGGGAGGTAAGGGAATTCCCTGGTGAGCCGGATAGTTTTTACATCTGGTAGGACTGGAGCGTTGCCTGGAGCTCAGCAGCACCATGCAGCCTGGTCTGCAGCAGGGAGAAGTCTGGTCCTCTCTACCTCTGCCTCAGGCTGGAGAGAGGCTTCTTAGCTCTAGCATAATCTGTAACTTTAGGACAACATGATCTACTACAGTAAGCTCAGGCTAATATTCCTCATGTGTAAACGCTCCTCAGCATCGGACTGAAATGTTTGGATATTCATACCTTCATAGTTTGAAAAAGGCTAGGATCTGAACTGCTAAGAGTTCATTCATACACTGTTTATACTTGGCTGAACTCTTCCACCCTGGGCAAGTTTAAACACCAGACAAACTGGTCGATGTATTGTACTTGTAGCAGTATGTCTAGACTGTCCTTTGGCTTCAGGCTAGGATAACCTTCATGGCTCATACTGGCTCATAGTTCTGGCACTTTGGCACGATAAGACCAACCTCCACCCCTGCTTCAGGCATGAGATTTGGGATCCTACTGTCTCATTAGGATGGTATACTGCCCTCAATTTCAAAATCAGTAATTATTTATCACTGCTAGAATGACTTAAGCTCTCAAGCACCTTGCTAGAAGAGAATCATGAGGAATCTGTGAAATGGAAGTTTGTTTCTTATCCGCAGTTTAAAGCTATATTTGTGCAGTGGCTTTGGGGACATCTATACATCAAAGGAACCAGTTGTGTGATAGCAGAAAAATGTTTACATTGTCCTGTGGCCTCCACACATGTTTGAACATGTAAGTGCCAGAACAGTCTCTCGAACTGTGGAAAGATGGCCATTTTTGTCAGGGATACATCTTAATATCCCTCCAGTTGATTAGAATAGTGATATACCTTAATGAAATGTGGCTCACTACATGGGTCTTTATGACCGATTTGGCTGCAAGCTGTTGGAGCGACCCTGCTCTGATATATCAAATGATCATCTACCTGCATTCTTTTTCACCATTCGCTCAGTTTCTAAGTGCGGGTCTCGCTGTGACTCTCGCTAGGCTGTGAAATAACATGCAACACACCATTAAGAGCAGCAAGCTTTGATGTCTTTCTAATGCTATCCACTCTACAAATACTATCCAAATGTACAAGTGCAGATGATCCTCCCACCATCATTCTGAGTCTTCAGATCATTTTCAAACTCAGCGCCACACAGCTGGACTCTTAAAAAGAAGCATAAAATTTCACTCCGCTGACCACCATCCTCCTCAGGCTACGACCCCAGGTCACGTCGGCTCACGCTTTCCCTGTTATACACCGAGAATAACTCACTTCCTGGCTATAAACCCATCATAAATCTACTGTCAAGTCATAATTTATACGGAAGCCCCTCGATCTGAAGCAGACCCACATTTCTCCAATTTCACCAGGTCTTAGATTGGCAGAATCCAGTCGCTCCAGACGGGAAACGCAGCTGGGATCAGTCATGGTGGAATCCCTTTTGGGCTTTTTTGGCTTTGCGCCTCATTGGGCAACAAGGCGAATGCCGTGAAAAATGTGCATAAAATTACTGAAGCATTTTCATTCAAGGTGGCAATGGAGACGCAATAAAATGGAAAATAAACTTGACATAGGTAAACAGGAAAGAGATATAAATACTCTAAAATAATCTTCTCTGGAAAAGAAACGTAGCTGCAGAATATGTCTGGGTTGTTTCACAAGACAACCTCCGCATTTAAGCGTGTGATTCATAGTTTCCATTCTCAAAAATCCTGAAGTGAACTTGGTCAGTGGAAGCTGTTTTGCACTACACAATGCTTTTTGGAAGGAAAAAAAATCACCTCTGGCTGTCGTTATAAAAAAAAGTTACATTTAAAAAAAGAAAAAAAAACGCTCAAATGCTAAAACCTGTGAGTTCATTGGGAGGTCAGATACACTGTTACTCAGCTATCTAGGGTTCTTAACTTGGGTAGGTAGTAACCAAAGAAGGACTTTAGTGTATAATACTAGAAATAAAACAAATGAAGGGGTTGGACTTTATGAGGTTTATTATAACAGCACCTCTGTTGCCAGGTTGTCACCAGGCAGGTACACAATATTGTTTGTTGTCAGGAACTGAAGAAGAAATGACTCGAAGAGGCCTCACCCTACGTGCTGTCTACTTGCCTGATGAATGAACATGTTGTCCTGGTTGTGCGGTGCTAGTCTTTGTGGACCAGATTTGCAAGAGTGAGTCATATATAGAAAAGCTGCCTGGTTAACATTTGAGCACAAAGTCTAAAAATAAGCATGCTTCCATTTGTCCACGTGCATGCATGTGTTCATTCACTTCTTTGTTTGACCAAGGCAGGATTATGCCGTACCAAGAGCTCTCCAGACACAGCTCTTATATGCCACTTATTGTTTTTGTGCTTCCCCTGTTATAATTCAAGTTGAAGGCCAGAACAAAGGTAAAGGATGCTGTGGTTGCATGTGTGCATATGTGTGCATCGGTGTGCATGCATTACGCGTGGGTGGACTTTGCTTGAAAGAGGAGGTGTTGTCAGGAACAGAAGCGTTTTGCAGATGTTGCAGGGAAGATGGAGAGAATGGAAAGTCCTGTGGTTATCACCCGTACGGCATGCCACAGGTGGCCCCATCCCAATTCCATCAAACTCTTAGCTTTGCTACATACGATGCAGTGTGATTTGAAAAACGTTTGACAGAACAAACTGATTTAGAGCTACCAAAGGTGAGACAAAAACAAAAAGATCAAGAGGGAGGCAGAGAGAAAAGTTTGAAAAACATGTTTACTAGTGGAGGCTGGGGTTGACGTCGGAGTCTAAGGTTTCCCTCTTGGAGTGTCTCCCAGAGCGGAGGCGGGTGAGATTCCCTCTTGGTTCCCCTAGACGTAACATGAGGAACGCTCATCTCTGTCTGCCTCTGTCTCTCCCCTTTTCTCTGACCTTCCCTGAGCCTGTGCTTGCTCTAATTGCCCTTCCATACTCTGAACAACTACACTGCATTACCTTTGCCTCATTCTTTCATGCACCTCAATCATCTGCCACATGCACGGGATCACACACCATGCCCCCTGGCTATTGCTATTCCCCAAGTCGTGCACTTCATCTCCATTGCAGTGAGGTACATTTCTCCATATGCAACTCTTATTTCCACCCTGTTCAAATACAAAAAAAAAACCCTTATCTGATCTCTGCACCGTCTGTTTTTCTCTTCCCCCCATGTTTTAATATGGCCATTTTGGAAAGATATATCTACTGATGTTCACTCTCTGAATAATAAAGCTGACCACCCGCCCCCACTACCACATCTCACCAATAATAAGCCAGCCGTGACTGGAATCCTTTATTCTCTCACTCTCTGCATGATGTGAAAAACATAATGCTTTGGGAAAAAAAACAAGGGTTTTACATCTTCCAGAGCTGCTGGGCTTTTGCTGTCGTTTATGTGGAAACTGTCTCTGATTATCTTATCTGATGGCTTCCTGCGTCTGACGCTGCAACTCGAGTTCTCTGTTTAATCTGCAAACTCCTACTTGCGCCTGTTAACATATAGTAGCAGTGTCACACTACCCATCCATACAGTTGCGTCATCTGGTGTGCCACTGAAACAAAAGCTGTTCTGTGTCACTGTCATTCATGACAGCAGTAATGACTCATTGCTTCTGCTGAAAAAAAAAAAAAGGAGAAAAATCGCAGTGTGGTTGGTGTTGATTGCCGTAACAGAGCCCAGAGCGTCTGTTCACAAAGGTGCGGCGTGAAATCACAAAGAGAACGCAAAGAATGTGAACTGAGCTTCTGCAGGCTCCCAACAGCTGCAGCAGCACACAGGCCTTTTATTGCGAGGCAGCGAGGGGAAACCTCACCACAACAAGAAGAGAAGAAGGGCGGGGAAGAGAGGAGAAGAAATAGGGGGAGCAAAATAGAAAAAGAAAAAAAAATCTAATCAAGGATTTAACGTCGGGACAGAAATAGTGCAGAACTTCACAGAGACAGACGAAGTAAAGAGAGGAAGCATTCCTTGTCGAACGTCAGAGAACAAACACAACCCGGCTCGTGGCTATACCAAATCAAAGCGGCTTCACTTTTTTTGTGCTTTGGTCCAAAACCTTAAAGTCTTCACTTCAGACTTAGATAAGCAACACATTCTTACATTGGAGCTGCAAAAAGTGTTGAATTTGTTTTTGAGAAATGAAAGTTAATAAATTATCAATTCACTAAGGAGCTCATTTGAAAGAAGAGGGAAATATTTAGCTCATAATTAAATTCGACTAGAAGCAACTTCATAGAGTCAAAATACAGGCAGACTTCCTCTGGTGCATTGAAGCTGGTGTAGCTAGAGTAGAATAAGCAGATGATCGATGGAGATTTTGGAATGGATGTCGTGAACAATCTGGATCAGGTCGAGTTTCAATTGTCTCACGATGCTTTATATTATAACGTAAAGACTATACAGTACTAGAAAGAAACCCCAACACAGCAACCAAGCGCTCTGTTTATGTTCCCTTATTATTCAAGAACTTGCATGTCATAAGTAGAATTTTAAATTCAATTCTGGGCTTAACGGGGAGTCAACATGGGAGAAATATGTGGTCCAGAACTCTTTTTAGTCCCAGTCAGAGTTCTGGATCAACTGAAGGCTATTCTGGGAGCTTTTAGGACAGCCTGATAATAATTAATTAGAATAGTCCAGCCTAGAAGTAATGCATGCATAACCTAGCTTTTCAGCATCACTGTGACACAGGGTGTTTCTAATTTTAGACTTGTCAAAGAGGAGGGTGCGTGACAGACAGCCTAAAAGGGGGAGTGAAAAAACACTAGAGACAACAGGAGCAGGTCTATTATAGGAAAGAATAGTAACAAAAACGTTTGAGGTGACTTTGACAGTGTGAAAATGAAACTGATGAAATAAAATAGATCCAAAACAGCACATATCAACAAGAACCTCAAGAGAACAGAATTTCTGTCTTTCTTATTGAATTTCTGTCGAAACTTTGATGATTTTTTTCCCAAAATCTAAAAGTCTGTAGCCACATTCAAGTTGAGGTCCATCTCATCTATATGTTGATGCAGTTTGAAAGGACCTCCACTAAATAATGCATTTGTCTTTTTGCAAAACAGATGGGCATCATCTTTGGGAGACGGAAGCCAAAGTTGACAAGGACTCCATCAAATCAGTGAGTGCACCTTACCAGCATGATTTATTTGAAATGCTCGTGCCGTCGTCAGTCCCACCTTCCCGTGAGACTTTTTCTCCTTTTCCTCTCTCTGTCTCTTCCTCATCTGTCCCCTGTAATGATGTAACCTTTGCTAAGTTATTACAAATTGCAACATAGACAATGATGTTTAGCCGATGCAATCCTGAATGGAATTTTCACAAAATCTCCTTAGCCTCTTGGAAGTAATTAGACGCAGGCTGTCATGTTGTTTTTGCATCTAATCCGTGAAGATACACACGTATGGGTTACACACACACACACACACACACACACACACACACACACACACACACACACACAACCCTCCAGCATAGCCAGACGTTTAGTTCACAGTGAGGTGTGCTGAATTGGGCTCAAACACCTCATCTACGTTGAGACCGTGCAGCCAAGTGCGAATCACGCCCTACCTGCTGCCTTTCATGAGGGCGGCAATGAGAAAATAAACCAGTGTACTTGTTTAACTGACGCTCAGTCGGACCCTTAATGTAAAAGCAAGCGAAAAGGGAATCGTCAACAGAGGGAATGAGGCAAATGTTTTTGTATGTGTCAAAGGGAGCTGCCTGAGCTCTGGACTTAATTAAGATTTCATCAAGGTTCATTAGGCCTGCTTTTTACTGTGGACAGCGTCAAGAGCAGAACCTGTTTGCTTGTGCAGGATGACAGTATGTTTTGAAATGCCGATTCTTTTCATCAGCTGTGTCAACTCACTGTAAACTAACTGAGGTGATTTACACTCGCACGTAGTTAACTATCCCCAACTAAAGTCTGCAGGTCGGGATGTTTGTCGTTGGCTTGCCGCTGCTGTTTCGCTCGGGTAAATGACTCGGTTGCATCAGTAGGACAAATATGGAGTGTGGTGTCTAATTGCTCCGCAGGGCCGGCTGATGCGTGGTGGCTAGAGTCCCGGATGCTGGAAAATTAGCAGTCAGCATTGATAAAACACAAATCTTACAGTGTGTTTGTAAATCTAATAAACAATTACTTAGAGACAGCGAGCGAGAACAGGCCCTCTTCTTATGCCAGCTGTGACTAGACTACTGTAAAGTGCTCCAGTCTGACTGCCTGCTCGACTGTGTTTTTATTGCCATCCAGAGTGTGCTAACTTTGACGGGGTTGGGAGGCGAGGGAAAGCTGCGCGCACACACTTAACACCCTAAAGTCTGCCACCTGCATGTTTTTCTTTGTCATTATCTGGAGGGTAGACTGGTGCTGAGCTCACCTCCGACTTCCCCCCACCAACCCGTCTCTCCCACCTTCCTTCAAGTGCGGCGATGACCAACAGAAACCTGCTCTCTGTCAAAAAAATGCCTCACTCTGAGCCTGTTTAGATCCTGAGGAGAGTCACGGCTGCCCTGGGATCATTTTTTTGCAGTGTTCTCAATATATTTGCAAGTTCATATCCATCCAGACTTGCTGTGGTGTAGCGATGCAGATGAGGCGAGCAGGCAAGCCAGCGAAGGCACGGCTGTACAAACAAATAAGCTGGCTGCCTCCCTCCTCTCGTGCAGTACAGGGACGACGGTAAAGCTCCTGGGTTTTCCTCAGAGACAAACACAGGCACCGGACCAACCTCTTGAGCTCTCGTGCTGCATCTACACAGTCCAGACGTGCTCATTTAGACCTGCTCCCAGTCCAGCCTCTTGGAAACAGTATCCTGAATACTGGCCAACTGCAAAACAAACATAGCTGTTGATTAACCTCTTAATTCCCCCGGGTGTACAGTCATTATAAACCCATGCTGTGCAGTCTTTCCAGTCTTTTGAATTTGCAGAACTTCCTTCGAAAATATCGTGGTGATCCCAAGCTTTCCAAAGATGAAAAAACGCCTCAGCCTAACTTTGAGACAAAGCAAGAAATGAAAGGTTTAAACTACAAAGCTTGGTGGACAAGTACTAAAAAGAAGTTGGTTATTTAAGAGGGAACCTGAGTTTTTATTATCATATCATATTTCTGTTTTAGAACGCTCTTGTTGTGGAGATCCCACCGTACAGGAACCAGAGAATATCCAGCCCGGTGCAGGTTAACTTCTATGTCTGCAACGGCAAGAGGAAGAGGAGCCAGTCCCAGCGCTTCACCTACCTTCCTCCAAATGGTAATACCCTTTCTATTACCAATGACACTGCAACACTCCTATGCTTTACACAAGCTGCACGCTTTGCGTTCTTTATTGCAACTATGTTCCTTTTCACACCTTGACAGCCATTCGCCCTATTTTACCTCAGCCATTAAAGTGCTACATGAAATTTGTAGCCCCTTTTTTTTTTGTGAATGTTTTTGACGTTGTAAGTGGCAGCACTTGGCTGAAGCCTCTGAGCGAGAGCAGGAGGTGTGAAGTGTGTTTATTCTGCAGTGACAGCACGTTCCCCAGCCATGAGGTGCACCTACTGAGTGACAGAGCCTCCGAGCACTGTTGATGTAGAGGAGTCAATCTCCCAGCGACCTGACTTTCACACCCGGCCCCACACATTCTCTTCCAGCACACTTATGAATTGACAAAAAAACATTCACACACACACACAGCCAGCCATTGCTTTGCCATATCATTCATGTAGCAACCTGAAAACCCAGTGTGTGTGTGTGTGTGTTTATCACAAGCCCCTGGCCTCAGTGTTTATAGACGGCTTTCACGTTGGAATTTGAAGAATGTATTGTTAAGAGTTAAAGAGTTCAGCCTCGAAATTACATTGCGAGCTATTTGCTCTTCACAGTAGGCACAGGTGAAATATCATCTTCAGTATCGAGCATCCCACGAGAATACCATTATTTTATTGCGCCGGTTTGCTCTTTCAAGCCGCAGCTTTCCAAATATGGTGCCATAGTAAGTCCTTGTTGGTCTGCTGAGAAGCGGCACCGAAACAGTTAAGAGCTTTTCAAGACACCGGAGAAGTCTTCTGCCTCTTTAAACAGTAGTTGCTGAAGGCAGACTTAGCAAATGCTGCAGCTCATTTGCTCGAGCCGGTTTTGGAATTCTAACCAGCAACCGTGCTTTTACAAGGCACGCATTCCCCTTGTGATAACCAGCGAAATCCATTAGATCAAAACAGTGGTATCTTGTTTTCATTGATCAGAGCCTAATGGGTCTAATGCTTCTGGGATAGCAGGCAAGCAATGTGTTTAAAGACCAGAGCTGTTAATAAGATGTGACATTTAGATTATCAGCAGATGCATTTATGGCCTCGGGAGATAAGTGATCAGGATTTTGGATGAGGCTCTGAGAACAAATAGAGCACAGCCCTATTTGGAGATGGCTGATAATATGATGAACAAGTGCATTGTGGGTAACCGGACAAGTGTGGGACAAGACAAACTGTGGCCATATATAGCTGCTCATCTGTTTCATATAGAAGGAGACAGAGAGAAAAGGAGATGCAAAGCCTTTTCAACATCCACGGCGCATCTCAAAGTCAGTTCTCTGAGCGTGCACGCAGCTCTAATTAAAAGATGGCTTGTTGTGTTCTTTCCTTTGCTGCCAAATAAACCGCAAGTACAACGTGGACCACACAAGCGGGGCCCATGTCTTCTCAAAGAAGTTTAATTAACTTACAAGTGTTACAGCCAAAGCGACCACGACAAGCTTTTTGAGTTCTATTTTCAGATACAGCATACGCATTAAAAAAAGTACAGCTGATCATATGAAAAACAGAGACTCTGTTGGGAGATAGCAGGTGAAGCAGAACATAGTTGTGATCGACCTGGTAAAAGTTTTGGTTTTATTTTTTTGACCACAATATTAAAATTGTTCTAATTATCACAAACAGGCTGCACAGTGATGATGACTGCAATAGTTTCACAGTTTCAATACTGCAGCAGAGAATGAGGAAACCCTAGTGAAGCTGTTTGCTTTTGAGGGTTTCAGTGTGTGTGTGTCAACAGTGAGTGAAACAACCAACACTGCGGCCATGTACTCGGGGTGGGCTGCGGAGGAGGACACCCACACACACACATAGACACACATTGCTGTCGACACTTTTTTTTACTTCTTCTTTTTTTTGCTCGCTCGTATGAAAAGACTCTTCCGGCCCTATGTCCCACTTCAAGCACAGTTGTGGTCTCTGACGTTGTTTAGAAAGAACATTTCTTTCACACTCTGCTGTCTGTTCATCTATAAAAAGCAAACCAAAACCTTAAAATAGCCCGACTTGTTTAAAACAGCGGAAGGATGAAGCAAACACTCTCTGGGACCCAGATGCTAGTGAAAACCACCTTTATTTTCCATTCAGGTCATGTGACCATCTTGTTATTCTTTCACACTAATGCATATGTGGTTGGCAATACTGCGGCTAAACATTGATACCTGCATTTGAAGAACAAAACACATCCGGAGGGTGTGTGTGTGTGTGTGTGTGTGTGTGTGGTGGTGGTGGGGGGACAATAGAGGCAGTGATCTGTATGTTCACTGCCTCTATTGTTAATTAAAAAGTTTATATTAGGCCCGTCAGATGCAGTGGAAAGATAGCAATAGATGGGTGCTGCGGAATTTTGAGACATTGCCATGCTACTATATTGCAAAAAAATGAACGTGCTCTATGTAAGTAAGGAAGAGGTGAATTGTGTATATAAAGCAGGAAACTGCTAGAGGAAGTGCCAAATACTGCAGTTCCTTTGGGCTGGCTGTTAAGGAAGATAATAATTCAGTTCAGGTCAATTCAGTATATTTATACAGCGCCAAATCACAACACAACACAGTCATAGTCACAACAGTTGCCTCAAGGCGCTTTATTTTGTAAGGTAGACCCTACAATAATACATACAGAGAGAAACCCAGCAAACATATGACCCCCTATAAGCATGCACTTTGGCGACAGTGGGACAGAAAAAGTCTCTTTTAACAGGAAGAAACCTCTGGCAGAACCAGGCTCATCCGCCGCAACCACATGGGTCTGTAATACCCATAGATTTAAATTTTAGCAGAAATAGTGCAAAAATTGTTTTGGTCTGTATGTGTAATTCCTCATTTCTGACTATTTACATTTTATGCATCAAATTATGTTAAGGCTTAAAGTTGCATTATTTGGGACAACTGTGAGTGACATTTGGCTACCGCTAGCTGGACTGTTAGCTGTCTGCTAGGTTAAACTGGACCTCTCTGTCCTGTTTGTGGTGTCACTCATATGACTTTCTGTGCACACAATTGCATCAACGACATATCTAAGAAGTCTGCGTTCCAGTTTTGGTGAGTAAAATTCCAGTATTTTATTTATATGTTTGTAGTTAGAAGGTATCTCAGGAGACGCCTTGATAACCAAACTTCATAGTATTAATTGATAATTTAGCAGCCGAACCGCTAGTCCAAATATAGTCATGTTTTACTTCAAAAGAAGAGAACAAAAGATGATGGCTGTATTTTTAAAGTTAAGGGTTTGCGGGGTGGCTATAGTTATCTTTTATATGCAGTCTATGATATACACAAAGCAATCCCCACCTGTGTCCAATTGAATACAAGAACTTGACCTTTACCCTTTATAGAAAAAAATAAAAGTTAATTTTCAGAATCTATAGAAAAACAGAGTTATACCAGTTATGGAAAAAATGTTTCTTCCTCGGGATGAACTGATTATGAGGTATAGGTGCAATTAGCCGATGAGTCAAGAAGACTGCTATTGTTTAAATATACCATCAGCAGCATTTGCGGTTGAAGCCTAAGTGCCTGTCTGTGATGATGAGATGTACATGCAGAACAACTGTCGTCTGGTTCCCAGAATGAGCTTCCCTTTTCCGAGCTCCCGTCCAATAATTCTTGCGTGTGTAGAGATGTGACGTGTTGCTCTTCAAATAAGAAACAGTTTTCACCAACCACATTAAACAACAAACGCTAAAAAATGCTGGCAGTGACCAAAGCTCGGGCGAAGAACTTCTCGGAACCCCTTTATTTTTACAGGCCGTTTGGAGATTCCTCTGTAATATCAAGTTCTATTCTTAACGCAAATGGCTGCCTACTCTCCCCCACCAACGCTGCATCAGTCTGTGGTTGGAGCTGGAGAGGGTAGAGCCAGAAACATGTTCTGTGACACATACAGGAAAAGTTAATGAACCACACATTGATCTTTTGTTGTAAATATTTGCACAGTCATGTTTTTCTAAAAAAAAAAAAAAAATCTGGACAATGACTGAACTGTTTCTGTCAGGTCTGCAGCTTTGGGTGTTTTTACACTAACCTACAGTATACCAAAGCCCACGGTATGCTGTGTGTCCAGATTGCCTACACAGTGGGACACAGTGCACGAGGTACCTTTGAGTTAATGAACTACCACCTGCTCCATGTTAAATGTCACTGGAGATTCGTGCCGATAGTATGAGGTGTGTCCAGAATTTCTTAAAACGTTTTTCACAGTGGTGTAATAATATCATATTTTACCAGTGGAAAAGAGTGTTAGAACCTATTGCATCCTAAAATACCCCTTGAATTTGCCCAGAAGTACAGATGCTCTTCTTTAGAAAGTTTTTTATAAAGCTCACATAAGCCCTGCTTGCTCTTTTTAATGAAATACACAGATACAGACACACATCACTGTCCCTATTCCCTTCAGAGGAAACAAGTGCTCAGTAAAATACCTAGATCATTCCTGATCAGTTCAGTACAAGCAGACAGAAGGGAAAACTGCCAGAAATGGAGAGAAAACCATGTGCGGAGCATCAACAGTCTGTGGGCTGTAACCCACAGGTTGGGAGGAAATAGAAGCCAGCTGAAGTTGCGATGGGCCTGGTGAATCTGTTTTCTCAGTTCTCATATAAAGTGGAAAGGAGACACAGAGATGGACCAAGCTGGAAACACGTCTGTTTATAAATCGAGGAGGGAGGAGTATGAATTTTGGAGAAAATGTTTGCAACTTTGGAGAAAAGGCAGATAGAGGTTTTGCTTAATGTAAAAAACAATGCTTAGAATTTCCTTTACTCTTAAAGAACAACCTTTTCCTACATAAGTCAAACAGCTGCCCCATTATGCTGAATGCGAAATGAGGAAGGGCGTTGCACCAGGCCCAAATGTGGATTCAAGGACAACCTGATTAGAACTTGGTTTTAAAAGGTCAAGGTCGCGGTGAGCGTACAAAACACATGTTGGGCTATAACGCCAGACTTTATACACTAATTATGACACAATTTCATAAAAATGTCTAATAGGATAAAAAGACAAAGCTGTAAAAACACTTTTTCTGGCAGCTTGTCAATGTCATAGTCCAAGAATAGAAGACAGCGAGGTTGCAATTGCTGTATATTTCACATGTGCTCAGATACTTAAATAATGACAGCAATCTTTGGTGAAAGGCTTCTGTACATGCAATAAATTATTCTGGACGTATGCAGCTTGCATATATTGTAATTATTTTTTTTCATTTAACTTCTGCAAGTAGACATTTGAAACAATATATCAGTTTTCAGGATCCGTTAAGCTCGATGTTCTTTAAATATTTAACGAGACTTTTTTTTGTGACTGATTTCATAAGGCAGAAGGTTAAATGTGTTTCAAATTAGAGGCAGCAATGCAGATCCTGACCCCAAGCTAAAATATGAAAATGGTCTCATTTTATGACATTTCCACTCTGATATCACACCCTCGGCTCCTTGGCACACTTCTGTCCATTCACACCAGAGAAAAAGGCACAGGAGACAAAGACAATCTGGAGGGAAGTAACTGTGGATGTTATGTGAGCATGTGACTCACTTGTTATTCCCCAGGCCACGGAGAGGAGGCCTGTGCATCATGGGACTCGCCTTACCGTGCTGCCCCAGACACCAAGCCTGGTCTCTGGGCTCTGAAAGCAGACAAGGCTGACGTAAATGTGTTCCCTGCCGCGTGTCCGCTCCGTAGCTCGGCACCCCGGAGGCTACATATGCGTTTGGTGCCTTTTCAGAACTCTCACACACCTAGATGTCTTTTTTTTTTTGACACATTAAGGGACAATTTGCCTTTTTTCTGTCAGTGAAAGGTTCTATTATGTACAAAAAATCATACACACAGACATCTTATTCATATTGACAGCTTTAAGGAAATGTGACTACGAAGTAAGTTTAGCCAAAAACTTTTAATGGCTGGCACCAAACAGTCACCACACCCATTAACACATTTTAACAATTGCTAAGAATAAACAGTATGTCCATTGTGACTCAGAAGCCTTTGCTGTGCATTTGGGTATCTTAACACGGGCCTATTACTTTTGTGCTGGCACAGCCTGTGCATATGTACTTATATAATAACTCAGCAGTGAGCTTGTTAATATGGATCCCTCTCCGTCACTCAACCTGGTCCATAAACACGCCGCTGTTTATGAAGGCTTCGGATTGTGATTGAAATTTTCAATTAATAGAAAACCTTTCTTGACAGTGAAGAGGAAGTATGTGATACCTGTCAGTCAGAAGTAATCAGGAAACAATGCAGACAGTCTGCACTGGATTAGAAGTTAGAAGAGAGCAGGCAGGATGATCAAATGGGGTCACTGCACTCTCCTGCATTAGCCGAGGTCTGAAGCTCCTGAAACCACAGGCACAGCTCTGCAACCTCTTAAGCAGCTCAGGCAGCCTAATCAAAATCAAATCATCTCCTTTTTTTCACTCCCCGCCCCCCCCACCACTATCTTTTTGGTCCTGAGAGAAACAATTACTTCTGGAGTGTGGAGGAAACCTGGGGGTCCTGAGCAGCAGCAGCAGCAACAGCAGCAGCACTCCACTGCTTTAAAGTACTTTTATTGGATATCAGAGCTGGAGGAGAGTCCAAAGAAAATAGGTCCTATTCATTATTAGAGCCAGCTGTGGCTTTCCACACTGATGACTCATCCATTTTTCTTTCCTCCCTATTCTTTTGCTTTTTTTCACGGTGTGGTAAAGATGGGTGGCAAAAGAGGAGGCGTAAGGATTTCTCTGTTAGAGGACTCTGCCAAGTTGACGCTGAGCCCAGATCCACTGGTGGTTGTTTGTTTGGATTATAAAGGGTATCACAGGCGCAGTTCTGCCTGCTCGATGCTTTACTCAGCCTCAGTCATACGCTCACTGCGCCACGTGGATTCCCTGCACGTTTTATAACCTCTCCTTTCTTTCTTTCTTTCTACTTTCCCCCATCAGTGCCGATCATAAAGACAGAACCCCACGATGAATATGATTCTCTGGGTACCGTGGGGCTCTCCATGCATTCCACTCCCTACTACAGCCAGCCAAGACTCGCTCCTATCATGCCTGTGGCCGACCCTGAAGCCTGCCTGGTTGGGGGCTACCCTTCGTGCCCACCTCGCCATGCTGCCATGCCATCGTCACCCCCCAGTTCAAGCCCCACCCTTCATGACCTGTCTCCTGTGGCATTCAGCAAGTGCCTCCCCAACAGCCCCACCCACGCAGCAGCACCACCGGGACCCATGGTAGCACCCCCTATTCAGGACAACCCTGGTCACCCTAATCTCGCCCACCCACCTTCGCCAGATCACAACTCTTCTATAGGGTTGCTCCACTCCCAGGGTAGCCCCAACCATCTCAACAGCCCAGGACGCCATAACTACCACCCTATCTATACCAACAGCAGCCCCTCATCTTCCCCAGCGTCCCACCCTTCCACTCCAGGTGGGCCTGCGGAGAGCCCATTCGTTCAAGCCTACAGCCCCACTCAGGCACAGGCGGCAGCTGGCTCAGCCCAAGCTGGAGGGAGGTCACCAAGCTTGCTACCCGAGGATGCCAGCCCCCCTTCGATGGCCATCACCGTCAAGCAGGAGCCCCAGGAACTGGACCAGATGTACCTAGATGACGGTGAGTTCCTGCAGTGTATGCACATTATCCAGAATAATAACTAAATAAAGTTATAAGTTTCTCTTTATGAGATCACTGTCCGTGCCAAAATTGGCTGTTTGCGCAACACATCACATTAATTTAACACCTTTTTCTTATCTGCAAGCCCTCACGCACGGCCGCGCCCTACTGCACCTCAGAGTATTTCCTGAAAAAAATTCTGGCAGCACATTTACGTCAGATTTGTTTAATTTTAGGCCCAGCAGATTTATTTGCTTTTGGTTTTAATGTGCCGGCCAGCTTATGTTGTCCGAATGGCAGCTTGACTTTCAAACGGTAAATTGCCTTGATGGGATTTTGAAACAATCTGTCAAAACATCACAGCACTGGGGTCAGCCGGGGTGCAGCCGAACAAAAACAGTGGCACACGCGTAGCGATCCAAACTGTTGACACAACGACTAATGAAGGAAGCAAAACAATGGGTAGGGGTTTCCTGAGCCGGCCCACCCCCTCCTCATCGCCACCCCCAAATATCTGGGAGGGATGCTGGGAGGCAGGAGGCAGAGGCTTTGTTTTCCCGTCATTTCCCCACGGAGTCCGCACCATGCAGCTGTCGTCATCAGGGGAGACTGTGGGGTCACCAGTCTCCCTCTAGCAATGAAACCAGTCACACCCAAGAGACCATATGGTTGGGTTTATTGCCTCCTGTGTCCATCGCACGTTGTGTCTCTGAGGGCAGCAACCTGTTATCTGTGTTAGCAGAAGCTCCGCTTGCTGTTATGATATACATCCATAGAGCACATCCCTGGCATCCAGCCAGTTTGACCTGTTAAAATCTGCCTGCAAACTACGAGAGGTGGTGGAGAGGGGAGGGAGGCGCCACCGCATTGAACTCAGGAATATCACCCTTCCTGTGCACCTTTTGTTCAGTAAACTAATGTTGTTGCATGTGTGTGTATGAGCTCATACGCATTCACTCAACAGCTCTGGGAGTACAGGGGTGATAGGCATGAGGGGACCTGGGGAGTTTTGCTGTGGAACTGTAATTGAGTTGAAAAGCAGTTGTCAGCATATCTGTCAGTCTTGATGAGTCCCGTTAGTCGTTATCTCATAAACAGACAATACAGACACAGGAGGGATGTCTGCCCCTTATCAGCTCTATAAACTGATTTGAAACTTTCTCTTTCCTCTAAAAAAGCAACAAAAATAAATAAATCTTTTAGACTTTTTCCTCTTTGAATTTATACAAATCTGGACTGTCTGGAAATGTAAGCTGAATCCTTTCTTGTTGCTTTCAATAATTACAGCAGCAGAAGCGTTCACGTGGGCATTAATTGAATAAAGTAAAACGATAGCTTTATTTTGAGTTTTCTACTACGGTTGCCAAACGGGTCCTTTTACACCAACCGACGTGGCAGTGCTCATCCAAGTAACCTTGTTTCTCTTCCCCGCTACTCCATCCTCTGTCACTTTAGCAAGCTCAGTCTTCCTAAGACCCGCTGGCCAAATGTATTCAGCCTGCGATTATAGCTGCATTAGGGACGCACAGGAATGTGTATTGATTGACCAAGGACAGTGAGGCAGCCCCTTGAAAACCTCAGCATGCTGCCGTTTACATCACCTAACGTCTGTGCAAGCATCTGTGGTAAACTCTTGGAGTCCTGGTAAGTGTGCGGTGGTAACAGCATACTGCCAAGGCATCTGCTGCTCCAAGGCCCGGCCCTATCCAAAACCCCTCAAATGAGCCCTGAGCTAAAATAAATAGGATCGGAAGGCAGCTCAACCCGGCGTCTCACTCCCCCGTCCGCACGCATTACAGCCGTGTGTTAGCGAGCTCAATTAAAGAAAGAAGACTAGCAGATGACCTCACCGCGGCAGCAGTGATTTAACACCGGCCATGAAGAAAAAGCGTTCCTCCCAAGCAGTTGGGGAGCCCGTGATTTGGAGTCGGCAGGAGCACACTTGATCTTCCCCAAGAGCAGTGCACCTCCCACGCCCTAACACTGAGGCCTCTCGACTCTCATCAGCCAGAGGAAATGTGTCTCTCTGGCTGGGCCCAGGTTTTACACAGCCCCTGAGAAATCACTCAACTTATCAACGGTGAGCTACTGTACCGTAAGGAGCTGGGTTAGCAGGGAGGGGGTCTGAGATGTAAACACCCCTAACTGCTGTAGACACAGTCTCCATTGTAAAGTGCTGAACTCTTCCCTCTGCTGCGATAGAAGCTTTACTAACTTCAGTGTGAGGCATGATATGATGATTCTTTTTTGTTTTTTCTGCAATGAGGTTTTATGGGAAGACTCCAGTTGGCAGTCAGATCACCGTTGGAGCTCCCATTTTCACTCAGTGGCATGTTGGCTCTCACCTGCTTACAGCCTCACTTCTCCTACCTGGAATTAAGGCCAAATATCAGCGTGGTTTAGGGAATGGAGGCGAGAAGAGGCTGAAACACCCTTCTGCTAGGCGACTACGCCTTGTTGCATTGTTGACTCACTGTGGTAAACAACTCATAGTGGGGCTCTCGTAAAAGCAAAGATTTCAGACATTTCGTACTTACTCGCAGCCCGCTATCTGTACTTTATGAGCTAGAAAAATGGCAGTCAAATGAGATCAGTGGGTACACAAATAGAATTTTATGAATAACTCGGTCTGAAGGATTACGTTTGTCTTGTTAGCTGAACTAATTAAGCCAAAAAAGAAAAAAAAAAGAAAAGAAAGCTTAAGTGACAGCATGTTTTGTCATATATTTGAAGGCACACTTCTGGTGACATCGCTTCCTGTGATATATGTTGTTCTACATATGAAGAACACAGGTTAGACAAACCTAAGCTACTATTCTGAGACTTATTTTTCTTGCCTTGGAAACCTGTTCCTGCTGTTTATAGGTATTTTGCTGTGGTTGCGAGTAGAGTAGAGCAGAGGCGATGTGTTGGCAGTGTGAGGCATTCGGGTCCTATGAGGCTGCTGCCGTGTGTCCTGTCTCATTAGCTGCTGCTGTGATGGGTGATATCATGAAATGTAACTGAATGCAGCACGCAGCAAAGGAACTACTGCTAATCAGAGAGCCAGATTTCTACCACCTGCCTCTCTGGGAAACAGAGGGCCCTTATTCCCTAAAATAAGAGTGCAAACCAGCCTCTGCTGATTTCTGACATTTGACATATGTGCTCTGATTTCCTTGTGTTGCAAGGTAGTTTTTTTAGATGGGAGCGTTGGGAGGAGGGGGGGTGATTGTTTCCTCCTCAATTCAAAGCTAGTGTGCTTTTTACTAACTGAAAACAGAATTGTTGTTGATCCTTCTTTCCTCCTTCCTTCGCTGCCCAACTCCCAACCCCCAGCAACAAAAGTGGAATTCTAGCCTTCCTGAGGATCTCTGTCCACCGCCAGTGCTTCTGAAGGCAAATCAAGGCATTCTTCATGGAAACTTTTACACATCCTGGCAAGGTGCCCAGACCCCAGGACTCCGCAAAACCCCTAATGATGATTGAGCGTGCGTCCTCACTGCGCTGAAAACATGCTGAGTCGCTAACATTGGAGTGTGCCGCAAGGCTTCATTGGGGTGGGGGGGCAGAAGACTGCAAGATTTGGGGGTTGAAGTGCCTAATGGGACTCACTAAAGCAGGGCTACTCCTGTATGTTTAGACAGCATTAGTATAGTATACGTGCGTGCGTGTTTTTTCGCTATTAGTTGGTCGACTCGGCTTAGATGTGGAAGCACTGTAAGTGACATCGTGTGCTTTCACACCACTCCACCTCTGACCCGCTGGCCTTTTGGGAGCAGGTCAAGCTTCAGCTAATAATATACAGAAAGAAAGGCTGTCTTGTGGTTAAGTGCAATGCCTAGAACATAGTCTCCTTCTACACATAGTGATATTGACGGGTACAAGAAAACGCGTGATGGCTTTTTTATTATTTATGGCCACAAAGAGGATGTGGATATTTTACTGTTATTGTTATTGCTGCCTTCTCATATTAGGAATCCCGTTTTCCTGGCAGCCCTTGACGTGGTGAAGTATAAGTAAAAGTTTGGGCTTGCTGCAGAAGTTTTACAGTCATGGGAAAAATTAATAGGTGGGTGCACTCTTGGCTTGGCCTTTAAGACCATCAAAGCTATGGATCAACAACTACACATCTGGGATCAGCAATAGATTAGCTTCAATTTCTTCTCATTAAGATTAAAAACCATTATTTTTACTGTGTGAATTGAGCAGCTTTGGCTCTTATTACCCATTATCAGATACTACAGACCTTACTAAGCACTTTAGAGAATATGCTGTTCGGTAAATATGAAGATCAACTTGTGGTATAAGCTGTGTAAGTGTAAGTAAATGCTTTGCTTGATCCCATGAGCTTGTTAATTGTAGTTATTTTCATAGCACTGGAAAAGATGATAGCATGCTGGTGATAAAAAATAAAAATAATAGTAATAATACTACTACTAATAACAATCTTCAGATCCTGTCGCAACACACAGCTGGATACATGAAGTAATTCTCATAAAGCACATAACAGTGTGGTTGAACATGCTGATAGTTTACAATCTGATGTGTAGGAGTTAAAGTGGAGGTACATTAATGGGACCCAGGGAATTCAGTGGTGTCCTTGCTGAAGAGAAATACATTTGCACTTGAGTGGAAGTCCTCTAGATTACCTTAGCTCTGTTTCCTTTTACATCTCTTTTATGTCTGTCCCGCTGGCTGAACATAAGAGCATGTAGATTCCTGGTTGTGATCATAATATATTTTTTGTAACACATTTTGAAACCCACTCAATTACAGACCCTATTGCCCAAGATTGCTCGCAGTTTAGCGAATGATTGGATCCAAGTGGTTACATATGACAGTGGCAATGGGGTTACCTTATTTGTGCTTTGATTTTAAGCTCTTTGTAAAACCATTGGGAATATTATTATAGTTCTGATAAACGCAGCAAGATGAATCTGGACAAATTCGATCCATTTATTACCGCAACAGGTTGGCTTTAATGCCTGTGTGTGTGTGTGTGTGTGTGCACCCCAAACCCTTGCAGCTGAGCCAGAGGATCTGGTCTGGTTTCAGTCGCTCCGTCATAATATCCACAGTCACCGAGAAAGAATGCGTCTGCTGAAAATGTGCAGCTAAATTATCTAAACAAATTGGGTTTCTTTGTGTCTGGGATCTACACACGGACACATTTAGATGAAAGACTTTGATTCTGGTTTTGAATGGGTTTCGTGTTTCTTTTGCCAAATATCAGAAGTGCGTGACGCAGAACTGCTACCGTAAAGAACGGTGTCTTATTTTTTCCTCGTCGCGCACTGTGTGGCCTTCTGTGGAAGCACATTACCTGGCATCAATAGGAGCACGGACTTCGGCGAAGCATACAGTCAAATATAGCAGAGTAAAGCCACATGGCGCAGTAGATGCATCCTTCTCCAGACTCATCTGAGTCTATCCATTAAGGCTATATTATTCCAGTTCATCATATGTCATGTATTTCTTATAGTTTCTCCTGACACAGCCGTTTAGAGGCTCGGTTTATGTGGCTCACATTCTGAGGTTTAGGAAACACGCGCTGAAAAGCCACCGAGCCACACGGATCACAGCAGGTCAGGACTGAGACAGGGCCTGTGGCTTGGCTTGGGATCTTCCTGTGTATATCTGTGATCATAGAGCTACCACCTCATGCCAGACACTCTCATTACTGAATCGTAATATGACAAATGTCAGTGTGGTTGACGGCTCTGACTGGATGATTACCGAGCGGGTCTCCTTCCTCCATAAAGCTCTGAAGGCTGCATTTAAACTGTGAATTCAGCTGCATCCAAGCCTTTATCTGTTCATTTTCTAGCTGACATTTTATGACACTCAAGGCTGTTTCAGTATACATCATCCATGTGGAAAGGCGGGTTCATGCCAGTTGCACAACTCAAGCCTCCTCAGTGATCTCGGTGATTCGACTGGTATTTTGTTTTTTTATGACATAAACATTTTGTCCAGTCCACAATAATTCAGCACCAACCTTAAAACACTGTTCCTCTGTGGAGATAGTGAGTCTTACTCTGAACACCACAAATGCTGTGCAGTCACAGAAACCATAAATTTGCCCTGAATCTTGGATATTTCCTCCTGGCATTAAATAATATGAGCACATGGAAAACTCATACAATCCACACAAACACCCAAGAAGCACAACTGATTTAAAAGCAAGCATTTTTTTGTTTTAGTCTTTTAACAGGGAGGTCAGGGGTCAGGAACAACTCCTGGACAGCAGCCCAGGAGCTTGGAGAGGGTCTTGCCCGAGGATCTTTCATTTGAACGTACAGTAGTAACCACAGTGAGATGCTTGCTCCTAGCAGTTGTATTTAGGGGATATAAATACCTGCGGCATCAGTAAACAGGAGCAGGTCTCCATCCCAGACCACTTAATAACAGCTTCCCATCTGAAATTTGTTATGTCAGTGAAATAGTATCCTTTAGCGACGGATGTCAACAGAGAGGTTTGTTCCAGGCGGGTGGGATGGGGAAAGCCGTTGGGTTTTGCAACAGTTGGCAGAGTACACTGTCTCCTCTATGCACAAATGCTTCAGAAAGCAGAACGTGGGGGAGATAGTCAATAAGACAAAACACAAGGAAGGAGAAGGAGCATCAAGAAAGAATGTATAAGAGAGTGGGAGATAAAGATTTAAACTTTGAAAGGAGAGAGTAGTAACACATACAAGAATATAAGCCAAACGAGCATGTCCTTTGCTTTTACCAAGTTTAATGACAAATCACTGTAAATGTAGGCAGCCTGTGTAAAATGTAACAGTGAACATAATGAAACCTTAAAAAAGTGAAAGCCTTCTTTTCAGAATGTTCGTATCACCAAACTGACAGGAACAGACGCACAGAATTTCTTTTTTCTTCTTTCTTCTTCTTTTTTGTCTTTGCGCTCCTGTACTCATGAGGAGTTTATCAGGAGTTTCAGATTTTTTAGGCCAGGAGATGCTCATCATCCCCTCACATCCAGGAATATTCAGCGAGCATGTGGAGAAGCAGGTCAGCCATAGAAATAAAGGAGACACAGACACAGACAGAGATGGAGGAGAAAGAGGGGAAAATCTGAGGTGGAAGAAAGTAGCATGTAATCTTGGTGATTTTCCCTGGCTTCCATCACCCCTGTTCTTTACACACACACACACACACACACACACACACACACACACACACACACACACACACACACACACACACACACACACACACACACACGCAAACAGATGGACACTATGAGCTCTTTTCACAGCTAAAGCTATTATAACCAAGACACTGAAAGTCAAAGAAAGAAAAACACAACCAAAGTGAAAGATCACATTTTCTTCCTGCCCCAGCAGCGACCACTTGCAGAGAGCAGTGGGTGAATGGGTTTCTTTCATTGGAGGGGATGATCGTAACCGCTGAACTGTGAGTGTCCTGCTATTGACATATGACCCATGGAGGTTTTACACCTCAACTGGCCCCCCAATTCTCAGATTGTACTCAGACAGTATACTCAGCTGAGCCCAAAGCAACATGCTAACATAAAGGAAAATCCTTTGATTGCTTATTTCCAAAATCATATGAAAACCCTTTACTGTGGATTTTAGTGAAGCATTATAACAAAAAACAATTACTACTGTAAAGACACAGAAATTAAGTTCTTTAGTTGATGAACACGTGGACAAAATTGTTGGTACCCTTCAGCCAATGAAAGAAAAACTCACACAGTGGTCACAGAAATAACTTTAATCTGACAAAAGGAACGTTAACCAATGAAAGTCAGACATTGCTTTTCAACCAAGCTTCAATGGAATTATTTAAAAAAGTAAATGCATGTAACAGGCCCAGACAAAAATGATGGTATCTCTAGAAAAGACTGTAAATAATGTGACCAATCCTAATCACAACACACTCACAGTCTTATTTCAGTTTTTTCACACAAAGCAAAGATGAAAACCAGCCAAAGGAGACTTCAAAGCAGTGACTTTAGAAAAAGGTAGAAATGGAGGCTATAATGCAGCGAGGCTGACTGCTCATCACTGCCTTTGTTACCTGTTGAAGGTCAGGCTCTGGCTGCCGGGCTGGGGTCAGCATACACTCAGCTTTATCATCCCTCTGGGTTCTTAGCTAGCTTTGTGTTAGCATGCTGTCTGTGCAGGTGCTTGCAACAAGCCAAAGTTGTGTTAGCAGTATAATGCAGTTGTTTCTGTCCTAGATACAGTTTGTATTTTACCTTTTCGGGAATTAAAAATAATGCCCATATTGCCAGTCCTGGAAGGTTGCAGACCACTCCAACATGTTCCTCCTACTGCAAATGAATTGAAATCAGCTGATTTTAGAGTGCCAGAAGAAAAAAGAAGAAAGGTCCTTTATGTCCTTTGTGCATTATATTGCTTCGTTACTGAAAAACATAAGGTAGTTATGGCTTGGAAAACATTACACCCAACACTGGTTGTCAGCCATGCAAATTCTTCATTTCACTTCGAAGACATTCAAGATTCTTTCAAGATTCAAAGAAAAAAAAATTCTGCCTACAGTTACACTTTGGGCTCTGAAAACATAATCTGCTCATTAGTGATGGCGAAGAGAGAAAGTTTAAATGAAGCGCTACCATAGAAATGTATTGGTAAGACTTTTTAATAATTTACCCTTCATACAGTGTGTAACTAATGACTTCATTAATTCTTTATAGGTCATTTACTAAAGTCTTGTAGGTTATAAGCTATTAATCTTTAACTTTTGGGGTGTGCGAAAGAAAAAAAACTCTGTGGTAAATTTTTTATTAACCACTATTAAAGCCATTATCTACAATACTTTACAAAGAGTCTCCTGCTAGAGAGCGATGCTATTATTTTTCAGCCCTAAAAACTGCGAACATACTTTTCTGATAGACCCCACAGTTCCTACTACTAGAGGACAAACTAATTCTTTCTGCTCATGTAGTAAATCAGCCATGACGAATCTGCGGGGAGCTGGACTTGGAAAGCTCTGTGTCTAAGCTCTATGTGAATGAAAACATCACGTACACTTTAATTAGATCAGTTAGATTTACTGTAGGATGGAGTAGCAGAGCAGGCTCTCGTTTCTTTTAAGTTATTCAAGTGGAAGGTTCTCTCCCGGAGCACCACCAACTGTTGAGTTTGTAAGATTTTAAACACCGCAAACAGAAGCAGGTGAAGATGTGCGTCTGTGATTTACAGGTGGCCAACAATGTCTCCGTCTCACCCGCTGTCTGCGAAAGTGTAGCTGTCTTCACCTTCAGCTCTGAGACAGTCTGGGTTTCTTGACAGCTATACAGTCTCCAGATGGATGTACGCTTGTCTATGAAAATCAAAGCGAGGTCAAGGGTGTTGGAAAGGAGATAAGAGAATATTTGGCCACGACTGGCTCTCTCTACCTTCCAGCGAATAAATCCATGATGTGCCCCAAGGAGGGCCTCCCCCTCTGTGTCCTCCTGAGTATAGGCTTTAAAGCTACAGGGGCAATTGTTGGGGTGAGCAGACAGGGTGTTAATCAGATAACTCTCAGCTTCAGTAGAGATCACTAGAGCGCCATGGGGATGCTGAAAGCGAGAGGCCATGTTCCCGTGATCAGCAGAAGCTTTTTAAGATTTAGTTAGCTTAGTATACTTTTCAGTGCCTTATCTCTCTATGCAAACCCGCCATACAGCTCGGCAAGGTCCTAGATCAGTGGAAATGTTGTTTTCATCAAAGCGTTCAAGCCAAAACAAACAATGAGACACTGGGGTTGACAACAAATGTCCAACTTTGGCATGCCAAAAGCTAATGCGTTTTCATGGATGTCTAAAGAGACGGGTTAACTTAAGACCATGACTTGCTGCTACACCAAAACCAGCCATCCGTCTATGATGAATAGCAAACAATAAAGCTCACAGTGATGTAAGCCTTTTTGGACACAGAGAATATAATTTATATATAAACAGAAGAAAACAAGTCTGAAATCCCACATTTCAGCTGACAGGCAACAGGTGATTTAAAGAAGCCCACTACAAATGCAGTTGTAAATTGTATTATATGCAGGTGCACTGCCAAATTCTCACCCAAACGACTGCAGCCTACTTGAAGTATGATTGTTTCAATATGCTCATATTTTTAGACTCCATTCCATAATTCAAAAAAAAGAAAGAAAGCGGTGAAATCCCGAGCCGTCTGCGTCGGCCGCCGCAGGAGCATACGTTTCTAATTCCAAATCAATCACGGCGAGTTTATCAGATGGCCGAGTTATTTTACCATAAACCCATTGGTAATGAGCCATGCAAAGAGTTTTAATCTGTCTCCTTTCATATCTCAGCTGCTGAGATGTGCGAGTTTTGCTCAGTTCGGTGCTATTTTTTTTCAGGCTTTGGTGTTTGCTTTATGCATTCATGCTCTGCTAGTTGCGTGAAACGGAGCTTTTGATTTCACATGGTCTGTACACACAGAAGCTCTTTAGCGTGTTGCTTTTATGTTTGCTTTTGTTTGATAAACACTTTGATTGTTGTGTTTTGTTGTGGTATTCTTCCACTGTAACTTTTTTTAAAGGCAATTTAACGCAATCAAGGGGACCCGTGCAATCAAAATAACAGAAAGCGCTTTTTGTGCTAAACATTCGAGCATCTGCGCCGCACTCGGTGACATCACCTGTCAGTCGACTAGTGCGGCTCGTACTGCAGCATCCTTTTTTATCCTTCTTAAAAAGTGTAGAATGCTCGTGAACTATAACGCCAGACAAAGACTGTTATTGCTCGTGACGCACTCGTAACGCCTCACACGCCAAATTCAGAGAAGTCAGTGATGAGGGCACCAGAGAGTAGCTCCAACCATGTAAACACCTCCCCCTCATCCTCCCCAGAGACCGACCTCAAGCGAGCACACCCGGGGCCTCCTGGGCCTGGGAGGAAATGAGAGGAGGAGGAGGGAAGTGGAAGGCTCACAAAGAGAGAGACAGAGTGAGGTGAGATAGGGAGCGGCAGAGCACACCAAGCAAGATCAAAGACAAAGGTTCTGCGCGGCCGCGGCCAAAATAAGCATATCAGTGGTGGGGCTTTCAGTAAAAGTTGTTGTCTTTAGGGTTCTAATTTGGTATGCTGCTGTTTCATTGTTCTCCAGCCTCTCTAGTAAATTTTGGATACTTTTCGGTGGTTGTGGGCTGAGGCAGGCAACCCTGAACTCTTCCGATTCGTCTGACTACAGAGAGCCATAAAGCATGCGCTCTGAAGGGAGAGGCGCATCGGAGACTCAGGTGGAGATTAGAGCCCAGCTCCACTTTGTCTCTCCACATGAGGCGCAGAGAGTATGTCATCATTATTTCTCAAGGCTGCTCTAGCTCTCTCATCCAACTGAGCCAGGAGTCCTTGTCTAAAAACAGCAGCAGACATATTGATTGGAAATCTGTTCAGCGACATCAGAGCACTTACTGTTTACACTCTATACTTTATTTCTTTTTTTTCGTGCCACTAAAAAAAATAAAAAATAGAAAGCTAATTTACTCCTAATTCATTCTCATCAGTTGTGATTCAGTAGGTTCATTCAGGGATGGGACAACGTGGAAGTGGGTGCACATGAAGCCGTGGGGTAAGCTGAAACAAACAAAAAAACAGCACAAGATTTAATATTTTGTATTTAAATGATTTGAGCATACAACACACTATGACAACATTGGTAAATCTGGCTATTTAAATGTATTGTAGTCTCAGAAAAACATGCACTGCAGAGACCTGATCCCTTAAACAATAGAATAGCTTTTCTCTAAATGGGAACGCACTGACAACGTATTAAGATAATAGTGCTTTTTAACAGCAAAAGAATTGACGCAGACCTTTTGCACTATTTTTACATCATCAAGGCTCCTCGTCTCTGCAGGCAGCACTCACTCGCAGACTGAGAGGTGAACTGTTGGTCAGAAATGTCTGTCTGTAGCTCGCTTACTTTTAATCCACTCTTTGGCAGCTGAATAGCCCGGCAATCTTGTTGGGGGGAGGGGGAGAAAATTAAATCAAACTAAAAATAGTAAAGTGGGAGAGACAGAAATAAGACTTTTAGTGTTAGGCATGTGTCACCTACCATTACGCTCCTCATCTATTATTCTCTCATGATTATCTCTAGCCATGACTCCAAGTCCAAAATCAATAAAGTGAATTTCGTGGGATCGCTGTTCACCTCAGCAGTGTGAGGAGATCACCACACATCGGTACTCTGCAGCTGTTGCAGGGCAGCTGTAAAAAAGCCTCAGTTCTCAGGGTAAACTCGGCTTTGTCTTAAACCTATTCACTGTGGCCCTGTCTCTCTCTCCCCCCCCCCTTCTTTTTCTTCTCTCCAACTCCTCTGTCAGCTGAGGAGACTGAGCGATTCCACATGGGAAAGCCTGGGGCTTCACAGATCAGCCTAACTGTGGGGATGAAATATACTGTCTGTACATATCATCACATCATTAGGCCCAAAGGGATCCCTGCAATGGATTAGAAGCTGTCTACCTGCAAGGCTCAGATGAATTTATGAAGCACTTTATCACGATGAAGCATGAGCGGAACGCTTTGTCTCTTTCCATTTGTGTTTATCTGTGGGAATAAGGATCGCGTCTCCCTCGGTTTCGCTCGCTCTCTTTCACTTACTCCATGCTGACTTCTCTGTCTGTGTCATTTTATGCGCGTGTGCGTTCCGACCTTTCACCCCCCTCCTCCCTATTTTTGACACTGCTGGTGATTAGCACAAGATAAGTGACGCTGTGTCAGAGCCTCTCCGTCCAGCCGCTCGAGCTGTGTGTGGGAGGCAGCAAATTGTCCATTAAGTGTTTCTGCTGAGGCCGAGAGAAGATTTGATATAGTGGGGAAACAAAAGTAATATGTACCAGGAAATTCAATTGTCTCTCTCCGGCAAGTTTGAGCTTTAGTTCGGCTTCCCCACCAAATCAATTTCACATGAAAGTACGAGGTCAGATGAGGTTTAACTGTGAGTCCTCCTCGCAGCCAGTCTCCTTTTACTCACTCCGAGGTAGTGTAGAGATTGGGTGGCGATTCGATTTTTGTGTGTTTACATGAAAGAACTTGTGTGACTCAGGCAAACTTCCTCACGTGCTGCCGAGAGTCTCGGGGCCACAATAGAAGGAAACTTCCTCTTCTCTCTCACAAAACCCGATGTTGTACTACAGGAGGTACGAGCAAGCACAGGAAACAATCACCTTCGCTACAGTGTGAAGGTCCTTGACCCTAACACAGCTGCAGCTAGCACGTGTCGTGAAAGTAAGAGGAGTTCAGGAAGGTGCCCTCCACTTCTTCAGTATCAAGAGACTTCGAGCGGCAGAGCAGAAGTCACTGCCAGGAACCTGTTGTTGCAACCTTAAGTACGGAGGTCACGTACGGAGGCCGGGGTGAGGTGAAGTCTCTTGCTCTCTCTCGCTGTCGGGTGTTTGCCAGTCAGGCCTGATTTGACTACAGGGGATCGTGTTTCGACAGCAGGAACCTCCAAGAGGCTCTCAGGCCTCGAGGCTCCGCATCTCTCCAGACCACAGGGCATCCTCTGTTCTCTAAGGAAGCCCGGCTGTTATCGAACCCCAGTGCACAGCACTATCCCGTAACAATGCTAACTAAATCCCCAGTGCAGGTCAGGTTCACACTGAACTCTTAGAAAAGCCAAATGAAGTCATATCAGGCGTGCTTGTATTACTGGATAAAAAGAAGCCAATTTGTAAGTAAGTAACAGTGAGGTATGGCAACTATGCTGTCGCTATATCAGTGCTTGTATATACTGTACCCTCCAAATTATGTCAGCAGCACAGTGAATATGATGTTTTTGCTACCTAAGCCATTGGATTGGATTCTTCAAAAGAAAAAAGTAAGACATAACTACAGACCAGCTTTACTTTTTCTTCATTTTTTTGTGTCTTTATATGTAGATAAAATAGTACATGTAGCCTCTGGTCTGAAAAGTAAAGCAAATCAGTGTGACCTAAACTTGTATTCTTTCTAATGACCTCTCTGGTTGCAAAAAGAAGTCCAGCAAACATCTTAGCAAACACTCTCCTGATGAGTTTACGGTCTTAATCACAAATTACCCAAATAAGTCTAATTTAATACAATGTAATGTGAATTTTGGAAATAATACTCGTAGTTAGAGAACCTTTGTATGATTTAAGGCGTGGCCAATTTGTTATTCTAAAAGCTGCAAGTACCGACAGCAGTCGTGTTAAATTTGCATACCCCGGTATATTCAGGGTGTATACTAGAGCTGCCTCCATTACCGCCTTCTAGCAGGTTGAAAAACATCTTCCACGACAGTTGATACAGACTGGTTATTTTAGCGAGGTCAACGTTTATTCAGCCCGGAGTCACACCCAATGGAGGCAGGGATTTAGCAATTAGCCACTTTCCCTGCCAAGAAACACTGGCAGGCCCTCACAAAGGTGAATTGTCCATAGAGCTGTTCACCTTGGCTGGCATCACAGTAAAGCGCAGTCATATTTTTGTGTCACTCTCACACCTGCCTGAAATAGATCTCCCAGCCACCCAGTCTGGAGTATAGGTCCTGACAGGTCCAGGCTGCGGTTTGCCGATTGCGTTGGCAGGGAAGCTTAATAAAGGATGCCACTCTGTTTAACTAAGCCTAGCAGGGCACGTGTTTTTTGTTTCTCTCGTTCTTTTTTTTCAGCAGGGGAATATTTGGAGCTCAGTTTTCCACTGTTTTTGTTTATTCACGAGAGGGTATCCTCCCAGCTTTCCATTATTAACCTGGGCAACTGAAAAAAAGAAAAAAAAAGTTTCCAGTGCTGTTGAGAGGGATGCCAGGCCACTTTGCTTTCGTTATTGTAACATTACATGGAATCTTTTTTTTTAACAATAGCATATAGCGATCACGAAAGTGGAAATATAGCCCTCTGGCACTCTTTTTTAAAGGTTACACTTAGATTTACAAGGTTTGCTGATGAAATCTTATAATCCTCACTTGCCGGTCCACGTTGTGCAACGGGACGAATTTTTTAAGCCAAATTTTATTTAGAACTAAATGTTCCTCCGAATGCCTGACAACCTTCCCCACTGCTGCATATTTGTGGTTATCTAGTCACCTCAAGGACGGTGAGACAGAGTCAAAAATGTAGTAAAGGAAAAACAGAGAGATAATTCTTTCTGGTTCATTTTTTCTCAAAAAAGAAGATACATAAGCTCAGGACAGAAAAGTAAAAAAAAAAGTCTTTAGCTAAAACTGGATCATTTCAACTAATTTTTTTAAAAGATGCGTGACATGCGAGACCTTCGGTTCTCTCAAAAACATTACCTGTGAGTTTTCTTTAAAAGGTCTTTGTTTCCCAGAACTTGTCACAACTAAATAGTGACATGAGTATTAAGACGCTATAAATAGCATCTTGGTGTTGTCTTGTGGTGCAACAGTTGGCCACATCCTGCTTCTAAAATTCTCACGTTGCTGACAGAGTACATAAATGAAACACAAGGGCCAGTGTTTTACCTTTCTTCTCTCTGTCACTATTTCTTCAGAATGGAACATCTTTGTGCTTGCCAATGGAAAATATTAGTTGATAAAGGGCATCAAAATAACACTGCAGTTAATATGTGGGAGGAAGAGACGTCACGATTTTTTTTCTTTTTTCTTTTTTCTTTTTCTTTTTTTGAACAGTGACTGAAATGAAGAAAAAGAAGCCACCACTTTTAATCTCAGAAATATGAATGATATATTTGTGGCTTTCTGCTGCTGAACTGTCGGGTTTTCCCACCTCTTCTTAAGAACTAGCTGGCGATGTTTTCTCACCTCTCTGTGATCATTTCATTTTGCATACATGGGCTTGCACTTCCTTCATGTCCTGCAATGGTGGATCTAAAAATAACCACAGCATGTAAATGCTTGTTTAGCCCGGAGCGGAACAGGGTTGAAAACAGCCAACACTGTTGGCACAGGTTGAGTTTTTCCAATGGGAGTTCCTCCTGTTCAGGGAGGGGAGTCCCAACCAACTTGTGTGTGTGTGTGTGTGTGTGTGTGCATGCTTGTTTGTGTGTGTGAAAAGGTGGGTGTTTGCATACAGAAAACAAGGACAGCTATTATTGTAGAGCCTGTGTGTCTTTTAAATCTAACATTATTTATGTCTTCAGCCTTGTTTCCTTGGTGGTTCTGCCATTTATTCTGCATGGATCAGTTCAGCAAAACATTTTTTTATTAGCACCTCAGCCATCAACATCACACTTAACTGAAATCAAGCAGCAGTTAAATGATATAGTACAAAAGGAGCTCCAAATAAGTTTTTCTTTAGTGTTGTTTTTGTCTTGATCTATGCTGATGCTTCATAATTCACCAAAGAGTATGCAGTGATAACAAACGCAGCCCCACTCTGAACTTCAAAGTGGGTGGACTTCCTGTCTCGGCTCCGATGGTGGTTTCAGCAGACTCAGACTGCATCGGCCTGTCTTATCAAGGCGAGCTCTGTGACTATGAGGCTTCTTGTTTTTGTCGAACAACAGGTCTCAGGGTCCTCGCCATCTTCTCAGTCACTTCCCTCTGTTTTGCCAAAGAACACAGAGAAGATAAAGGCAGGGGACTGATCTCTGTCTGCCCGACTGTGGGAAAAGCGCGGGCACAGGAACTGGTGCAGGAAACACAAGACGATGACTAAAAACAGGGATATTCGCATGGAGCCGAAATGAGTTGCTAATGACATTGATATGTTTGGACTGTGGCTTCAGATGTCCATGATGTCCTGATGTCAAGTATGCAGTGTAGTGCTGTCTGAGATGTTCTCATGTTTAAAGAGTTCGCTAATAAGAAAAGTCCAGAGTAGCTAGGAACACTTCAGCCAAAAGAGGACTTGCCAACACGTGTAATTTATATTTGACACTATGGCTCTGTCCTTCCATCATAACAGAGCAGGTATCCAAGGCAACAGACAGGTCACAGATCTGGGGCGGAGGGGGTTGCAAAGTGGCTTGCAGGACAAACAGCGGGAACTGTATGCAGGATGCAGCTGAGTCATGAGGTGATATTGAAATCAGACGTTAGCAGATTATATACCAGGCTAACCTTAAAAAATATGAAAGTATGAACTCCCATATTTTCTGTGAAATGTATATGTTTTTTTCTTTCTACACTTAGACATTACCTGATCCTAACCATGGTACTTAACATAATAATTTGGAAATGATTGATATACAAGCACAGAATTGAAATAGTAAAGATCTCAAAACCAGAGTTAGGATCTGTCGAGGTTAAATAATACAACCAAGCTCACCCAGTGGGTCACTGTCTTGTCTTGTAATTGAGCTTTGTAGTAGTTGTTGTTGTTGGGTCTTTTTTCTTTTTTGTGGGAAAAATGAATAAAAACAAAAGTGATCAACTACTGCACTTAGGGAAGTGGTGAGAGACCGATTTCAAAAGCCGCAAAAGCCAATATCCCCTGATCTTCAGTCTATAAAATGAGTCATGCCCTAGAAAATGAACCTATTTAGAGAGCCTAGGTGATTTCTTCAGGGTTTTACCTTCAGACTTAGAAAGCCCCATCAAAGATATATGAGACATTTAAAAAGATGATCGGTATTAACCATGACAAGTAAACACAGCTCTTGAGTGTCACTTTAAATCTGACTGGAGCATCTGGTCCCCTGAGGTTCTGGGGATCTGACTCCAACCTTTGTCAGTGTTCAAACAAACGACCCATCAAGGGCCAGTATTTTCATGAAATGTAATAATGCTTTAGCGTGTCATTAAATGGGAGCAGTTAATAAAGATCTCCTCTTTCTCTTTTGTTTCCACAGTTAATGAGATCATCAGGAACGACCTCTCCAGCATCTCGGTGCACACTCACGCATAGACCATTTGAGTCTCCTGCAGCAGCAGCACATACACATCCAAACAGCAGCATCAACGAACGAGGACAAAAACAGCCAGAGATCCAGATTATAAAGAATTAAAGTTTGACCAGGATCTCCCACCTAACCACCGATGCCACCCGCTCCTCTTCAGTCTAAGACTCTCTGCAGGCTCACATTGACAATCACTGGCAAGCTCCATTTGAATAAACAGGTGAATGTTATATTTACAGAAACGAAAAAAGGGAAGTGATATATCAGGGGCAAAGTACACGATTACACTTGCCTTAATTCGCAGCTGATGTTTAGTGGACCAAACAACTCATAGAGACTGAGTTATTTTCTGTCGTTAACAAATGACAATCTTCATTTCGAGTGTGATCTGTACGTTAATGCATGGACAAGCTAATGGGACAATAAGTGTCAAGCTTCATCACTTTGGTTCATTTGTCTGCACAGTCAGTCCGCATCAACCAACTCGGTGCCTTACAGCAGTGCTATTGACAGCAAGCAGCAGCAGCAGTCAGGCAAATGCAAACAGTTCAGTGTAAAAACCCGACTGAAAGTTTTCTATGACATTTTTTTGTATTATTTCAATTATTTGTTTACAGGGAAACAAAAAGGCTGGAACATCTATAGGAAGCATGTCAACTGATTCAAATTTTGTTTTGCCTGCTTCCTTATTATCTTTGTTCATTTATACGGAATTTTATGTATGATATTCTTTTGTATAAACATGTATTTGAAAATATGTATGCCTTATGCTCATATCATGCAGTTTGTTATCCCCCCACCCCCTCCCCTGTCTTTCCCTGATATGATTTTGTAGCATTTCTGCTACCCTTCACCTTTATTTTTTCACCTTAGTGCCTATTTCCTTATCATCCTTTCCTGGTCTTCCAGTTTTCCACCCAGATCATGACATAATGATGCAAGGACAATCAGAGGATTAAAAAAAAAAAAGTACATATCCTATCAAAATTCCTGGTTTACAGGAGCTTATAAAGGCAGGTATCAGTTTTATTCTTTCCCAGCTGAGAGATGGTTGAACAAAGGTAAATGTACCTGCTGGATTTTAAGGGGAATACTTTTATAGATTTGTCTGTTACTTGTTGCTCTGCAGGTTTGCATGTAAATAGGCACAGGCTCAGTTTTCCTCATCATCTGGGTGATTTCACTGAGGAGCTGGCAGGACTGTTACTTACAGCTGGCAATAATTGATCTGAGTAGACCAAAGGATTTTATCTTTGGTGAAATTATTGTCAAAGTTTCTTTTTTTTTCTGACACAGACTTTAGCATAGGATGGTTCCATCATACAAAAAAAAAAAAAAAAAAGACATGCACTTTACCATAAACACAGAGCTGATATTCTTGCCTCCAGACCAAATATTGTAGACTGATTTCCACTGTAGTGTCATAAACGCGCTTCTGTCAACTCTTCACATAAACGCAGTCTTTTCCATGTTGTCTGTCTTTTGGAGCATGCACACTGTACTGATGTTGGGGATCATTTAGCTGATAGTAGCTTCCAGGATAGCTTTCCTAATACATTTTTCAACATAATTATAATAGCATGACTAAACTCTATCAATAAGGTTTCTATTTTGTGCCTTACTACCTTTCTTGGCTACAAAATTGTTGCAACTCTCTAATGCTTTTCTGTGTAGGCACAAGGTGAAATATATTTCTCTTTAATATTAAATATTTATGAAAAAAAATGAAATGTGTTTTAAGTGCATTTAATGTGTTCTCAAAAATGACCTAATAAATGGCATATTGGTGACCATAAGTAACAAATGTCCCGGTGTCATATTTGTAAGTGAGTAAGTCGATTGGTGAAAAAAAAGTTAACAAATATTTGATAATAAAGTAAAAAAAAGAAAAGTATTGTGCTGAGGAGTAGTGTCCCTATTTCCTTTAACTTGTTTGAATTGAATAAAAAAGTAATTAAAACTAAAATAAATAAATAAATTTTGAAGCATGCATTTTAAATCACTTAGAGCGGTCAGGAATACTAGCAAAGCACCAGCCCAGCAATTAAATCACTGGACGTCAATGAGAGGAAAAACTGTGCATTCTAACACTGATTTTTAAATTCAGATCTTGCAAGTTTTCTCTTTGCCAGCCACACTGCACAGAACGACACTGCAGGATAAAATGCAACAAGCTGTGGATATGCCAAGTACAAGCAGCGACATGCGTGTTTTCCGGTGAGTATTGTTAGTGGTGGGTAGTTAGAAGCGAACCAGCTCCTCGTCATGGGATCTGTGCCACGCTCCTGTGTACCACCTGCCAGTCCTCCAGACTTTTTCCGTTCAGCAAAGTTATGAAGCGCCCATCCCCATAGTAACAGAAGGCAGGCCTAGGCGGTGCTCCCCTGTTTGACCGAGGTAAGCCCAAAATAGAGCCACTATTTACAGATACAGTCACGCCCCTTTTTCCTGGCACCCTGTCCTTCTTACCTTAGTCTTCCTCTCCCAGCGCCATACCCTTTGACACAGTGGCGAGATGACTCCGGGCTATGGTTTCCAATGCCGAAGCAGTGGTCCATAAGAGTGAAATATCAATGGCGCAAGGACAAACGCAGCTTTAGAATCTTTTCTTATTGGTTATATTTTTGTTTAGAAGTACAGAAACACGAAAAGTTTGAATGTATGATGTGGAAATCAACAATTCACAGCATAAAGAATTTACAGCTGAAATAAGCACCTAATTAACTTACACAGTTACTCAAAAGTTGTTTCGTTTTTAATAAACACTGTACATATAAGCCTATATTTCTCTGCTTTGCATGGCATAGCTTGGCGAAAAGACCAAAAGCAAGGAGACACAATCATCCCAAGGGCAAACAAATCTAATTTGTCAGCATGTGTAACTGATAAATGTGGTGGGGAAAGAGAGTGTGTGTGTTGAACACAGTTTATTTCACAATGTGTTTGTTCATCACTCTTAGAAGAGCTGGTAGACACTTTTGTAGGTAGTTAAAAGGCTTCCTTGGGTTTAGCTCTTGATCTGATCTCCTCTGATCTGATTTCTTGCAAGAAAACTGCTATCTCTCCTGCCAGGCACATAAAGCATTCATGTGCATTCATGTCAATTCGATGACCTCAAAGGTCAAAGTTTTATGCGACGGTCACACTATGGAAAAGAGTGGTTGGAGGCTGTGGCACGAACAAATTCATTGCAAACTTGGTTGCATTTGAAATGGTTGCTTCAAAGTCTGCCACCACTCGCAGTCAGTAGTCTTAAAGCACAAGAGTCACTTTGCCGTCTTCAAAGTGACTTTTTCAAAGTGACAATAAAAGGGCAATAAAACAGAATCTGCTATCAGTCGATTATCAATTTGAAATTGAATAAGGTTGTGATAATACAGTGAATAATCTGCAAAAATGGCAAATCCATCTCCATCTATTGCAAATCTGTATACGTGCCACAAACTACTAACTAGACTGCAGTTATTTCCAAACCTTTGCCAAGAGTGAGTCAGTCTGAGTCAGATTACAATTGTTTGGAGACCGGTTGGTTTTTACCAGGCGATTGCGCTGCAGCAGAAAGTGATGATCCAGAGGTTAAGGGTGTAACCTGTTAGTCATTAAAACTGCTTGCAGTTGTTCACCAAATGCAAAAAGAACATCGTTGCAACCGCATATTTTTACTAGCTGCAAGGAGATTTCCATCCTATATTTACGAAATATATCAAATACATGTATTGTATTGTATGTATTTGTATAAAAAACATCATGGCTGCCTCTTGTGTATGCAGGACACAACCCACCTGAGATTAACATTCGACCAACTGCCTTACCAAACGATCACAATTTCATCAACTGCTATTGGTACTGACAGGCTGATGTGCTGACAGACAGCCCCAGTGAGCAGCAGACGCGCGGCACAGTCTGTCATTTGACGGCCACAGCATCTCTGCTGTGAAGTCAAGAGTCCAGACAAGGAAAATGTCAATCCCTGATCATAATGATTGCAGCGCGTGCCTCCCTCCCCAAAAGGTTCACATGTCCACACAGCCTGGCAGAGGGCTCAGACTTCGAAGTTTGACTATACAGATTTATAGTGCCTTTTTGGCCCCACTTCCTCCCCTATTGTATTCCCAGAGAGCCCTTGATTTGGGCTTTTATAAAGCAAGTGCAAAGGCATGGTGGTGGAGCGCCTGCCCTTGTCTCTCATGAGCCATCTGCAAGCAGTAAATCCTCAGTATACTTCTGTTATGAAGGGCATGTTGAGAGAGCCACGGGGGTGACTTTAAGAGATGCTTTAAGAGATAACTGCTTGACCACATTGAGGGATCTTTGATAACTCTGTCCCATAAGCCAGTCCAGCATTTGATCTCTGTTGGTCTCTTGAGTCACTTTCTGTGACTTTTTTTTCCGCTTTTATTCGTTTGAAACATATGTCAGATGACTATAAACAGACCTTCTTATCAGTTACCTTTGGGATGATAAAGGAGGAAGATAAGCGCCATGTGTGTGCGTGGATTTCGGCACATGTTTACATGTGAATGAGGCGGGGCCGCCCAGCTCCACAGGTGTACACAAACCCAGTTTTTATGGGATCGTTTCAACATGTGACAGGATCAGCAGAAGACACGCTGACACGGTCACATTATTGCGGATCCACAGACAAATCACCTTTTTAAAAGACATTTTAAGAGGTTGCCCAGAAAGGCAACCAGATGGGGCCTGGAAAAATCCTGTGCCTTCTTTTATATTCCATCTGTAATCATTCAGCTTGATTTGCGCTCACTCTTGTGATGCGTGAAGTGTTGTGCAAGGATTTATAAAATTCAGCGGCGGGACAGATGCTTGAGTTTAAGACATGTGAAAAGTGAGAATTGTCTTTAAGTGTCTGTTTATACGATCGCATTACGTGAGCACTTTATCCTCCACATCAAAGTCGAAGCGTTTAATATCACATTTGTAGTTCACTCTGAGCGCTCTGTTTTCTTCGTGGACGAAAAAAAAAGAAAGGCCTGAAGACATCCAAAGCAATCATTCTTGTGTTGTTTGCTGTAAATGTTTCGGTACATATGCAGAATGTTTATGTTGAAGTACGCTGTAGCGCGCATTAGGGATGCTCTTAATGGGCTACAGTAAAAGCCCTTGCTAGTCAGGAGTTCAGGCAGGTGCAGACTCTTACAGTAGATAAAGGAGCCTGGCACTGGAGATGAGTTCACGACAATCACTGTGAGGCTTTTAGACGCCTTCTCCAAGCTCAATCTTCATTTCCCCTGACACTGATTTTGCAATAAGGATCCGGAGAAAAGGGGAATGTCCATCTATTCATTTTAATGATCCCTCATTATTGACTGCTGGCAGGGAGGGGGCGGGCAAAGGTAATGATTCTTTGTCTTTGCTGGCCAATCACTCCTCTTAAAGGAATAAGACTCTAAATAAGGCCACTAATGGATGCCCAGAGTGACCTAAAGCTGACCCCAGATGCAACCCCTGCGATCTGACTTCCCGAAACGATGGACTGTGAGTTTGCTTCTTTAGTTATTTATTAATTCATTGTTGGGTTGTTTTTTTTATACTTATAAAGTTTTAAAACCCAACATAAAATTATCAGTAAATATCTTGCCACAATTCTTTGTCATCTGTGAATATTATTTAAACTGCCCCCTAAACTAACATTAAAAGTTACCATCAGAACCAGTTGAGTTAAATTAGCCTAAAGACTGAGAACAATAAAAGATGTTGAAAATATTTTTAAAAGCTAAATTATTTTAGATGATATGAACGCTCTTAAAGATATTTTAAAGACTTTTTAGTATGTTTAGATCTTCCATGGAAAACAACTGTGAATTAAAACTAGTTCCTACAAGTTAGAGAATTTAAGCAGGTATTAGTCTGGCTTCAGCTGCTAATATCTGTGTGGTAATCTGGTAAGGATCTAAGATGGGTTTAACAATAAGAGAGCTAGCCACCATCCCTCCTCTCAAATCAACTCAGCATTGCCTCTCCAACCTGAGGTGTCCCTCTGATGTACTTGTTTCTAATCTTGTCCATCCTGGTAACTCCCAGTGAAATCTCTTTCTTGATGATCCACATGTTTGAGTTGGCAAAGATTTTATGCCGGATGCCCTTCCTGACGCAACCCTCTGCAGTTGTTCAGGCTTGGGACCGGCTACAGGAGTACCCTAGATTGTGCAAATGCACTCCTAGTATACCACCTCACTCTCTCCAAAGCTTCTTGTGCCTTAAAAGTCACTGAAATGAAAATAAGAAATAGTTGTTTTACTTAGTGATCATGCTGTTTTGCTTCCATAAGAACCACTCTGCTTTCCTGTTTCCAGTATTTACTGTGGCTAATCTCCTTGGCTGCTGGTGGCATTGTTACAAAAAAGACATAGAGGTGATGTCAATATACTTTACTCTCCTAACCTTCAGCAACAAAATAAATAAAATAAATTCTTTGGCCACTAAAACTTTTTCAAATGCAAACCTAGCATATTTACCACAGAGTACTTGCTCATCACCACATCTCAATGAAAGCAATACTGTCTTTAGCATCTCGGGCATCATTTATGCAAAATTCTACTGTGCTACTGTGCATAGCACAGCATCACTGATAGCACATTACTGAGCCTTTATATGTGTGTGCGTGCACCTCAGCCATTCTTACTGTAGCTGTCATCAGTCCGTCAAGGTAATGAACCCTACTTTACTGCTGCCTCCAACAGCTCTTTAAGGCATACTTCACACCCCTGAAGAAATACACTCAGGTATTAGCTGCTCTGCCTGCATTCTCTGGTAGCTGATGGGTGGGCAGGGATGTTATTAGGAGCATTCATCTACAAGACTCCCCAAGCAATACTATACAGAAACTGACCACAAGACAACCCTATCATCCTCAAAGATTACCTGTCTCCTGCACTGTATATGAATGTTTTATCATAAAAGCTTTCTCTTTTTTGCTAAGTGCCTCCTTGAGTGTTTGCTTTTAACTTTTGATTACTTTGTCTTGTTTGCGTAGAAGAAAAAAGAAAAAGATAAAGAAAGAAAAGGCCCCGCCTATTTGAATATAATGGACTTAACGGGAAAGGTAGCCTCTCCTGCTTCACTGAGAGGATATATAGCAGGGGTTTAATCTTACTCAGAGGGTGTGAAAGCTTGGACAGTGCAGCAATATCAGTGCCTCAGAGTCTGTTGAATTTCTGCCTTGACATTGTCAAAGTGAGCCAAGCAGGTGAGGAGAGAAAGGCAGAAAACAGACATGACACAATCATATAAATAAAACAGTGTGGCAGGCTTTGTATGGGATCCACATGTTTCCGTCTGTCAGGAAATATAGGATGTCATGCATTACAGTGTAAAAAGACTCATTTACAACCATTAAAAGCAATCCATCTCTGCTTTTGATGTGGCCCATCACATCTCGTTTGGCTTTATACATATAGATATATATATATAAATATACACATATATATGTGTGAGTGTATATGATAGCCAAGTTTCTCTTTTATGAAGTCTTGAGTCATTTAGAAGAAAAAATGTTTTTCTCTTTTTTGGTCTAGACGTTGAGGTTTCCAACCCTTATCCAACCCCCTCCTCCCTTTTCCTCCTGCTAGGTTTTACCAGACGTCGCGTTGTGAGAGGGGAATGGTCGATTGCATAACGGCAGGCGAGACTTGATCGTTCCTGGCCTTCTCACAAAATTCAATCATTCTCTGCATACTCCAATCCCATGACGGCCCATTAAAGAGCAGCGCGGGCTAGGATTTCCCCTCATGTGTTTTAAATTTAAATTACTGTCACAAAGTCTGCCATATGCAAGAATTGAGGAAGACAAGGAGCTTGGGGGAAACGGAGATATCACAATATTTAAAGGAAAGAGAGAGACGAAGATAAGAAAGGCTGCATTCTTACACTTTTGCTTATTATGTTGCCTAAATCATGCTTCCCCCTTCCCACCCCACCCACAGTCATATAGAGCAGGCTTTCTGATCTGAAGTCTTATCTTAATCTCAATGCATTTTTCTTTGGCTCATTTGGATCATTACACAGTTTCAGAAAAAGTGCATCAAAAAATGCTTCTCCGTTTTCAGACAGTAAGCTGTTGTTGAAATGATTCCAAACCGTTGTGCAGCTTTTAAACTCTGCACGCCATAAGTCACAGAAACTACAGGAAGCGATAAGGAGAGCAGGTGAAGTATGAGACAGCAGGAGA
Source organism: Oreochromis aureus (assembly GCF_013358895.1). NCBI lineage: Eukaryota > Metazoa > Chordata > Actinopteri > Cichliformes > Cichlidae > Oreochromis > Oreochromis aureus. The sequence continues at coordinate 13,138,098 of NC_052952.1, forward strand.
TGATGACCCCAGATGTTCTCCGGAGGGCCACTGGGATCTGAATCAGCCTCTGACTGGCCATGAGTTCCTCATTCCTGTTTGTCTATGTGGAATAGAGGAAGGACAAACACACACGTGTGCAATGCACACGCAAAACAATGCACGCACACACATTCTCGCATCCACCTACATGCATAAGACATTCTCTCCCGATTTAATGTGACGAGGATATGATGCAGCTTGACTCTAGTAAGCTGGGTGACCCCACCAGAGGAGATGCATATTGCTGCATAGTAACTGATGTTGATTCATATATATATAGATATATATATATAAATTATATTTTTGGGGGGGGAAACCCCAATATCTAGGCAGAATCAGTATTTCAGCACATGTGAATGTCTGAACATCTCATTGCTAATTTAGGTTTGCTTAATTTATCCAATTTAACCACAGAGGATCTTCCATCATTGCCTCATTCACCAGGTTCAATAAAGCGACACTGAGAGATCTTTTTAAAGCTCACACCCTCAAATCAGACCACAGCCATTTGAATGTTAAGGCTTGACTGCAGCTATGAGCAGTTCTTGGCGATATTTTTTTTAATCAAAAAGTGACATCTAGTGGTGATTTTGTGAATGACATGGATATGTAAGATTCAGATCAAAGAGTTTTTGGTAAATCACAAACTATAAACAGGCAGCTAATTGGCCTAAAAATACTGTTTGTTTGTTTTTCTTTCTTTAAGCCACCCATTTTTCAGTGTTAGCAGACCAGTGGGAAGGCATTACCTTTTGCATTTCATAAAACAAAATTCATGTGATTTGCCTGCCTTTGATTTGCATTTAAACACATGTGACCTGTGGAGTACATCAATGCTATCAACTGTCGACTTAGTGATGTTTTCTTTTTCTTTTCTGTTATGAATGTAATCTTTTACATCATTGGCCACTTCATTAGGTATAGCTGCTACACCATTAGGTTCAAGTGCTAGTTGATGTCGTATCTAATCAACCAAACACATGGCAGAAGCTCAGTGCCTCAGTGCAGTTCAAACTGAGCATCAGAAGGGGAGGTTTATAACACTTTGAGTAAGTGATAAAAGTAAAATATAATAAAACAAAACAAAAAGCACATATTGAGTGTAGAACCACGTAAATAAAAAGGTTTTAGTTTGTTTTTACCGTATTTTTCGAACTATAAGGCACACATAAAATCCTTTAATTTTCTCAAAAATCGACAGTGCAACTTATAATCTGGTACTTACGTTTAAATTCCGGTTGTGCTTACTGACCTCAAACCGATTTTACGTGGTACACGCCGCTCAAAACTCTGTCAAAAAATGTTTTAGTACGACTTTGGTAAGCTACGAAGCCGCATCATTTGATGGATTGTCGGATCATTACGGCTGCCGTAGTCAGGAGCCTCACGGAGTAATCTGGGTCCAAACTCTGCTTCACGTCCCAAAGTCAAACGAACACTGCGGCATCACTGAGAGTTAAAAACTGTCTAAATTCTTTCATCTTTAATAAAATGATCAGTGTTGCTGCTTTACCAGGTGTAACAATTAAGTTTAACATCCAGGCATCAATGAAAACAAAACTTATTAAATTTAACGGAGTTAGAAGTTAGCAGGAAGTTAGCTTGCTAGTTTCCACCCAAACTTGATATAGCATGTTCTGACTGAGAGATTTCTGAAAAAATTAAAACATACAGCTCTGCTCTCACTTCCAACATAAACAAAGACAGAAAACTAAACAGCAGTGACGTTTGTAGGGTTATTGAAGTTGGGCTAGCTGGTATATAAAGATGTGCTACCTGATCGCTAGCTACACAGCTGTGTTAGCATAGCATAAACACAGTGAAGCTGAAGGATGAACCCCAACTTTTTTCTATTCGATAAAAGTTGAGGTGAGGGTTCCTGATGGTTAGGGACAAATGCAGTCGCATGGCAGGATGCTGTAAACGGACTAAACTTCAGTCAGGAGAACAACTGAGATAATCCATCCACAATACGAGGTTAGTCATTAATATACTGCAACAACATGGGAATAGAGCAGAGAATTCAACATTAATGAATCAATGGTACGGAAGTGGGGGAAGCAAGAAGAATGAGTTGAGTAAAGTTTGACTTATCTGACTGTTTTGTTTCGCTTAATGCACCTTATAATCCAGTGCGCCTTATGTATGAAAACAGACCTGTTCATCGACAATGCACCTTATAATCCAGTGCGCCTTATGTATGAAAACAGACCAGTTCATCGACAGTGCACCTTATAATCCGGTGCGCCTTATGGTCCGAAAAATACGGTAAATGTATGAATAGATATAATTAATCTCAGGGCTGCAGACAGCTTGTTCCAAAGAACAGGACCACAATAACTGAGAGCACACTTAGATCTAATTCTAGGAACAGTTAAAAGATCTGCACGTGATTAACTGAGGGGTCTAACTCGGTTGTAAACGGTGAGCAACTCAGCGAAGTACTGTTTGGCCAAACCATTGAGAGGTTTTTTAGCTAGTAAAAATATTTAAACTTTGAACGTGGCATGTGTTGCTGGTGCCAGATGTGCTTTTCTGAGTCTGAGTATTGGTCTGAGTATTTCAGAAACTGCTGGGATTTTCCTGAACAACCATCTCTACGCTTTACAGAGAATGGTCTAAAACGAGAAAATAGTGAGTCACTGGCGTCATTCTGCGAGAAAATGGCCAAACTGCTTTGAACTGATAACAAGGCAATAACAACTTATATAACCAATCATTATAACAGTATACAGAAGAGCATGTCTAAATGTGCAACATGTACAACATTGAAGCATATGGGCAACAGCAGCAGAAAACCCACACCAGTCAGTTGAGAATAGGAACCTGAATCCACACAGGCTCACCAAAAGTGGAGAACTGAAGTTTGGAAAAACATCACCTGGTCTGATGAGTTTAGATATCTGCTGTCACATTTTGGAGGGTAGGGTCATAATTTGGATCAAACAACATGAAAGCCTGGATCTATTGTGCCTTGTACGAGTGGTTCAGGTGGTGTTGATGTAATGTTGAGGTATTGGATTGGAAGAAAACTGGTATTAAGGGGCCCAAGTTGAGTGTCGTTTAAACAAACTGAGTATTGCTGCTCAGGATTGTCCATCCCTTTATGATCACATCCTCTGATGGCCACTTTCAGTAGAATAATGCAGAACTCATCTCAATCGTGTTTCTTGAACATGATAGTAACTTTAATGTATGCAAATGTACTCCACAGTTACCAGATCTCAAACTAATAGAGTACCTGTGGGATGTGCTGGAATGGTAGGTGGCATAATCAAAAATCCACTGACACATATGATATTCTCTGTCCACCTCATTAATATTACATTATTTTGCCTCTCAAAATTCGCCAAAGATGCAAATTAGCCTGAATGTTTAATTTTCTTGCCTTAGTCCTGTTAAAGACTGGTGGCTGGTCCAGGGTTCTTACTGCCTGCAACCCTTGGCTAAATAGTTAAGAGGATGAATAAAACGTATGTATAGAGCTCAGCGTAGGGATGATTTACAGAAAAAATAGCATTTTTTTGGATCAAACAACATGCAAATCTGCATTTTTTAGGCAGTAATTAAACAAATGTTTTATTTGGTATTGTTCAACAGTTTCTCCACTTCAGTAACATATACAAAGCACATTGTAGTTTTATTTAAACAACACAGTAGTCTACCCCCCAAAATGCCCAGGTCATTTTATAGAATTAAGGCACATTTTAAAGGTAACAGTACCATAACTTCTTATAAAGCAAAATCAAGAAAGTATACGTTGAACATTATCATCTGACATGATGTTCAAACTTCAAGTAAAATAGCTTTGACCTTTGAACTGACAAGGTTTTGTAATATATTTAATTGCAGAACACTATTTAGCTTGGTCTTTTTGTAGTCTGAGACACTATAGATGGATATAGTGCTTAACAAATTTATTAGATCACCATCCAATGTAAGGTTTGTGCCACAGCAGCTCTATATTAATAATACTGGCAATTACCAAAATCATTATTTTATGTTTCTGTAATGAATTAAAGAGATTGCATCAATTTTTGCAAGTAGACTTTTCAAATTTTGTGTTTCACAAAAAATAAATAAATAAATAAAAATAAAGCTCATTTTTAAATTATTTTTCAAAATTAACATGAGAAATTATACTCATTTACTTGTATTACTGAACAGAAAAGTTTGTTTTAGTGGTTGAATGTTGTGCTTGATTCTGACTTCACTGATAAGGTCCAGTGTGCCTATTCAGATTTGGGTATAAAACTCTGAATTCAAACTTTGTGAAATTATTTGTGTTTACTTGTTTTTATGAGAGGTGGTCTAATACATTTGTTAAGCACTGGGTGTATGTGTACTTCATACATCATTAACTACTGATAAAGTATATGACATTTACAAACACAACTTAGGTAAAAACACGGAGTGACACTGTGGTGGATTTTCACCTATAACTTGCCAGCTCTCTTACAACAAGTTGGAATAAGTGCAGTTCTACTAAAACAAGTGCAATTAATACTAGAGTTCTGTACAGCAGAGTTGAACTTAGACACCTTTTACATCTATGTTGGACACTTAGTGTTGCAAGCATCACCCGACTCAAAAAGCTGATAGAAACCAACAAGTGGGAACATGGTTAGAGCACCGAGCATTGAACCCAGCTGCACTACAGCTCCACACCACACGAGGGCACTGTGGCCTTCATCCCTCAGGATCACCCCAATGATGACTTTGACATAAGACAGGGAGAGGACAAAGAGTATCCAGGCCAGCACCTGCAACAGAGAACTTGTTAGAATTGTGCATTAAATAACATATTCTTACTGCTCTAAGTAATAGGTAGGAGCTCAGAATATCCTGGTTGGAGCTTGGTAAGCTTAGTAGCATTCAGTGCCTAGCCGCTTGGTTTCTTATTCAGTTTGATGACTGAAAGTATTTTAGCAGTTAACACCATTTTAGTATTAAGTACTTTTTGCTCTGAAAAAGTGTATTAGGAAAGGCACTCCTGACATCAAAAAATAACATTTTATAGCTAGGTGGCAGTGCACAAAAACAATGTACTCTTTTTGAATGTTTGACTGATTGACTCATTCAGTGGACTTTCACAGCTCTGGCATGACAGCATCAAGTGGATGAGACTAAGCTGACTTAACATAATATTGTAAAACCTGTCAGTCACACTACACACCTTAATCACGGGAAATCTCATAAATGCTAAGTGAGTATGGCAAATGGGTGGTGGCTTCATGCTTTTATAAGATGCAAGATAGAGCATGAAGTCTGAAATTGTATTCTGTGTACACAGTAAGTACATGCAAGAGAATAAAGAGTCTTACTATGACTACAGTTCCAGAGGTACTGTGGACCAGCAAAGGACAGGGACTTAGAACAGCCATGCCCATAATGTAGGCTCCAAATCCAGTCCCAAAACTGGTCAAAACTCCCATGAAGACAAGAGACCTGGAAAGAAAACAGATTTACAAGCTATTGGTGACTTAGAACTCATTTCTTGGATCTATGGTCTTGATTAGTATTTTATAATTATTGTAGTTTTTCTATAGCTCACCTTATTGGTATGAACATGGCGATGAAGCAAGCCACAGGGTTAGCAACAGCTCCCATGGTGGCAGCTAGATGGTAAGCCTTGTTCCCATAAGGCATGCATGAGTAGGACTGCACTGAAGGCAGCACTGCATTGGTCAGAGCATTGACCCAAGCCAACACTACAAAGATAAACACCACCTCAAAGATACTATATGTCCCCCTCCCGAAAGAACTCCTAAGTTCCCTCTTGCCAGCCTCCGAGGGGTTGATCATGGGCTTTTGCTCTGGTGTCTGGGCATTCAGAGATAGGCCTTGTTCTTTCTTTTCACGGTCAAGTTCCCCACTGAAGTACCGTTCGCTTTTTCTCTCACGAGCCACAGCCGGGTGGTGATTGAGTAGGAGGAAAGCGACCAGACACACGACCATCATTACACTAAGGAATATGAAGAAGACCTGCGCAGAGAATTTAGCAGGCTGGTAGATGGCCTGTAGCATTCCATTGTCAGTTGTGTTGGAATTATTAGATAAAGTGGCATTTTCACAGTGAACTACACCAACGCCTTGAATAAGTGCCACCACTGCAGGCACAAGACCACTGAGGCCTTCACCTGCAAAATACGTTGTGAGATATTGTGGACGCAGCCGCATCATGAAAGGAAGAAAGGTAACAGATGAGGTGCAGTCCACCACAGATAGCAGGAAACTTAATGTCAGCAGTGGAACACTACGCAAAGAGCCTCCGAAGGTCACTGTGTGCTTCCAAAGGAAAGCCAGAAGGAATGTAGCAACGATGCCCAACCCTACAATGCCGTAGATGACTGGCCGCTCATCGAGCACCCCTGGGCGGAAGCGGTGCATCAGCGTGATGAAGAGAGGGCCTATGTTGGCCATTTGGATGAGAACTGTGAGGTAGGAGGGCAGCAACCAGCGCTCTGGGATATCATTTACGATCAAGGGGAGCTCCACCCACATCCCATTGATGGCCACCCAGGAGCCCATTCCAAACAGGCACGCCAGCACGTGAGTCAGCAGCGACATGATGCGAGCAGAACTGAGCAAATGAACACCTACAGAATCTGAAACATAGAGACACAGCATAAGCACGACTGATTAGTGACATTTAAAAGAACAGTCATTAAACTTTCAGGCAAAGAAATGTTTATGTGTATTTTGCATGCATTTGATGGATTATTGCTTTATTGCATTTATGTACAAATGAGCTTCAATGAAATGAGTTGTAGAGTGTATCTTTTTTAACTGCAATCAGTTTAAGAGGCTTCATCGGTAGAGGCTGATTACAGTGGAGCTTTGAGCAAAGGTTGTCACTGATGTTCAGCATGTATGATGTTAGTCATGTTCATCGCGATTTAGGGTAACATTTACTTTTGAACAGTTTCTAAAGTTATCTTGTAGGGAACATGAATTTGTGCACCATACTTCATACCAATATATTAATTTCTGAGCCAAATAGTTAAATGAAAAGAAATAATACTCCATGGAAGTCTTTTTCTGATATATTTCGAACAAACAAGTGAAAAATTTTGTCTCTGAAACAAAGGCTTCAGATAAGGTAGCATAACTAAACAACAGCAAAAGGACAATGAGCTTTTTCATCATCTTTATTTCATCGTTTCAACACAAAAGTTCACAGATGAGTTCTTCTTTGGAAACGGCATATAGAGCATTGGTGTCATAAGTTAATATTGTCCCCTTAAGCAGAAATAACCTTGAGAATCTTGTGAAGTTTGCATAATTTTCAACCAGCCTCTGATATCCTCTGCGTCTCTGATATCCAACCAGATTGATAAAGCTTTTTATTTCTCTTTATTGCTTCAGTAGCAATGCGTTCAAGAGTTTTTGTGCATGGACTTCCCATTTCAAATCCAAAAGATTTCAAATTGATTGAAATATGTTTTTTTTCCTGGGAAGGCCTTAATAGTCTGCAATTTTGCTGTAGTAAGGGTCTCTTTGGACAGCAAAGGCCTTTTCTCATTTGTGTAATTTCTTCCTGACACATGTTAGAAGAATCTTTTATGACATCTTGGTCAAACTGTCTGCTTGTAAGCAAAAAATATGGAGGGGCTGTGGGCAAAGAGAACAGCAAAGAGAACACAGCTATGTTCTCATGTTATCTGACAATCTTGGATCAACTTCATCTTCAGTTCACCCAACTGTAAGAAATCTGGGTGTAACTTCATCGGACATTCAGTTATGATTAGCAGGTTGGTTGTCTTGTACAAACTTGTTTTTATCATCTGCAGAACATTGCCCATATTAAATATCTGAAATGGAAATGAATTTACATGCCTTTATTTCAACACGCCTATATTATTGTGATTCGTTAGTTCTTTGACTTTTGAGAGTTTTTCATGATCAGATGTCTCTCTGTGTTAGTGAACGACTATACCCATACATAACTACCAGGTCTCCGAGTTCAGCTGTTCAGTGGTTGTTGGTGGTATCTAGGTCTAAGTTCAAGACAAAAGGAAACTGTTTGTAGTTCCCAAGTTACAGAGCTTGGTTCCTTTGGAATAAAGGGACCAGAGTTATTAAAGTGTTGAGATGTGTTGCAAATTTGGCAAAAAAACCCCAAAACAGTACAAACATAAAGCAGTGACAAAATTGCATGCAAGAAGTGGAAGCTGATATTTCTGCAACTGATCCTGTTGCATTTGGTTTGATATTGAAATGAGCTGACAATTCCTTTGTTTAGCAAACATGCAGCTTTTGTAAATCATCTGTAAAACTAAACACACCTATAAGCACTATTTGGGATTGCGCTTACGCCCTATTTTTGCCCATTTAGTAAATCTGGCCCAAGATCTTTGGACATGGATGATACCCTTAAAAAGTTTGAGACGCACTGTGTAGGCTCGCTTTTATTTATCTTTCTATATTTCTAACATTTTAGTCATTGTATCTTATTTTATATTGTAAAGTGTTTTGTGATCTTTGTTCTTGAACAGCACTATATAAATAAACTTTACTTACTCTACTTCTACTTGGCAAGCCCATGGAGGTTCTAATCACTAACCCCTAATCTGGAATCCCTGTTTTGGGGGGATTTCAATATGCCGTGCATATACTGTTTTACTATCATGTTCACTCGATTAAATGAAATCATGCATAATTACAGTTTAATTTGCCGTTTGATTACACCTTTTTAAAGTCACTGTTTCAAGGAGGAGCCATTGACCTTCACAGTGTTTGTCTTTCCAAGCTTCTTCCATCCTTCTCACATGTGCATTCTAGAAATGGATGCCTGACCTTTTGCACACTGACACGGTGCTCCCATAAAAACACCATGTGGTTCTGACATAAACATATTTATCAAAAAGAAATCATTGTTAAGCAACTTTAAAATAATCTAAGTCTTGATAATGACTATGAACAATTAGTGCCAATAAATTAAAAATATAAACATGTTTTTTGGGGTTGGCTATACAACACAAAAGCAATATATTGTGCCAAACTTCTAAAATACACAAGATTATAAGATCTCATGTGAATCAAGAACAAGTAAGAATCTCTGGCTGTTACGTCAGGTTACCATGATATAACTTCCTGATCTTCCTGATCTCAATCTGCAATCTAAACTTAATTATCTGGTGCCTTTTGTATCCATTTTTATATACATTTTTTGTTGCTGTTACCTTTTAATGATGGAGGGAAGCAGATGGACTACAGCACAGAACAGATGGACTGAAAGACATGAGGCTTTAGGATCTAAGATAACCTGGCAATTCAATCACCCTTACTTCCGTCACACATCATTTCTATGCTGCTGTAAGTACACAAAATCCATCATCCTACCTGTTTCAGAACAAGGAACAAGAAACCACTCTCCCCTGGCTTCTCTCCTTCCAAAAACCTTCACTCTTGGCTGATTCGACTTTTTTTTTTGGTTACATCTGCCGCAAATGTGTGTGTGTGTGTGTTTATGCCCTCCCCTTTTCTAACCTCTCTACACACACATGCAGGCTTACATTCTGCTTCCGTTTTTCTGCTGTACTTGCCAGGGGAGGGACTGCACAGGCGCACATGTCCTCTACCGCCATGAGTGAGGTCGGTTTCAAAACCAGGCAGTCTGTGTTTCACAGAGCTTAGGAAAAGAAAGCCGGTGGAGGGGGAGGTGTTACTGAGAACTCCTCCCTTTCCTTTTTCCTCCTCCAACCAGCTTGGGACTTTATGGTCTGCCCTCCTTTAAACACACAGGCAGCAGAGTGAGTAAGAAGGGTACGGCTGCCTTTGGATTCACAGTCAGTAGAGTTATAGTTTATTGTATATAGTTAACTCCACACAGCTGGGGCTTTATTCTTCTGCTCTGTAATTTCTAATGCTTTCACTGTATGACTGTGGATTATGGATGACTGTTTCACAGTCATAGATGGTGTTGATGCAGCAACTCATCTGAGCAGACCAGTTTGTCAAGTTCAGCATGACATGGCACTTTAGCACCCAAAAATTTCACTCTTGGCATATATAATTTGAATACATGGAAAGATTCCTAAAATAGGAACGGGCCAAATGAAGTAATGTTCCACTAAAGCACAGCAATATTAATATCACTGTCTTTATCATTGTCTTTATTTGGCTCATTTATTTTACACATAATCAAATGAAAAAAAAAAAAAACTAAATCAAATGACAAACTAAAAGGGAGTAGGTTGGAGCTACAGTCTATGTAATACAAATACAAAAAAAAAAAAAAAAAAATCAAGGTCAGGAAAATGAAACCATCCACATCTTTAACACCTGATTTAAATACAGTTATGTCAGGGATTATATGAACTCCAAAGAACTATCAGCATCAGCATTAACATTTCAAATCTGAGATTTAAAGAACTCAAACGTTCACATTTCCAAGTCTTAAATAAGCACCTGCTATAATAATAAGCTGCTATGCTGAAAAGCCTTATTTGTTTTTTAAAAATGAAATTATTTGTCCTGTATTTCTAAAATGCAGACTATTTGTAACAATAATCTCTTCATCTCCTAACCTTTCACATAACTCAAATACACAAGGCAGAAAGTGCTTTTCATTAATCACTTAAAACCTGTTTATCATTCTGAATTACAAAAGGAACCACCTACCTGCTTGTGGGAAGCAGAGTCAGTTATAATGAAGGTCGCTCGGACGTGTAACAGTGCAGTCTCCTTCTGATATACTGTCTATAGAGTATGCATGCACTGTGAGATGTGGGCTTTGTACTTTACAAGTCTAGATCTCTGAATCTGTGTCATGTGACCACTGAGGAGGGCTGAGCCAGGGGTTCAGTTTGGGAACCAAAGTTCTTAGCAGTAAAAACAGTTGGATAACAGGAAAAGGTACACAGGGAGAAAAGAAACTGTAGAGAAAGGGGTGGAAAAGGCCATTTATATGTCATATAAAAACCTGTATAAAAACCTTCTATGGCATTATTACATGAACATGAAGGTTTTTCCCAAATTGGGTAGAGTAAATTCTGTCAGTCTAGCCAACCAGAAGATGACTTTGGACAGCTTTCTGAGTGGCTGGTTCGTTGGGGTCAGTCTTGCTTTTGTTCAGTGCAAATTCCAGCGCAAATGAATGACCCCTGCTGACTACTAACGTCACTGGATGGCATTTCATTTGAGTGCCCTTGCACCCACCTCAGCACTGACTGGTACTATATGCTCCCTTCCTGAAAAATAAAATTCTTTGTAAGTTGATGACCATTATATGAAACAAATTACTTTTGATAGATGTTAATTCTACATAAGAAAATCTCTCCTGTCCCTTAAATTTCTTTTCTGTGTGCCTGTCCCAAAATATATAACATGTCACCATTTCTTTAGTTGAATCTGTGAAAAATGCCAGAGATGACAACAGCTGACAGTCATAAAATAGCAGTTTTGCACCAACGAGATGATTCCCTTCTGTTTTCAGCCTATGCACATACATTTGGAAGCAGAGGGCTGACTGATGAAGAAAGGATTTTACTTATAATTGTAGAAGGAGAGTCAGACTTGTAGCTGTCAGGGGATGAGGTGGAGGAGGACTAGACATTAGAGCAGGAAGGAGGGAGTTCCAGAGCGCATACCAACTTTTGTGGAGCTCGAGCAGGGATAAAGTGACAGCACGCAACATCAGTTATTGATAAAAATCAAAGTGTAACCTTCAGCTCTGGAATTTTTTTTGGCATTACAATATTCAGAAGGGGAAATAAGAGCCTTTTCAGTTTATTACACACACACACACGCATAAATGTGGAGTCCAAAATCAGCTTAACGTTTCTTAAAGTGTTGAATTATATCAATTAATATTTGCTGAAAGTGCAGAAAACTGTGCCTCTCCTTTCTTTATCAATTCATTGTCAACCCTATAAAAACTGGGTCGAAAGACTTTTCAACAGAAAAATGCTGGCCACAATCACCAACCACTACTGATTACATCAAACAGTAAATAGGCAACCGGGTTTTTGAAAGTGTCAAAACACACAAACCACAGACAGTGCTCATGTCTGAAAGCAGCCTTAAAACTGAAAACATTCTTATAGCCAGTTAAAGAAATGTTGCCTCATGGTAAATGTGTGTTTATCACTGGGAAATGAAGACTGATGTCCAGTCACAGGACAGAAGTTGTTTTGAAAAACAAAAAAACAGAAAACAAAAAGAAAAAAAACAACCAAAACAAAAAACCACTCAGGACTGGAAGTGGGCTAAAGGGCACTCCTGTGACCTGGATTCATAATGAATATTTGTGTAGAAGTACAATACCCTGCTTTCTTTTTCAAAACAGCTGGGCCCCATGTTTAAATAAATATGTCTGTGTTTTTGGTACTGCATGTACTCTGCGAGTCTGAAAGAGTCACTTGTTAGACACCAGCAGGAGGGCAACCTTCCTGACAATCAACAGATTACATTTCTTTGAGAATCTATCATAAACACTTGACCTTCAGACACATTCTGTAGTTAAAGTGACTGACATGTTCTTTTAGCCTAATATTTAGATGTTTCTTTGTCATACCATGTTAGGTAATATGGGAGATTCAGTTTAATATAATCAAACAAAATGGTTTTTGGAATTTAAAAGGAAATAATTAGCCAATTAGCTTATACTGCTGTTGAATCTTGTGTTGAGCTTCTGGTGCCCACCTGTAAGCATTGACCCAGCTATAGCAGTCAGTTGGGGTCTGCTCCAAGCATGCCTTGGCAGAGAAGATTTGTCTTTCATTGACGCAACCCACATCCTCAACTCTGAACTGACAAATGCATTTTTCATTACAAATTTTGCACCATTTAAGAAAAACAACCAGGCTTTCCAACAGTGTAAGATTTACTGCCAAAAGCATTGTTACAGTAAAGAAATCATTAAACCAAACACAATTTTGCTTACTTTTTGTGCTAAGTTTATATATCCATCTATCTTTTTTCTGCTTATCAGAAGTTGGGTCACAACGGCAGTAGACTAAGCAATTCCTCCTGGGTGATCCCAAGGCATTCCCAAGCCAGACAAGATATGGAATTGTCCCAGCAGGTTCTGGGCCTACCCTAGGATCTCTTCCAAGTCAGGCATGGTTGGAAAACCTTCATAGGTAGCAGCCCATAAGACATCTTAACTTAATACCTGAACCACCTCAACTGTCCATGAATGTGACAAATAGGATTAGAGATAAGGTTCAACCCTGGGGGAGCCCAACATCCACTGAAAACATGCCTGATTTTGTGCCAGAAATGTGGACACAGCTCTGACTGGAACAACAGACACACTCCATACTTCCACAGTTCACCCCAGTAAACTTTCTCCAAATCCACAAAACACATGATTGAAGGGAGGGTCAAACTCATATGATCCAGACAAAAGTCTGTTTGGACAGAACTGGCAGTGCTTTTCCTGAAGATCTGGACCGAGGTTCAACAGTCATCTGGAGACTCTTTTTCAAGATCTTGATACCCTGAAAATCTAAGCACACCCACTTTTTGATAAATGGCAACCACCATGCCAGTCTGCCACTCCACAGGCAATGTCTTAGACCTCCACGTCAACCAAGTGTCAGCCAAAACAGCCCCACAATGGCCAGAACCTTTATCATCTCAGGATTTTGGAATCTCATCCTAGCCTGGCAACTTGGCACCACAGAGATTCTCAACTACCCCGGTAACCTCTGCCATTGTAGTTGGTCTTCTGCCTCCTCCACAGAGGGCATTTTGGTAGGTACCAACCCTAGAACTATACATTAGCAAATGTAATAATAATAATAGCAAACTATTTCATATTTTTATACAAAAGTTTTATTTTTTATACAAGTGGATGTAAAATTATTAGTGACATTCATCTAAAGTTAGACATCAGAATGAGTGCTGGGTATAGAAACATTTACAGTACAGAAAGATAAGGGTGCATAGCAATCGAAGTGAAATCTGGCTGTTGTAATTTTTTACAGTACAGTAAATTATCAACTGTCTCCAAACACGAGGCAAAGAGAAAATGTATTCCATCACGTAAAACATTTTTGACTTTAAAAAATACAATTGACAACTGCATAGACCAAATGCCATGACATAAGCTACTGAAGCTACTCAACCTCAGGCGGATCTAGTACAAAGGGACACTTACAAACATAGTGGTTACACATATTGTAAAGTATTAACTGGTCTATGATTAACCCTCAGAATAAAAGCTTTGCAACACTGCCAGTGGATGATGATGATGGTGGACTTGTAGTTGATTATTTCTCAAGGTAAGTGTAGTTTATTGGTTATTGCTGAAACAATATATACTGTTATGTCCAGGCTCATGTGTTGTTATTAAGGAAACTAGTGTTGCATGTTGTTTTTAACATCTTTGGAAGGCGAATAATGAATTAATAAACGTGAGAGTTTCTGAACTAATTGGATGGCAGAAAACAAAACAAAAAACTATACTGTGTTGCTTAAAATGCCAGAAAAGTATAGAAAACAGAAATATTAAATATACAACCACTGCATTCTCATGACATAAAATTGTCAACATTATTGTTTTATGAACCCCAAACTAAAATTATAGTTTGTGTAAATCATATGTAAGACATCTTCTTACTTAGCACGACATATCTACAGTAGTTGGACACAGAAAAGTGCATATTTATAAAGACAAATGTGCTAAAGAAACTTTTCTAAGTACAGTGTTATGAAGAAAAAAACACATCTACATGTTCACAGTAATGTTCCATAGAAACAGATACATCGAAAGACACAACCAGTCCTGAGAAAAAGAATCTCTACAAATCAGCAATGGCCCGTCGCACTTCAGTGCATTGTTCGTTAAACAATCTCCAGTGTTTAGAGCATCCTTACAATAAAGAATAAAAATACATTTATATGAAAACATGGTGTCCAAAATAAAATAAAATAAAAGACAAACAAAAGTGTGGCCCTGCCAACAATATCCTCTTCATGGAATGACATAAAGACAAAAAAAATATCACAAAGCTGAAGGACGGCATACTGTACCCTTTATATAGTTATGATTTTGGTATATGAGTATTTTTTTTGGATGTTGATAGCAGAGTCAGATAACACAACACCTTTCAATGCCATAATATATGAGTCCTAGCACTATGTCACCTTGAATCAGTAACAGAGCATTACTGACATCTCCCAAAATAAAAGCAGTTCTGATTAAAGCAATGCTCTGGCTATCATGCAGCAAGTATCCATGCAGAAATTCTTACTCTCTACGCAATCAGATACAAATATATGAAATGAGAAAAAGGGGACAAAAAAAATCTCTGCCTTGCATCTGGACCGACCCCTCATTGTCCACACTGAGACATTCTTCTCACGCAGATTAGCCAAAGCTGCACGCCTGTTAGCATCACTTTCGGTGATCTTTCCTGTACTTTTCGTTCATTTTCAACTGGTCAAATGTGAACGACTGCATTATTTTCAGGCCCCTTCTAGCACCTAACTTTTGCTTGTCACTCTTTTGGGGCTTCAAGGCTGTGTTTGGGTTGAGCGCTGCAGCATACTCAGAAGGAGAGATAATCATGTGGGCAACCTCTCAGTTTCGTCTAGAAGGTGCAAAAGAATGAAAACAGACAGAATCGGGTTAACATAACAAGTTTCTCAAGTTCAAAAAGTGAATATTGCAACTTTACTGGATGCACGAGAAAGCAGATTGCCTGAAAAAAAATCAGTCAATAAATAAAAAATAACCTGGTGGTGATGGAGAGTTATCCTCCCCTGTTGTGGCAAACTGTAGGTCAGACCCCAAAGCAGCTATGGAGCTCCTGGGGCGAATGCAGCGGTCACCTGAGAAACTCCTACGAAGTAATGCCTAAAGCCAGATATGTTACACCAGTTACTGATAAATGTCTCCATAATAAAATACATTTACATTTTTTCTGGTTGCTACTGTTCTTCATTTGAGAAGTAGAAAGGTGCAACTTGATCCTACATTGTTATGGAAATTCTCTCATTATTCAATATTAGAAAGATAGGAAGTTGCTTTACCCGCAGCTTAAAGCTTACCTTGCGTGTCATGGGGCTGGTGGGGGCAGAGGCACTGCTGTACAGGCTGAGGCTTGAGTTGGACCTGCTGACAGTCAAACCTTTAGAGGTGCTCCCAGCAGGGGACAAGTACTTCTCTTTTATCTTCAGGTTGGTCCGACCTTTTACTGTTGGAGACACAACAGAGGGATTTTACAGAAAATGGCAAAACTTCTCATTATTTATAGATACACCTATTATTATAGTCAGCCAACATGTAGATATTAATAAGACTAAAGTTTTTTCACTGTGTTAACAACCCCTCCAACCCAACAAAAACTCAGTGAAAAGATGGCTAAAATATGTTAAAGACAACTTTGCAAGATGTCTAAAGAATGTTGAGATTTGGTTGAAGGGTGAAAAGTAAAGAATATGTATAATTATAGTCTAAGGAGCTTGGAAAGAAAAGCGTCAAATGGTGGAGAGTCCCAGATTTAAACCCAGTGGGAGTATCCCCCCAAAGAGGGACAAAGGACCCCCTGATGATCCTCTACCTAATCACATGAGCCCAGATGTGAAAACGGGTGTCAGTCAGGGTTTCGGGTGAGCTCATTGTAAAACCTGGACCCACCCTATCATGTGATTTCTTGAGGTCAGATGGCCCAGGGTGTGAGTGGGCGTTAAGGCGTCTGGGAAGGGATCTCAAAACTGGATTATAGATGGCAGACAGTTGGTGTCGTAAGCCACCGCCTCTGTTCAAAGATGGTCGCTCACAGTGGACATAAATGGCTTCTTTCACTCCTCTTTCAAACCATCTGTCCTCTCTGTCCAAAATGTGAACATTGGCATCCTCGAAAGAGTGACCTTTGTCCTTTAGATGCAGATGGACTGCTGAGTCTTGTCCCGTGGAGGTGGCTCTTCTATGTTGTGCCATGCGCTTGTGAAGTGGCTGTTTGGTCTCTCCGATGTAGAGGTCTGGGCATTCCTTGCTACACTGTACAGCATACACCACGTTGTTAAGTTTGTGTTTTGGAGTTTTGTCTTTCGGGTGAACCCACCCTATCATGTGATAGGATGGGTCCAGACAGAAACTGGTTCACCCGAAAGATGATATGAGTGGGTCCAGGTTTCACAATGAGCTCACCTGAAACCCTGGCTGATTGTGACCCACACCCGTTTTCACACCTTGGCTCATGTGATTAGGTAGAGGATCATCAGGGGGTCCTTTGTCCCTCTTTGGGGGGACACTCCCACTGGGTTTAAATCTGGGACTCTCCACCAATTGACCCTTAGAACTGAAGAAGCTTCTCGGATGAGAGTTGAAACGTCTTCAAGCAACTTAAAGAAGTCCAGACGCTTTTCTTTCCAAGCTCCTTAGACTACGATGACCTGGATGACTGAGAACCTTCACAGACATGTATAATTATACACTCTTCCTCATTAAGACCTTTACAAAGTCTTTCCATAACCAACAGATTCAAACCTGGAATCTGCCGTTCTGTCTTTCCACATGGGAAAAATAATGTTTTAATGTTCACAGGCTTGTCCTAATCAGCTTACCATGTAACAAATAACAACAGAAGCCCATCAGAAACAGAAAGTTTGCAATTTCTTTCTTTAAATATAAGAGGTCAACAGCTAGCTGTGATCTAGTCATCTGTTTCACCTTTTCTTTTGACCAGATTAACCCGATTTGAGCCTTGATGGCTCTACATGTAGATCTTTTTGATTGCAAAAGGATTTTTTTAGCGGTAAACATGAATTGGTCAGTCCTTGATATTAGTTTGTTTCACCTTGCACTTTTTAATCTAATTCACCCGAATGTCAAATTAAAAGGCCATTATTGGCCAACTAGATATAGCTGAAAAAGCAATGTTAAGAGATGTTTGATCCTTTATGGTTTGTAACAGCTTGTCTTTGAAAGAAAGGTGTTTTAGTTATGTAGGAAATAATGACTATTACAACCTCTGCAGGGATCATTTTTAACCAGGAACTCATCCAGAGCAGTCCAGCCTCCTCCGACTCTGACCATCAATGTGCTACGCAGGATTCGAACCATCCTCAGTTGTTGGGAATCTCCAAACTGGAGCAAACATTAAATAATATAATATTACAGCGTTGCAAGTACTGATGGACAGAGGAAATCCACGTAAGACATTAATTTCCTCTGTAGTAGAGGATTTTAGCATATTAAATATGAAGTTGCATATTTTTTGAATCAGTGACTAACAGTCGACTCACCCTGTATCTGTTGGCACTTATTTGCTCCACTTGAAACCTCTTGGGACAGTTACACTGTGCTACCTGTCGGCTCACCTAATGAAGGCAGGATAATGACAGCATGTGTTGAAAAACCTCATAAGGAATACATTAGTTTATCTTTTTCTGATTATTCCTTTTGCACACGCTCTTCTTACCTCTTCATTGATCTGATCGGCATCCAGTGTTTTTCTGTAGGGATCTCTGCTGGGATGGAGCGCGCTCACAAACTCATAGTAGTCGATGAAACCGTCGTTGTTCATGTCAAAGATGCTGGCGACAGCGTTCATCTCTAGAGAGCTGGTGGGGAATTCTACAGAAGGAGTACAAAGTCTTGTCTTGAACACCAGCCATGCAGATCTTAACGTGAAGAGTTAAAGCACTATGATCCAGAATGAGAGATACATTAGTGTCAGCAATGAACTGATTATTATAGGTAAGAAAATCTCACTAGAGGCGAGAACATAATCGATGAACTCCTTCTGGCTAATCCGTCCATCCTGGTCCCGGTCAATGCTGCGAAACACGTCCAAGATCCGAGACTTCAAATGACTAATCCACTGTATGTAACGCTTTCGCCAAATGTTAAAGTCGAAGTTTGCAAATTCTTCCATCTGTGGGACACAGCAAAATATCACAACCTTTTTAAATCTTTGAATGACAAAATGTCTTTCCTAATAATAATTTCAAAAACATTTTTATTGTTTTGGCCACCTATAATGGTACCAGAGTCTCTCAACGTTATTACAGTTATGTTGCAAAAAGCACAATGACCTCTTTGAGCATTTGCTGGTGTTGTTCCAAGCGGTTTTGTCTCGCCACAGCCAGGAGCCAAAGTTTCTGCCACTCACTGACCAGCTGACTGAGCTGTGGGGTCTGAGGGTTAAGGTGCTCCAGGGGGACCGGTATAACAGGCTGCAACTTCATAGCGCTCCTTCTCTCTGGACAAAGAAAGTCATCATTCATCTCAGTCAAATGATACTGTATGTGCTTGACAGGTCATTAGCAGTGAGCTACTCAACCTTTAACCCTTTGTGAATGCATGAACAGAATGCTGTTTTCACAGTGGCTTACTGGTGAGCGGCCGTTTGCTTGGGGAAACTTGCTGCTTCGAAATGCTCTTGTGTTTGCAGGATTTTGTGGCATGTTCTACCTCTGGGAACTTTTTATTTAACTCCTCCATGAATACCTGCGGAGAGGAGTCCATAACTGAGACTGCAGAGTACAGTAAGCATGTTGTAAAACTGAGTGTTTTGCAGTGCAAACAAATAACTCATGCTCTCAAAGAAAAATAAATCATACTGTGTGTTGCTCAATGAGTTTTTGGTTATGCTCCGTGGCCTCAGGCAGAGGCTCTTGATCTCTGAGGCTGAGGGCTTCCTCTGCTGATGAGATCCAGTCCAGAAGTCTTTGGACTTCCTCTCTCTCTGTCTCCAGCGCTGTCAAGCTGGCTTGGATCTTCTGGCCCTGCTGCTGGGCCCAGGTCTGAACCTGACTCGGAAAACAACAGAGGGGAAGAAAATTACACAGCTCGCTGTTTATACATTGATAAAATATCTTCCAGCATTCAAGCCATTTTGGTGACTGATAGCAACAGTTAACTAAACAATCAAGTTATTTGTTTTTTAATATAATTAAAGGAAAATAGAACCTTGTGTGTATTACTTTGGCACAAAGGCACTCACTTCCTCATAGCGTGTCTTAGTGACACTGATCCATGATTTTAGGGTGATTATGGAGTCTGGATGGCAGGAGGCAAGAATCTCCTCACCCAAACACTGGATGTTCTCAAGCTCCACTGCCTGAGCCTGCAAGGCGGACAGCGACTCCTGTGGCGGAGCAATAAAATGACTTGGATGAGTTTTTTGATGCTCAAGGTAGTTGTCCTTACAGTTACCCTCAAGCACAGCTTTGATTAACTGACCTTCAGCCAAACACTAAACCCTTATCAGCACCAGCTTGTTCTGTAGCAGACTCTGTCCTCTGCATGCACTGGAAGCTGATAAGCTGGAAAAAAATAATTTCTCTACAGGGAGTGACAAAACTTCATTTTATACTGACCTCGTGCTGTTTGCGGAAGGAAAGCAGACCTTCCTCCTCCTCTGGTATGACCCCGTATTTTAGGATCCTCTCAACCTCAGTGAGCCGCTCCATGAAACAATGAACGAGCCCATCGAACTTTTCAGCCTGACAAGAACGAGGAGGGGAGGTTAGCTCCTTATCAGTGCTTCACATCATGTGTTTTTTTCATGACTTTTGACAAAAGAAACCCGGCTACTTGTCAGTATCAGTGCCAAGGGTTATGTCTTGACAGATTAAGTGACACAGTCAGATCACCATTTAATATTGAATGTAAAAATTCCAGCTTCTACTTTTAAAACAGCTGTTGCACACACAGGACAGCCCCTCAGCCTTTACTATTCGTGTACAACACCTGCTGAAGCGCAGCCTCCAGCCTGTCCTGCTTGCTGACTGACAGTTTGCACACAGCTTCCCAGCGGCCCTCCAGTTCATCCATCTGCTCCTGCAGCCAGTGAGCGTCGGCCGTGCTGCTCCTGGTCAGATCTCTCACAGAGCGCTTCAGGGTCCTAATGCATCCGGCTCGCTTTCCCAACTCCTTCTGGAAGGCCTGCGAGAAAGAGAAAAAAAAGGCTAAAACCAGCTATTTTATTTTACTCATGAGGCAGGACTGTGAAGAAGGAGCTACAAATTCAGTGTACAACAAGTAGCACTTAACATTAATTGTACATTAATACATTAATAATAAATGTGATATTCAACTGTTAATAAACACTTCACGTACAAGACTGCATTACACCCTCTAATATGAAAATGAGTAAATGAGTAACACTGCATTTAGAATGAAAAAATTAGAATAAGTCCTGTGGGTCGGTTGCAAAGACTGGTACCTTGTGTTTGTCTATGAGATTGTTGACCATGTCTTTGTCTCCACCAACAGGTACGTCTTCAGCCAGTTGGGGTTCTGCCCTATACAGCCAGTCGTTCAGTGCCTGCAGAGCGTCAGTGAATCTTCCTGAGAACAGCAGTGCTTCCTCTAGCTTGTGTTGCCTTAAAGAAAACAGAAAACACAAACACTTTGTGTATGCTTTTTTTTGGTCATTAATCTGTATTAGAAATCCAGTTGTATACGGTCCCATTTTCACAGTTCTGTACCTCTCCATGGACTTGCCGCTGATGGTGTCCCACGTGTCTTTGAGTTCAGCCATTAAGTTCTCCAGATGCTGCCTATCGTGGGAGGTTTGAGCTCTTTCATGCAGACTGCGACCGCTCTTCAGTGTTGCCTCGTACATGGGCCTCTTTGATCTCAGTAGTTTCTGGAACTCCTAATTACCAGAGTAATCGGCAAATGAGTGACACATAAGTGTCAGCAAAGGTGCTTACACACATACAGCATATCACCATGTTTATAATGTACCTTTTGCTCTGTCAGTTGTTGCTTAATCTCTTCATGGGACACCGCGATCTCCTTATGTGTGTCTAATGTCTGTTCGACCTCTGTCATCCAGTCCACCAGGAGGCGCCAAGATTCATTAAACTGAATGAGATAGAAACATTTTATACAAAGCTCTTCGTGGGTGTGGCACATTAGATTCATATGCACACGTGAGAAAGATGAAGGTTATATATTTCTGTATATTAGAGATGAAATATACCTGCTTGGCATTCTTTTTAACATCCTCCAGCATCCTTCCTCTTTCTGAAGTCCGCTGTTGTAGCTTTTTGTATCGATCCTGGACGGTCATGATTAGGTTATGAATGACATCACAGTCGTCCTTTCTGCTGAGCTCAGTGAGTCTGAGGCCTGCGTTCTCCACTGTGGTCTTCTTCTCTCCATAACCGTTTACCTCATTCACCAGTGTCTGTATAGATAAAAGCATTTCATCAATGAAAAGCAAATACATATTACAGGGTTCGGATCTCTGGATTGGAAGCAGTAAAAGCAAAAATACAACAATAAAACCTACTCTGTGACCGTGGAGCTGTGCACAAACTGTGTCCAGAACAAAGCTAGGAGCTGGCAGATTCCCCATAGACTCTTCACACTTGCTCATCTTAGTGAGTAGTTCCTGGACACTACTGTGAAACTCCTTGGCCAAATTGAGTCCCTCTGTGAGCTTTGCCTGTAGAAAAAAGCCATACACTCTGATTTACTGTAATAACATGTATTTACAATAAGAAACACACTGGAACTGAAAACAAATCTCAATGAGGCAGCGTGTTGACTGTGCTATATTAAATGACCTTTCTCTCCTGGACTTTGCTGTAAACAGACGCCCATTTCTGTTCAAGAATCGACAAGCTGTGTTCGGTGCTTGATCCCCGCACAACACCGCTGCTCTCCAGCATCCTGTGAATGGCATTCTTCACATCTGTATAGGTGTGGAGCTTTGACTCCATCTCATTACACAATTCCTGTCAGGAGAGCCAAAGAATTAAAACCAATATCTTCATGGTTCATGTTTCCATGGTTATAGTTGACATTTTTAATTTTAAACTCTAATCAGCCTCACCAAGTGGGCATTGAGCCTTTCACTTGCAGAGTCCGGCATGCCCCACATGGTTTTAGAAGAGGACAGTCTCAGTTCTGTATTCTCCAACCACTGTAAAAGGTCCTGAATCTCCATTGTAACATCTTGCACCTGTGCCAAGACAATATACATATATCATGGCTCAACATTTGTTATAAATGATTTCCTTTGTGGTTAAAAAGCCATAAACTGAAACATATTTTACAATCAAAAAGACTTCTGATCCAGTGAAACACTATAATCTTCACCTGACTCAGTCTGTTCTCTAATTCCAGCTGCCTTCGTTCAGTCTCACAGCGGACAAACTCCCAGCTTTCATTGAGATGCTCCAATCGAGACTGCAGACCATGTGGACCTTCTGCAGACCCAACCTCCAGCAGCCCCCTGCCTGCCTTGTTGAGGGACTCCATTGTGCGAACATGAGACATAACATCATTCCGCAACACCTTTGAGAAGGAAGAAGGAGGAGGGAAGATATTTAATGCATATGTATAGTATTTGTGCAATGTATTGCTTGGATTTTTTTGGGCTAAGTGTTTTCTGGTGTTAGTTATTTCTGACTCTTATCAGATGACCCAGATAGGTGGTGTGTAAACATACAATAAACAAGACACACACATACACACACGAAGTTTTCAGTGTTGACAAAGTAGAAAGGCTGGATTGAAATGTTAGTCACAGTATATCTGTATTTATTAAGGCCACCACCAACCTTGTGTTTAGCCAGCTCTATTTCACATGCCTGCAGGTCAATGCTGATTGGCTGGCTGCCCTGCAGTTGTTCAGTGGTCCTGGAAAGCCAAGTGTGCAGCTCATCCAGTGTGTTTTGGAACTGACCGAGACCCAGCAGAGCACACTCTAACTGATGCTGTAAACATAATGAGTATATAATATATATTATTAGAAACATTGGAAACAGATCATTTTTACACATTTATTACAGGCTAGCTCACCTTTGTTTCAGTAAAATGTCTTTTGAAGTCGTGGCACAGCAGATAACAGGTAATAGCCACATTAGCATTAGCAATGCATCACTCTACCTGCTGTCATCTTCTTACCTGTCTGTTGACAGTCTCTGACTCCAGACTGTCCCAGCGCTGTCTGAAGTCACACAGTGGTGAGATTGAGCCTGGACGCTCTGAGCCTGGAGACAGCCGACACACAAACTGATGGTTCAGACTTTCTATCTCAATCTTCTTTTGGTAAAGTTCCCGCTTCAATTCCTAAAACAAGGGATACCGTATGCAAACATATGATAACACATGTTATGTCAAGAGAACACATTACTTTTAATAGGCAAAGGGGCCTTTATGAATGAATGTAATTGGAGGTTCTAGGGCAGTATGGAGAATGAACACACCTTGAGGTCACATAGCTGTTCTTTGACTGACTCCAAGTCAGTTCCTACCACAAACTCCTCTGCAGACCTCAGCTCAGCTGATTTCAACCACTCAAACAGTCCCTGATAGTAAAAAAGATGTGGTTCATTATTTGATATAGCTGTGATAATGACATGTGTGTTATTATAAATGTATGCATACCATATAAATGGTTTTGTATTGCACTTGGACACATACCTGCATGGTATCTTGATAATGCAGTGCCATCTGCAAGGAGTCCTCCAGCTTTTTGTGACATTCATTCCATAATTTGCTTAAGTTGTTCCACGTACAATAGAGCTTTAAGCCAGCAAAAATATATGGTTTTATGTCAGTGCACAGTTTAATCAGCTGAAAAAAATGACTTTCAGATATGTTTCATACTTCATCTAGGCTCTTTGTGACATCTGGTTTGTCGGTATCTCCGCATGCTGACATCAGCTCCATTCCCAGAATGCCAAGACTGTCCAGATCTCCCTGCAAACTGTCTATATCCTCCCTGAGAGTCTATAAGTTGAAAAGATGGAAAAAGTTACAACATGTCTTTCTAACAATATGGGTTCTTTACGCACGCTTCCTTTTAAAGTCTCCAGACCAACCTGCATGGTTTCAAGGCTCTGACGTATTGTTTCAGAGTCTGTTCGACTAGCATTGAGATCCAAAACAGCCTGCTGAGCATCATTAAGAGCAGTTGTGACATCGCTGACATCGCTCCAGTATTTAATGGCAAGGTCCAAGAGTTTGAGCAGCCAGGTTTCCCTCTCTTTAGCTTGATTATGTGTCTCATCCCAAAGCAGGGACAAGCTGGACACTCGCTCTTGAATTGCTGGGATCACAAGGATATGGCAAGCAAACTGCTTAGAATTTAAACTTTTCCACATAATAAAAAACATTGCAGCTTGTGGTTTTGTGTATTTTCAGGAGATCTGAGAATATGGTCACCTGTTCCAATGGATCCATCCCCGGCAGCCCGGGTGTTAGCCAGTAGTTCATCTGCCTGTGTTTTGACGCTGCTGAGGCCTAACTCAAGTTTAGACAACTCAGCCAAGGTTTGCTTGTTGTCCTGCAGCTGCTCCTGGATTCTTGGCGTGAGACCTTGAAGTAAGGTGGGTGTCTGTATGCGACTGAGCAGGCGGTGTAGACTCTCTTTGATAAGAGTCATCCTCTCGTTCAACTAGAGGAATAAGAAAACATTAAGCTGTGAACCAGTATAGGACAAACTGGTGAACATTTCCAAACAAGCATTCTTACCTGAGTGAATCGAGGCAAGGACTCCTCCAGTAGATTGGCAGTCTCTCTTACGCGGTCTCTAATAGCTCTATGCTGCTCCTCGGCCTCTGTGGCCGTGCGGCAGAACTGATCCCCCTGAATGGAGTTTAGTTCTGACAAGCGTTTTGCCAGAGAGCATAAACGTGCAATCAAAGGCCTATGTTCAGCTATAGATTCCCGAAGACCCTGAGAACAAGAGAGAGAGAAAACAAGTTTAACAATGCAGAGAGCATTTTATTTACCAGAAAGCATTTGAAATGAGCAGGGAAAGGTTGAACAAAATCATTTTGTTTCACTTGCAGTGACAGACCTTACAAAACAGAAGAGTAACCCTGTCATGAAGTAAATTACATTAATGAACTGTGGTTTAACAGATTAGCACATTTACCCAGAGAAAAATAGTGGCAGTGGCTATAAAGTCTGAAAGGACTTCATTGTTCACCAGGACAAAAAGGGTGATGAAAGAAGAGAAAAGCTGGCACTCTGATATGGGAAAGCAGGTTTCTTTACCTGTAAAAGGTCCTGTTGTTCCCGAAATGCCTCATAGCTAATTGTGGTGAGGGACAGCTGGCCAATCAGGGTCTGAGTTTCTTCAAGCCACGGTGAAACCTCAGCAAAGCCCTCAGAGAATTGAAGGAGGAGTGACTGAGCATGCTCAAGCTGCAAGACCACGTGGGAATTGGTAGCTGAGGTGGTGTTGCATTGTTCTTGTAAAGCCTCAATTGGGGTCTGCAGGAGATGTAACAGTGGAAAAAATACATTAAAACCTCCCGAGTCATGTATGTGTTTGCTTGATTAATGAAATTTTAGTTGAGAGTGTACCCGAAGATCGCCAGTTTCCCCTTCATCGCTGTATGTCATCAAGATTTCAGTGATTTTTACCATCTTCTCAATATTGAACCGATGTTGTAGAATCTCAACTGCTAAAATCTGTACAGGCAACATTATATCAAGTTAAAATCAGTTACCAAACATTCCTTTTGATGGACTTATAAAACTGTAGCATGTACTGTATAATATATCCTGTCTGTATGTGTGTGTGTGTCCTGACCTTTTGCTCATAGACCTGTTCTGCGATGAACTCTGGATCAAGATCAATAGTTTTCAGCTTCTCAAGTTTGGCTGCTGTATCTTTGAACCAAGCTATCTCCTTTACCACTGCCTTTTCCAACTGTTAAAAATACACAGTATTGTCACATAAACAAAACAATTATCATTCAGATACAAACAGATATGTTCTGAAGGCTTCCAGCATCTTAAGTCAAAAACACCATGTAACAATAAAGAAATTACACAAAACCTAAGAGCTTTCTCTCAGAGTCTTCAGGTCTCAGTTAAATCTTAAAGTTCATGAAAGTGCAATTAGAGGAAGACTGTTCTACAACAACGCTGACTTGACGGTAGCTAATGCTTGGTCAAAATTAGATCAGGTGACAAGACAACAAGACGTCAAGAAACCTACAACAGACAGTCCCAGTTTCTTCTTGGGACAATGAAATGCCAACCCCAGCTCCACAATAATATGACAGATTGATGAAGTCATATAGAAGCAATTACTTTATTACTGCTCAGATGGTTCTTTTGAATTTGGTGGTGTACTTAGTTCTTCACACTACTTTTACAGAGTCCTGTGAAAACGTGTTTTTTTTTCCACATAATACATTAGCTTTGCACTTCCACTTTTCAATGGCGATCAAGTGGTATTTTCCTGTATAAACTCTAAAAACCTTGAATTATGTGTAAACATTACCCTTTGTCTCTCAGCTGCACATAGTACTGCATCTCCAGCATGAGTCTGTGCCCCTGCTGCCCCCAAGAGCTCCCGCTCAATGCGACCCAGCCACAGGTGGAGGTCCTCTTGGCTGGAGGTACAACGACTGGATGCCTCAAGCGCTTGTTCCAGTCTCTGCAGCACGTCCAGACTGCTCAGACTCAGCACAGAGCAACGAATACGCAAAGCATCCATCTTCTCCTGTACTTGCTGGGCTTCCTCCTCTGAAAGAAAAGGTAAATCCAGATTTACACAGTAGCCATTCATCAAAATAACCATCAGCATCATGCTTGGCAGGTGTACTGCTGAGGATGCAAGGAAGTGCATTGTTTGGTTTGAAGTTGTTTGAACGAGTGGTAGATCACATCTCAGTTTTTTCATATAATAGTGTTGATTAATGAAGCAGTTATCAAACAAGCGACAAGGGACAGACATGGGCAGAACTTCTATTAATACATCCATCTACAATAACTAATTTAAAGATGTATGTAAACATTACCTGATAATGCTTCCATTAGCTCATGACCTGACTTCTGTATTTTCCCTAGTTCAGCAGTTTTAACTTGAATTTCTTCAACAACAGCCTAAAAGAAGAAAAAAGGTGTTTAAAATGTATTGTAAAATGTATTCTTCTATTTAAACAATACAATCCACCTTTACTTTGCATGGCAGTCCATTCGTTTTAGATTTCTAACCTTGGCCCGGTCGGAGGCCTCTGTGAGATGCAGCATTACTCTTTCTGCATTTCGAAGTTCAGCTAGAGTCTGTTCCATAGATATGAGCCATTGCTGCAAGCTGTCCACTCCTTCCTGGAACAGCTGGGCCCTGGGAAGGATGAGCTCCAGACTTGCCCTCCTACGAAAAGTCCCCGTAATCAGTGAGTGATGTTTGTCTCGTGATGCAGCCTTGTCAAATCAATATTGATAGTAAAAGTAGTTCACCTATTTTCTGCTTCCTGTTGTAAGGCCTCCCACTTCTGATTAAGAGTGGATAGTTTGACCTTTACCTGCTCCCCTTCTTCTCCCACATGGGCCTCCACCAGCTGAGTGCCTTCTGACATCATGGAGGTCATACTACGCCTCCGGTCTGTTAGGAGACGCTGCAAGAGCTGTGAAACAGCTGAACATCTCAGGTGAAGTGATATTATGTGGAATCACAAACACTATTGATACTGCTATACAGAAAACCTATTCTTAACATTGTATGTACAATTTCTGAGAAGCGACATTGCTTGCACCTAATGTTAATATCTCAAAGCCCCCCCCCCCCTTTTATTTTTGCTTTTTTTGTTTTTCTTCCTGTTTTTGTGCCAGTCAGTGAGGGGGGAGTCCTGTTTCACAAACCTACATTATCAAGAACCAGACAGGTTTCACCTCCTCCAAAGAGCGCACAATGGGTGTGACTGCCGCTGAAAGGTGAGAGACTTCCCTGCTTTTATATGCCCTCAGGACATGTAGACAAAGACTTACTGAAGCTCATTGTGGTGATAAACACCACCCATTCACTGCTGAATAGAGCAGATTTACCTTAAAACGGAAGCACTAGAGCATTTTCCATGGATTCAGGACATCTTCCTATAGGTAATTCTTTCATATTCTGCCCACTGTAGAACTTAGTGGAAACATGAAACTATGTGATGCGATGTTGAACATAACAAACCTTTTGTTCTTGGAGCTGTGCTTTCACCACTTTCACCTCTGATGAAGGCGGTTTCTGATTTGCTGTGAGCTCCTCTATTTCTTTGACCCATTTAAGCAAAGCTTCCAGGTTTTGGAGAAACGTTTCAGAATCTGTAGAAACATCTTTTAGTGCCAAGGCAGATCTTGTTCCCTTGACAAAAGACCACAACATATCAGTATCAATTTCTTAACTGTGAATAAAAAAAATGTTTTCTTTAAAACAAGGTTGCTTAATATATGATATGGGTAAAACCTACCCTCCATTTATCCAGGGTGGGATCCTGATCTGAGCTTGAACTTTGGAGCTGCAAAGTAAAGACAATCCTAGTGTTTTGTCAATTCATAAAAGTTTTGATATAGAAATACCCATGTTATAGAGACTATAATAAAAGGCCAAAAAACATATTGCTTTTACAGACAGAGAGAATTCTAGGATAGAAAGAATAATGGAAAGGGTGAAAAGAAAACCAGATACAACTTCTCATATTTGAGAGTCATGTGTTTTTCAACCTCTGCAAGTTCCTCCGCGACACCGTTCAAGACTCTCACGGTTCTGGTGACAATGGGGTTCCCTCCTTTATCTCCTGGTGGATACTCTGTCACTTCCACAATTTCTGTTACAGTTGTCTCTGTCACCTCTGTCACTTCTGTGACCTCACGTGATGCCACAGTCTTCCAGGACCAGGGGCTTCCTTCTCTAGAGTCTCTCCTCTGGAAGCTGGCCCTCCTCTCTGCAGCGGTTTTCTCTGGGTGAGCCAGAGGTGATCTGGCGAACTCAGGAGGCACTGTCCTCCTTGTCAGAGTGCCATTTCGAGAGGTTTTTATGGGAGACGGGCTGCCTTGCCAAGCATTTTCTAGAGTACTGGTACTCCTGATTGTTGATGCAGGAGAGCTGTGAAGGGGTTTATCTGAAATGGGAGTTTCAGCTCCCTGCTCCCTTTTAAGATCAATTTCCTGGGGTTCCTTGTAACTCTCCACCTCTCTTTCCTTGCTCGCATCATCGTTGGCTTTGTCTTTAAAAGTCTCTTCCTTTTTGGCCTCCCCATGTTGCTCTGCGGGCTGCCACTCTTTTCTTCGTTGGTAGCACTCCTTCAGAAAGTCCTCATCTGTCCTGACATGCTTGGACTTCTGGCCCAGGCAGCTGGGCCGGCTGATGAGGTTGCCCATGATCCTTCAGCCCAGTGGCTAATGAGGTAATAGGTGAGGTAAGGGCCAGCGGCCATGCATGCGGGAGTTTCTTCAGCTACCTAAAATAAGACAAGGGGGTCATCATGCAATGAATAATTGCTTGTTTTGTGAAACAACAAAATAATACTTCTTTTAAAAGCATAGCTTCCCAGTTTCAAAGGCACAAAATACTCCTTACATAGCTTACATGTCCACAAAACTGCTAACAAATAAAGTAAATCAGTGTCTCACATTCTCCATTTGCTACATTTCTTTGCCAGTGTTGCCCTTTTCTTGGCACTGAAGGACCATAGGAAAATGCATCAGAGATACTTGGCCAGGATACTCGCCATCCCTTTGTCTAGATTTCACATAAACACCCGCAAACACACGCACTCCCCTCTATGTCACATCACCAACTGAAATATTCTGGGCTTAGAAATCAATGTGACAGGCTTGTCGAGGATCCCACTGTTGAGCCTGGCACAGAAAAAGCAGTGGCAATCAGCCAGCGCTTTCTGTAACTCAGCCTGGACCAGTCCTGGGAAAGCCGCTAAGGATCTGATCAAATATGACAGCCATTAACACGCAGACATCGCCTTTCTAGAGGGTGACAACAAGAGGAGGTGCAGGAAAGCTAAGCGGCATGAGAGTAGTGGGGGAGCTGTTGGTGTAACAGACACTAATCAGTAGCATACCTTACAGTATACACTGTTATTACACAAGCTGATAGTTTTCCATAAAGGTCACCAGCTGAAGCCTGACTGTCTCCTATTACCACACTACTACTACTACAGAATTCTGAATCCAAAAATGATCTGATCACCATCAAACCTGATCAAAATTACTACATGAGTGACGGTTTTACAGTGTTAGCCTGTCTGCCTGTCCCTCAGCTCAGTGCCTTCATTGTTTTAACAGGAAGGTTAAAGGTGATAGTAATTATCTCGGTCTAGTGGAGCTGAGGTGAGCCCATCAGGATAGCACAGGGAGGGGTGCTGTTGAGGTTAGGTCCTCCCTCTGAGTCATGATTGGACTGGCCCATTCAGAATTATTACAGGTCATTTCAGGTCATGCTTGGTGACTAAAGATCTGTGGGGGGCCTCTATGGGTCATCAAAGAGGAAATTGGGATGTTGGCTCCTCAAACTACTGAGAATGCAGAGGATGTGGATGTACAGTGCTATAAAGATCGACAATTATTCTGTATATTACAGCCACAATCTAAAATTATGCTGAAGATGCAGCTTCTTTATTTTTGCAGCTTCTTAAACAAAAAAGTCTGCAGCCAAGGAGAACTTCTCTCTACTGTCAATATACAAAACAAATTTAAATCAGTTCTCATTTGGGTGTATACATGTATTTTGTACAAGCAAAAATCTGCCTTAGGTGGGGTTTTTAAAGTCCTTCATTTGGTTTTCCTTTTTGTTTGACTCAATTATATTTATTTCATATATATAGCTGTATGTGTGACGATGTTTGTGAAAAGTTTCATTCAGATTGGCCCACCCATAAAGGAGCTAAAGTTACATATGCTTAATCACTGTAGTAAGATGAAATCTGACAGTGTTTAACTGGATGGGAATCTAAATATGACCTATGTTGGTATGATGCCTCCATGTGCATTAAGCTAGCAATTACCTACATCATGCATGTTTCTGCTGAGCAGATGATGCAGTCAAGAAACCACAGGGGAGTACACAGTCAGATCAGAGAGTAGTGCCCAGACAAAGCCCCAGCCTCAAGATCAATGATTACCCAGTTAGCCCAGATCACTGCCCAGCAGTCTCCCGAGGAAGCGAGAGAGTGTCTGTGGCTCTGTCCACATGGGTTAACAATTCAGCAGAGAGGGTGTGCCTTCTCTGGTTACCGCACCACATGTGTGGTCGTTTACTAAATTACACGGCTGCTCTTACAGTGATCTCACAGCACACTGTGTGAGGATATGCTGAGTGGACCACTTTCATCACTTGCTACAGTAAAAAGGAGATTCTGTTTGAAATACACAGGCTTATGTATTCTTATTCTCATTATGTTGCCTTGACCCCTTAGACCTGATATTGAGTGAAAAAAACAATAATGATTCAGTTTTTAAGGAGGACATGTACTAACACAGTGACCTACATTATTTCATGAAAGAATCCCTTCTCAGCATCCCTGGATCTGATATACACCTCTCACCTTTTTGCACAATGGTAGTTGAAAGGGAGCCAGGCAACCAGAGAGCCACTCTACTATTTAACTGATATTGACCTAACCATCCCATCACTTAACCACCTTTAAAATGGCCCTTAATTCAAATGGCCCTCTCTCTGCTCTTAGCTGTGATTTATGATATACGACCGCAGTCCATTTCCTGATGAATTGGATTATGACTATAGTATAGGGACTTGTATATAGTATAAAAACATGAACATCAAAATTAGTAATATTCATTTATATGTGTGTATGCATTATGAGCATCTAAAATACCATATACAGGATATTTGTATGGTATGTTTTTCATCCTATTTATGCACTGATTTGGTGTAATAAGCTCGATACGAGTGGACTGGTAATTAGTGGCGAACAATAATCATCAATCAGAACAGTAGAGCCTTAATGTTGTGTCACTGTTGTGTGCTGGTTTCTGTTGAGGGAGGTCCTGAAGTAGTAATCATCGTAGTGGTCCCTAATCAGGGATGGCAGCTGTGCATTCACCCATGAGACTCATAACATTTTAGGGTGGATATTGTACACGGTTGCACACTGTCCTCTAAATGTGCGATACAGCGCTACTGTATAAAATACAATGTGCTAGTTGTAGCTGTTGTAAAAGGGGCATGTCTGCATACAAGAAACTGAGAGACTGTTTACAAAGAATAAATAGCTGAACTAAATAAAATACACTTATGTACTTACATTTGAATGATCCATTCACACTGATGCTTTGGAGTATTTGATAGCTTCTTGAACTGAGTAAATGCATAAAATCCTTCAGTTGGATCTCTCACTGTTACGACTTCTTGGTTTAATCCCTGACCAGCAAAGTGCAAAACCAAAGTCTCTCTAGGCCAGCCCTGACTTAGTGGCAGTTTTGGCGGTTAGAAGCTTACGTGAATTACACTTACCCCCAAGCACAGTCGAGCCCAACAGCATGAGTAAAGGAATCCAGCTACTCCTCAATCACCGTTCAAAAAGAAGACAAAGATAGAAAAAAAATCCAGCTTTGTTTGAGCATCCCTTGAATGGCCTCCCACCTCCAACATCCTGAACTGAAGGCTCCGCAAACGCATACACATGCATGCTCCCTCCAACTCACACTCAATCAAGTGCACTCATTCACACATGCTCGCATACAAACACACTTTCTAAACACACTCACACATGTCCTGATAACTCATGCTTTTCCGTTGCCCACAGTCACAGGCAAACAATGCCCTCCTCTCCCTTCACAGTGCACCCTTCCCCTCCCCTCCCGTCACTTCACTTCTCCTCCCACCAGCTCTGCTCCTCTCCCTTTCTTCTTTGTTGTGGGAGCTGCGATGGAGGAATTCTTTCCTTGTTAACGCCACCGATGGGATAGTGCGCCCAGATGGAGACAATGTATTCCAACGGCTCAGTTGAACTCCCACAGTTCCCAGCCAAGAGCAGTTTCCACATTGAGGTCAAATTGTGCCAGTTCCATATAACGGCGTTGCAGCGCTATTCTCACCAGTGCTGCTGATGCTCAGGTTGCTCCTGTACCGGGCAGCCTGGCAGCAAAGTGCCCCCTTTACCTTCCCCAGGCTTATTTTTTCTCTCTCACTCTCCCCTTTCTCATCCAACAAAGCCCCTCCTCTGGGTCCGACTGTGGCTCAGAAACTCCATGCTGCTTCTTCTTGAAAAATGGGGTGGGGGGCAAAAAAAGGAGAGTTTTCTAAAGACCCCTGGGCCGCCCTTGAAACATTCACATGGTAAGTGACAGCTGCCTCGGCCCATTCCCTCTCTCGACGGCGAGGGAGAGTAGTGCAGGCTACAAAAGAAGGGACCCACACCCACCCTGCCATCCACCCACTTACACATTCACCCCAACCCCCTTGCAGTCCCCGATTCCCCATTCTGAGGCAGTGCAGCAGTCTCCACAGCAGCAACAAAGACAACTAATTACTGTAAAACATCTCAGATTACTTTTCAACTCACTTCCAGCCACTGCAACTCAACCCTGTAAACAAAGAGGCTGGAAGCAAACAGAAAATAGAGAGCAACAGGAAGATAATACAGAGTCTTTTCTATGCTTTTGGCATGGGAAAGCAAGGAAAGACCCCTATGGTGAAATTCTATCATGCCCCATTTAAGGAAGTCACAATATTTGCCTTAGAAATGCAATACACCAAGCATTATGTATGCCAACACCATTACAAAAATACATCCTTATCATTTAAGGTGAATAATCTGGGCAACCATGTTTTTAACACATTTCTGGCATTGATTCAAACATGACCAATGCCATAGGTAAGGCAAAAAAATGTCTGGAAATGATGTGAAGGCGGGCTACATAAACACATGCATTTATGTGAGTACCTTAGAAACAATCTATTCAGGTCAAGCTCTGCCCTCTTTATCATTTTCCTTCTATCTTTCTCCAGCCAACCAAACAATCAAACAACTGACAAATTCTCCAAATTCACACATGCATGTACAGTGCACACCCACACACTCTTTTTCACTCTGTCTCGCCTGTACACATCCACTCAGTCATACATGTAGATACCTGCCGCTCACCCTACTGCCTAAGCCACACTTCTCAGCCAGTGTTGCCATGAACTGCAATATCTTAACAGCAGCAGGAATGTTAATGTGCATTCCACTGAACAGATACTTATATCATAAAATCAATATCAATTGTTCTCGTGTGAAGTGCCTACTGCGTTACACGTGAGTAGAAATGTCTTGGAAGCTGTCAATGTAAACTTTGTTTGCTCTGCATGAGATGTGCGCCGAGTCCTGGTTTATTCGGTTTGTGTCTCAGAACGACAACGTAACTCCGTTAACAAAGAGTTACAATCGATTAAAATTAGCAACATAGGTTTTTTTTTATCCTTTTAAAATGAAACACATTGCTCGGCCCAAGATTACCATTTTTGATAATCTACTTTCACTTTAGACTAAACACAAGACAACACAAAACTGGTCTAGAGTCAAACCAGCGGTCTAAATAATGTTAATATGTGCTAAATGTTATCATATGTTAACAGCTTCAGCGTCTTAGTTTAGCCTTTATTTAACATGCTAACAACCATGATAACTAACAATTATGGTAGCTGCTGGAAATATTTCTGTTTTTGCTGAGACTTTGTTAATCAAACCAGGCTCAATGACTATTTTCTTTTCCTAAATTAATTCAATACTTATTTTATCCCCCCCACAAAACCAAAAACCAAAAAAAGGTAATCTGGGCCCAACGCAAACGTATGAACATCACCATGAGGATTCATCCATATTAATGGAGATAACGAATATCTTTAGAAATATCTTGTGAGATGTAGCATGGACTGACCAATAGTTGGTAGTATATAAGCTGTCTGATAGCATTACTACAACATATCCAGTAATAATATGTTCCTGATTCAAGACCAGAAGGAGCCATATAGTCAGCCTATGGGGAGTGCCAAAAGCTAGTCTAGTTGTAGTGATGGTCCCAAAGCCCAGATAAATGGGAGGATTGCATCAGGAAGGGCATCCGGTGTAAAATCTGTGGTAAATGAAACAGGGAGAGCCATCCACTGTGGCGACCCCATGGGTAAATAACCTGAAACGTGCCATTAAAACATATAATGTGAAACTGCTCTGTTGGGTCTATTAAAAGTGGATGTGGTGCGGTTGAACTATGACTAACAGGAGCGTTCAGTCCCTCTGTCTTCTGACAGCTAACATGGCTATATTCTGTTACTAAAATCCTTCATAGTGCAATTTAGGTTAAACAGTCATTGTTCTGTTGTGCTCAACAGCATTCAAGACCTTCTTGTGTTAATGACACCCGAAGAGTCTTGTGATGGTAAAAATAGGCTGTTTAATGTGCTTTGAATGTGTTTCAGGTTTTCAGTGATCCTCCACTCCTACAACACTGCCCCACTTCTGACCCCCAGCCCTCTACAACTTAAATTTATGCAACTGGTGTTTGAAAAATGGAAAGAAGTAGACGATGTCATAGGGGGAAAAACTGAAAAAAAGCCTGTCACTGTGGCCAGTGAGAGAGTGGCTTAATTGAATAGAATGACCTCTGAAGGTCAAGTTATTTAACCTCTGAACACTCCAGTGCAGATTCAAAGGTTCGCTGTCTTGTCCTGTAGGACAAAAGGCTTTCTGTATCGCACACCCCTGGAAATGTACAGTAATACAGAAAGCAGTCACATGCCATGAACACCTTTAGCTGACGGTTTAGCAGTAAAAGATCCACATATTCATTGATAGCTGTTTCCTTAGGTCACTTTGAGAGCTTTTGTCTTTAGCTGCTTAATGAGAAAGTAAGTCCCACATTCCCCGTCCCCCCTTTCTTTTTTCCTGAAAGGAGCTGGCAGTAAAGGGGCACTACTTTGCCAGGAAGACATTGTTGTAAATCCATGACACCTGATCCCTGCTTTCACCATCCTCCAGTCCCCTCAGTACTAATTAAATACTTTGCCAAAATCTCCCCTCTCCATTTCACAGTAGGTGCAAACAGAGCTTCAAATAGTTCTCAAAAAGAAGGCTGGTGTGGTTAAAGAGCACCTGGCACTTTGAGCTATGCAATGATGCAATAAGCTGGTGAAACTGTAGTGAAATCAGCTCATTTTTCCTTCTGCACAATCCAGATTCCCAAAATGCATGTGATAATGGAGTGGACGCAGGTTTGAAAATTGAGTAAAGCCCAAATTAATGTGATATCAAATTAGTGTCCAGTGGGAGCCTAAATTTGATCACAGATCCCGTGTGCCAAAGGACCTGAGAGAAAAGATTAATTTTACAGGCTTGTTTTCCCCCCTCCTCCCCTATCTCATCCTCTCTGCTGCCTTCAAATTAAATAAGACCTCAATGGCTCTTCTACAGAACATGGTAATTAGCCCTCTTCACAAGAAATGAAAAAAAGAGAAGGTCCCTTTTGAGGGTCAAACCAGAAGCACTATTCAGCACACACACACTGTCATTTATCACCAAAGAGGTCCTTTCCAAGAAAAGTGGATGAAAAGCTGATGGGCTTTCCCGCTGGGTTGCTTGGGCCCTGCTGGGCTGCCTGGATACTGGAAATCACACCCGTGGGTGAGAGAAGGATTCAGCCACTCGAGGATAGAGGAGTTCAGCCACATCATCAAGTATGCATTTGATTCAATCGCTGCCAGGAGGAGAAAATTTAAAGCCATAAGTCTGCATTTTATACTGAGAACAGGAAAGCATGGGCAGTAAAAGAAGAGACCCCATACTGCTGTGGACAAAAAATCTGTAATGGACGAGATTACCCAAAGTGCAATAAGATGAAAATGAAATGGATGCGCTACAAGAACAAAAAGAACATCAGATTCTTTTTAAAATAAGATTCGAGTTAAAATAAACAGATTTACTTCACGGCCGTCTGAGCTTAATCGATTATCCGTTTGTCTTTTCGGCAACAAGTCTCGTCTTTCCAAAAGATTATGACAGCGTCAAAGGAGGGTTACCGTTTGCAAGCTGTCAGGGACAGAGAGGAGCGGATAATAGGTTCTGATCTTTCACTGCCTTCCCTGAGTTTGTTTTGAAGTCGTCTGCACGGGGTTTAGTTGGGATGCAGAATCTGCCAAAGTCTGAGCTAAACCAGAGACCTTTAAGACACAAAGTGTCTTTATCCAGAAGAACCTCATCAGCATGGACTGAGGGGGTGATGATGGAGAGAAGAACTTTTGACCTTAACCTTTATTGACAAAGCGTTGTCATTTTGACATGTCAGTCACATTTTGTTCTGCCACTGTACAAAAGGAAAGTTGAAATTACCATCGCTGCGATTGCGGTTTTCAGCCTCTCTGATGTGTTTTCAGTGTGTTGGGTAAGGCAAAAATTAGTTCCATTCAGTTTCTAAGGCAGCAGTCTTGTGATTATATGTGCAAAAGTTTAAGAAATGTAGAAAGTGCGGCAATAGTGAGTCGGACAGAGTAAAAAATAATTTCATTAACACGTTAATCAAAATCATTCATAATTTACAGTGTCCAATTTAAAGCTTAATGTGTAATTGAGAGTTCATGGGAAAACAGAGTAAGACCCTTCATTGCTTGTTTTGTGTTCAGGAGCAGGTGTGTAACTCTCTCCTGTGCTTTGGAGAAGGGTCTATATTGTGGTGGAGGGGATGCCAAGGGATGTCCTTATTCATGCTGCTAACTAACAAGTCCCTCAGGCCAGACTGGAACCAGCAGTGCAGCAGACTAACAGCATTACCATGACAAAGGTCTGTGGTCGGATGCAGTATGATAAAGGAATGGTACAGATAAAAGACACTCCTTTAATTCACACATTCTCGCTGGGGTCCAGACTAAAGCTTCACTATGTTTCCTTTTGAAGATTAAATAATTATTTTCCCTGGAGAAGACATGTAGACTGAGATTGTGTTGGATGGCTGCATCAGATTTTAAGTTAATATGCGGCTAATCTGAATGATGCTTTCTTTTTGTGTCTTTGGGTTTTCTAAACAACACTGAGATTGAATAAGACCCTGAAGCACCGTGAATTTATTTGCGTCATTTATTGTATGATTTGCCCCTGTTGGCCTACTCTTGTCCAGGCTGAATTGCAGAAGCAACAGAGTCTTTCTTCGGGAAAAACTTGAAGTGCTTTTTCTTCTTTTTCAGGCACACTTCCTGCAGATCTTTGTTCTGCGGTGTGAGGTTTGTCTATCATCGGAAAAGCTCTTCATGCTGCACCTCAAGTTTTTTACACTTTTTCCCAGTTCTTCACATTTTTGTTGCTTTTCCTCATGCTTTTCTTCCAGTTCTTCATATTTTTCTTCTCAAACTTTCTTTTCCTTGTGCATGCCATTGTTTGTTTGTTGTACTCTTGATGTCTTCTCTGTAGTTTGTGAAGCATACACGAGATGTCTTTATGTATTTTTTCCTGTCGCCGCTTCTCCTCTACCCTATTATTACAGATCAGAAATATAACAGATATATATATATGTGTATGTGTCTGTGTGTGTTTCCTATCATTTCACGGTTATTAACAGCAACTTTTAATATTAAAGTAATGTTTGTGTTTGTGTATTATGATTGTAATTGTATTTGTTTATTTTTAATAATTTCAAAACCACATATATATAAAATTCATGCTCTACATTAATATAAATAATGCAAGCTATAAAAATAAAAAAGGCTAAAGCTCGCCAAAGTGTTCCAGCCATGTGATCAGATGTGCCACCGTATCTTTGATGTCGGTCCCCAGGGAAACACCAGCTGCTTTCACACACAAAATGTAAAATGTCTGAAGAATGAATAACTAAAAAGAGCTTCTGTTTAAAAAAGTATTTGTTTGCTTTTTTAATGATATATGTACAGGTTTATTCTGTTCCTTTTCAGTTAATCAATTCCTTGAAAATTCAGTCAGGACTGTTAAACCCATGCCCTGAATAAATCAATCAAAACATCAAACACTTCTTAATCCTTGTGTGCAACCGATTCACAGATGTTTGAAAAGGTGCAGTCACCCCTCACTAAGAATATTCACATGAAATATTACCGTTCCTTCCTTGTACCCCACAGAGTCGTAATATGTTAATGTTATGAGCAGGGATAGCTTTCATTTACTGGACAATAGGGTAACCAAAATGAAAATGTTCCTTTATTCAAAGCTGAATTAATTATGTGCCAATAAAGCACAAAATGCTGTGAGACGAGTAGAAATAGTAAATTAGCAAATTTAGATTCACATTTACAGTTTACACGGTTTCTTGTAGTTGTATAAAACTGAAGTAATTTGACTGAAAAGTAACAGTTGATGGAAACATGACAAAGTTTATGGGCAGTTAGATTGAAAGGAAACCCTTAAATTTTAATAGCATTAACATTTATCGAAAAAAACAAGAGAGAGTGCAACATTTGAAGAGCAAAGTGACATTCCATTATGACCTGCATTTTTCTAATACTTGTTTGGTTTTTTGATTATTATCTTGCAATTTTCTTGATCACCAGTAACTCAATTAGTAAGCCTGGTTGTAACTGGCTAACTGTAACTGGGTTCGGTTGCGACAAGTTGCATTTATAAATATTTGTAAAAAATTTGGCCGTATGACTAAATCTAATTGTGTTCAGTAAATGCCCACTTAGTTAGATCTGAATGCTTTTACCATAAAAATCCTGCTTTCCTTTCTTTTCTTTTTTTTCCTGCCCCCTTGCCTCTTCCTCCCATCTGAGTCTGATGTCTTTTCAATGTGTTCGCTCATGTGTGCAGAGGGCCTCCAGTGCCAAGCACTTCTCTAGCCCGGTTGTCCAGGCCAGGCACAATAGGGTCTGATTCCCCAGCCCCTCTGTCCTCCTGTGGTCTAAAGAAGTCTCTCTGCAGGAGGGGACGAGGACCACCTCAGTGGCCCTCTGAGTATTTTGACAAACTTCCACACTCCTGCTCCTCTCTTTCAGTACACTCAAAGGTCTCAGTATAGTGACTTGCATGAGTCATTGGTTGAGCTTCCCTTTGATTTCTTTGCTCTCTTAGTCTCCACATCGTTTACAGGATCCAGTATACTATTGTTAAAACGGAGCCTAATCTCCATTAGGAAACTGAGCAGCTGAAGTAGAAGACATAAAGACAGGGTGACATTACATGAGAGTGGTAGACAATAATGAGGGAATGGGCACAACATTGAGTGAAGAATGATGTTCATGCAATAAAATTATAAAACCAAAAATCTCTGACCCTGGGGAGTTGATTACTTCTGACCCTGGGGACAGAACTGAATCTCTCATTTTCTGCCTACTCGCGCAGTTGCCGGCCGCTAACACAACTTTTATTTATTAATTATTATTAATTAATTATTATTATTAATTAATCTAATACATTTATATTTATATAGTACTAGGTGCTTAATATTGTAAAGTAAAAACCGTAGAATAAAACAGAGAAAACCCCAACAATCAAATGACCCTCTATGAGCAAGCACTTGGCGACAGTGAGGAGGAAAAACCCCTTTTAACAGTTTTAACAGGAGGAAACCTCCTGCAGAACCAGGCTCAGGGAGGGGCAGCCATCTGCCGTGACTGGTTGGGGGTGCCGAGAGGGAGGCAGGACAAAAGATTAATTCATTTGACTTCCACGGGTGTCTCTTCTTGAGCAATGAAATAAAAGTCCTCACCTTGTATTTCCTGTTTGTGTGCATGCTAATATGCTAACAAAATTACAATACCCTTCGTAAGCATAATTGCTAAACATTAGCATTGTCATAGCAATCATTTAGCAGGGAGAGATTAGTACAGCTCAAACTGCACTGAACTAATAAATGAAAGTAGAATGAGAGTAGAATTTTTTTCTAATCTTGGGACCTGATAGTAGCATTGCTGAATTGTTTTCATGTGTGATTAAAAATGGAAGCCAAAACATATTTTTGTAGAAGTACTGTAGCTGGCATAAACAGGGAGTCAGGGAGAGAGAAAAGGAAGCAGAGGCATGACAGATGGATTTTAATTATGTAGACTTGCTTGGCAGGAAGCTCAAAGATGCTACAGATTTTAATAACAACATCAATTAATTAAATATACAATTTTTTCCCCTTTCTCAAAGTGCCAAACACCTCTTTTTTCTTCTTCCCTGGAAATCAAATACTGCTCTTTTGTCACTGATGTCTCAAAGTTACATACAAGGTGTCCTTCAGACCTCCAAATGGTCACTATACATTACATTTAAATGTTATTGTGCAGTTACACATTTTTGGTGCCCAGCACAGAGCTCCCAGAAGTAAACCCACTTGCTTCACTATCTGTGAGACACCAGTGGCATCTAATGAGCGTCACAGTGTTCAACTCCCTGGGATATTAACACAGTATAAACATACGCAGAGGTGCATTTTTTCACTAGCCCGTTTCATACGATGAACTTTAGAATGCAGGCAACAGCATGCAGGCAGACACACAGTAAAGCAAACTGACCCTGGGGTCCAGAGGAGGTAGCCTCATCTCCATGCTCTTGAGCCACTGTCTCAGTGCTCTGATTTGACCCCTGAATTCACACTGCCATTGGCTCATGTCCTCTATTTCCCTGCTGAATCAGAGAAGAACAGGAGAAAAAGTTGTAGTGATCACATTTTAGTCAAATGCTATTACCACTGTAATTTACAATCATGCACATAAGGATTGTAGAATTAAATGACTGCAAACATGGCACTCAAACAGCTATCATCATTAATATTCATAAGTAAATACAGTTATTGATTGGTAATATTTAAATATTCATATACTTCCCTGCCAGAGTTTTTTTTCTTTTTTTGCAGTTTTATGACTACTTTTACTGGTGTGTGTGAACTGATGGCCTGTCTTGGTTGGTTATACCTTTTCATGCTAATAACAGTATTCATTTTGCTATATCCTGATAGTGACACAATACACTGCTGTTTGTGGCTTATCATTTTATTGCTACTTATGTGTTACTGTTATTATAATGAAATTACAGCTACACAGATATACTATCAGGATTTCTTGGCTTAAAAACTTTCCAAAATACATCATTA
This sequence comes from Oreochromis aureus, assembly GCF_013358895.1. NCBI lineage: Eukaryota > Metazoa > Chordata > Actinopteri > Cichliformes > Cichlidae > Oreochromis > Oreochromis aureus. Next base: position 13,180,822 of record NC_052952.1, read on the forward strand.
GGAAGGCATGTGCTCTCTCTATCTGCTGGGCTGGAACTCTGGCTTTCTTGTTTAACTATGTTCCAATCAGATGCTTTACACTTTGTGCTTACTACACAATTCAAGACCGTGTCTTTGTATCTGTGACAAATGGAGATGCACTGGTCCACAAAGCTGCTACAAATGACTGTTGTCACAGGCTGTTGGTGGCCACTGTCAATCTGGCAGTCATTCTGTTTTTTTCTTTTTTTAAAAAATGATTGTTTTCTGTTGTGGTCCAGAGTATTTCATTCATTCTTTTTGCTTTTAAATTCTTTTACAGTAGCATACCCATAGCTCTGATCCTGTGAAGTAGCTCCTGGTGATCCAAACAAGTGGCAGCCTTTATCCTGCAAGAAACCAGTGGGTAAAATATACAAAATGATCCCTGTTCCAGTCGCTCTGCTTTAGCTGAGACTGTTAATGGAGCAATTCATTATTTTATAGCATTCTGTATACAGTGTGTTTTATTTCTGTGTGCTTACCTCCCTCTCATCAAACGCAGGGAGAGTTGGGAGAGGAGGGGTCAATTCAGAGTAGTCAAGGGAGCTAAGTGAAGAATTCAGGGTGGTGAATGCCCCGGAGCTTCTGTTGGCAGGCTCTTCCATCAAACCCATTGGCTAATGTTGGCACACAGAGCAAACATCTGTATGCATCTAGTGTGAAGGACTTTGGGTGTAAGCAAACATGCATACCCTGAATTCAGAAATCCCATTTCGGGATCTTTTCACTCTGATTTATGAAAAGCTAAAAAAAAAATAGAAATTGTATAGAAAAGTGACTGTAATTAGTCTTGAAATGCCTAATGATAGAAACTCGCTTTTGTGATAAACAGAATTAAGATTGGGTTCAGGGCAGAGCAGGTGTTGGACCTGTGGCGTGTTCACCTGACTGAGCCGCTTCCTTGCAGTAGGTAGGTCTGTCTAACACTGCCCTCATGTGGTTGACTGCTATTTATTTTTTTCTTCTCTTCTATCAGTGATAAGGTACTTGTTTCAGCTAATGGTATTATATCACCTCTACAGGCTTATTAAAGCAGTTTTTCTATATAGAATACTCCCATTACCCTTTAATCAAATATTAACGTAGTATTTATATTAATATAAACTGAGGCAGAAGCAGTGAAAAAGTACTCTTAAAAAACTTTAAATGCATGGGTACTGATATACAAATGACAAGAATGCTTCTTCAGAGCACGTTTATTTACAACATAGTGTTAAGTTCACATACAAGAGATTTTTTTACCATGTCGCTGAAGCAACATCTGCCCCATAACAAAATCCAACCAGTTAGTTTGTCGTTTTATATATTGCTGAAACTTAAATTGGCACACTTAACACTTACTGAAGTTGCTTTTATTTTACACCGACATTTTCCCCCCAATATCCTTTAAAAAGTTAGTAAAACATGCAAGACATTCATAATATCAAAACCATCATGAAAACAAAAAGATTTACAGCAGTAAAACTTTAAAGATGCATAACAGAAATAGGTCATTTGAGAAAATAACTAAGCACAATTATTCTTTGTGCTGTCTTTGAATCTGCAAAAAAGGAAATCTGCAGCAAAAAAAAAACGCAAAAGAAAGGAATTAATTTGAAAAAACATAAATTCATGCAATGTGGTGCTGAATCAATATCTCAGTTCTCCAAATTACTTTCATAGGCACTTCAGTTGAACTGGATATGTAGTCAGGAATACAAAAAAAAAAAAAAAAAGTCTTGATGTATTATCTTGATTGAAATGTACACATAAATGTTTTTATTCTCAGTGGCTTTTCTCTAAAAATGCCAGGATATAACATAAATATCAGTATTAGCATTCAAGTAATAAATACATGACAAATGGTAATAAATGAAGTGTTCCTAGAAAGGCATCCCAAGATGATGTTGACTCAGCCTCAGCTTTCTTCAACAGTGATGTACAATGGAAGAAAGGACATACTCAATGGTATCTAGAAGCAAAAGAAAAAAAAAATGTAATCAAAATAAACCAAACAATGCAGCGAGAAATTAAAAAGAAAGCGATGAAATGAATACTGCAAAACAAATCTTGACGAAACAAAGCTTGATCTTTGAAAAACAATGACGCAATTATGCTCTGTACCTGTGTTACAGCATGAAGCTGGCATGGACTCACAGATCCATCCAAGGTTAGGAGATCGTATTCTCCAGCCAGTTGAGTATATGTGACCAGATGTTGGATTCTGAGTGACTGAGGCAGCTGTGAAAAAACAAGGAAGACGGTGAAAAAGAACAATAATGAGAATGAACAGAGAAAGTTGACAAGTGAAATGACACCAAAGGCAGTGTTTGGGTCTGGCTATTAGTTGTGATCAAAACAAAGACAAGAAAATGGGCAACGAAAGAAAAACAAATAGAAATAATAAATTCAACTTACAAGAATCAAAATAACAGGAGCAGGTCTGTGGGGGGATCGGGATCGAGTCTGACATCATCTTGGGATTTAGTGGGAGCACTTGAGTGATGATGGTTATGAGCAGTGTGTAAAACAATGGTGCAGTTAACTCAAAAGATGAAAACACATACTGAATATAAATGGGTGTAAAAGCAAAGTAATGACAGATCTGAAACTGATTTCAGAACAGTGTACATGGATTTAATTGTGGAACTTGTTGCATTCCTATAGTGTCTCTTTGTGTAGTGTCGCAGATGTATTCTGTGCTGCAATTTACTGGGTGCATAATGCAGTAGCCCAGACAATTTGTAACATTAAAAAATTAACACATACTCTGTGCATACTCTTTACAAACATTCAGGAATTTTAAATGCATCCAAATATTTTAGTTAAAAACATTAGAATTATGTTAACATTTGGTATCTCTTTACCAGTACTGTTGAAAAAGATAAAAAATAAACAAAATTTCTAAGGAAACATGAAATATTCAAGAAATATTTCTGTTTGATATACAGGAAGTATATATTAGTTTCAGAAAGTATAAAGTATACATCTTTTGAACTGTGTAATATAAAAACTATAAACTCAAACAGCAGAAAAGGCATGCTTTGCTTTGAAAAATATAAACTCACTTTGTCATCTGTACTAGAAGATATGAATATTTTATATATTTTGCAATGCCTGGTTATGTCTCTACATCTAGAGCGCATGTTTAGACTGATGTTATATGAAAAAGTAATAACCTAGACAATTCAATTCTTGTTTTGACCACATGCAGGGAAGAACAAATAAATTATATTTTCTGTTACTTTAACTATTTATTTCCTGTTAGAAATGCAACTGTAAAGTGCATTAGTACTGCTGGTTTTTAGTCAATATGTAAAATCTAGAATCTGCGGCTGTAGCTAGAAGAAGATGTAAAGGAGGAAGATGAGAAGTTCATGCTGAAGCCAGAGCCAGCGTCAAAACTGCCTCTCCTGGAGCCTGATCGGGATCCGGTTCTTGAGCCAGTCCGGGAGCCGTAAGCCGATCCAGAGCCACTAGCATTGTAGGGACTGTAGAGGCCTTTGCTAGACTGTGAAGAGGCTTCCAGAAGCCTTAAGCCAGAGCCTTCCTCAACCATGCTTCTGTCCATGGCATCTTTGAAGGAGATTTTCAGTTTGGTTTTTGGGCAGGTCAGATATTTAGAATAGGCACTGACATCCCTCAGTTTCTGGGCAGTGCGAGCATCGATCGTACCCTTCCTAATGGATTCATCTATTGACACCCTGCCCTCAACATCAGGCTCAATGAGTCCACCAGTTAGATATTGGACCTCAAGGAAACGCTGACCAGCCTCATAATACAACCAGCCCTTTTTCAAGGCCTGGGAGGCAGACATCTTCACTTTAGTTCTGGGGTCTTCAAATCCATTGAATGCTTTTTGAGCCAGGTTGAGACGATCAACCATGATTTTGTCCACAAGACCTTTTTCTGTGGCCTCGGCAATTGAGTATTTCTCTCCACTTGTGGGGTCAATTATTCCACCTGTACATGCCTGGGCCTCCAACAGTCTTTGACCAGTGATGTTGTCTACCAGATTTCTGTGGATTGCCTCAGTGACAGACACTTTTTCCAATGTGTCTATGTCTAATATTCCTGCTACAGGGCCAGTCTCCTCTGTTGGGTCATTCCATATGACTGCAGGTGGTTTAATTGATGGTAGGGGGCTCATTGGAGAGGAGTAAGTGGAACCAGTGGTAGAACCAAATGAGGATGATCTTGAACGGAAGCCTCCCATGTTTCCAGAAAGCATGTCAGCAAACTCTGTGATGGACAGGTTTCCAGCTCGGTATGTTTCAAGAGCATTCTGGTCAATAAAGCCACGTGCAATAGCGTCATCAACATCATACTGTCTTCCTGACTTCCTGTCAATAATGACGGATTTTACAGTGCCATCAGAAGAAGTCATTGTGATTTCTTCCCATTCACACTCCTGCTCAGCAAGCTCCAGGTAGGTTTGGTGGTCAATGAGCCCCTTGCGGTAGGCCTCATACACAGTCATTTCTTTGCCAGTCTCTGGATCTACAATGACAACTCTGCGTTTACGTACTGAGGATTTGGAAGAGGTCTTTCTTTCCCGCTTCTTCTCTTTTAGTAGCAGGAGCACCAGGCCAGTGTCAGGATCAGTGATACACCTCTCCATCAGCTGGAGGTAGGTTAGGTTTTCCTCAGTGTTGGGATCAAAAAAGCCTTTGGTATCATCAGATGGATCTGTCAGTATCTCATTCATTTCCTCATCGAAGAAGCCACGATTGTAAGCCACCTCAACTGGCAGACGGTGACTTTCCTCCGGGTCAATTATTCCGCCAGTGGCAATCTGAGCTTCGAGTAGACGGATACCATGATCTTTTAGGATAAGCCCTTTCTTCATGGCCTGGAACAAAGAGATTGTCTTGCCTGTATAAGGATCTCTATATCCTGTTACTGCACGCTCAGCAGAGAGAAGCTTGTCTTTGAATTCTGGGCCTACTATTCCCATCTTTACTGCTTCATTGACAGTCAGTTTGAGGTTTTTGATTGGATCGATAACATATCCTGTGGCTGCCTGGGACTCAAGGAGTTCAAATGCAGTGCCTGGCCTAATCATGTTCTTCTTCATAGCCTGGTAAATTGACAGGCGTTCCTTTGTGGACTCCAAAAATACACCAGCAATACAGCCTGTACCCTGCAGGTACCTTGATAGCCTATTGCTAATCTCCTCTACTGAAACAAGACCTTCATTCAGGTCACTGACAGTCTGCTGATCAATGATTTGTGAGCGAATCAACTCCTCAATTGTGATTTGTTTTCTCAGACCCTTGAATGTCAGCCGCTGGTCTCCCAATGAAAGCAGGCGCAATCCACCATCCAACTTGCATCGTTTGAGTAGCTGTGCATATGACAGTTTCTCATCAGTGACAGGATCAACGAATCCTTTCACATCATCATTCAGTTTCTCATTGGTTTCCTTGTTGATATAGCCCCTTTGCATAGCGACATCTGTTGGCAGGTGGAACTGGAATTCAGGATCAATAATACCACCAGTGGCAGTTTGTGCCTCCAACATTTTGAGAGCATAATCCTCTGGAACGAGATCCTTTTTCATGGCCTGGAAAAGTGATATGATTTTTCCACTGTAGGGATCTTTGTATCCTGTGACAGCTCTTTCAGCTGAAAGAAGTTTATCATGGATCTCAGGGCCAACAACACCCTTACGGACAGCTTCATCAACAGTGAGCGTTTCGTTCTTCAGTGGATCAACAATGAATCCTGTAGCAGCTTGGGCTTCTAGGAGGGTGAGGCCTATTTCTGGTTTAATAAAACCTCTCTTCATTGCTTGGTATATGCTTAGCTTGGAGCTCGAGTCTGTTGTGATGCCTGCGACACAGCCTGTTCCATAAAGATACTGCTTTACACTTGTCAACTCCATTATGTTACGGATGTCTCTCTTGCCCTGTTTAAGAAGGTTGTATGTTTCCAAATCAATGATGCGAGCATTGTAGAGCTCCTCAATAGTTATCCTTCTCCTTATAGTCATATATGACAGTGGACTATCATTTCTGATGATCTCTCTTTGCTCCATGATCTCAATAATGATGATGATCATCCGCTCTTTAGTGATTTTACCAGAGCGATATTCATCTAGGAGCTTCTGCCTCTCTTGCTCTGGAAGCAAATTTGAGTTCACGACATCCCAGAGATTCATGGGTTTATCAGCAAGCCCCTCAATAGGAATGTCAAGCTGGGTACTGGACAGCTCACTCTGTGTTTGCTCCTCTGTGTAGAGGTATGTCTTCTCTACAACAGTTGGAGACTGCGGCTTGGAGAGTGAGAGCATGTACAGGCCTGTGTCTTTATCTTTTTGGCATTTGTCTTTAAGTTGTCTGTAGGTTATATTCTCATCAGTTTCTGGGTCAGAGAAAACTTTGTTTTCATCACATGGTTCAGAGAGGGTCTTGGCAATATCTCTGCTCAAAATGTTCTTCTGATATGCAACATCAGTGGGGACACGATGGCTTTTTACAGGGTCAATAATTCCTCCACTCACAATCTGGGCCTCCAATAGGGGCATTGCATGTTCTTTTAAGATGAGATCTTTCTGCATTGCTTCAAAGAGGGAGATTTTGTTGCCTGTGAATGGATCTTTGTAACCAGTGACAGCTTTTTCTGCAGAGAGGAGTTTTTCATGTAACTCTGGACCAACAACTCCTGACTTTACTGCTTCATCTACTGACAGGCATTGGTTTCTTACAGGATCTACAATGAACCCACTTGCAGCCTGAGCCTCGAGAAGTGAAAGGCCAGTGTTATGGCGGAGAAGCTTTTTCTTCATAGCTTGATAAATGCTGAGTTTCTCTTTTGTTGGTTCCAGGTAGAGTCCAGCAATGCTACTAGAGCCCTGGAGGTATTTACTGACATTGGGATTTTCACTGACTTTCTTGGGTGTAGTTTTGCCTTGTTGAAGCAGGTCAAAGGTTGGTTTGTCAATGATTTTAGACTCATAAAGGGAGTCTCCTGGGACAGGAGCTCTGAGTCCCTTGAAGCTGGACTGTTCTTGTTTCTTGGCTTCTTTCTCATCTACAATTGTGATGATAATCTTAATTATCTTTTCAATTGTAATTTTTCCTGACCTAAACTGTCTGAGCAGGTCAAGTCTCTCTTCCTCAGTGAGGTATTCAGAGTTGATAATTTCCCACAGGGTCATTTTCCTGCCCTTAAATGGTCCAGAGTTAACTTCTACAGTAGCCTGAGTCATAGCCTCTTTGGTCTGGGCTTCGGTGTATGCTGGTTGTTCCTTAGCACTGATTGCTTCATCAGAAAGAGGCAGGACCCGCAGACCAGTTTTCTTGTCAGTGACACATCTGTCAAAGAGCTGAGAGTATGTGAGATTTTCTTTTGTGTTGGGGTCAAAGAAGCATTTAGTTTCATCAGTTGGATTACTCAGAGCCTGCTTCATTTCATCATCAAAATAGTTTCTCTTGCAAGCCACATCATGAGGAATGCGATGGCTCTTTACTGGATCTATGATGCCACCAGTTGTCATTTGGGCATCGAGTAAGCGGAGTCCTTGTTCTTTAGGTATGAGATCTTTTTTCATTGCTTGGAACAGAGATACAGTTTTTCCAGTGTATGGATCTCTGTAGCCTGTAACAGCTCTTTCTGCAGACAGAAGCTTTTCATGCAGCTCAGGACCAACAACACCTGCTTTGACAGCTTCATCAACGGTATACTTCTGATTGTGAACTGGATCGACCAAGTAGCCTGTTCCTGCTTGGGCTTCAAGCAAGTTCAAGGCAGGCCCGGGCCTCATCATGTCCTTCTTCATGGCTTGATAGAAGGACATTGTCTCCTTAGATGAGTCAATGACTACACCTGCAATACCGTTTGTACCCTTCAGTGCTTTGTGGACAGGCTCCATTTGAGACACCTCACTGACGGTCATGTTGCCATTATGCAATTTGTTGTACAGATCTTTATCAATGATTTTGGATTCCAGGAGGTCAGTAGCAGGGACGGGTGCTCTCAGACCATCAAAGGTAATTTCATTTTTCTTCTCTTTTTCTTCAGCAACAGTGATAACAATCTTAATGATCTTTTCAATTGTGATTTTGCCTGTTTTGTACTGACGGAGAAGGTCCTTCTTCTGGTCTTCTGTAAAGTATTCTGAATTGATTATCTCCCAGATTGTGACAGTCTTTCCCTGGAATCTACCAAATGGCACAGACACAGTTGTTTTGCCGAATACATCTTTGGTCTCTTCCTCTGTATATATACTGGAGCACTGCGCAGCTTTGTCTGTGATTGGCAGGAGTAACAGACTGGTCTCAGGGTCAGTAGTGCATCTTGCCATTAACTCAGAATATGTCAAAGGTTCCTGAGTGCTGGGGTCAAAATATCCCTTTGTGTCATCTGATGGGTTCTCCATGATCTTATTCATTTCTGCATCATAGTGTCCTTGTTTATAGGCTGTTTCAGTGGGCACACGGTGACTGTTGATTGGATCAATGATGCCACCAGTAGCAAGCTGAGCCTCAAGGACTCTGATTGCATGATCGTGTTCTATTAGTCCCTTTTTCATGGCTTCAAAGACAGAGATCTTTCCACCAGTGTATGGATCCTTGTAGCCAACAACAGCCCTCTCAGCTAAAAGCATTTTGTTGTGCAGTTCTGGGCCAATCAGTCCTTCCTTGACAGCTGCATTAACAGAAAGTTTCTGGTTCTTAATTGGATCTAACATGTAACCTGTGGCCGCTTGTGCTTCAAGAAGGATCATGGCTGTGCCGGGAGTAATTTTCTTCTCTTTTGATGCTCGATAGATTGACATTTTTTGATTGGAGGGTGTCAAAACACCACCAATGGCATTCTTTCCTTTGAGAATGTTTCTTAGACTGTCAGTCTTGCCTAACTCTTGAACAGTGGTTTCACCATTTTTGAGTTTATCAAACTCCTTCTTTGGTAAGACACCAAGCTCATGAAGCCTGCTTGCAGGTACTTTGTCACGGATGCCATCAAAAGCCAACGGATCTGGCTTTTTGTCTATACCATCTACCACATCACCAACATTCTGACCATTGTAAACCGTCTTTGTTGTCTCAATCGTTGTTAGATGGATAATGTCTTTGTGAAGGACCTTATCAGTTTCTCTAGTGTGCTGATCTTTTTGAGCATCCTCAAGCTGCTGTAGCTTCTCACGCAATTTCTGGTTCTCTTCTGCCAGAATCCTTTCCTGCTCTAGTCTCTGCCTCTCGAGTTCTTGCATTTCTTTTTGCTTTCTAAGCATTTCTTCCTCAGCCTCTTTCTGTTTACTAAGGGCTGCATCCATGGTAGCCTGGAGTGTCTTTTTCTCCTGCTCCATCTGCTGTTTCTGGCGTTCCTGTTCATCTTTGAGCGCCTTGGCCTTTTTCACTTCCTCTTCAAACTGGCTCTCGAGCCTCTTTTTCTCATCTTCAATGAGCTTCTCTTTCTTTAAGAGCATCTCCTTTTCTGTCATGAATGTCTGCTGGAGGACTGTCTTCTCATGCTCGATTTTTTTCTGCTGTGCATCAGCCATCTGATGGAGAAAAAAAACATAAAAAGAGAAGTTACAATATGTTTATAGCTGTGGCACCGAAATCCATGTTTTTTATTTTTATTTTTTTCTGTTTAATAATTGCAAGAAATTTACACAATGCACTCTGCTTATGCTAATGACGCAAAATACTAAATGAAATTATAATGTGAACATGTGTGCGTTCCTGTTTTTTCATGATTATGTTATCATTTTTTAGCCAGTTGTCTTCTTCTATATATTTTTAGTTACAATTTTAATAAGATTATGTAAAAACTGTTGGCACTACTAAAATAACAATGTTGTGTATTTGTTTAAGTTGTTACTTCATATTAACATAGCTTAACCTGAATCTATTGTCTGATACACATTTTGATGTAACCTGTTACCCCTGGTCATGTGTATCCACTAGAACTCTAATGTTGTTCAAAAGTTTGGGGTCCCTAAGAGAAGTTTTTGTTTTTACAGAAACAATGTGTTAGCTGTGATCTAATTTTTTATCTCATTCATCTCATTTAAAGAACACTAAAACTGAAATAAAAAATGTTAATCCTATTTAATTATTATTGATATCATACTAATTGTTTTTAATGGAAAGATTTTTAGTAGAAAATCTGCATGGGTGTCTAGGGGGCCATAGAGGCTGAACCTGTTGGGGGGAATTAAAAAGTAATACATTTACCTGAGCAACAGCCTTTGACAGTTTGATTCAAGTTTTAAAAAAGAACTTGAATAAAATCATGTTAGTATCTATTTCTGGTTTGGTGGCCTCGGGATTTCATATCTGCTTTTTGTAAATGATGTGGTTTTGTTGGCTGTATTGACCTTGCGCTAAGGTAGTTCGCAGCCAAGTCTGAAGCAGCTGGGATGACAATTAGCACCCCAAAGTTCGAAACTATAGCTTTTGGCTATAGCCACATATACTGCTACTGTACTAATATGTGCAGGTTTACACTTTTTTCCCTTGGAAACAGCATGCCAATTCAGACCAAAGAGAGGTAGCTACAGGAGATTCAACATGTTTTCGAAAAAATGTTGAATTCTTCTGTTAGAATTTGTTTTTGACAGTTTGGAGTCTTGCAGGTTGAGATAGCCATTCTAAGGATAAATCTGGTTATTTATGTCATAACAAATGCGCGAGCATCATTGCAGGTAAATTCCTCGCATCTAAATTCAGAAACCCACAGACGTAGAACTTAGTAGCTGCGCGCACAAAAGATACCATCATGTGTGTAAGAGTGTCTGCTTTGCACGTGCTTCTACAGTTTTACAGACAGCAGTGCAGAGGCTTCAGAACTTGCCTTAGAACACTCTGGTTTAAAATATTTCTTCAACATTAAAGTAATTCAGTGACAGTTGTTGGTGTTTCCACTACTGCACTGCAAACAGTAACTGTTGATAATTAACCCTCTGTGGTCAACGGATGCACTGGCATGTCCAAAACACATGACCAATTTAAGCACCTAATAGCAACAAGATACAGCCACACTGTGTCTCCATTTCAACTTGTGTTGAAAGTGTGGACTTCACCTTATATACCAGTTTTTAAATTGTGTTGATAGGGTTAGGGTTGTTGAATCTCCTGTAGCTGCCTCTCTTTGAATTGGCATGCTGTTTCCAGGGAGAAAAATAAGTGTAAACCTGGACTCACACAGCATTATTTTTGTTACATTACTTGACTTGTTGCACAATGTGACTTTCTGATTTGTGCAAAGCTCTTGCATGCAAGACGGCTTCTTTTTGCACGCGACTGAGTTCTACTTGACAGGTTGTTGAATTTAATTGCGCTTGTGAAATGAAATTATTTGGTCTGATTATTTTTTTGCTCACGCATTTGTTATAATATAAATATAATTCCATACAAGTGAAGCACAGAATTGCATTATTACATATAACATTGAAATCTGTGTATAACAACTGACCTCTAGAATCTATCCAAATGCTGGCAATGCTCTTTTATTTTTCTCAAAGCCTTGTGATGCTACTTGTACTTATCAAAGTCGGTATTAGATATTCCACTGCCAGTCATAAAACTGACACAGTGCTTCTAAGTTGGGTCACAGTGGCAGCAGGCTAAGCAGAGTATTTCCAGAGATCCTCCTCCTCAGCGCAGTCGCCCTACGAAGAAAACTCATTCTGCTCCTTTGTATTCGCAACCTTACTCCTTTGGTCATTACCCAGATTTCATGACCATAGGTGAGGGCTTTAAAAATATTACAAAAAATACTCCTACTAACTGGAGTAAACAATGTAAACTCATAACATTTACCTGAAAAAAATATAATTCCAAAACAACAGATCGGTTTGTTCTTGGTGACTGCTGTTAAAAAAGTAACACTGGATATGAGAAATATGTTTGACAAACTTAATGTGGATTATTAAGCAATCAATTAGTTTGTTACCAAGTTATTATGGTAGCTTTTTAAATAGATAAATACAATTATTAGGATACTGGGTTTTTGGTGGTAATAATGACAAAGCAACCAATCTTGCTAACTATAGGGAATTTCCATAGATATTGCAATATCATTATTGTTGTGAGGGGTTTTTTGGGGGGTGGGGGGTGTTATAATGACATCCCTACTGGACATGCAGGGCTCCAGTAATTTCTGTGATATATTAAGACAGATCTATAGTTTTTTTTAATGGTAGAGACCATGGCAGATGCACCCTTTGGATAATGGCAACACAGTATTCACAATGAAGGCTATACTACCCCTCGAGTTAGGGTAGATCTTCTCTAATTCCCTCTGTTGCTCAAACTGCTGAACAGTTCATCTGGTTTTCAAACTGTATTTCTAATAATGTTTGTTTTTAATTTTGTCACAAGCTAAGGGATAAAAAGGTTTTGAAACTGAAAGAAAAAATGAAGCATGTCAACAGTGCATGATACGGCTGGACATTCAGGATGTTTTCTGCATGAGCACAGTGCACTGTAAAAAAAATTAAATCATATTCAGTAAAAAATGATATGATTAGTGTAATCAGAGGAAGGAACAGAGGAAACTTTAAGAATGAAGTGAGTTAGCTTTTTGATAGAGTTAACAATGACATAAGCTGCTCTGTTATGCCATTTTTGACACAATACCTCTTTAGACTTATTTTGAAGTTCTTCAGCCTCCTTTTTCAGTCTAGCCTTCTCGTTCTCTAGGTCTGCGATAGCTTTGCGTAAATCATCAGCCTCTTTGCTGGTATTTAGTCTCTCAAATTCCAGTCTTTCCACTACAGTCATTTTTTCTTGGGTAGCAATTTCAGTCTCGTGAAGACGGGTAGCAACTTTATCGGCTTGTTTCTTGAATTTTTTAGCCTCTTCTTCGGCTCTGGCCTGGGCTTCACTGAGCTGAGAAACCTGAAGTCTGAGTCTTTCAGCTTCAGCCATGATCTCCAATTGCCTTTTTCGCTCTACTTCCAGTGACTTGTGATATTCCTCGGTTTCCTCCTCCAGGCGCTGCTGCATTAACTGTTTATCCTCCAGCAGCTTCTGAGCCTGCTCCTGAGCCAAGTCCTTCTGCTTCTGGAGCATTTCTGCTTCAGCCTTGAGTCGAGATGCTTCTTGAATTGCCTGCATTTTCTCTTTGAGCATCTTTTCTGCAAGTGCTCGTTGCTGATTAAGGTCATCTTCTGCAATCTGTCTCAAGCGTGCAGCCTCTTGCGCTTCCACACTAAGCCTAGCAGCGTCCTCTGCAAGCTTTCTCATGTTCTCAGCCTCTTCAGCAAGCAGTTTTTGTGTGCTGTCTTTGTCCTTCTTAATCAGACGCTGATTTTCCTCCTCGATTTTATTTTTCAGTTTGAGCAGTTCCTCCATCTGGACCTTGACTTTGAACAGCTCCTCCTCCACCTGACCCCTTTGTTTGACGGCATCGTCGACCTCGTCTTTGAGGCGCTGGAGTTCTTCATCTAGGACAGATTTTTGCTTATCAGTTTCATCAAGCTTCAGCTTAACCTTTGTGAGCTCTTGCTCCACTTGGAACTTCTGTTTTAACGTTTGCTCGGCCAGCTTTTTGTGCTTTGCCATTTCAGTGTCAGCTTGCTGCTTCTGCATGAGCGCTGCAGCCTCAGCTTGGGCTCGTTTGGCAGCTTCAAATTCAGCTTCCTTCCTCAGTCGCTCGGCGTCTTCCTGAGCCTTGGCTTGGTTTGCGGCTTCTTCCTCAGCTGCTGTTTTCTGCCGTTCTGCCTCCTCTGCTTGCTGACGAAGGAGAGCTGCCTCTCTTTCTGCTTTCTCCTTAGCAGCTTCGGCCTCTTTGGCCAGCTTCTTGGCTTTCTCATACTCTTCCTTGAGCTTCTTCTGCGTGATGCTGTCTTCTATCTGTTGGGCAAGGACGCTTTGAACCTGTTGCTCTGCTGCACTGCATTTCTGGGCTGCCTGTTGGGCCACAACAATCTGTTTTTCAGCTTCTTTGTCAGCCTCATCTTTCTGCTTTCTGGCTTCTTCTGCTTTCTTCCTCAGCCGTTCAAGCTCTTCTAGGGCTGCCTTACGCTGCCTGGCGGCCTCTTCCTCTGCAGCAGCAATCTTCTTCACCTTTTCCTCTGCTTCCCTCCTCCTCTTCTCCTCCTCAAGGGCAAGCTTCCTCAGTTTCTCTGCTTCCTCTTCGGCTCTGATCTTGCTTTGTTGGGTTTCATCTGCAATGTTTTTCAGCTTGTTCAGTTCCAGCTCCAGATCCAGTTTTCCAGATGAGGCCTTTTCAAAGTTGAGTTTAAGAATCCGGATTTCTTCTTCGACAACTCGCCTCTGTTTGAGTGTGTCATCCACTATGGCTTTCTGTCTTTCCATTTCCGCCTCAGAGGATTTTTTGAGTTGCACAATCTTTTCCTCAATCTCTTGCTTGTGCTGGCTGGCCTGGTCTTCAAGAGCTTTCCTCTGGTAAGCCTCATCCTCAGCTTGCCTCCGGAGTCTCTCGTTTTCTGCCTCCTTCTCTTTCAGGGCAATTTCGGCCTCTGTTTTTAAGCGAGTGGCCTCACTGATCGCAGCCAGCTTCTCTTTGAGAATTCTCTCAGCTTCTGCCCTCTGACGAGCTGCCTCTTCCTCAGCAATCTGCCTCTGATGCTTAGCCTCCTCTGAAATGGCTCTAAGCCTGCTTGCCTCCTCAGCAAGGTCCTTCATCTTGGCAGCTTCTGCCTCAAGTAGTTGCTTGCTCTTCTCTGTATTAGACATGGTCTCCTTTTCTGCCTTAGTCTTCAGCTGAATGAGGATATCCATTTCACTCCTAACTTTGGCCAGTTCATCTTCTAGCTGCTTCCTTTGTTGCTGAGCTGCAGCGACTTCATTCTTCAGGCGGTAAAGTTCATCTTCAAGGAGGGATCTCTGCTGTTCTGCGTTGTCAAAGTCCGCCCTGAGTCGAATGAGCTCCTGCTCGGCAGTGAGTTTCTGCTGGGCTGTGCTCTCAGCTATCTTCCTCTGCCTCTCGAGTTCTTCTTCAGCCATTTCTTTCTGCTTCAGGGCCGACTCCTCAGCTTTGGCTCTCTTTTTAGCCTCACGCTCTGCCTCCTCCTTTTGTTTCTCAGCTTCCTCTTGAGCGAGGGTCTTTTTGTGAGCTTCGTCTTCGGCCTGCAACCTCAGGCGAAGAGCCTCATTAGCCTTCTGCCTCCATTTCTCGAGCTCTTTTTCAGCCTCTTCTCTGGAATTTTCTGCATCTTCCTGTTGTTTCTTGAGGCGTTCTGCTTCCTGTTGCAGCTGAAGGACAGCACCATGCTCCTGCTTGAGTGATTCCTCCAACTTTGAGGTCTTTTCCGCGAATGACATGTGCTTGCTCTGGAGTTCAGCTGCAGCACTTTTCTGTGCAGCCTCATGAGCGACCTTGATTTGTTTTTCCTTTTCAATCTCTGCTTGCTTCACTTGTCTTTCAGCCTCCTCGGCCTGCATCCTGAGTTTTTCAAGGTCCTCCAGAGCTTTTTGCTTTTGTTTAGCGGCTTCCTTCTCTGCCTCAGATTTGCGCTTGAGTTCCTCCTCAGCCTGGCGCTTTTTCTGCGTCTCTTCACTTACTTGTTTACGGAGCTTCTCAGCCTCATCTTGGGCAAGCTTTCTGAGTTTTTCTGCTTCAGCCGCTCTATCGCGAAGCTGCTTGAGCTCAGATTCGGCGGTATACTTTTGTTTTTCTGTTGTCTCGAGTTGGATCCTGATGAGGCGGATTTCCTCTTCGATCTTAGTCCGGCTGTGAAGTGCTTCATCTACCTGTTGACTTTTGTCCTTGATTTGCTGCTCTGAGAGATTTTTGAGCTCCTGCAGCTCCAGCTGGATGTTGGTCTTTTGCTTCTCTGCATCTACAGCAGCAATTTCTCTCTTGCTTACTTCTTCCTGCATTTTGAGCTTCAGCTCTTGAGCCTCTTTCTCAGCTTTGGCAATAGCCTTCGCGTGAGCTTCAGCTAACTGCTTCTGTTTGTCTAACTCTGCCTGCATCTCGGCCATTTTTTTCCGCTCTTCTGCTTTGAGTTTCTCTGCAGCTTTCTGCATTAGTGGAAGCAAATGGTAAAGAAAGGATTATAATCAAGCATGACAGGTTAAAGGTAATACATCACATTTGACCTGCTCGAAGCAGTGTGAATTAAAATTGTAATTACTGTGGTAATCACAGCCAAAACACACACTGCAACAAGCATCTAAATGTACTGTATTACCCAGGCAATGTTAATGTTAAAATTAGCTTAGTAAAAGATCATTCACTAGTTGCAAATTAGATGCACATTCATCAAACTCATGTTAAATTCACGATGCAAGTAAAATGATTCAGATGGCAGTGGATCTATTAATGTATGGGAACAAAATATCACTTCACAACACAGCAAGAAAAACATGGCATGCGACTGTAGCTGTAACTGAACTATGTCAAACTGTGCCATAAAATTTGATCAATCAAACTGTTTAAATTAGCACTATAAATGTATTCCCCACACTCATGGATAGAATTTATGGCGAGCTTCTCATGCTCATGTTTCCTGCATTTGAAAGTTTGTGAGAAAACTTAAGTGATGTTTGTTGAAATAGTTTAATGTTAGAAATCACCACTCTTTTTTAAATCTCATCCCATGCACTGGGGGTTCTTTAAATCACTATTTGGGACAAAATGGAAAAAGGAAAGGCGAAGTCAATGATAAGAGGCTCAAGTCAACCCAGTGTATATTAGGAAGCCCACTTATGGTTGTGTTAATTTCAGGAAAAGCTGTAAATTTACAGGATGAGCTGTTAGTAAGAATATTAGTGACTTTGAGACAGTATGAATGGCTGCGGTGTTTATATAAAGAATGGAGTGAAAATAAATGTCCGATGGAGTTTGACAGAGACAAAGGATGATGAAAGTAATATGGTTGGTAGGTACCCCGAAAACACTGAATAATTTACCTCTTTAATGCACAGGTTAAGCATTCATCATGGCAAAGCACTGGCAAGCAGTTAAGAGAGGCAAAGAAGGAAACAAAACATCAGGGTTAGAAAATAATGTAACACTTTAAGTTGTGTTACTGTGGAAAAAGAAAGAGAGCTGAAGACCATGATAACCAGGTTGAACCTTACATCAGAACTTTGGGTTTGACCTTGGGAATTAATGTGAAGGAAGAAAAAGGAAGCTTGAAAAGAGTGAAAGAAAGAACCCCTCGTTCTAAATCTATAAATGACACAACACACAGAATGGATGGAAATGGAGAACCTAACACTCAACAGTGCCTCGAACTTAACAAATCTACTTTCATACTGCATTCACGTGGGTGAAGCAAACTCGAGCTTTATGCACTGTTTGTTTTCTGGTATTTTTAATACCTTTAATACCATTTTAACTAATCCCTATTAGATATTAGCCTTACGTGTGTATTTTACTGGAAAAAAAAAAATCAGCTACAGCAGGCCAATGTTTCACGCATAACCAGTGTAAAGAATCTATTTGTCACCTGTACATTAAATATAATGTATTTTTGGGTTTGTGTGTGCATAAAACACACAAAGAAAAGTGCGTGCTTGCATGCATGTGGTTCAGTGACTGGCGGTTTCTCGTCTGTGTTGGTTAGCTGTCAGTTTGATTGGTTTGTTAGGTTAATGTTAGATAGAATTTAGTTTGTTTGGGACCCTCGGCCAGTTGTCACGCACCTCCTCGTCGTCCAGGCGGCGCTGTGTGTCTGTGATGAACTTGATGTACTGACTAGTCAGAGTCATCAGTTCGCTGTACCGGGTCCTCAGTGTTACATACTGATACAGGAGAGAAAAAACATAACACTTAGAAATGCAACAGCTTCAGGAATATTTTTTTCCACAGGGTCAGTGGTTAGTGGTAGAGTTAAACTTCAATTAAAAAAAAATATTACCTTTTTTCAGTAATGATTTCCAGTACTCATAAACTCACCTCCTGAATAATGTTGTCAGAAGCTGAATCCAGTTTGGTTTTCTTGAGGGGCGAGACAAGAGGTTCCACCTGAGCTTTGTAGGCAACCAGTTGGAGTTCATAGTCCTATTAGCATAAAAAACATTACAGGTTATTTCAGTAAATGCTCTAAACTGCATTATTTATCAAAAAATATGCAGAATAGTGTTATTTCAGGCTCACCTTGATAGTATCAATGTATGCTTTAGCATATTTTTGACACTCATCAACTTTGTCTTTGTTCTGTTCGATCTCCTCCAGCAGTTTCTGTGTTGAAAGGAAAGAAAAGGGTTCAAATAAAAGTTCATCTCAGCAGTTTCACATGAAAATAAAGCAAATAATGGTGCTAATATTAGATCGTTGAACATACTTTCTCCTGGGCAAGTTGCTCCTTCAGCGTTTTGCTGTCGGTGATGGGCACAGCCTGAATCTTCTCCTGCCTTTGCTTAGCATCGGCAATCCAGCGGATTAGCCAATCATAGCTCTCACGATAGTAACCGAGCTGGCGGCCGAGCTGCTCCAGCTCTCTCTGGCGAAGGTCAATCTGGGTGAACACGGCCTTCCAACGATCCTGGAGGCTGGACAGCTGCTGGCGGAAGTGGTCGAGCTCAACGTCACGCTCGCTGTGCACACGAACCATCTTGTCGCTCACGGCAGAGGCTTTTTTCAGTTCTTCTTCCAGGGAATCAAACACTGGCTGTTCATCCTCAGCTTCAGTGCGCATTTTCTGCAAGTTTTGTACAAAGAAGACCAATAAACAGTCTGTAAATACATCAGAACTGGGCAAACCTACTATTAAAAGTGTGACTTCTATTTCTTACACAGAATCTTTCTTTGTATTCCAAGTAAGATTTCTCTAAAAAGAGACTTGGCAAAAAAATAAATAAATAAATCATGTATAGTTTACCTTAAGCTTTGCTCTGTAGGTCTCTACTTCCTTGACATCACTGGGCACAGTGTGAACTTCACGCAGACAATCCTCATACTGCTTGAGAACGCCCTCAGCACCCTGCGTGTTGCGGATGACCATTTCCACAGTCTTTAGCCTGAGAAAAGGAGCAATAAATTAATTAAGGAGATCTAAGTGCACTAGAAAACAGCACATTTTCTCTTTGCAGTCAGTTTTTAGGGACTTACTTCTCAAGATAAACAGAGGACAGCATGTGGGCATGATCCATCTTCTGTACAGTGAGGTCGAGCTCTGACCGCAGCACAGGAGCTGAGGCAGAAGGCTGAGGGGAGGCCAAGACTTCTTGTGTCTTAACAGACACCTTATCAAGGTCCTTCTTAAGGCCGTCAAGTTCTCCCTGAACTTTCTGTAAAACAGAGAAGACAAGCGTGAAGAAAAAAAAAAAAACCCAACCAAATCCAAGCCAGCCAACTATGAACAACAGAAAGAAAAAAAGAACATTTGAAATTTAAATTAACCCAAGCTCGAGTTGCTCTAAATTAGCGAAGGAGAGAAGGAACCAGAGGCACATGTGAGAAGTTTCCCTTCTACGTTTTCTGCCATCGTTAACAATTTTACCCCATTTTTATGTGTCAACCAAACTCAAATAAAAAACTTTTTTTTTGCCCAAAGCCCTAAAGGTAAACTTCACCTACTAGAAGAGCTGTACAGTTGCTGGATTGACGCCAGCATCCCAGCTCTCATTGAATTACATATAAGCTGTTAAGAGCTTATATTCATTTTAATTCTCTGCTGTGTTTCCACATTTTAAAACCTACTGCAACAATTCATTCATTCAACCCTCACTCGATCCTGCTTCAAGGATTCTGGTTCAGTTACTTTTGCTTCTCATCAATAACACATTTAGTCAACTATCCAACAAACCTATCCATTTTTTATCCCAGCACAGCTATTTTTGGTTTCATTTGATGCCTCATTGCCATTTCTGCACAGAACACATTTAAATTTGAGCTCAGTACCTTCTGCTCCGTGGTCTTCTGAATATACTCTTTGAGAGGCTCTTTTTCCACAGGCTTGCGAATGCGTGCCACAGTACCAGCCTCGCAGTCCTCTATACGCAGACGCAGGTCCTTCAGCTCAGAGATGTAGTTCTTACACAGAGTCTCATTCTGTTGACCTGTGAACACATTTGTATTAGTTTAGAATCGCAGGAATAGAAAAGATCATCCGATTTGAAAAGGCTATATTTGAATTTTCCAACTCTGGGACTAATAAAGGCTATCTTATCTTTACAGTAATATCCAGTACATAGAAGGACGCAGAAGTTTGCTGTCAATCTTAAAATACATTGCTAAATATAAAGTTTTACATAAAAAACAAAACAATGTTCGCAAGTGTTCAATGTGTCCCTCTCTGGATGCACGGCATAGGTTCATCCGATAGTAAACTCATCCCATACTTTTTCCCAACACACGCAGCTCCAGCTATATCTATAGCATACACAACATATGCACTACCCGAGTACCTAAAATCAGAACACATATTCTACTTGGTGCAGAGCTGCCACAAAAATGCATATTGAGAATCAAAGCAACATGCACTCACACACGACTAAAGACGAACACGTGTTTTGGGACATTCCATCAAAGGCTGGAAGGCGTGTACACATATTAGTTTGGTGAGCAGTAGTTTGTGCTTGCTTTAAGTCACTCACCTTTAACCCTAACAACCATTATTCCTGAAAGGTGAATTGACAGTTATATACTGTTCAGTTGCTACACACTTAACCTCGGTAAAACTATGAATCATTAAAATCAGTTTGTTGTTTCGAGAGTAGATCTCACCTTTCTCCATGGAGCGAAGCAGGTTGTCGAAATGCTGGGTGGACTTGGTGTAGTCGTCCTCGACTTGCATGCGGTCATCGGGGCCGAAGAGCTGCGAGTCCTGGCTGTCACGCATGAAGTCCTGGTAGTGAAGCTCCAGATTCCTCATGATCAGCCGGTACTCTTCTGGCTTCATGGTCTTTAACTACAATGAAGAGAAGCAGTGGAGGAATTAGGAGACAGGACTTAGCGCAATGTCGTCAAAGCACAAACAATGCCCCTTTTATCGTCAGCTACACCAAGCTTGGTACACATTCCTCATTATCATGTGGAAATGGAATTTGCATTTCCAAACATGCAATGAAACACAATCAAGTTCCCTGCTTTGTCAGCTCTACACGTTTTAGGTGATACTTTTACTTTAGTACCAACCATTGTGATGTTCCAGGAGCGTATCTGTGTGAAGTCTCTCATCAGGTACTGCCATGACAGTAGACTCTTCATGTTTATATGGAGCATCTGCCACATGGACACCATTTCCTGATGACCTGCATCCAGACTACAGTAGGACAAGAATGTGCATTATGGGAACAAATGAAAAAAACGAATGAAATCATTGACATGATCAATCCAAGATGTCGTCGTCACATGGGGGATCGATTTGATAGTCTCACCTGGACACGCTGTCCACAGCCTCCTTGTTGACTGGAGGTACAATGAAGCAGACAGAAGGCACCATCGCCTCGTGTCCAGAACGGTTCAAGACCTTCCACTTGAAGGGCTGAGAGTTGTTGAGGAGTGCACACTCATCTCCTTTGTGAACAGTGATCTGAAAAGAAGCCAGGATATATTAAAGTAGATGTACTCTCAGGATCTGTGGCAATCACACTGGTGAATGATTAAGCATTTCTACAGTGGGAATAATCCAACCTCCTGCTGTTTGAAGTCGCAGACAGCCTGAATGGGCAGTTTGCCTTTGATGGAGGTGGTGGGGTTTCGTGGTTTCAGCTGGATGATGGACCTGGATCTCTTGTTCAGGCCGGCCACCACAGTCTTAAATTCATTCAGCTGTTCTTTCTCCTCCTGTTGAAAAGAAGATTGAACTAGATTACAGTAAAAGAAAACAGACCCCTATCTTGATGCTTTTATTAAAGTGTGTGTGTGGTACGATGCATTTGAACATGTACATACCGCAGCATCCTGCAGCAGATCCTCCAGGCGTGTGGCTGTTGTAGAGCGATCACAGCTGTATTTCTTTTTCATGTTCTCTTGCATTTTCTTCATCTTGTCCTGAGCCTCTTTAACGTCAGCAAAGAACTGCAAAGAAGAAGATCACATGAGGCGGACTCCATGAATATGAGGGATGATTATTATGGAGATTTGTATTCATAAATGTCTGTGTTCCATACCTGGTAGTAGGCTGTGTTTTCTTTGAGATGAGCCTCTATACAGCAGCACAGCTGGAGGATCCAGCTCCACTGAGTCTGCAGGGCAGCTGTGAAGGACTGGTAGAGATCAAGAAGATATGACAATGACAGTGCATTAGTTTGGACACATTTAGGTCCATATTCTGCATGCAGATGTCTTCTGCTCAGCTGAATTAACTGCTGAAATTACCTCAACTGTCTTCTTGCCAGGATGTCCATCCCTGACAAGTCTGTCTCCCAAGGCCTGGATGTCATTGACCTTCTTCTCCCTCAGCTCCAGCTCTCGCATGAGACCCTGAAGAATTGAACAGATGTAGTTGAAGATCTGCTTATTTGTTGAACATCTGTCAGTGAATCTACACAGCAGATTAGGGGATAAAAATGAGCAACCGTGAAATTTTAGATTTGGTTCTACTTAAACGCACCGAGTAATTGTCTTTCTTAGCTGTCATGTTAGTGTTCCTGTCACTCCAGTCAAAGTTGACCTCTTCCTCTTCTTTGTCATTCAACCACATCAGCTCTTTAGTAGCAGCGCTGACAAAGGCATGCAGTGATTCCAGATTTCTTAGGCGGGACTTGGAAGAGTTCTGAGAAAAAAAAAAAAAGGAATATTTACAGCTGATTAAAAATCCATAGCTTATATTTATAGCTTCAACTTTTTTGTGCTGAGTGATTAAAATCTGAAATCAGATTATTCATGAATATTTACCAGTAGTTTGCCATACTGAAGGTCCAGTTTTCCCAGGTATTCTCTGTATGTGCCCTTGCTGACAGGAGATAATTGGGTCTATTGTATATGAAAAACACAAAATGACATTATTAGGAAACAGGGAACCACTTTTATACATACTTAAAATCCGTATGTAGACTTTTTAGTGGTCCGATAGAAACACTACCTCATCAGCCTTGGCCCGTTCGATTTTGGATTTGAAGTCCTCCACGGTCTGATGCAAGCCTCTGTGGCTGCCCAGCTGGGACTCCATCGAGGGCAGATCAGATCCCCACTCTGCGTTATCGATGCGGCGCTGGTTCTCCTCCACCCAGGCCAAGAGATCTTGAACATAACGCAAGGTCACGTCATCTAACTCGGGCCGTCCCTTTATGGAGGTCTGCTGGACGCTCTGGGTAAGTGGGACCTGGGCAGTAGTCACGGCAGACTTCAGACGAAGATTGTAGTCAGTGCGCAAATTCACCAGGCGCTCATGGAGGCGGTAAACTCTATCAATGAAAAATAAAAACACAGACACACACACAAGTACAGACAGACAGCAGTTAGTTGACAATGCCCTTGCTTTTCAGCTTTCTATTTTGAAAGTTCACTTAAATTCAGCATACAAACAGCACTCACCTGCGGTACATCTGTTCAGCCTGAGGGTGGCGCCCATCCTTGAGTACCTGCACGTCATTGAAGAGCAGGCGAATGACGTTGTCTGCCTTGTCCAGCTCCCTCTCCACCTCTGCTGCGTGCTGAGCTGGTTTCCCTGCGTTCAGCAGACGGATGTCCTGGAGGAAAGGAAGCCAATTAAAGTATTAATCTTAGCCCTGTTTTTAAAGTTGGTCACACACATCAGGATACAAAAAATGCTAATGACAGTGACTGGAAAACACATTCCTGTGATTTTTTCTTTACCTTTGTGCACTAATCACTCTGTTTCTGGATTTCATGTCAGTTTATCAACTCATACTGGAGTAACACATAGCAGTTTTACTTACCGTCTGCAGCAGGGTCTCCAGGTGGGCGAGCTGCTCATCACACATTCCTGACTCCTTCTGGACTTTACCATAAATCCTCTGTAGTCTCTCGAGTCTGGATATGATCAGAGAAATCAAATTAAATCAAGGGGAACACGGACAAACTGTCCTCCCCAATATTTAATAGCTAAACGCCTATCATGCAACACAAGCCAGAGCTCGCAACAAAACCTTCACAACACTTACGGGACCCTGCGTTGCAGCAGATACTCCAGTTTGTGAGGGTCAGTCACAAAAGCCATATCGCATTTCTTCTCAACAGATTTCAATTCAAGCTATGAAAAAGTTGTCTCTTCTTGGCTCTCACACGCCCATTACACTGCCACGTACGTGCCCAGAGGGGGACAAAAATGCCTTTCTTACAAAGAAGTCCGGTCAGTCCATTCAGTCATTCCACATCCCAGAAAACTCCATAAACAAGCCTGCGAGACTGCAACATGACGGGACTGTCTTGTGACAAGAAGCCATCATCCCATTTTGTCCCAAGCGTGACACAACGCTGCTCTAAGTACACAAAAATGTACAATTTTCCTCATACCTAATTATGTCTTTATGTGCGTCTAGTTATGGGGAACACAACTCTTTTATCTCATTATAGAGCAACCCACAAATGCAGAAAAATACTCTTTCCTTAGAATGTTTTAGCTACCAGAAAAGAACAAATGTGCTAAATAATTTGGCTACCCGAGAGGGGAAAATAAAGGTAATTATTTATTTAACCATTCAAATATTAATAGATAATGAATAAAATGCAACTGGATATTATTTTGCCATTCCCCAATGAACATAACTGGCTAATTTAATAAAGCTAAAGACAGGCAACAGGCTCGCTGCCTTTTGTCAATTATCATGAAATGCCTTTGATAAAACTGTGTCTTTGTGTTTTAAATGGATTTAGTTTACTAGCCTATGATCATCTGTTTATTGCAGTTGAAAATATGTCTCTTACCAGGATTTAATGTTAGCTTAGCTCTTTTCCCAAAGTTAACTATGAAGAGTTAAATTCTTCATTGTTTTTGGAAAAACAAATGTGTTTTGTTTATAACTTGGTATATTTGTGTATTATTCCCAGTAAGGCTGACAATTATGTCATCACCTTTTTATTAAATATGGTTCTCGAGGGATTTTTTTCTTTATAGCGTGCTGTTAGCACAGCACCCCTTGCTAATGTAAAACTGATGCAGTTCAAACTTGATCACAATCATCATATGTTTTATAAATCTGCTCTTGTCCCAACCTCTCAAACTCTATCCTGAGGAGTCGTTCTCTCTCAAGGATGGCCACGTGGAGTCGACCCCACTCTTTCTCCACATCAATGGGATGGTAGCCTGGAGGGACCTTGACCTGACCAGCATGCACTGCACTCTGTATATGGAAGTAGAAAGCATTTAGTTGTTAAGCGTTGGTATAACATTGCTGAAAGAACGGAACAGAATTCAACTTATTAAATTAAATGATTGTTGGTTAGCTTGCCTCAAAGGACTGGTAGATGTGTTTGGAGCGGCTCTTATCAGTCTCTTTCACTGGCAGCTCTGTCTCTTTGAATTTCAAGAACTGGCGCCAGAGAAGCTAAAGGAAAAAAAAAGAAACACAAAGAAATTGTTAAATTAGATTTCCTTTATTCATTCTATTATTTTTATAGACCTCAAATTATCTAAAAGTTCTTGGTATTTTTTTAAATGAGAATTGTCAGATGGTAAAACCCTAATTATATGAGTATGAATACAATAAACTAACACATCCTGTGACAGTTCTATGACCAGCAGTGGGGTGAAACAGTGTTCACACATTCCTGTGACCACAATAAACTCATTTAGCCTCGTAAATCTTTCTGCCCCAAAGTGTCTAAATGAATTTGATTGAGTATTTTCAGAAAGAACACCCTAACCTGCTACTTTTAATACAAATATTCTACTAATGACAGACCTTCAAAGAAATGTAGAAAAATACTAAAGTCACGCCATGCTTTTGTAAAGGGAGCGCTGACAGGGAGTGGCGATTCTCCCGAGGATTAACTTAAGCATTATCTGCCTTATGGCTGTCTTTTCTCAGCTCCAGCACTGCCCCACCTTCAGTACAACAATGCTTGTGAGTAAGTATAGTTGTCTCTATCTGCCTACAGCCAGACATTATGTAAGCATGTCCTTTGATCCAATAATGGATGGCTGCAAACGTATTCCCATTTTTAACACAGGAGCTATGTTTTAATTGTTTTTTAGGAACATGATGAGAACTTATCTGTGTGTCTTTCGAAATTGCTCAACTGCAAACATGCCTGTAACAAAATCCCTGCCCTAGAGACAAAATAAGAGCATATCGTCTCACCTCTATCTCCTCGTAGCTGGCAGGAAACTTCCTCTCTTCGAAGATCATGACATGGTGACGGATCCACTGGAGCAGAACAGTCACCAGCTCGTAGTACTCCTGCCAGCGCACCTCCAGCTCCTGCAGCCAGCACAGCAGAAAAGATAGCCGCGAGTTTAACAACAAGAAACAGGAGGGCTCTTCTCCTGCATCTCCATTTTAGTTCACTCACACACAACCCTAAACTCAATTAGGTAGCAACAATCCAGGTCTTATGTGAGTAGACAAAGAAGCAGAGACTAGAGGAGAGGTTGTTAAAGTGTGGACTGCTGAAGGAGGAAAGTGGGAGAAATAATAAGTGGGGGCAGACAGAGAGGAGCATGTTTTTTTTAGCCTTATTCAGATTTCATGTACGTGGGGTCATAGCCACGCCTGTGAGGACAGTAATATGAAAAGAAAAAGTCCTCAGATGTAGTCAATATTCACTTTAACACAGCTCAACTTTAAACTTAGGACACTGAATCAAGTAAACGAGTTTGTGCGTGTGTGGAAGCTACATGTTTTTCTATAAACAGACAATGGGTGACAATAAATGTTGAAATCCTCTTTGTCTTGGTAGCTGTAAACACCACAGGTTGTTCATTTCCTGTGATACTTACTTTCACAAGACTTCAATTTGTCTTTGAAGCATTCACAGGATAGGAATAAAACTGACAACAAAAGCTAAGTTTAGGCGCAGTCACAAGCTTCTTCAGTTCTGATTAAATCTGATAGAGCATTCCATCAGATCAAATTAAAGTGCACATTCATTTCATTTCACTTTTATTTCACTGTCTCCATGTTTTACTTACGTTGGTTCTCATGCCGTCGTGTACATCAGTGCGAGGCATGGCATCATACAAGGAGGACACGTAAGTGATGATGGATTTCTCATCTGGGTGTGGGACATCAACATCTGAAAAGATACGGTAAATTTATGTGATGTGAGATAGTCACCAGCAGTTTGTAAGTAGATCTAAAAAAAAAAAAAAAAAAAAAAAGGTTGTCTGTGTATGCTTGAACACATTTTTGAACACTTTTACCTTCAGGGTCCAGCAGGCGGGTCACACCCAAATCTTTCTCAGCCACACTGAAGGCTTGTTCTAGATTCTCCAGGTTGGTCTGTTGATACACTTTGCCCATGTTGATGAGTCTTGGACTACGGAACACAAAAATGCAACTGATTACCCACAAGGCCACAAGACCCACGAGTCGAATGTTCAGAATAACTCCCAATAACATTTGATTCTATATCCTAACGTGTAATAACATCAGACTTCTCAAAAGTTTTGAGAAGTCCCAAGTGGGTTTATGAGATGTTGTTTTCAAAAAAGCTGCATTTGAAAGGACTAGAAACACTTCCAGCCTGGCGCACATATAAAATGACCACCAATGCCTCTACTCAGAGGAAAATGATAGGAAGATAAATATCAAACATGAATGCATTTGCAGAATTAATGCAGTCTCTGCCAGCATGTTTCATAAAAATGACCCCGATACGGCAGGGGTGTCAAACATAAAGCCCGGGGGCCAGAATCGGCCTAGCAAAGACTCCAGTCTGGCCCACTGGACAGCTTTAGAAAATATGAATGTGAATGAATGAAAACTTCATATTTTATAATAAAAGCACAGTCAGAGCAACTACCAGAATCTTTTCTGTAGTTTTACACATTCATCATGTAGTTTCACTGGTCCGGCCCACGTAGGACCAATGTGTGGTCCACAGTGTAAAATGAGTTTGCCGCCCCTGTCTTAGACCCTCTGCCTGTGGCTGAATGCTGTAGGAGAGCCCACCTGTTCAGTTTCTGACAGAGCTGCATGAGCACCTGCCTTTTTGTCCTCTGGGTGTTTGACGCTTTCTGGCAGATGTCAGAGCATCTATAGGTGGAATGTAATTTACAGAGCAGCTAACATAATCAAAGCTGACACAAGTTAGGCTGGCAACCAGCTGCAGCTTGACTCCCACAAGAGGCAAAAGTTCAAATTTCCAGAGTGCAGAGCAGGATGATTGAATGCCTCGCCTTATCTCCTTATCTATCATGCACGCAATCCCCATTACAAAACTTTCAATCAGCAGTTTTAAAGACATTTCCAAGTCTACAAATTCGAACGTGCAAGCAAAAGAGAGTATATGCAGATACATACAAATCTCTCATCATTAGAGTGGAATGGTCCCCATTGTATCCGTACACAGGAGAAGACTCCGCATGACGGATTTCTCTAACAGAGTATTGTTTTATTGGCCTTGGTGGACTGCTCATGCTCTGACCCCCTCTTCCGTGAAAGCTTTGGGACCTCCATTCATGCCCCAGTTCTTCGCTGCTTGAGCGGGCCCCTGAGCTATTAGAGCCCCGTCCTGAGTCCCAGGAAGATCCCTCTGATGGGATATCCTCACACAGCATGACCACCCTGTTGTCCACATTGCTGACACTTTCTGACAAGTTCCTGATGAAGCCCAGGCTTCCCTTCTTCTTTTTAGACTTCTTCCTTGCACTGAGCATTTTAACACCAACAAGAAGGTCCAAAAGCTGTATCGACTGTAGTTAACAGGTACATTAATTTGAGCAAATCTTTTTTAAGGCTTGCCCATTGCATGTAAATGCATCCTGGCATTGTCTCAGGTGTCCGTCATCTTCAGAGGATCTGCTTAAATCCTTCAGCTGTGATCCCTGCTCCCTGATCGAATTCTTTGCCCTGAAACCTAAATTCAGCTGCGTCTCTGCAAATCCCCGCTGGAAACCATCACACATGTACAGAAAACCTGGAAAATCTTGAATTCGCCGGATGAATGACAATTCGACAGTAGATTACCCTGAGTTATGCCTCAGCACCAAGTAACGTTACACTTTTCATGTAGCAGATACAGAGTGCTACAGTTACGCCCACACACCACACCCCTGACCTTCATGAAAGGCAGCAATGAGCCAGCCTCAGCAGCCTCCTACAAAAGAAAAAAAACAGTGCAGGTACGAGCTGAAGTTCAAGAAAACTTGCCCCTGCAAGAGTCTTTTTTTTCTTTTCTTTTCTAATAATGGATCTAAAGAAATACACCTCTGTCTTATGAAATGTAGCTTTTGTCCCATTTGTACTCTGGACTTAATTATGAATACTGTCGTTTTAGAACCAGCCAAATACTTCACTTCATTTGCGGATATCCTGAGAAATGCACGCATGTTCAATTCCCAGGATAATAACACACAAAGCAACCACTAATTCTACTAAGAAGACCCACAACAGATTTGTGGGATGTAGCATATTTAGGCTTCAACAAAAAGAGCTTTGGATTTAGCTTTTCAAACTTAGGTTCCCAACAATTTAACAAGCCAGCTGCATTTAACGCAGGAATTACCATCTTATAACACAGCCAAAGTAGGCACAGAGTTACTCGGGGCCAACACCTACCAGTGGTATTCTAAGCCTTAAGGCTTGGAATCTGCATGAAGACTCTTTATTGAAGCAGCATGAGCATGTGCACAGTCAGGTGTGGAAAAGTGTCTATAAGAGGCATTTTTAAAGGGAGATCGTGGCAAAAATAGTGCAACTTTATCACTGAGTTCAAACAAAGTAAATACATTTGCAGCTATGCACAGTATGTTGAGGCTCTGTATGGAAGGAGCTATATGCTGTGGCTTATTGTCTCTCAGTTAAAATAAATCAGCCATACTAGCTTTTAACAGCCACTTGTGCTTATCATGTCTAAAAGAAAAATAAAATTCTTTCTGTCAATGCTGAGGCCGAGTTTAATTACAGTGCAGGCTTAAACTGGCACTACAAAGTGTAATTTGACATCTGAAAGCGTTCCAGCGTCTCACTCCTGCTCCAGTGCACTCTATACTGAATAAAACTTACGGATGGTTGTGTGTCATGACAAGACTTTGCAAAAAAGCTATGAGAAAGCACTCCATTCTAGAAACAATGCTATTATGTCAGTCTTAAATATGTTAAGTCTTGTTTTGTTGGCAGTGCAGGCTTGGAACAGGGTCAGTACAGGGACCTGCAGCGGGCTTTTCAGTTCGTTCTGTGTAATATTAGCACATTTGTTGCCATTGGCGTTGGGATTATTTTCCATCAAAAAACTGTGCACACTCACTAGTGCTTGTGTATGACAGCATTGAAGAGTTTGCCATCCCTCCAGCTGGTGGTGAAGTTGTCACAGCGGATGCCCTGGTAGCCATCTGTCATCCTCTGAGACCAGAGCAGCAGCTTCTCCTTGGCCGTCATGTCTTCTGACTGGCCGTTGACCTGAATATCTGAGATCTGTAACAGTTTCATGCAAAAGAGCGTTAACACTCGCGGAAGACAGAGAGGATTTGTGGATAATGCAAGGAATGTGGAAGAAATCCATCATTAGCGGAAACCCAAAAGATGCAGTTTAAAGTGGACCTATTATGCTTTTCTTAAATATAGCTGTTTTCGAGAGGCAGCCAATCAGAAGAAAGCTGGTTTAAAAGAAACTTTAGTGGAATTCAAGTAAAAAAAAATATGAAACTGGAAATAGTCACAATAGGTCCAGTTTAAACAGAATTACTCAACACCACCTTAGTCATTCCACCTTTAAAATCTTTCATGGCTGAGAACAGAATGTGTGTGTTTCACAGGATGTAGTCGAGTTTTGCCTGACGGATTGCTGGAAAACACCACTGTGTCTGTGGCATCCGGATAACGTTTCATTTGGGGATTTTGATGGTAGGAAAGATGAGTCATAGCAGTCTTGGTTTTTCTCTTTTTTCCAATTTGACTGTGGGTGAATGAAGTGTAAACGGACGAGCTACACTCAGATCCTTCTCTTCTCATAGCTCTGTTCTACAGATGCAATAACACTTTGAATACTTAATTCAGTAAAAAAAACAAAAACAAAAACAAAGTATAAAGCCATCATTACTTCATTACTAAAACTCATCCCATTACTGTATCTCGAGGCTGGCAATTAAATCTGCAATTAAAATCATCCTCCAAAGATTTCTTGGATCAAACCATCTTCTTTCCTTTGTGATCAAGTTAATTTAGGATAATCGGATCAGATTTGTGGGGAGTAGTTTTTCTCTTCCCTTTTAGTCTGGAGCCTTTATGACTCATCAGCAGCCACAGCCCAGCTCTCTTATTTTGCCTCTATTGTATAAAAGTATAAAGACTCTGGGAACGCAGTGTGTATCTAGAGGGCACAATATTATCTTTACCAGAATGCCATAATCAAACCACGCCACTCTCACCTTTTTTTCCCTCTCTACTTAGCTTCAGCTTTCTGCAATCAAAACCTCAACCATTTTTATATGGCTGAGGGTGAGGCCGTGACTATTAGGCTATCGCCCAGGGATTTCTGCCTGGCAGCTTTTGGCATACACAGGAAAGGCAGAAAGAAAGGCCTGGAGAGTATGTGGTAGGGCGTGTAGGGTGCCATCAAGCTGTGCACTCCAACCTGACACGCCCTCCCCCTGGGAGTCAGGGAGAGAGGAGAGAGTGACAGTGTTACATTTGTTTAAACAGTTAAAACAGTTAAAAACACCCTGACAGTGTTATATTTGTTTAAACAGTTCATATTAGCTACTAAACTCTAAATACCTGACTAGAGTTTTTATGTTAAAATATTACTTCTATGAAGAATATGATTAGAATGAGAGCAATTGATTTAAAAAAAAAAAAAAGTCCTTTATGAGAGGTTTTGAAGAGCAGAGTCCGCTCTGATTGGCTCCAAGGAGATGGGAAGCAGCAGCCGAGAGGTTCAAATCCCAGAGACAGAGGTGGACAGCAATAATATAATGAAACATAACACTGACAGAAGAGGAGACCTGGAAGTGGAGGATGATGGTCCATATTAACCCCAGGGTCAACTTAGGGTTCCCATCAGCTATGTCATCGTTTCTGATGTTAACCAGTTTGACCTAAGAAAGCAAAACATTCACATTACTCGCAAGATTACAGCAGAAACAATCAGTCATCTTCTAACGATTGATATTCGCGGTCGGGTTTTTAAAGGTTTGATATATATGTCATACCTGCCGATGTCTGAGGAAGTCCAGTGCTATCTGTACATTCTGAAGTTTGTGGAATCGCATGCGGCCTTTCTCTCTAGGCTGAAGAGGATGAAGAACACATAAAGAAGTGCTTAGTTACATTGCAGACACTCATTACTCAGTGCTACTACCATTAGAAAGGACCAATAGCAACCAATAAAAAGCAAAAAATATACGATGTAAAAATGAAAATCAAAATGAAAAACATTTAATAAAGAGATGAAATGGTACTCCTTTCTTCGGCTTAGTCCTTTAGTTCACCAGAAAAACAAAAAGATAAAATGATGGGAAATTTGCATTAGCTAAACCAAATTTAAGCCATCTGTCAGGAAGCAAATATAAACTCATGTTGCGTGGCTTGTTTCTGGGTTTCTCAAACAGAAATCAAAACGGCAATTTCAGCTACAGGAGGCAGGAAGGAAAAATTCTCAAACAAACAGAAATCAAACTAAATATTTTCTTGTATATGTTCACAGCAGCTACATGATGAAAGCAAGCCTGTCAGCACAAGAAACAAAAAAGGGCCAGCAAGAGAACTCATCGTGGCTTGAGGTTTGTGGATACCATGCGCAGCCAAAGAACCGGAAAAGTGCTGATGAAAGATTAAAACAAAAACATTATGCCTACTGTAAGTTCCAAACCCACTCACCAACCGAACGCTCCTGGCCATGTCTCTCTCCCTCGGCTAGCCCCAGCAAGAGCAGTGCAAAGGAGAGGAGGCGAAGGCCAGACGGCAATGATCAGCACACACAGAGGAAGGTTAAAGGAAGGTAAACGGGAGAAGGAGGAGCAGAAAAGAAGAACCGTCGATCAGATAGGAGCACAGTTCACAAACACGCACATAGTCCAAAGTGGTGGCAATGAGTTATAGCTATGGATGCATTCTGAAGATGAGCAGAGCTGAAGCCGGTGGAGGGCAGCAGCAGCAGAAAAGCTTGTGTACAGTTTTGAACCCCAGGATATAAAATACATAAGCGTTACGAAAAACAAAGTGAGAAGTAGAAGAAAGTAATTCAAATATGGCTAGTGAAATAGGAAGAAGAGGACGGTACATTGAAAAGGAAGTTAAGAGGTGTTTGTTTAGCGTAGTTCAGCTCAGGTTAAGCTCTTGACTGACAACTTGGCTGCTAATATTTTACAATTTGTTGCCACAGGGGTGGCACTCCAGATCAACCTCATTAAAGTAATCCTTGTGTGGTTAGTCAGGATTAGGTTTGGGTTTGGATGCTGGAGGACTGCTAAAGAATAACTCTGACAAAAATCAAGGGACTGTACTCACTAGTGTTTCTCCAGAGAGGACCTCCAACAGCGAGATCAGGTTATGTCCATCTCGAAGGTCTTCATACAGGTCTGTAACATGACGCTGTGCCTGCCACGGTGGGGGAAAAAAAGGAAAACACAGCAGATAATATGTCAAAAGGATTCATGATGATACAACTTGGAATAACCTGTTCTACGTGAGATCTGCAAACTCAAATTGTGGTGCAGTTTGCTGAAAGCTGACGGCTTAAAACACCTGCAGAGTCACGTATTGTGAGTTTTCTACAGTGCTTCGAGCACAGTTCTACACAGGCCAAGAATGCATAGCCACGAGCAGCCAAGCCCGACTGCTGGCAGCTGTCAGCCTGACACATGATGAATAGGACTTTAAATAAAATAACAGATCATCAAGGGTTAAAAAAAATGATTGAACCTTGTGGATTTCAGTTAACTGAATTCATTGTTTATGCAACAGATGCGCTGTGCCTTTGCAACCAGACAACAAAACAAGTGAGGGAAAGCAAGAGAGACAAGGGAAAGATGTGATGGTGCACAAACTTGAGGGAGGGGAGACAGCCTGCATGCAGTGATATACTGACCAGCTACATATTTACTGCCAGCACCTACCTCTACCCTCGAATGCTGGTGGTGGAGAAGAGAAGAGATGATATGAGTAATGGGGAAAAAGGAAAGGATGGAAACAAGAGAATGAGAAAAGCGTACCAACAGAAATTAAGTGATAGTTGGACTTTGGAGGATTTGATGGTAGACATGATGACAAACTGATGAAAAACAGAATAATTAAAGTACTCTCTTTTTTCGTAGTCTGCAGATATATTGGTCTACTGGGTGTGTGTTTTCCATGTGGGAAATGGGCCTCAGCCCTAAAATGGAATGAAGGCATATTTTCCCTTGCAAGTTGCAACAGTGACTGATTTATCTTGGCAAGAATTTCAGCACCTTCCGACCATCCATATATCCATCTTATGATATGCTCCTCCCTGCCTGCAGAGAGAGATGATGAAGCGAAGCGCACCGCGGAGCTAAATTTAGGGAAGGCAACCAACACTGCTGCCACTAGAGTTCACTGTTTGCACAATAAAAGCTCTTCTACTTTTTAGGATGGGCCATATTGTTAAAGTCTGCACCCTCTGAAACTGTCTGCCAGGGCTCTCTCCAGTCAGATCAGTACCTGCTTACATAATTAAATGATGATGATCCGGTCTTTCTTTGTCAAGTAATGAATGCTGTGATTTGCACTTTGTCTAGCACAGCCATCTATCACCACTCCTCGGTTACTTTGTCCTGCTGCTGAAAGTTTACTAGGCAAAGGTCTTGCCTCAGGTTTTAAATCATCTCGTGGAGTTCCTCTCATTTTCTTTATCCTTTATCTGATAACCATCCTTACAGAGTAGCCTCGATGTGCAACAGTTCAAGGTTCTAGACCTCATCACCAGCAATTTGTAGGCATCTACTAGAAAACAGATGTTCATCCCATAGCTGGTTTGATGTTTCACTCTTGTCTTACGCAAGATGAAGAGATTTACTGAGCTGGGTGGGGTGGGGGGCATAACACTCAATGGCCCTTTACAGCTCTTCATGGTTGCACCCAACCTCCAGCCTATCCCACTCAACCATTAAGCCATTAAATCAGTTTAACAGCGGTTTAACCTCACTAGAGCAGATCAGCACATTCGCACACATACTTTAACGCTTTCCCTCCCAAACGTGTGCATTTTGCTTCAGTGAGGTTCTTTACTAAGGGCTGTACGTGGTGATAACGCTTGTTTTTTTGCTGCTAATAAACACAAGACTCAAACTTTTCTATTACAATACTTACATCATTCGAATAAATACCGATTCATGTTGTCATCCTGAGAAAATAAGTGTTATCTAACGAGCACCTCTCCTTTACTCTAACTACACTCATTTTCAAGTCATAGTAGAAAGTAGTCTGCAGAAAAAGCAACAGACTGAAACTGTATCTGGAAAGAACACAAACAAGGTCTTAAATTCATGTAGTGTTGCAGTATGCGGGTACAACTGTAACAATAACTGGATGGGAGTACTTATGAAACTCCCCATGCATCAATGCATGCCTTTCAGTTTAAGGTGTGCATTGATGCCGGTACAGCCGCCCCTACCCAGCAGTCTGTGCAGCACATGTGCTACCGTTGGCCTAACCCACCAAGGGCTCTGAGCCCAGACCAGAATTTGCCTCTTCAGAGGGAGTTAAGTGAGTCCAGATGTCTGTGACTCACACTCAAATATTCACAGTGGACACTTAAGAGAAACAAGAGGGAGGAACTGAACTAGGTTCTCATGCAGTGGTAAAAGAAACCATAGGTCTGCACATTTATGGAAAGGATAACACTCTCTTTGTGCTCATTTGTTTCCTCTGTCTTGCTCCATTAAAAAAAAAGAAAGAATGGGCCTTATGTCTGCGGAGTGGAGCACCTAATGGTTGTAAATGTAGTGCTGCCAATTGGAGTTTTCTGGAAGAAAAGTGGCACAAGCAGGAATATTTTTAGCGCTCTGGGAGAGCGGTATTGTGTTACACGGGGCTAATTTGTCAACCTTAATATGGAGGTCTGGAGTGAGGAGCATAGTCCTTTTGACTTGACTCGCCTCCTGACCTGTTCACGTGAGCCTTCGGGCCATAGTTTGAGACAGGTGAGATTTGAAGAGTGCTGATGGACAGCATATACGCTCTCTCAGCTGATGACAGATGAGACTTCTGGTAAGCCCTCCCATCACGGTGCCCTGTTAGCGTGAAACAAAAAACGGTCTAGCTAATGTATGTTTATGCAAGAGGGGAGGGGGTGAGGGTTGCGGTGTTGGTAATGATTTCTGCAGAGATGTTAACAATGAACAGACACTGACACTCATTCAGCTGCTGTAAGATTTTGCTGTTATGTGGTTCTGTGTTCACCTGAGTTTGTGATCTTTAAATTGGCACAAATCCTCCAGACTGCTGGAGCTCCTCTGTGTGGATTCTACATGTTCCCCCTGTGCCTGACTAAGATCTCTACAGGTACTCATTATTCCAACCACAGTACAAAAACACACATGTTGGCTTGGCTTGGTGCGAATTTTCTGTTTCTCTGTGGTAGCCTTATAACAGCTGCGATAAGCTCCAGCAAGCCTGAATTGTATAAGCAGTTATATAAATGGATGAATGGAAGAATGCATGGAGTGACGTATGTAATGATCATACATGGACATAATCCCAGAATACATGAGTTGCAACATTTATTCAACTTTATTTAACAGCCTCCTTTTGTTAAATGAGGGTCAGGGCAATCACTCACTATGCAAACATGACAAAACCTATGCTTGTTGTGAAAGAAAACACCCGTACACGTGTTTGAACAAAAGGGAAATTTGTTGACACTCTTCTGTGACGTCCACACTTATGTTTCTCCCTCTTTGTACCTAAAGTCATGCTATGGATTGAGCAAGTGTGCGTACAAAAATGTGACCGTCAATGTTGCCTTAGTTACAACACAGAAAAAACCCAGAACAGGTCCTCACCTTTATCAAGTGCTTGTTCACCCACTTTGTGAAGGTCTTTTTCTGGACTCGGTCTCGTTCATCTGCAACACAGAAAGAGCACAGTTAAGCATCGGACTCGTAAGACGAGGAAAAACTAAAACGGATTTAAAAATGAATAGCATCAGGTGTGCGATTAATGTGTATTTCTAACAGCACGCCAAGGAGGAAATCCCCAAGACTGACTGACAAGACTTTTTTTTTTCCTCCTGTAGAACAAACAGAACTCATCACGGGGTGGAAAACAACTCTCGTGCTCCTGTTCAAGCCTGCATCTGAGTCAGGGAACATTTGAAACCATTCACTGTCTGCAGATGCACTTCTATTGTCTAGAACACAGGTTTGTAAGGTCATGTCTCACTCTATGACACCACTGGCAGCTGTGCTCTTAAGACGGAAACAAAAAGGAAAGGATCGAGCCTGCAGAAGTGAAATATTATTAAAATGTGAAGATACTTAGGCGTGATAACCGCGCGACATAATAGCATAACTATTAGTCTGCAATTATCCGACAAGAAAGAACAAGGCCCAGGCATGGAATACACCCTCTAACATAACAAACCTTCATACTCCCTCTTATTCCTGTTCAGTTCAGGTTTAAATAAAAAAGAAAAAGAAAAAGAAAACATACGCACACACACACACACACACACACACACAAACACAAAAATGTGTGCCACTACAATTATTTATTATGGACGCGGTACGTGGATGAGTCTGTTTGCTTTCATGTTACCCCACGTGATCTAAAAGTTGTGGTTTACTCAACTGTTCAGACAGGTTCAGGAAGTGCGCCACCCAACTTCACTGACCCACTCAGCAATTCCTTCAGATTATGCTAGAATGTCCCACAGACACACCACAAAATCTTATCAGTTTTAAAGGGAGTGACCCATATATATGCTGACACGCCCAGCAATGAAAAGCAAAGGGCAGTGATTCAGTGCTAACATAAAATAGATGCCCAGAGGCTACCTTTTTTTCCTTTTTAGAGGTCGTTGCCAGCAACTTCTGGACAACTCTGTTATGGAACTGAGTTGCCATGGAAACATCATACTGAGACCACCAGACCTTTAAGCCTGCGTATTTTTCATTTGTACCAGCGTTGGAGATAGTTGCATAAACTATCTCCATGCTTATACTTCCTGTCAAAGATGCAAATTCCACATAAATAGGAAATGTTACCAGTTGCACCTTGACCTGTGATTGGCTGTGTCCTGTTTCACCTTTTACAATGAAATTACAACTCTTTTCATGTGCTTTTAAAAAGTAAAGGTGAAGGTGAAATTTTCATGTCACCACACATAAACATGCTTGATTGAGGGGTGGAGTTTATGGTCCAGAAGAGCATATGACTGTAATGGAAAAAACTACATTTACTGATTTATAATTAACGGTGCTTGAAGATGCTTTAACTACATTTCAGAAGGAAATATTTTATCTTCATTTTATATTTACAGGTAATAGCACTTTAAGATACATTTTAAAACATAGTCAGTGTATACTAGCATATACTCTGCAAAGGCTCAGTAAAACTGTAAACGGTAAAACAATAGTGTAAGAAACGCTTTTATTTTGATATTTATTTTCAATGACATATAAAATGTAGTAAGATTTGGTATTAGTACGTGACTGAATTGATATTCTTACTTGAGTAAAACATAAAATGATCTGTATCCATGAAGTTAAGGCTTGGTAGGTTTATATGAGGACATGTGCATGGTGTAGCAAGGCTTTTACTGAGAAATGACTTTGAGGAAACTTTCAAAAATATCCATCTTCACAGGAATAAAGAACAATTTGAAGGAGAAACAGGAAAAAGAGATGTGATGCATGCAGTGACACATCGTTCATTTTGGCTGCAACCGAGGAGAAACAGTCTGTAGCTGGAGTGACTCACCCCCCACCCCCCTCCCCAAAAAAACGCATCAAGCACGGCACACAGCAAAAGTTGTGAATGGGCTCTGCTGACCAATGTGAAATGAGGAAGCTGCTGATGGAAGGAAAGAGTGGACAGCCCAGCCTGACTAACTGCCACTGGATTTGAAATAACATGCAGCACATGATGCACGCCTGTGACTACAATAAAAGCAAACAATAAGCAGCAAAATAAAAAGATTATCATCTGGCATGCACGCAACATAAAAAAAAAAAAAAAAAAAAAAAAGGTTTCACAGAAAGCTTTTCAAGCTCTCGCAGACAAAAGGTCTGCAGTGGAAACTCTGCCCAGTTTGGGAAATTAACTACACCTCTCGCCCTTCCTGGAAAAAACACTTAATTTGTGCCCAGAGGCTCCTCACACATGTGGGAACAAACAGATCAAGACTTAATTAAACTATTTCCCACTAAGTGCCACAATACTGGTACCTTTCCTGCCGTCCATGGCCTTCAGCATCCCTTGGTAGTAGCCGTCATCTGAAGGCACCCTCTCCCTGCCAAGGCTGTCAGAGGAGAAATTCCTGAACCTCTGCTGCTGAGAGGTCATTGTCGGCGTTTGTCAGGGCACAAAATAATATTCCTGAATGATAAAATATCCGCGGTGATCTTCCCCTTTGCTTTTTACTTGTATCTATCCCTCCAGAACTACAGTTGGTCCCAGAGTAAGCAGTCCTGTGGCCACAATCCACTCAGCGTTTCACAAACCTATGATTTTTTTTCTCTTCTTCTTCTTCTTCTTTTCCTCCTCGCTCCCTCACTGGGTTCGTCTCTGCCCTTCTCTTTCCTCCCTATGCGGTTTTTTTTTTCACTCCCTTTTTCCTCTTTTTCTGCTGCTCACTCTGTTCCCGCGAATGGTGCCTGTGGGCTATGACGTCTGGGCCTGTCCTTATGTGTGATGTGCAACTGTGCATTAGCGGTGGCCCTAGTGTGTAGACGACACTCTACACACTAGTAAGGTTTGTGGGTGGGGCTCTAAACACACGCCTACCTCTTGCAATGTGAGGCAGAAAAAGAAGAAGTAGAAGGAGAGGCGAGGTGTGGCAACCTGCATGTACTATTACTTATTCACCCAACTTGTGCAAGAAAAGACACACAGACACATGCACACACACCAGCTGAGTAAGAGGACGCAATAAAGAGCCATTAAAACTGATGCTCATGACTTTTTATGCTTTAGACTGAATTAAATGTCATTTAAATGACTAAAATGTCCAACAAGAGCCTAAAAGGTAAAAGAGAGTTTTCTGAGTATCGCACTCACATCTCCGGTTAATTGTTATTCATGATTCATGCAGTCAGTCACTGTGATGTAAAAACAGTAGAGATGAGGGATGAAATAGTTTTGGGAAATGCTCTCATAAACCACGCCCTAAGCATCTCAGATTTACTGAGAGATTATGACTCCATGTTTGAATGTGTCTGTGCGTGTAATTATTTTCTTTTTCACTACTGGTGATGGAAAAATACATCCTTTTGTTTATGTAAGTCTCCATGTAGAGCATGAAGTGCTTTCAAGTGTTGTATTTCACACTTCTAATCAAACAACACGTCCGTCTTTTCGATTCTATTTCAGGAATCGAAAGGTTTCGGTGGGGGGCCAGGGACTCGCCCAAGTAACCTCCATTTCTCAACTTCACTACACATTTCCTGAAGTATTTAAGTGAACAAAAGACGCATTAATTCCTGCTGTATAAACTAAATGATTTTGCCAGGCAACGAGAGGTTTTTTGAACAGCAAATCTCATAAAGCAAGCAAAAACATCCCTCTTTTTTTAAGGTTGTTGCTTTAGAAGAAGAAAAAAATAGAAGAAGAAGTCACAGGTAAAAATGAATTCTCTTTGACATTTTTATTACTCACAGTTCCACTAATGTCACTCTGCTTTATCGCCCTGTGGCAATACCTGGAAACCAATTGTTAGAATACACCCTAATGATAGCACCACAGAAGACGCAGTACAGTTAGCAAAACAACACAGGAATACCGTTCATATCAACCTGTAGCGCTCTAAACTACGAGGTAAGACTGAAGCAGCAAAATGAGTGGGCCTATTAACATAAGCAATGTCATATTTACTTGATTATGTTTTACTTATTAAGAGGATGGTTTCATTATTGATTACTTTAAAAGTAAGTAGTATGTGTATGTATGTAGTTTCACACAGTTCCAGCTCTGTGTCTAAAGTTTCACAATTATCAGTTTATCAGAAAACTTTAGACCCTGCTTTCATAATAGTCCCCTACAGAGTCGCTGCACTATGTGCTGACAGCTAAGCTAGAGGCCAGGGTGTGTCTAAATCCTGCCCCTCTTTAGCCTAAGGTTGGTTATATATCCCATTTGCTCCACCATGGCTGACATCACTTTATCAGGCATCTGAAAGTACATATTTTTTTCCTCAGTGTAGTCAGCATGGCCTGTGCGGACATGAAGGCACTTAATGTGTCAGTGTGAGTGTGCAAGCGATGCCTGACTCATTTGAGCCCTGCTAGCAAATTTGGAGACACACCTTTCTAGTTTCTACATTGTCTAGGCAAGCTGGAGAACTAAGGTGCGGTATGTGGGCAGGTAATTAAATCTGAAACAGTAAAGGAATCCTATTAAAGGCAGAACGTGCTGTGAAAATACTCAAAGGATTTGATTTTAAAGTGCATGGGAAAAGGTGTTCTCATCTCCTAACACAAGTTAGAAAAGAAATTGCTTTACAGTTGATTTGAGATGCAGAGGAAACGGTAGATGGTAACAGATCTCAGTGACGATCTGGCGGGCAAAAGCATACAAGCACCTACTTGACCTGCATTTCTCACTCTCACTGAAAACACTATAGCAACGGAGACCCAAAGGAAAATGGGCGAAAGTGTGGAACATCTTAGTCCTAAGATCTTTCCTCTAAAAAGGAGGCATATCATTAACGTCTCAACATGCTTATTACACTGCTCCTTCATCTGGCATCTCAAAACCAGATGGAACACTTGGGTTTTTATAAGAGCGGGCAATGTGTGTTGAAAATATAGAGTGCCTCTTTTTTTTTGTTTGATGACATGTTGAAGTTTGATGATGGACTTGATAAGGGCAGTGGTCGTCTTCCCACAGTAGTCCCGCATGTAGTGTTGCTGTTAGCATGACTACTAGCAATATAGTACAGTATCGGCTATTCACTGCTATTAAATGGAGGCTTAGGCTGTCTTTTGTATATACACAAATCAGACACAAATAAGCTAAACTAAATTTGGGAACATGGTACATATCATGCCTGCATGGTCTGTCCACGACCTGCATGTTAGCATGCTAATGCATGCGTTTAGCTAAAAGCACCATTGTGACTAAATTTTGATTAAAATGTATTTTTTTATTGATTTTAATTAGAATTTTGTGCATTATTTTATATTTTTCTGCTATGGTCTTCCTAACTATGTGTTAAAAAGTGATTTACAAATTAAATTTAGCATTATTTATTATTGTGCATGCTGATATAGCAGAAAGCACCACTAGCATGGCTTTTGACTCTTACTCCTTTTACCACTAATATACTGAATCATCGTGGAAATGGTTTGGTATAATTATCATAAACACATGTGGCAACCAATATGATGGGGTTAGGCAGTTCTATGTGCTAGTGGTCCTGAAATGCTAACTTTGTGTCTTTTTATGGCCCTGTCATTTTAGTTTTGCTCTGTTGGCTATCCTCTCTCTATGCCTGTTTTTACTCCCCAATGGTACCAGGTTGTTGCATAGCTGGAGTTCTGATCTATAATGTTGAATGCTCCTTGTTTCACAATATAAGTACCTTGATATATGAAAGTGAACTGAAATAAATTTAAAGAAATCTGTATTTTCACATATATACATGTAGCCTCGCCAGATGGTGAATTCGAACCCAGGACCTTCTTGCGAAAAGTGAAACAGGACCATCAAACTGGATTTATGTGCCTTTAGCTGATCCCTGTGACACAGCTAAGTCTTCCACCACTTAAAACTACAACAACCTTCATTTATGCACTATGGAGCAACAAAGCAAAACAAATTAGAGGACAAAGGAATTCTAGGAATGTGTCATTATGGTCTTTTCTAAGTGCTGAAGCGCAGGGAAAAATAAGGGTTTAGACAGAGGGAGGGCGCACAACACCTTTCTTTGCAGAGGATGAAAAAGCTGCGAAACAAGGTTTGCTCCAGCAGTTCAGGTTACATGCCTCGCTATCTTTCTCTCCCATGTTTCTCATCGTTGTTTTTAACCCCCTGGCCACTTGCTCAATTGAGTTGAAAGTGTTTAAAGTGATATGTGGTCACCACACCTTTTAACAATGGAATGATGATAAACTGGGAGCAGCCTAAACACACCTAGGATTATCTCACGAGTCGTTCTTTAATGACAAAGAAGGCTACAAGGAGGAATGGGGCGAAGAGGAGGCAGATCGAGGAAATGCCCACCTGAATCACAGCGTTGGCTCATATTTCTGATACGCTTAGCATACAAAGTCATCAGTG
Source organism: Oreochromis aureus (assembly GCF_013358895.1). Classification (NCBI taxonomy): domain Eukaryota; kingdom Metazoa; phylum Chordata; class Actinopteri; order Cichliformes; family Cichlidae; genus Oreochromis; species Oreochromis aureus. The sequence continues at coordinate 13,224,165 of NC_052952.1, forward strand.
GCATGACCCTTCTTCAGAAGGTTCTGATTCACGCAGATCACAAGCTGTATTATCCAAGCTGCATCCTGAGTACATGACTCATTCAGGCATTCAGGCAAGCAGCACACCAAAGCAAACACACCTTAGACCTGTTTAATGTTACCTGGATGAACTCCTATAAACATTCAGTTGAAATAAAAAGAAAAAAAAAAAAAGACATAACACAAACTATCTGGCAATTTTACAGTTGTGGAAAACTAATGAGAGCACTAGGTTTATGCTATCAAATCCAGTGGTTAAATTAGCCCCTAAGTGTGATAAATGCTGCATTTTTAATCCTATTCTATTAAGTGAAAACTGAAAACTACGACTACAGATATATGTATATGTTTTTACATTTTGAATCTTTATTCAGGTATAAAAAGATGTTATGCAGAAGTTAATGATTGTCAATGTAATTTTAAAAAGGTACAATATTCAAATAATAGGTTTCTGTTAAAAGCCCTCGAGATGACACAAGAGGTTTTAAGGTCCATTCTAATCACAGTTAGTCACAGCTGTGCCGTGACACACCGTCCAGTTATCACTGCCATCCATCAGCAGCCTGACAGCAGACTGTAGGTGATGTTGTCAGAACCAGCTCTAGTGATGAAACTCCAAACCCAATTTAACTCAGACTCAACAGGCCTTCGGATTAGCCACAGCAGCTGAGGTTTAAAATAGCTCGGTCCTGAGCTTTGCAGGAGTCTGTGGAAAGCACCACATCTGAGGTCATGTTAGTTGTTAATATGCAATTCTGGTGACTGAGATATAACTTAGTTGACTGACTGGCACACAGCGGCTAACGATTAAAAGCAGCATGTGTCTCCCCCTGCAGGACACAATGCTGTCATTTGGCTGAAAATGTACACATTAACAAAAGTACCTGAAAATGTTTCAGATAAATCAGATAAATAAAATTTAAATAACACAAGAGAGTGTAAATGGAACTTTTTAAATTCTTGGCAATCATCTAAAAAATGTAATTGAGTGTAAATAACAAAAAAACATTTAATGATTGTCAAAAAAAATAAAAAATTTTTTTAAGTACTAATCAGCTGAAATTATTTTTAGGAATTAAAAAAGAAAAACAGTCAGTATCACATGTGGTATTTCCATCTGCTAAATCACCCTCAACACTTTTTTGAAAATGTGGAAAAAAAGGGAACTTGAGAGACGTTTCTATGACAACATCCACAAATATACAGCACCGTGTTTCTCAGTGGTAACTATTACTGAGTCTTACTCATGGGTGTGTTTTTAGGCAGAGACAGAGGGGTTTCCCATAACTGACTATTTGACGAAAGGAAAACACCACCCTCGCCTCACATGACACTTTGGTCCTCCGCTGGCTGAAGGTAGTGAAATATTCTGAACACTAGATGGCACCAGAGTACAACCACACCCAACTGCTTTTTCCTTTCCACATCTCTGAGTACATGAGCTACCTAAAAGATCATCAGGTAATATCACAAGTAAATAAAAAGGGACATTTCAAAGGAAAAGAAATAAAATCCTATCAACTTTCTGAATAATGATTGGATAAAACGGTTCATTTACATGAGGTGTGTAACATGACAGGCCATAAAAACATTCCTCAGAGATTGTGGTCCATGCTGGAGTGTCACACAGTTGCTGCAGATCTGAAGCAAATCTCTTGTCCCACTACTTCCCATAGTTGCTCTATTGGATTGAGATCTGGTGGCTGTGGAGGCCGTTTGAGTAAAGTGAGCTAACTGTTGTATTCAAGAAACCAGTTTGATGTTTGATGTGAGCTTTGTGACACGGTGTGTTATCCGGCTGGAAGCAGCAGTCAGAGAATGGGTACATTGCAGTCGTAAAGGGATGGACATGGTCAGCAACAATACTCAGCTAGGCTGTGGTGTTTGAATGAAGCTCAGATGGTACCAAAGGGCTCAAACTGTGCCAAGGAAATACACCAATACACCACCAGTATGATACTGAGCTGCTGAGACAAGGCAGGATGGATCCAGGCTTTCGCATTGTTTATGCCAAATTCTTACCCTAACATCCAAATGTGACATCAGAAATTGAGGCTCTATTAGCTGAAGGAGAGGCAGCTGATGTGGTCTTCTGCTGCTGTGGCCCATCTTCAGGGTTCAACATGTTCTGTGTTCAGAAATCTTGTTGCATATCTTGGTGGTAATGAGTGGTTATTTGAGTTACTGTTACCTTCCTATTAGCTTGACGCAGTCTGCCCTTTCTACTCTGGCATCAACACGGCATTTTTGGTCAGAGAACCGCTGCTCAATGGATATTTTCTTTTTTTCAGACTTCTGTCTGTAAATACCACTAGATCAGCAGTTTCTAAAACACTCAGATACATTAAAACTCAGAAGCATGCCACATTTAAATCACCTTTATTCCACATTGACATACCCAGAACTTCAGAGCGTTGTTTTGACCATGTCTACATCTCAGTTGCTAAGATATGATGGGCTGATTAGAGCAGAGCAGTTGACGACATGTACCTGAGAAAGTTTCCAGTGAGTGCAATCCAGAGAAAAGAATGAAATAAATCAGAGGCTCCAAAGAAATCTCTGCCAGAAGTCCAGAAAACAATATTGCAGCCCTATTCAAAACAGACACTTTAAATTCATGCAAGTAAATCACTGCATGGATTCAGGAACACTTCAGAAAACTATCATCACTGAATACAGTTCATAACTGAATCCACAAATTAAACTTAGAAGTCTATCTCCCAAAGAAAATACATGTATAAACAAGATTCATACATGTCTTCTCTGGGGTGCAATGAGGTAAATTGAGGGAAATCATAGACTTCCCAGGGTTATCCAGGTTATTATTAATGTATAGATAGGAACCCAGCATCAATCATGGTGTCAGGATTCAACAGTGCACACTTGCGACATCTGCAAAGGAACCATTATAGGTTATGGAGCAAGTCAAGCTGCCATCCAGACAAAATCTTTAATATCAGCAAGATAATGCCTACACTACAACAGCATGTGTTTGTAGCACAACAGTCCTCATGCTCCAATGGCCTGTGCACTGTCCTGACATGTTACCCATCAGAAACATTTGGCACATAATGAAATGAGGCTTCAAACTTTTGAAAAGCTAAAATCCAATCAAGTAAGATAGGGACGTTACGCCACAGGAATGAGATATGGTCAACATCACATTACACAGTGACAACAAAACACTTTTAGAAGATAAGAGAACAGGTTGCACGAGTTTGCACGAGCATTTCCAAGTATTATAACAGAAGTGATGGTGGGAAGTATTAATTTTATTGTTTTGTGGCAGCTGCATATACATATATACATATATATGTAATTGCAAAGAGTCTGTAATTAAATCTGTCTCAAGGCATACAACTATGTTCATAATTGCCATTTTTGAAATAACTTCTAATTGCACTTGCACTTGAAATATTTATGTGAAAGTCTAAAATACATTACCACTATTCAGCTACCATATTTCCATAAACTATAAATGTAGTTTACCCCCAACCTTCCGTCAGTCTCTCTGAGCAGGACTGTCTTGTACCACCCACGTAGCGTTCAACACAATGAAAAAAACTACACACCAAACTCCTCCCTACCGTGTCCTTTAAGTCGAGTCTCACCACTCACCTGCACAACACATCTTGCTGTACAGGTATCTGGTTCGTTCTCCATGCGAGCTCATCTCATGCAGGTAATTCCCTCGCTCAAAGTTCCACATCGCGGCCATGCTGATGCGAATGGAAATGCGCACAGGTAGCCTTTTGTGTTTCAGGCAAGCTGTGCCAGCTGGTGTAAAGAGTGGAAACAGGAATGACTTTCAAACAGAAAGTCGTTTCTTTGAGGGGGGGCAGGGCCCAGCCCAGTGCTGGGCTCTTTTAGGGACGAACACAATAGACAGCAGACTGGTAGCTCAACATAATTTTCATAGTTTAATTATGCCGTCCTTTGACTCATCAGTCATTTGATTAAACATATCTGCTCCATGAGAACCATGACAAATGTAAAACTGGAAGCAAATGCGCATTGTTGCCCTACAGCCATTCATTTATCAGATTGTCACTCGTCTAGAGTCAGTTTACAATTTGTACAAGCAATAAAAACAGAGGTGTTTGTGCACCTGCAGGCACGACGGTTTGTGAGACTATTATGAGGCTGCACTGCATCTTTAATGCTAATCCAAGATAGCAGACTAGTCTTCTGTTGTGTCATGAATAGTATTTAGTTCAACTACTTTAACCTGAAACTTTCGTCTCTCACTGCTTTATTCACCTTCGCAAAAGCTCTGAGTTTCAATAGCCTGCATCTTGCCAGAATACAATGTATTTATTCAGATTAGTCCCCAGTGCTGTCTGAAAATCTTCAAGCTTAACAAATCCTAAGGCACATAATCCTAGAAGTAAATACAGTGAATATGCCCCTACCCATTACCAGTTTACTCTAGGATCTGGCAATTTAGGATGGGGCACAGCACAGCAGTTCCTAAGTCACACGTTAAAGGGAAAGTGCAGATCACTGATCTCTGACCCAGGACTACCTGTGTGCCAGGATCTTATCACACCGGACGCTGATGCGGATACTTTCACTTGACCTCCTTGATTTTATTTTACAAGAAACTTTAATGTTTTGACATCAAATAAAAAGATAATGATAATGTTGACAGGAAAATTAAGACCTTCAGACTGACTGCTAGCATTTGCACTGGATTCTTGGACTCTACTAAATTAGCATTATATGACTCACTGTACAAAATAACACTTGTTGACTTAATACTGGGCCTTAGTGAAGCCTATGAATTCATCTATTATCTAAAACAAGCTGTTTTAGCTCTCTTTACTTTCCCTTAATCCACTTTTCTTTGATTGGCTGCCCCTTGCAATCAAAAAAAAAGTGTGGGTGAGGCTTCTGTGTTATATGACACAAAAAATCATAATTAATCCACTTTAATAGGGGGAGGGGGTCAGATCATACAATCTGATGCGTTTCTATGATCCCTGCGCTGCTCATAAATAAATCAGCTCTATACGAGCTCCATCTGACTGTGTGTCTCATCACAGTTTGTTCATTATTCCCAGAGGACAAGAGAGCTGTATCCAAACCAGCTTCCATAAGCCCCTAAGGGAAAAGTGTACTGTTTAATTTATGACTCATGCCCACTGGTTTACCAGCACCAACCACAATGGTGGGGGCCATTTAGACTTTTTTTTTTTTTTTTTTTATACACTCATGAGCCCTGGAAAAAACAGACACATACAAACCCACACACACACTGGTTTACTGTATTGTAAGTAGTAATTGGATTGCTCCAGAATAAAACTCCTGCCTGTTTCCAGGAAGAATGCTGGCTTTTCCATGAACCAAGCCAAAGCCATAACCAGAACTCAACCATCACAGCCCACACAGCTATGAGAGGGCCCCACATGTAGCTCCAAAGGAGCATTTGCTTGGCGATTGAATGTCATCCATGCGCTTAGCGTGTCAAACAGGATGTTACACTTCACAGCGTTCTGTAAAAACTCTGACACCTTCTGGGCGACTGCAGAAGAGTGCTGGAGCAAGAGCTTTCCATAGCTAAACCCGCTACATGTTACGCCTGAAAATTCTCAACCGATCATTTATGCAAAGCAGTTTAAGCAAATTAATAGTCTGGTTCCAAAACAGCCATCAGCCAATGTAAATATTGAGACAAATATTTGGGGGCTGTGGGATCATAAAATATATTCATCCTGATTTTGATAGTCTGTGTAAGGGCAGACAAATACAGATGAAAGGTCAAAGCTCAGGAGGAGAATGCAGAGTGAGCCACCTTGTGTGTGACTCACAGCATTTTTTCCCCGCCCCCACCCTTCTCATGATCTTTCTCCATACTGGTCATTGATGGAGTAAAATGCCAGCATCAGCGTTTCCATCTCTGCACATGCAGCCCATCAAAGTCAATAGCATATGACCAGAGGCTAAATCACAAGTGCTCGGACCGTGTGGCGTCTGCTCTCACTCCTGTAAAAGTGATAGCTCGAGCCAAGGAGCTAGTGAGTGGATAGAGGACAGAGCTGTCATCATGCAAAATGGGTGCCAGTGAAAAATAGGACAGCTAAGAAAAAAAAAGCCCCCTGACGGGTCTAGACCGAAGGGGACAGATCAGCAGGAAGAGCAGCTGCATTAATGCTTCAGTATCAAAGACAATAAAACATTATCCAAAAGGACATCATAGAGTAAATGTCAGGGCACGTAACACGAAACTATAGTCAAAGCAAGTGGGCATCAAATATTAGTCTCTGTGTCCTTAGTATAGTGAGTCAACTTTGAAGAATATTACATTTTACGTAGAGTGTTGTGTAGGTCAGTGCATTCTTTAGTGTTGCCTAATGTGCCATTTTAGCCATGGGAAATGAAGTTAACATTTGCTTTATGCCATGCACGAAAGCATCTCGGCCAGTTTTCTTTTTAGAGTCGTTTCACAACAAGCGCTTTCCTTTTACTCCTATCTTAGACTGATAACATTAACACTTCCCGTGTTAAAGAGCAAGATACCACGCTCTTTAACTTTAAACTTTATCATGATAACAACAATGAGCCATGACAACTAAACTACAGACACTTTGGAAACAATCAGGACTACTAGTGTGCATTAAGGAGACACCTTAGACATCTTAGAAACCTGGGTTTGGACTGATCAATAGCCAGACCTGCACTAGCAAGTCTTAAAATTTAAGCAACTGAGTACTTTTGGGGTATCGTGTCAACAACGACTCGTGTAAAGGCTTTGGATCAAACAAGATTATTTAGTGTAGGACTGTATTATCTGTTGGCTGTTCTGTGCACACAAAAGCTACATTTATCCAGGATAAACCAAAGAAAAAAGTCATCAAAGTGTTGACTCATGGATGCAGCATCTCTTTTGTAACACTGCTAGGGTTTCAAAAGCTACTGGCTGGATTGGAGACTGGCAGCGCCTCAAATCAAGCAGGTGTACTAAACCACTACAGGACTTTTTAAAGAAATACAGGAACAACCTTCAGCAAGAACATACATCCACACACAAAAACAGACAGAGACATATTGGATCTGAAAGCAAACATGGCCCAACAGGTTTGGGAGGGGCCTTACCAGCTACTTAATTACCAAAACACTGCTCAGCTGCTCTACCATGCAGGAAAGGAGCTTCTGTGGAAGTTCAGCTAGGTGGAGCCAGGGCCGGTTTGCATCTATGTTGTGTGACCGGTCAGACCTACATGTCTCAAGAAACTGCAACAGGCTTCCCATGCTGTCTGGGAAATATGGCGGCGTAAAACTGGCACATTATGGCCTGGTGGCACCTTTGACCTGTCACGACCTTTTCAAGGTTCCACATGACCTATACAGACAGTAAACATGCTAAATGTGAAGCTGCGCGAAAGCGAGTGTTAGGGTTAGTAATGTGACCTCTTCAGATCAGTATCACTAATGCAACAGAAAGTATCAAAATGAGCATTTATTTATATAATCTCTAGTCAGACACAGAGAGGAAGAAGAGATGCAGCAAATAGATTTTCTGATATCCAGCTGCTTTACCCTGAAACTTTAGTATCTCACTGCTTTTTTGTGTAAGAGCTTTAATATCCTGCATCCTGCCACAGTTATGGTTACTAAGTGCCCCAAAATGAGCAGCCAGGGAAGAGCGGGTCATGGGTGGCTTTCAAGCATTAGTCTGGACAGAGATAACGTAAAGGGTATGAAGAAACAAGCCTCGTGACAGGTGGGCCTTCATTGGGAGGGGGAGGGATGGCAGAGGCGTGGCAGGGACATTTGAAACTGCAGGGTCTCTCTGCCCCACCCCCCCAAAAAAGATGTTTTCAGAACTTAAAAATCACTTCAGTGATTATAATCATTATATCATTAGGATTTTTTTGTTTATTAGGAAAAAGGATTTTGTTATGACTACAGCATCCTTCAAAAGTTTTATGACTTAAAAAAGACTGAAACAGCACATGATGACAAGTCAATGTTTTGTTGTATGGTAGGACATTAAAAAAAAACAACTCACCATGTGACATGGTGATATAAACAGTAGTACAAATCCAGGACTTTAGCTCCCACTTGCTGACATTTCTCCACAAAATGTGTTGGTATTGTGCTGGATGCCAACAGGTGTCCATGAATATGGAGACTTTGGAAAAGGTGGACTTGTTTAAACACTCAAAACAGGCAGAAGTTATCTTTTTAATTTTGTGGATTTCCTTCAAAATGTAATATAATTTAACTGAAGAGGATCTAGAGAATTATTGCAAAAACAAAACATGGCGCAATGCTAAATGGGTGGACGAAAAAAATGTAAATTAAATGAATTACACAGAGCTAATTTTACAGCAATGTGAAATAGCCAGGTGACACCCACAACTATCTGACACACACAAGGGCACATTTAAACACGCTGCATGAGCCGCTGCTGATTGTTGACATCCATCAGATGTCACAAGAGGTAATGGTGGGGGTGGGGGTACTGCAACCCCCCTCCTCCCAAATTCTCACCCTCATCCTCCTTCACTTACATACCATCAAATAAATGAAAATACAGAAGGCAGCCAAGAATTTCCTGACAACAGCTCAGTCACACTGTGAACAACTATGAAAGACAATCCATGCCGCAGTAGCTGTTCGTGATGGGAATGTGTGTGCCTATGTCCTGCTAGAGTGAGTGTGTATGCAACAATAACAAGACTTTACCCAGTGCCTTTGCCAAAATCCCAACAACGGTCATCAGCCAGGAAGACAAGCACAGTTAGACACAAAGAGACAACACAGAAACTCCAATCGTTAGACCTACCAGGTATGATCTTCATCTAAAAGAAGGTACGGGGAAAGAAGAGGAGGACAAGGGTGAAGAAAAAAAACAAGCTGGACAGAGGGAGAACGAGGAGGACAGGAGAGGCGCGTGTTTGTTTGCCCCGACTGCCTTGTTTCTCCCTGGTCTTGAATTTTGACAGGCTGTGCCTGCTGCTTGAATCCGTCAGCCTGCTCTCCTTTGGGCAGGGGAGGAGGGATGACTCACCAAGCCTGGGGAAGGGGACAGGGGTGAGGGGTTCAGAGGGCTGCCAGGGGGGAGAGAGAGGGCTGGAGCTGACTGGGGGTTATAAATATCCACTAGAGCCAGATGATCACACTGTGCTCACACTTAGAAACTGATGGAAGCGCTCTGGCGGGACACTTGGCTGTTCTCGTCCTTTAGAGACACCCTCCACATGCAAGCCCTTCCCTCCACCCTTCCCTCCCTCTCTTTTTCTCTCTCTCCCTTCCTGCTGCTCTCTTTGAGGATGATGGTGGGAACTGTTTAGGTCACACCTCTCACCCAGAAAACACGTCACATGTAAGAGCTCTCTTAGGCTTCATTTAAGTAGTAAGTAAAGTACTCATCCCAATTAAACCACAGGAAAGAGTGACACACTGATACAACCGAATACAAGCTGAATTTAAACACGCAGAAATACTGCGGCTGGAAAGTCTGGCAGTAGACGAGATGGATTAAACTGGATCTTGTTCAGTAAAACACAGTTTAGTGATGATGCTCTAGAGAGCAAGGCTGGTGACCTCAGTGTTCATCCCCTTATTATCATATCAATGCACGACATTCTCTAAATATAGTAAGTTCTAATATATGCATTTGGCTTGGGCAATTGTAGCGCTGACAACTGGCTCCACTTCTCTGCACTGCTAAAAGCAAACCTGTCTGGAGAGCAGAGTGAGGACTGCATTCTGTTGTGAAATGCTGACATTATATATGGATGTTCTGTAGTGAAATGAAAGCAGCTGTACTGAGAAACCATTGAGCACATTTAGACAGGACTGCAGGGAATTCCTTCATCAACAACTTTATGCGCAGCAATCCCAAACTCCTGAACTCAACAGGCTTTCTACACACACATGAATCATGTCAGGACACATGGCTGAAAGGTATTCTAAGCTTATGTCCCTGGGGAAAATACCACTAGTCTTACTCTTCAACCACACTATTCATTCTTGTAAACAAGAGTGCTCCTCCTCTACTCACTAAGCTGGTGAGAAAATACTGAATAAAATGAGGTTTTTATGAACTTTAAAATGAAGGCCAAACTCGCATCCCTCTCACTCAACTGTAGTCACATTAGTTAGGTCCTCTAATAAGGTCTAACATGCACCCTGGGAAATGACTAACGTCATAACCATGTTGGCCAAACCCTCAATATATTCCACATGTTATCAATCCTGTTTCCACAGTTTGGCCTATTGTGAGTTAACCATTACACTGCCACAAGAGATCCCCGATCCCCCATCACTCTCCAGCTCCTGCTATAGCATACCATTAAATCTGATATCAAGCACTCTGCGCATGTAAATGCGGCAATTCAAAGTAGCAATTTGAACGCACAAACAGCTGCTGGAAGGGGATTCTGTTTCACTTTTCAAATAGGTCTCATAAACACCTTTTGTGACTGCTGTTCTATATTTGTGCCATCATTTTTCTAAAATTGCACTTAAGCCAAGAAGAAATCATCTCAGGTTTCATTTCAACATCCCTTAATTGTCAAAATGTCTGCTTGGTCTGCAGGTGTCATAATTTATGAAGTGTACTCCAATATCTTCTGAGACTCTGAACTAAATATCAGAAGGGGTTTCACAGGCGGAGTCAGCAGTTAAAGACATGCAACAGCTAAGGTCATTTACTTTGTTTTGAGCAAAACAGCACTGTGGGCCAATCGGCACAAGCGGCAGCAGGAGATTAAGTTGCCAGTTTGCAACACAGTCTGCTGACAGACGCCAAGAGTTTGTCTCTCACTTTTTCCCCACTTTTTTTTCTTTCAACAGAGAGGTCACGCACATGAATCAACTCCAAAATTTGCAAATCGCCCGGGGTGAGTCACGACATTAAAATGAAGTGCCACCATAATGAGAGGCACAGAGTTGAAGTTCACTGTAGCTGTTCATTTATCCAATCACACAAGTATGCACCGGGCACCATTTCAAAGATGAAAACATGGAAGACCCTCAGTGGCACGTCTGTGATGTGATTTACTCAAATTGTGCCTGGTGCCATGTCCGCGCTGAGTTTAAACAGCATGTACAGTCCACACAAAAGTGCTTACTACACAGAATTAGTTTAAGGGCTTCCGGAAGCCCACATTTGATGTAAACTGTTTCTCTGAAATTCAAACCAGCTTATAGTCGCTGCTTTGAAAGCAACATTCTTGTGGCATAAGTCACATTTCATTCAGTTTCCTAGTTTCTGCATCACTGATGCAAAGTAAGCTTGTAACAGAAACTAGAGGAGGACAAAAGTATGCATACTTAACTGCAAAAATATCCAATGGTGAGCTTTGTCTACTGACAGCCACTTAATAAAGCAACATACCAAGAATACTATACTCTAGGAGTACAGTAAAATCCGTATTTCCTGAAACCACTGCTCTAACAATCCATATGAGGTAAAATTCAAAGTAAAAAAGAAAAGAAGTGGTGTTTTTATTACATGACAAGAAATCTGAGCTCTGCAGTGGAGTTGCAGCGTTAGGTCTATGTGACAGATGAATATGGTTGTTAATGGACAGCAGATGTCAGCAGTGTGCTGCTGTGTCTGATGTGTGAAAACGTCACACATCAGAAAGACCTCTGGAGTAAAAGTCAAATTAAAATCTTTGCGATAGCTCACCACGGCAATGATCAGCGCTTCATCTACAATTCAAGTTTCTTCTTGATGCCAAAATGCACTGCAGAGAAGCAGAGTTCTGCTTATAATGAACCCTATAAGTGACTGTGTTTGTGTACAGCTGTCATGAAGTTTTTAATCTAACTTATTTTCCTGATGAGTAACACAGACTGGATCAAGGAGCCAGGCTTCTAATTGAATCCAGAACGTCCGTCACGTGTGGATCCAAACAAACACACCCATGAGCTGTGAGCAACTTATTCCAACTTTCTGACTATCTGCATGCTGCTCACACCCTCAACAGACTACGCCCGAAAAAAGTCTGTCCTGCACACCGTTCTGGAGATATAACATTTTATATGGTTGTTAGAGCAACAACTTGCTTTGCTTGTGGAAGTTATGAGATGTTACACATCATATCCAAAACTCTGGAGTCACATGAATGTGCCTCAGCATCATCACGATTTAACATGAGCCATATGAGTTTCACTTCAACAAAAGCTAACCGCAGCATCATGTGGCACTTTTATTTCTCTAAACCAGCAAAGGAGGATGGCACACAGTACTGTGTTGACATTACCCACATAACTCCCGTGTTAATGCCCTTTGCATAATGGAATGCAAAGGGAATGCATATCTCTCCAAAGAAAAACCAACCCTAGAACACAAACCAAAGCCATGAACACAGCCTGACTAGAGCAAAGAGACTACTAAAGACTAATACTCCCAAAAGGACCACACCTCTCTTATTCTGGCTCTGCAGGGAACAGGCGAGGCTGGATCTCACCAAAACAGCCCCACCTAGTTGGAATGGCTGCAGATCTCACTAATCCTGCTGGCAAACACTCAGATAGCTCCAGAGATAACTGTTACCACTCACAACAGTGAGTATGATTGATTACACAATTCAATCAGAATTCCCCACCCTGGAAAAGTGGGAAATTTTCTTGTCCTTTGAATTGTTTGTTAGAAATAATAAATGCTGCTGACGCATGTGAAAACTTGAAAGATTAGAGGTAAATTATTTTTTGAGTTTTTACCACAGCAAAAAACACAGGAACCTGTGAAATCTGACAGCAGGAGGACAACAAGGAGACAGGGGTGTGTCAGAGACACTTTATCTCTTTTAACGCAAAGCTAATTCAATCACAGCCACATCTCAAAGGTCTCCTCACCCTCTCACTGAAACTGTTCCTAAAAAGAGGCTCCCTCTGCACCACATCACAAAATAGACTCTGGGCTTTGTAACATGTAACTTTAAGCCATAAACTGTAATCACAACACCCCAAATAATACTTTGGATGGGAAGTCAAAGACAATTACAGAATGCCGGTAATGCTATTCAAGGTACATAAGTGCAGAGCACCAACAGTGCGCCCTAAAACCTCAAATGCTTTAAAGTAAGGTGGGAATCTAGACTCAAGAGTGATTGCATCACAGAGACTCTAGAAGACAGAAAGAAGTAGGTTAGCTGGCACGCATTCAAACAAACCTTCAATGAAGTTAGGCCATGTCTTCTCCTCTGGCTCCCCCAGTGAGTGGTCCCAGTCTACCTCTGGTGAGGCTCCTCGCCCCTTGCCCCTCGCCACCTGTGCCAAGACTGCCCGCTCTATAGCGATTTCTTCCAGAACATCCAGGTCCAGCTCCTCGCCTTCCTCCTCATTCTCCACAGGTGGAGGTGGTGACTGCTGCCCAGCTGCCTCCGGAGTAATGAGCTGCTTCACCTCAACAATCTCCTCCACTACTACTATTTTCCTCTTCATGGTGGCCTCGTCTATGTCCGATGTTTCAAACTTGCAGGTGTCCCGCAGGTGAGGCTGGTCAGGACGGGTCACGGGCGTGGCGGTGGCAGAGGGTGTGTCCTCTACCAAGTCCCTCTTCTTCTCTCCCTCCTGCTTTAAGGCCTCAGAAACAGAGAGCCTTTCCTCTGTGCTGCACTCTGCTGCCCGAGCGGCCGAATGTTGTGCAACTTTGGGAGGCTCCTCTCGCTCGAAGAGTGGGCTGGCCTGTGCCTGAGCTGCAGCTGGCTCTGCTGTTAGCGCTCTTGCTGCTGACGCTAATTCTCCGGCTGCGGGTGCTTCGCTCACACTGGAGGATGTTTCTGGTTTTGGAGCCTCCCGCTTGATTTTTTCTGCAAAGAGCAGGGCTGGCTCCACCTCCCTTTTGTCTGCTGGGGCCTCAGAGAGCACAGCTGCTGCCTGCCTGACTTCCTCACTGCACATTCTTTCAAGAGTCATCTTTAAAGAAACATTAGTTTCTGTCAGTCCGGAGGCCATGTCAGGGCTGTTTTTAACTGCAGCTTCATGCAGGGGTCTAGTGTCAGTTGATGGCAATGTTTCTGCTTCAGTCAAAGGGACAGGATTTGTGTTTATAACCTCTGACTCTGGTTCTTTAGGCTGCTTTCTACCTTTTCCCTTCTTCTTTCCCTTTAAAGGTTCCTGTGTAGCTTTCTCTGTATTCATGGGGGATTTAGCCTCAATTGTGGGTTTCTGAGGTTCTGACAGTGGGGCAGGGTTTTCCTGCTTCGATTTAGGGCTTGCTTGCATGAGCTCCACTCCACTCATTTTCTGCACTGTCACTGTTTCCACTTTGGTCACAGTTATTTCCTCAGGATTCACCGGCTCCATATGGGGCGACGTAACATTTGACTCGCCCTTGGGGGATAATGGTCCCTGTGCAATCTTTCCGGCATTGCTTTCCTCAGACTTCTCTTTTATTTGTCCCTCCACTAGGGGCGCTGCAGGAATCTGTCCCAGTGGCAGTGAGGTTTCTTCTGAATAAGCTGTTATTTGTTTGGGGACATCTTCTGTTTTTTCTCCATCAGTATGTAATTTAGCCTCATTTTTCTTTGTTCCCTTTGAGCAGGTAGACACAATTAAAGGCTCTGATGAAGCCACTGGTCTAAGTTCAGTCTTATTTTCAGGTGATCCCTCAACACTCTCAACACTCTTCAAGGCCTCAGCTTGAGATTTCTTTTTCTTTCTTTTTGATTTTGAGCCTCCCTCGACCGCTTGTGTGGTTTCTTTCAGCACCTCTGTGGTGACAGCATTTTGAGGAGGCTGAGTTGACTCTGATTCATCTTGCACTTTTACTGTGGGCTCCTGCACGGAACCTTTAGGGGCTTCTTTTCCGACTGGGGGAATCGCTTTTGAATTAGTTTTCTTCTCTTCTGCAGTCATCTCTGCAGCTTTTGCTGTGATAGGCTGTGCATCTTCAGCATTGGTCAAAGGTGCTGCGAGAGTTGTTGTGGTAATGGTGGATTTGACTTCAAGTGTTGAGGATTTCTGTGTTGTAGTAACTTCTAGGGGCACTTCATCAGTTTTAGAATCTTTAACCTCATTAGTGGAGCCCTTTGGTTTGTTTGTGGCGCTGTGAGGTTTGACTTTGGCAGTCTCCTGAGTGGCAGCTGCATCTGTAACTTTTTCTGCTTTATCATTTATAATTTTAGACGCAGCTGAAACTGGAGGGGCCTTCACCTCTGTGGCTTTAATCAATTCCTTATTTACTTTACGCTTCGCTTCTTTGACAGAGCCTGTTGAAGTGACTTGTTGGGGCTTTACTTGATCATTGGCTGCTGTAGCACTCACATTTGTAACTTTAACTGGATCCACAACCGCCATTTTCATTTTGTCTTCTTTGGCATCGAAATCAGGAAGCATTGTGAGAACTGGTTTGCTTGTAATCATTTGAGTAGGCTTCATAGAAGTTTGTTCCTCAGCGATATTAGGCCTGTCCTTGGTCTTCATTTCCTCGTTTGTTTTGGGAGCAGAGGGCTTAGCTGGAATCTTTGATGCTGCAGCACCTGTGGCCTCAGCAACAGCAGCCACAGCTAATGGTAGGGCTGTTCTGGAGGATGTCAG
Organism: Oreochromis aureus; assembly: GCF_013358895.1. Taxonomy (NCBI): domain Eukaryota; kingdom Metazoa; phylum Chordata; class Actinopteri; order Cichliformes; family Cichlidae; genus Oreochromis; species Oreochromis aureus. The sequence continues at coordinate 13,239,689 of NC_052952.1, forward strand.
AGCGGTCTGCGACACATCCTGCTTCAAAGCTGCTGTCTGAGCGGGAGCAGAACTTGTTGGCTTCTCTTTTTCGACCTCCAATGCTCTCCTCTTTTGTGGTGATGCTATGGGCTTCTCGCTGTAAACATCAAGCTCCTGATGAGTTACTCTTTTCCCCCTGTTATCCTCCATCATTGCTGTTTCGCTTCTGAAGCCAGTGGTCTTCCTGAAAACGTCCTGAGGCTGGCCCTCCGCTTCCCTTAACGCCTTTTCTCTGGCCGGTTCTCCAGCCAGTGGACGACCCCTGAATCTCGGGGTCCTATCGGGGTAATTCTCTCTTTCTCCAGAACCCACCATCTTATGGCGGTAGCCTTGGCGCTCTGCTAGTTCCTCTCTTCTTTCTGCTTCACCCCTGCGTCCCGGCTTAGGGACGTAAGACGTTGGACCTTCTACAGATTGGACCCGTGCAGCTCGATGAGCAATGGCCAGAGTGGCGGCCGGCTTCCTAATCCTTTGCAGGGTGGCAGGAACAATTTCAGTGGGCAGGTGGAGGTAGTCACGCAGGTAAACAATGCCATCATTGGTCAGGTACCAGTAGAAATGTTTCCAAGCAAATGTTTCCTTTACATAGCCCCTGGACTTAAGAGACCCCATTGCACGGATTACTTGTAGGTTGCTTACACTTTGTACTTCTGGGTGTTTGATCTGCGGCCTCTTATCCTTCTTAGCCACCATGACACCATCTCGAAACAGGATCTCGTAGATGGCCCTCAGGTCACGCAGGGGCATCAGCATTCCAGCAACCATTGTTGTTTGATCCAGTAAACTCTCTCAAAGTGAAACTAAAATGCACAATACCAAACAAAGAGAAGAGCACCTCACGCTGTGTTGTGAGAAAGAGTCAAGTGCCAAGACCGGCCGGCACGTGTTGCTTAATTCAATAAGGGAAAAAAAATGGAAGAAGAAATCCTTGTAATGATTTTTTCTTACTGTCTCTTCTCCTTGCTCTTGTCGATCCTTTCGTTGTAGTGAAGAAAATAAATATTCCTCTCTTAATAAGTTTAATGCCCCCTTACATTCAGGGTGGCTGAGAATGAGCAGTCTCCGTTCGGCCGAGATGGCAATGACAGAATGGAAGAGAGGGAGTGTGTGTGAGAGAGAGAGAGAGAGAGAGAGAGAGAGAGAGAGAGAGAGAGAGCAAGGCACACACTTCTCAATCCGGCTCCTCCTACCTTCTCTCTCTTCTCTTAGGAAAAAACTGTCATGGAAAAAAAATCTCACTAGAGTAAATAGTACAGCAGGAAGCTAGAAGGGGGGGAAAAGTGTCTGCAATAAACTGAAATAAAATTCGAGCAAAGTCAAATGAATGGATCAACACACCTATGGAGGGAGCATGTGATCTACAACTCTATGACTTTTACGAAGACTCCCGCCCACAACCAAAAGCAAATGGCTCCTACTCACATGCAGACACACACACACCTCTGAACGCACACTACGACTGGGTGGCACACACCGTCTGGCGTGTGATGCACACCGGTCCGATGAATGGGCTGTTCTGTTCAGTGAGTAGATATCAGAAAGGAAGATGACTAGCTGGCATCCATTCGATCCTGCCCATGCAAGTTATTAAGTACAAGGTGTCTTTAGCTTTACACATTTCATGATCAGGTTTCAGTGAAGAGCTTTTACTATACACGCAGGGCATGGTGCTCACATCTCATATGACACAGTCTTAGAATATATCATGAAGGCTGGTGACATTTCAAGAGAAACTACATAAATCACAATAATGTACTCTGGCTGGACTTTGCAAGGACATGAAAGGAAATGACTAAACTGTTACTAATTATCTAATATGACCCATGCCTATATAATAATAGCAAAACTAACATTAAGTTTAACTCTATTCTTATCTGTGTTTGTTTTGGGGGTCTCCAAGCCGACAAGAAAAGAAGGCTACACGGGCCAATCAGTGTTTCCTTTGCAGCTCATTAAAGTGATGCAACAGGCTGTAAAGCAGCCTAAAGTTGTACTGCTACTTCAGACAGTTAATATTAGGGCTGGGAAAGAAGAATCTATCTTGCACAACTAAATAAAGAACTGTGCATTATAGCTAACCTTTTCGCCACTCCCAGGAACATGATATCAGTTTTCTATCCCGAGATCACTTCTCTCCCCTGTACATCTGTCTCCTGTTCGTCTCCTAGTGTCAGAGAGAGTGATCCCTTGTGACCAGCGTTCAGCGAAAGCCGAACTGGAAGGAGACCTTACAATTGTCACTTAAAGCACAGCAGCATGCGTTCGTTTGTCTGCGCTGCAGACAGTGATATACTCATGAAATTATAGTGGTGGTGAATGGGCAGAGGTGAAATGACGCATTCCCCCCGGTGTTTGAAACCACACACACTATTACACATACAAACGCAGACAGAAAACTCTTTTCATTTTTTTACCATGGCAACAGTCAAATGAAGTAAGTCAGTTCTGAGTAAGCCACATATCCGCTTTCAGAGCTGCAGTGGAGAAGCTGGCCATAAATCTGTTGGCTAGGCAGCTGGACCACTGTGTCAACTTATTAGACTGCTATTGCAAAGACATCATTATCTCATCATTATCAAACAAGTTATTATCGCATTATCAGCCTTTCATCAGTAATCATGAAAGCAAAAAAACATGTCATGGCAAAATAATAGTTTCTTTTTAAACACTATATACAAATGTAAAATACTGACATATTAAAATAAGGGAGACTTCTCCCCCTCATAACTATCGCTGGACCTCTTATAAACCCGACTAACGCCTTTACTAATCTACTATCTAATAACAATTCCTTTCACACAGGATTTACGCAGTTGTCTGTTTTGACATCTCTCTCAGACTGGGTGAAGCCTTAAGCCATGTACTCCACCTACAGCATATACCTTGTTATGTTATGGTATTAACTTTAGTGATGGGTGTACAGTCAGTGATTCAAAAAGCAGGGAGGAGCATTCATTCGAAGAACATAGAGACTTTTTTGGTTTATTGAACAAGGAAGACATTCCTCTGACTTGCGAAACAAACGTCTGCCTGACAGGGAAGTGTATGTACATGAAAGAATCCTAAAATATCAGAGTGAGTGAGCATTTAAACCACATTAGGCTGTAGTCTAAGGCCTTGTTTACTTCACCAAGGCAATGCCAAACCATTTTGCATGTATTCAAAAAGTCTAGCAAAAAAACACAGGTGCTAATATACAATGAAAATAAAGAATACCAAAAAGGACCCAAGTAGTTGAGCAGATGAAATCCTACATCAAGGAAGGATTTGCTTTCTAAACTCACAGCAACTACTTCCTTACATACCTTACTTATTAAAAAAAAATCTCAGTTTCAACATGTGATATGATGTCGTTGGGTTGTTTTTAATAAGGGATTAAATGATTTGCAAATCACAGTTTTTATATAATTTGTAGCCACTACGATTTAAATTGCAAGCCCTAAAACAATCTCACCGGGGGTAATTGGCATCAGTGTGTAGGGGTGCCTTGCCCTCTGTGTTGCATATCACTGTGATTTCATGCACTGTTTATGCACAAAGTGTTCAGTGAACTTCAAGCCTCTGACAGTGACCCTTATCCTGGCTCAAGGCCCGGCCTCTTTAGCCATCCAAATGTTAGATTGTCACGCTTCAAAGGAAACACTGTATCACCAGGATGTGCTGCTCTGCTTTTCACAGTGAGTTGCTGGTTGCAAAAGCTACTTGCAGGCTTGATGTGGCATTGTCAATTTTTCTAATAGGAAGCAGACTACCAGAAGGGAATGGCATAGCAATATAGAACTAATCTTATTCAGGCTATAAAAAGAACAAGAGGAGATCAACTACAGAATGAATGACAATGTGATTGACTGAAACAGAGAAATAGGACTTTAGAGAAATAGAAGAGTTTCCTGGTTAGGAGTCTGCTCCTCCTGCTATGTTTCAGGCCTCCACCAGTCCCAAAATAGACTTGTCAGCACCAGCTGATGGTGGCTGGCTCATGGCCCAATGTAAAGGGCTTCACAGGTGCCCTCCATCCTCATATCAGATCCAAGCCACTCAAGGGAAAGCAAAGGTCAGCAAGGCCTTTCTTATCCACCAATGTAAGAACGCTCATTACAATAAGTTAAAAAAAAGCTATAAATACCTTCTTAACTGCAGCAGGAAAGATAACTTAACTCACTAAATTGACCGATCCTCCTAATAAACAACACACATACTGTTTCATATGAAATGTTATATTTGAAAGTGAGCAGAGACTAAACTATCACGTTATTATGATTCAGGGTAAAGTCCACAACCGGCTGTAAAACCAGAAGTCCAAAATACTGTAAGCTGGTAATGAAAGCACACTGAAGCATTTGAGCTGACTCCGCTGCCACCTGAAAACGTAAAAAGTTACATTAAGTGTGGCACTTAGTCTACCCTAAGTCATGACTTGCATCTCTGTAGTTAAGACAAATTGTTTTGTGATGCACGAGAGCCCATTTTTATCCAGATGGTAAGCCAATTTTTATTTGAGGAGCTTGCCTCTTAGCTGTGTATGGTTAGGCAAGTGACTCCATAGTCTGAGACAGCTGTGCCCCCTGACATAGCCGGTGCATGTTAGAGCCCAAACACCCGACCTAGGAATCTGCTAAAGTTAGAGGTTGTTGTGAACAACTTTATATGGAGGTTTCCGACTGCTGCCAGTTTATTTATATGCTTTCCAAGTAATTAGAGTAATCTAATTAATGAACTTGGCCATAGCTGAATTATTTTGCCCTATCTTTTTGAGCCACCTCCACACCTAAATAGAAGGATGTTGGCCAAGTGGTTTCCATCCCAGTTAATAATACTCCAAGACACCAAGGCGCAGGCTAGTTTATCACGTTTATCACTTATCAGTCTATTAAATAGGAATTTGTCCTAAACAGAATCACCACAATGCTTTTCATGCCTTGCCTTTGCCTTAGATCTTGCAGCGAGTTTTGCTTAGGGCTCTGAAGGCATTTACATTTAAACACTTAATTTTAACTGAGTTATCTAGACATTTATTAAATGAACTGCCATGCATGAAGTGAAAAAAAGAAATAAAACAGCAAAAAGACATCCATTGGATATTTGGTTTCTTATTTTGTTCTAGTATTCCAATAAGTTTGATTCTTTACTTTACGACCAACAACATGAGCTGCGGACATAATCTGTATTTAGCTCTAACTGTTAAACATTAGCTTGCTCACATGCTAAAATAAGATGATGAACGTTCAGCACATACCTGCTAAAATTCACTGTGCTAGAATCGTCATTGGGAGAATGTATTCATGCAGAATGCTACATTTGGGTCTGTATAAGTCGGACAGAAACATCCGGCGCTGAAAACTGAAGTTAATGTAGACTCGCTGGCTCAAAGAGTGAGTCAATCCTCAGTAACACTCCCGTTAAAACTCACATTTTTATGATACTCCCTTTTTAACAATTGTATGATGGTAGATTTAAAAAACAACAAAAAACAAAATAACAGTAAATAAACGTTTTAAACTTATCCCAAAAGGTTGATTCTGTTCATCTGGACGTAGCGTTTTCAGATAACTGTGCTCCAGTTTGGGGGAAAACAAACCGAATTTTAAGATTTTGTTGAACAACTCAGCAATGAGTGGCCAATTTTTATTTATTCATATATTCATTCATAATATATGACTTATATGCCTAAAAGTAAAGCTATAAATAAAGTATGTAACCAATCTATATATAAATTTGTCTTTCCTATTGTGATAACCTGGCATATGAAGCCTTAATCGCATCACTAATATAACCCAGCACTAATATAACCCTTGCAATCACCTTGACTGATTTCAGTATGGGTCAGCCTGAACAACAATTAGTGCTTAAACAGGCAGACAAACAAGTCTTTGAAATGCAAGAAGAGAGAGGCTGGAAGGATTAACCCCTGGAGGTGATGGCGGGTGGCTGGCAACTTTGAGCGCATGAGACTGAGGACTTGAAGAGAACTGCGCCTCTTGTGCAAAGCCAGCTATAGTTGGAGGGGTGGCTAAAAGAAAAACCCCAAACTCTTTATATTGTAAACAGAACAAGCAAACACAAAGCCACAAAAGTCAGTAAACCGCAGAACTGCTACATACAAAGAAGCACTTTGTCTTAGAGTTTGGTGAGCATGGAAGGAGAGAGGTGTCTTTGGCATTCCCTACTCTGCTGCAAAAATAAATAATCAACTGTTCTTGGATAAGCTGAACTAAAAAAAGGGGGGAAATCAAAGTTGAAGGAGGAAAAATGTTTGCTTTGTTGCACTGAGAACAATAGACAAAGTTCTGAAATAAATCAAGGCACTATGGGGCCTGCTGCTTGTTGCTCTGCCAATCCAAACTTTTCTTGACTTATAAATATCTCTAGTGTTCTGTTAGGGGTTGTTAAAAGCAACCGTGTAGCAAGACAACCTTTTTTTAATTATGGCATGAGTAACTAATAAAACAAAGAGAAATTCTTGAGAAAAGCTTGACCAATAAAACCTGTAGAGACGTCACAAGTTTAAAAAAAACAGACTACTGTGAGAGCGTAGTAAGGAAAGTTTTGGCTTCTGTTTTGCCAACATACACGAAAATGCACATGGAAAAATCTATAAAGTGATGAGTGTCTGAGGTAAGAAAAATGACAAGCATTGCTTGGGTCTTAGGCTCCACCAGTCTCGGATCACACTGACTTTTCCTTTTCCAGAGTGGAAAGAAATTAAGTCACAGATTATGTCTCCTGTCGCCCGCCTCACCAGCCAAAAAAGAGCAGGGGCACCCAAAAAAGTTTTGCCAAGTCCCGTTCATCCCCCCTTACTCTCACTCTAACAAGCTTTTTGTCACGTCTTAGTGGAGGGTTCCTAATTCGCCCAACCTTACAATGTCCCTGGCAGTCTCTCAGATTTGGACAGCAGCCCGCCAATGACGGGGTAAGAGAGTCGACTGAAAGCAGAAAAGCAGCAATCTGGCAGACAGTGCTATTCCCTACGACTGATGAAGAGGACATATTCGTCACTTTTAGATTTTCAATCGACAACAATAAAATTTGCACTAAAAGTAGAGCATGTTTTGTGACTGTCTCATGTAAAAAAAATTGTAATCCACATCAGTCTTTGGTGTTAAATTCTGCAAACAGCCAGCAATTACAAAAAATGCTTTGTGCTGTAAACAAGTTCCAGCCGTGAGATCTGGACAGAAAATTTGAACCAGCTCTCGGCTCTCTTGTTCTCTCTCTTGTGAGAGGCGTATGCCAGCTCAGCTAAACAGCAGCCAGGGATCAGACTCAGCACGGAGAGGATGTATTACGCCATTTAGAAGCTAGAAAGGTTTAAATGTTGCTGCACAAACCGGGTGGGCACTTCCAATTTATCTGCTCAGATTCCAAGATACGACAAAAGATGTCTTCCCTACTTAGCCACACCTCTTTATGACATAAGCCTAATGCTAACCAATGCCTCAAACCTCAGCTTCAAGCACTTATTATAAACACTTACCTTTTTTTGGGCTCAGCCAGAACCGATCTCCAAGAGGATCTCCTATCTCCATGCTTCTATCATACAGAGAAGCCTCAGCGGCTCCAACAAAACACCTTGCTGCTTTTGCCACACACTCAAATCCACACTGCTACACCCTTCTTTTCACATAGAGACCCACTGCCCTGCCAGCAGATCAACATGGCATACAATATGGGGCTAAGAAAGAGAATGAATGGGAGTGGAGGGCTACTTTCAGGGCAGGGAGGGTGTTTGTGAGAAAAAAAGGGAACAAGGAAATCTTTTCATCTGTCCCATAAATGCAGAGTAACATCTACACTATAAATCTGAGGGTCTTGCCAAACTGGACACATCCTCTCTGCTGCCCCGGATACCCTGCAACACGTCCCATACATCTGTAGGCGCCCACGCTTTATTCCATTATCAGCCAGTTGAGAGATGAACAGTGGATACCTTGTTCGAGAAACCAAGCAAATTACAGCCCCAGACATTAAGATGACGGGTGCAAAGGAGGGGAAAAAGGATAGACAAGAGAACTATGCAGAGACAGAATACAAAGAACTAAAAGTCAGTCTGTAAAAGGCACACCAAGGCACCCGGAATACACCCAACAACAACTCTTACTTCACCTCGTGTATATTTTGGTTGACATCAAGCAATTAAGCCTTTTGTAAATTGTTATAAAGAAGCACGTTAATCTTAAAATTGAATTCAGATACGGGCAATCCAAAGGAGAAATGCTATCAAACAGCCAACTGCTGTACATATTTCAAGAGACTAGAGATCATCAGTTTACGATTTTATCAGTTCTGGCATGTTTCCAATGGGCCTAAAGGGCACCGCAAAAGTATGAAGCTGCTGAACTGAAAGGGAACACACAAGGTTTCAGTAAAGGAGTACGTTCACACAACGATGCATTAAACATCACATTTGTCTTATTACAATACAGCACTATTTAATTTTTTTTTAATGGGAAGAATTTGTGACCATTGTATGTGACTCCATTTGCCCCGTTTATGATGACTGTGACTTTTCTCATAAATCACCCTTTAAGACTTACAGTTTGCATAAACCAAGATGTCTGCTAATTCAAGTCACAGAACAGGAGCTCTGACATAACACGGCTTGCTGTTTGGTTAAAATCGTACTGAAACAATCCAACCACTGGCTCCAGTTTTAGAGATAGCAATTCTTGTTTAATTTGTTGGTTACTCAGCACTAGTTAGCAGGTATCTGTGTCTATACCAATACTAACCAAGCCAGCTAACATTAGCTGATAATGCTTTATTTGCTAACTAGCTTCAAACTTCAACAACTGCATTTTCATAAGTAACAAGACATTAAAAGTGGCTTAACAGAACGTATGTATAAGAATTATTAATCTCGAGTCACGCACTATGTCTCCCGTCTTACCCCCAACTGGTCGTGGCAGATGGCTGTAGCACTTGGTCATAGGGTAGTAGCGCATTTTCATGCTAAATTTTCCAAATACTGCTGTATCAGTGAATGTGCGAAAAGTAGGCTTTAAATTGATTGACTTCATAATACTGGCTAGCTGTATGTACTTTTTAGCCCTGATAACAAAAACATCAGACAATAAAAGAAAGAAAATAAGAAAAAATAAAAAGATGAAAATTAATAGGATAAACCAGGCAAACATGACAGCACACACACTCAAGACAACAAAAAAATCTGTAATACTAAAAAATAGAAATGTACAAAATTACGTATCTGAAGAGCATTGTGGGTAATGCTAGCTAGTCAGGTAGCATAACAAGGCGTTAAAAGCAACGCGTTAAAAGCTGGAAGGGGCTCCTTGGCTTTATTAATAAACAGCAAAGACAGATGAAGAAACGAGAGCAGAGAAATAAGAGAGAAACTGTGTGTGCTACTTAGAGACATACTTTGTTTTCATTTCTGCTTGTGCTGTGTTGTGCTCCCAGTTCTTCCTGAATGTGAGCTGAACCTATGCCAAATACTTTTTTACTGATTTTGATACGTGTGTTAATTTGCTTTCTTTTGTTTATGCCCTGTCCTTATCTTCAACATTCTTCTTTCTGATTCTGATTCTGATTACTTTCTTTATTTTATGACATTTAAATGCCCGCTCATTCAAAAAAAAATACCACTAATTACATAAATAACAATATGCTGACGATGATTTGTGGTCATGACACCCATCAGTAAGTACCCAATAGTTGGAAACTGTATTTGAATAAAGGCTGGCCCTTCACAAAATGGAGCTCCAATCTGGTAAGTGAGGGTATAAAATGGCTGTAGGGAGTGCCAGGACTGGCAGTGCCAGCCAGCAGGGGCAAGTCTATTTGTGCCATCAGAGGCACAGACAGCCACTGTACTGTAACTCATTCATGATATGAAAAACAACCGAAAAACAGAAGGTGTATCTAAGAAAATCTGTAAGACATTCCAACCAATGCGTAACATTTTTATCAAAGAGAGAGTGAGAGAAAAAAAAGATGAATATCTGCTTCATGAGTCAGCGACTGCTAACCACATATAGGAGTGGCCACGCAGGCTTTGGTTGCTGCAGCAACAGAGCCCACAGGTTAGGCAAACACCATGTGCTGTCCACGGCTGAGGTCCCAGCGAACATGGACTTGCTGCTGCTGCTGCCATGGGCAACCAACTATCAAACAGCAAAACCTGTCACAGGATCCCGGCTCTGGCCTTCCTGACTCTGTCACAGTGTGCAGATTTGCATTGTAACCTGAAGAGCCTCGGCTTTATTTTTAGACAGGCATCCTGACTCACAGAATAAAACACGGACAAACACAATACAGGTGACTCCTCATGCACACGCATATATATGAGCCCTCACACACACACACACACACACACACACACACACAAGCCACACCACCACCACCATCTGGGCAGAATGAATCAGTTGCATTCTTTCGTCCCTGGGCAGAGAGAGAGAGACTAAAATGACTGCATGAGTCTTTCTTTCACAAAAGAAGGACATGCAGTAAATTTAGTGCGTGTGCAAAGAAAAGGCCCATTCTGCCACAGCCATAGAGTCCACTTACAGACACAGTGGTGACTCATTACCACTATTATCTCCGCGACTTTCATAAACTGGATTTCAGTGTGCCAAAGTACCCACAAGAGGGCTCTTTAATGTAGGAAAGAATCGCAGCAGAGGTGGCGCTAAGGGCCAGTGTGGCATTTTAGATTCAGGCTGCTCTTCTTCTGAAGGCAGTTCCTGACATATATTACTATTGAGAGTCTGAACTGTTTTTTCAGGTTATCGGAGGGAACAGGAAGCAATATATAATTCTTTTCTTCCTGAAATCCTGTCATTCCAGTGCTGAGGGGTTAAGACAGAGCACTGCTCCAGCAGCATAACAGACATGAAGTCAATCAATGAAAATGAAATGAAAGAAAACATAGCAGGTGATGGACATTTTAGTGCTCGTTCAAGTGTTTTCCTTGTTTTTCTCTTCTTTTTTTTTCCAAGAACTGCATAATCTTAGGAATGCTCTGGTTGTCTGGTATTATGGCAGTAGAGTATAATTACCCAGAGTAATAAACTATCCAACATGTCCTCGCATGCAACAATGCGAGGACAAGAAGTAACTCAAATCCAGACACTATAATGCCACAATAAAAACTTGCAAGGAATGAAAGCCAACTCTGTGCATGCAAAAAGGCAACGGTATTAAAAATTATTCAGTGTGCAGGTTCGGCGCCTCACTTTATGGGTGTGGTAATACATGCGAATTAATGACTTTATATTGTTCTCCTATGCCCATGGTTCTTGTTTTGTTTCACACAGCGTTCCCAATAAGAATGGCTAGGGTATAATACAAAACCACAGGAGAAATAATACACCACACCCAGCGCTGCACAGCTGCAGGATTAATAAAATATCAGCTGGTCACTGTCTGACACACAAGTTCAAAGTACAATAGACTGGAAACTACAGATGCACCGCGAGTGAAAATCTAGGGTCATATTTGATTGGTTGCCAGTGCTGATACCAATTTTAGTAATCAGCCAGAATTCCTCTATACGTGCTTTTCATGAGCAAAGTCACTCCACCCCACAATTCACATGTCTTCACTCCTGCGTGAGATGGCTTCTTCTTTTTCTTTTTGTTTTTTTGCTTGCTTGTTTTTCATCTGTAAGCTTGGAGTGGTTCTGCATCCTGTTTCCCATTGTGACATCTAAAACTAAACCTCCTGCCTTTAAAGACAGAACAGCAGTCCAAACAATAGGCAAGCTTCCCGTCCCCAAATTATAATAAAACCCAGTGAGCAGGGGCTGTTCTAACTGTGCACTCGTTTACCAGCATTGGTGCATTTCTGTGTGAAAGAACTGTGATTTAGAAACGATTACAAAGAAGCAATTACAGGTAACAATTACAAAAAGAAACAAAGTATCCTGATAGTTTGTCCTTGAGGGTGTATGTCCCATATGGGAACTAAACAGCAGAGTAACTACAGCCAACAGCCTATCAGGTTACTCCCCTGACAACTGTAAGAGCTGCTTAACATTTACGCAGCCTATCTCGCGATGCAGGCTTTGCAACAAAACCGCACTATGAGCTTTTAAAGGGTTTTCTGTGGTTTAATCAATCAATCAATGCACTTTTAGAAACGTGTGGGACCACTTGTGCAAGTTGAACACAAATAGCAATGTGCTGCACTTAAAGTGTGATCTTGTGGTGAAAGTGAAGCCTTTTGTAAACGTTGCTTTGTTGAACTGAACATGCTGCAGGGTAATGAGACGTACTAGACTATCAAATGAACCAAACTGGAATAAGAAAGAAATGCAAACCGGTTGGATCACCTTTAACAATCATGCAACTGGCTTTGTCAGGATCTTAGGACCTTTATGCGAGGTGTGGCAACAGTAATAACTCCCCCTCGGGTAAAGAAATGTGAACCGCTGTGCACTGGAGGCCACTGAAAAGCTACAGGAGGGCCATATCTCTACTAATACAATGAGATCCCTTACCAAACATCACCAGAAAGAAGTGTGGAAGCACAAGTTTGCTATTGTCTCGACACTCGCTGAGCACACACACAAGCACACACACACGTTTTTGGCATTTTTGCTTTGTGAGTAACGTCGGGAGTAACTGAACAAGCATTGTTTGCACCCACCCATGCCTCCAATCGCACATCCACACATTCACTTCATCAAGACCAGAAGGTTAAGATTTTATCAAGCACTCTGCAGCACAGCAGTTCCAAAATTTCCTTACAGATCGCGTGAAACACCGAAGCAGGCGGTGGGCTTTCAATATACCTCACACACAGCTCATCCTTTCCATGGAACACTTTGAACTGCTACTAAACAGAATGAAGCAATGTGATGAGGTGGCCTTCTTGTGAACAGGTCACACCCAGGTGTTACAACCCCTGTATGGATTTCTCATACCTTGTGCTAAACATTGCAAATGTACTTTAGAGGAAATGACCCCACCCTCGTGATTCATCGAGTGATGATTCAAGATTCAAGATAACATATTATCTGTCATAAAATAAGAGTAAAAGTTTAATACACCACTAAACTAGTAATATAAGCACATGATAAGTGTGTATCCAACTGCACTCCAACTCTGTACTAAGTCAACAAAACATGAAGCTTTTATTCATGTGTCAGCAGAAAATAGTTCTTACAATATCAAGCTGCACGCATTTCCTGTGTTTTATTCCACTCTAATACTACAACTGCATTGATGTAATCAGAGTACTTATTGGTTCATAGCTCCAGGTGTTCTGGACCGTCATCAGTCAGCACGACAGAAGACAGAAGAGAAGAGGGGACTCACCTGAAAAACAAAGAGAAACAGACAGCAGTGTTAAATGTGTAAACACATGATATAGGATAGAAAAGTCGAGTTTATTTGGACTCACTAATAAACACACAAGGCAAACTTTAAACAGGACAGTTAAAAAGACGATGGAGAAGAATTGGTTTGTCATGTGGACTGCATTAGCAGCGCATGCCAAAAGTAAACGTGTGCTCTGACACTTGCAAAGACTTCAAACTAACCAATCCCACATGCGGGAACATTCTGTTTCAAGAGTCGGCCTGACAAAGAGCTGAATTATATCCTCATGCTTCAACTGTTATGCAAGCGAGTTCCTTCTTTCTTTTTTGCACAAAAGAAAGAGAACATCTTGAGCCCATCCATTCCGATTCAGAGAATTACTAAAAAAGCATTCACTGTGAATGAGCGGCTAATTCAAGTTTACTGGGCAATAGCACCATCTACTGGAGAGAGAGAGAGAGGACAAAGGCAAATGTTATTAGGACTCATCCAAACTGGGATCCTATAATGATCGTAATCTGCACATCCAAAGCACTCGTACACCATTCAGCTTATGAAACACGATACAGACTGCATTACCTGGCAAAACATCAAGCAGCTACAACAGTCAAACCATGTCCACATGTTTATGCAATAATAAGAGTAATAATACCATGCAAATTATTATTTTTCTACCTTTTATACTGAACTTTTATTTTTTAGTATTTTCTGTACTTTAAATAAATAACCAGAGAACTTTTCTGCCTTTGTATTCATCAAAGTTATACAGTGAAGTTTAAAATTTCACAGTAAATACAGGCCAACGCTCTTGGCTTGAAAATATTCCAGCCCTTAGGGACAGGACAGATCAAAGGCTCGAGCTCTACAGTTGTCCTTTATTCTGATGTCACGCCACTCTGCCCCCACCCAACCTTTACCACCCACATCGCCCTGCTACTGAGTAGGACCTTCTCTTCAGCAGCACCACTATAGTTTCCAGTCTATAACCGTAACACACAAGTACCGACTACCAACTTGTCACCCTGCTAGTGTTTCTCATGGGGAACCACAAGGTCGTTAAATCATCAGCCTCTGACACCGATGAGCCGAGAACTAACCCGCTCTAAAATTGGACCTGTCTAACTTATGGCATGGTTTCCAGCAGCTGACCGTAACTGTTTATGGCGAATATTTGCAGTAAATGCTTGACATGATGTGAAAAATGACTGTGTTAATGGTAAGGGCAGTAAAGTTTTAATGGCAAATTTTAAGATATTATGGATTCACGTTTTGTACTTGGTTTATGGCTTTATCTTCAGGAATTACATTCTAAGAAACGAGACGTTACTGAGACATGCAATCAAGAGGAGATTAAAAAAGGTTGTGTCATTTGATGTACTTTTTTTGAAAATAGACATTTTTCAGTTGAAAAAACTTGATTAAAAATATTACTTTATCTGAATTAATGTCTCTTTTAATTGCTTAATACATAAATTAGAAAACAGTAAACTGCACCCATCAAAGATTTTCACAGAAATATTACAAAGTTGATAATTTACCTGTTAAAAACACAAAGGTTTGCTGTAACACGGAAGGTGTGACCGAACCACTATTTTTTGGCATATTTGTGCCATTGATGTGCATGATACAAATTTTTCGATTATTTTTTATAGCAGGAAATCCATTTACAGGAAGTCGCAAACCAAAAGTGAAGGAAACTAAATTCAAAGACAACAGAACAACAGGATATGAGAGGAAAGCATCCTGCAAGAGCAGGCAGACTTTCCTCTGGAGTAACCTCTGGTCACATTTCCTGCATGGACAGTCTGCTGACAAGAAACTGCACAGAAATATTCAGGAAAAATATTGTAGGTCTCTTTGGTGCCTCCTTAGTGAGGCGTTTCAAGCATGTCCCGCTTGAAAGAAGCCTGGGGTACAGACCCAGGACACCCTAGTGAAATTATGTCTCTCAGATGGCTTGGGAATGCCTCGCTTTCCACTCAGAAGAGCTGGAGGACTATACCACCACAGTAAATTGTAATTTAAACAGTCAAGATGTTGCTGAAGGCCAGACCTGTGGCTTTAATTTCACTCTGTTTACCAAAATATTGCATTAGCTGCTGCCCGGTGAATCCTGTACCCTTTTATTGTACAAACAAATTGACAGATTAAAGCAGATAATTTATTATCATCCCAGATCTTACTTTCTGTTCTCAGGGACACTTCAACAGGGAAGCACAATCTGACTTTGAACAATATGTCGTCAAATAATTTCACTCTTCCTGTTTGAACATTTGGTGGTCCACCTCTGGTAGATGGGCCATCCATGCTCAGTTCTACCAAGAACATTATTACTAAGATATAAGAGCACAGAAGTATCTGTGATAAAGTTTAATAAGGCAGGAAATTAAACTAGAAATTTAATAAAACAAGACCACTCCAGTTTAAGCAAAGTAAGAGCACTAGGTCAAAGTTCAGAGATTCTCTTGACTCACAGCATTTTTTCATGCTACGTCACTGCCTTGATCATAAGTGTTATTGTAAATACAGCAAAGGCTGCAAGCTGGTTCAAATGGTAATCAGGCCTAACATCATGTGTCAAACACACCGCCTATTTAAGCTGCAAACTTTCCCATCTCTGCCTAAGACATGTCAGTGCATCCCAGGACTGCTGGCCTATGTTTCTAAGCCTCCCCTGCCCCATGCTCTATCTGTAAGCTCCAGGGAGATATTTACTCATCACTCCCCATTTTCTATATGTGACGTATTTGAAGTGAGTGATGAGTTTGGTGCCTAGACTCCAAGTTCTAACTATATTTTATTGCTGTAATACATCATTTTAAGTATAAGCTGTCTGACTGCACTGCTATTATGTGCTAATAAAAACTGAACACCCCTGCAGGTCAGCTCGACGAGTGCAGGACCGGAGTTTTCTACATCATCGCCCTAGGCTCGCTTCTACCTCTAGTCTAGATACTACTGTATCATAAAGGCCAAAATAACTCTTTTCAAAGAGACAGAGAGTCTAAATCACGTGTTTGTTACTAAGCAAGCTTCATCTGCTAACAAATACAACGAGAAAGCTGGACTGCATGTGTTGCATACTGCAGCTGGACAGTTTGTCACAAGGTCTTCCTCATTACTTCAGGTTAAAGAAAGCCTAATGATCTGATCAGTGACAGAAGCATCAATGACATCATCCAACTTTGGGGAAATTCCCATGATGCTTTCACTGACTAAATAAATCTAACTATGGCAACTAAAACAACCCGCAAAGACACTGACTGAAACTTTAAGCTTATTTTGCCAAACAAATCATGTAGTGCGCACAGGTAAAACAACTATTTTGCCAGTTTCAGTGAGATAATGCAGTGATGTAAACCCTTGAGGGCCCTTACTGTAGCTTCTCTTCGTACTGCAATAATACTCCATTGCACGCCAGTTGATAGTGGTTACTACCAACCCCTGCCTAAAAACAACACACCAACACACATTTCCACCAGTGAATACGACCGAAGAAACCTGCCTTGGGCTTTTACTGTTCTCCAGTGCTGGAAAAACTGCTCACTGCCAGACAGGCAAACCTTCTCCTGCCAAACACTCAGAAGCACCAACATAGTGCACCACTTCTTCACACTCTGTGGGAGGTCTTTGAATCATGCTGCGGCCTGATGGAGGCTCAGTGGGAACGTTTTTAGCCCGTAATCCCTGAGACTATGACAGTAAAAAGGCCTTTGAGTGCAAGAAAAATCCCTCCTTTGTGGGTTGTCGACTGAGAGTCAGCAGCACGGCAGCATCACACTCAGCACACTGCACACATGGAGGGTAAAATACTGCTCGGGCTGCTGAAACAGGGACGTAAAGTAGCATATTAGGGAGCTGCTAGCGAGGACAAGGCAGTAAATCTCCGCAGGAGCACACGGCCACAGTCAGCATCCATTTATTACACTCTAAAAGCTTAATACATCTTCAGCGCTCTGTTACAAGATCAGAGGTTAGCAAGTGTTAGTGCATCACTTACTGTACAACAGGTAAAGTCCAGTGACATGAGTAACTCACTAATTCAGCTCTAGCATTTCAGCAGGTAACTGCACTGGCTACAATGCACCCATGTAAGAAACAGCATGCTGAAAACCATAGAAAATGAATTGAGGATAGCATTGGTTCTGGCAGGCCAAGGAGCCAAGCTCCGTTAGCAATCGTGTCAAATCAGTTGATCTCAACACCTCACTCAACCAGGTGGGCTCAGCTGATCCCATCCTGTTCATCCTATTGGCACACCTCAAATGGGCTATGCTATTACAACTCAGCTTGTACAGAGTTTCTGCAGCCTTTTCAGACCACTTTGCAACCCACCACCACCCCAGCTGCTCCAATTCAGACTTTCAAAGGCATTTCTGACTGAATCAGTGGCATACTTGTTGCCTTGTCTGTTCTATGAGTAATTCTTGTCGCACCTTAGCTTTTTGCACATGAATGTCCCACAACAGAGCCAATACTGGCAAATATGAAGAACTGGAGATGGAAGATGGATTAACAGTCTTGATTACTATATATATTCGTTTTTGCACTCTTTGATCCTGTACATTCTCACGTGTTTGCAGACAGACACCTGTTACACGTTTTCTACTGTTGTAGTTTTGCCCATGTGCAGTCCCACCCACTGAAATCCTCTGTTTGCCGGCCCTGCACCTGTATCACGTTACCTCTTAGCTTTGTTGCCTGTCTCCTTTCTCTCCTTTCAGCTGCATGTTTGTTCACTGCGTTTGCGTACCTTTGCTCGAGTAGAACGACTCCATGATTCAGACGCGTTCAAGAAGAACTTTGGAACCTCACGGCTTACTAACGGCGGCTTTTCCCTACAGCTATCTTCTTCTCTCCTTTCCGCTTTCACTCCAGATTTTTGACTTTCTCTTGCAGCCAATGTTCTCTGTCAAACACGTCACGCAGTGTAGATCAACAGAAGTCCCCCCCCACCAGTCTCCTCCTCCTCCTCCTCCTCACAGGTCAGAGCCGCCCTCCATAATAATACCTCTGTGTGTGTGTGTGTGTGTGTGTGCATACTCATACGTGAGTGTGTATGGAGCTGAAGTGTTTGACAAAGAGCTAAAATTTCAGAGCAGCAACAAAGGCAAACAAGGGCGTAAAGATGAAAGAGAACAATAGAACACAAGTTAAATTCAATTAAATCAGGCAGCACTGCTCCATCTTCCCGCTGGACTGACAGAGTATGCATGAGGGTTAACTATAATCATTTCATGCAGCTTTGAGTGGGATGAAAAGCACACATTGGGATAGGGTGTGAAAAGACTATTAATCTGCTGAGTTGGAGACACAAAAATGCTGGACAAAAACAGCAGCAGGTTTTTCTAATCGAAAAGACACTGAACACAGAACAGTCAAAGAGAAATGACTGCATTGCATGTGCACTGTGTAAAACACTGTGAAGATAAAGGTGGGGAGTGTTTGATGTCCACGAGGTGTAGGGGAGTCAAATTTATATATAGCATATCTATGCAAGTGGGCCATTTAACTGGGTCTTCTAAAATGTAACAATGCAAGTGATGGCGTTAGCTGGCATGCATGATCCTGCAGTGCAGTGTTAATGCTAGCCGTAGCTGCATTTAAAGCTTGCGTGTGAAGCAGGTGTTGGAAGCCATAAGGTTAATCATTAACACTTTTTTTCCTGAATTACAGCACACACTCACACACATTAACCCAAGCTAAAGGTATCCGGAAGGCGTGGGAGGAGAAAAGGAGAAAAGAAAAAAGGAACTTCGGCTGCAAGTTGTTGGATTTTTTTTTAAAATTACTGTTATTTTCAGTAAGAAGATAATGAACAGCACTTTTATGATATTAAAAGAGAGATTAATACTAATGATTAAATGTAGAGTGCTGCTATAAATACACTAAGAAAAGAGGTGAATCATCATGGGAACCCCTTAGCAGCCTAGGTATATTGCAGCATAGCTAAAGGGAGGATTCAGGATCGTGTAATCCATCCCTAAATATAACCTTTGTCAAAAAGGAAATATTTAAGCCTAATTCAGATAAGAAAGTAAATAGAGCAGAGAGGGCTGGTTCTGTCCCCTGGCTTCTGTTTGTTTACCATGAGGGAGACACTAAGTCATTTCACAGCTGTTGCTCTCATTAAGTATACTATAAGGTCTTTCCCCATAGCGCTAGAAAGCCATAACTAAAAATAGCTCAACAACAGAGAAGGGAAACTACCCATGATGCATTTCCTTACAGGGAAGCAGGGTAAACTATATGACAGGAATGTCTTGAATTGTGTGCAAATTGCCGTAAAACATTGTGGACATGAGTGTGAAATGATTCCACAGAGCGCCTGTTTCAAACAGTGCAGATGTGCCAGATGACAGAAGTAACAATAGGAGCGTGGAGGCTTTGCAAACAGCATAAAGCACGCCCATAACAAATACTGCTTGTGTTTTTGAATTCAGGGCTTGGTCGACAGCTGGAAGATGCCACATAGAAAACAGATGAGGAATTTGATAACTCCCATATGGTATTTTAAAAAAGGAAAAATGGGAGAAAGGGATGGAACAGCTACAAGTAAACACATAAAAAAAATTGTCCTGTCATATCTTCTAAAACAGACCACATGGTTCGGACCACACAGAAACCATCGCCTACACAGTTGGGTTCTCATCAAATTACCCTCCTGTGTGAAGCAGACTGAAAGATTGTAAACAAATTTAGGCCTTGGCTGCTTAATTCGCCCGTCACAATGGGGAGAAGGGAGTGATAATAAATCAGTCTGTCTTTGTATCTGCATTGTTTTGGCTTGTTCTTAATGTTGGGGCGTGCAGTAATGTCGAAAGAGATCAACAGCGGTCGATGGAGCAAACTTTATTTGAGTGGAATTTACTGACCAGCTTCATTGTGACATTTATTGTGCAGCCACAACATTTGAGGCAAGCAGCAACTCCTGATTTACAGCATGGCAAAAGCATGGTGTCACAGATAAAGAGAAAAATCCCCTGTTAGTATTATATATTGTGAACAGACTGTGTTTGAAGTTTGTGATTGGAGCAAAACTAAAGGATAATTAAAGTTAACTGTAGTTTAGCAGTTGTGTTTCACTGGATGGGACAGTGAGGATTTAGCTATCCATTATTTTCTGTCTGTCTTAAGTCACCATAAAGCTGACATTTTTGTTATTTCTCTGTCAAAAGGCAAAATAAGAGCTCTGAAAGAATATTCAACACCAGGAAGCTAAAAAGTTTCGTTTATCAGCTACTATGACTGATAATCTTGCAGGAGGTTTGTTATCATTTTAGGAGAATTCACGAGGACATCGTGCAGCCAGTTAGCATGCGGTCCCAAAAGATGAGTCATTTGTTTGTGGTCACAACTGTGGCCTATGACACTGTGAGTCATTTCTTGATCAGACATCTTTTGTTGACATAGAAATTAAAGCAAACAAAACTCAGATTGGCAAGTAACTGGATGAGTCACTTCCTTTCTGCACTATACATACAGTTTAAGAAGCTGCTGTTTAGCTGTCATTCTCTGTGCCATCCTCAGCTGTAGGAAAATGGAACACAGGTTTGGCTGAATGGATGTGGATGAGAGAAAACACTCGAGCTGTGTAAAGACTTGTCCTTACTTCAAGTTCAAGGGCCTTGTTGCTGATCATTAAGTTCTGAGTCCATGAGAATCATTTCTTTGCCAAATGTCTGGAACTCCTAAACTGTTATCCATTTTAATCTCTTCTTTTCAGAGATGTCTCATTCCAGTCCTCTGACATGAAGCTGTTATCAGAATGTTTGCTGCCTTTTTTGGCAGCTAGCTGTCTCTGATCAAAGACCAAATGCCTGTGGCCAAAGAAACATCATTCCTGACTTAATAATTGCAGCTAAGATGGGTTACAATGATTTCATCTAGGCTACTATAATACTGAACAAGCAAATATATCAATTTCAACACAGCAGAACAATAGCAAGAAAAAAAGAATTGTTTAAACATTATATCAACAGTACGCTTTAAAGTGGCTACGATTTCCTGAAACTTGAAGAAAACCTTTGTGCTCTGTCTTCAGTTCCATCATCATGGTCCCAGAAAATGAGACTTGGATCCAATACAACAGCAATTGTGATAACAACTGTTAATAAAACAAGACAAGAACGCCAAAGATCAGATTTTAAAACAGTATCTAAAACCTGTGTTGTTCAAACACTAGCTACACTGATAGAGACAAATAAAATTCAGATAATGAAAAACTTGCTATAGGTGTCATTTAACAGATTTTTTAAAAACCCACTATGCCACAGCTTTATGATAGTGGTCGATTGATGTAATACAAAGATGACACTGATCTGCCAACACCCATGTGCCAAAATGTTACGCCTCCGGATAATCGGCTATTAGTCTTTCTTGTTGTGCCAAAAAGCGCAAACTGCACAAGAAGGAAGACTACAGGGGCTCTGAAGGTGTGCTATGTCACCAGGTACCGAGATAATAACAACAGATCCTTTAATTCAAGATTCCAGCCAGGTGGAACAGCTACTATCAGATGTTCCTCCTCTTCCCTTTCATCAGACCACCGCAGATAGGTATCGACTACTGCTTAACGTTTGTATCATATACTGACCTGTTTTCTTAACTGCTTGCCTGTATCAGGGCTGTGCGGGCAACTGGAGGCTATCATATAGTGAAAGGCACATCATGAACAAGCAACACACATAGAGATAATCACCTTCACCCTCTTCCACACCTACACATATCAATAGAGAGTAGAGTCTAACCCATGTATCAGTGCTGCCGATATTGATATCTACTTTTATAGCGACCTTTTTATAACAGACTTATAACTGAACTCTTTATGTTTTCTGCATCTCAAAGAAAAAAATTGTATATCAAGTCAACAATTATTAGTATTAGTATCAGTATCTGCCTTAAAGAATCTATATTAGTTGGACTATACTAGAGTGAACCACACACGGAGAACAAGTTCTTCTAGAGCAAAGAAGAGATATGAGATAAGATAAAATAGTGACTTTACCTCAGAGAAACCAGGACTGGCTTGTCTACTTTGTGTGACTTTTACATTCTAACATGTTCTTTTCAATCTAAACTACCCCATTCATACACCTATAACAGGAAGAAAAAAATATTAAGATATGATATTTCAGTAATCTAAGATATTTCCCCTTTTAAATTCGATTAGGTGTTCCCATTTCTCTGGTATCCAACATCTTAACCATGAGAACCATCTCACTAGTAACACCCAGTCATCTCCAGTCCCAGCTGCCTGATAATAAAAGCATCTCTTAGAGCAGCGGTCCCCAACCTTTTTTGCGCCACGGACCGGTTTATGCCTGACAATATTTTCACGGACCGGCCTTTAAGGTGTCGCGGATAAATACAACAAAATAAAACTAGTACCGGTACCAAAAAAAAGAAGATTTATTCATAACACACGTGAAAAGACCCAGGAAAACCGAGTTAACGATAAAAGCGATAACAAACTAACGCTGAAAACCGATAAAAAGAAAACCATACATTTCACACCTGAGCCTCAACTCTCGCGGCCCGGTACCAAAGCGACTCACGGAATCTCGGGGTTGGGGACCGCTGTCTTAGAGTGAATCTCATAAGGCGAGAACCAGAATCAGTGATGAGGGATGAATAGATGGAAAGTATCACTACAGTGTTATCAAAAGTAAGGGCATGATCCACATGAGAAAAACACAGACAAGCACACAGCTGCAGAGCCTCGAGTATGCATCAGACATGCACACACTACAACGCAACACTCCAGGGTAAACATACTGAGAGGATGTACTACCTCTCACTCTGCTGTTAAATGGGAATATATTCATCATTACCCCACGCTGTGGCGCCGCACTCATGACAGGCCTGAAACTATCCTGAATGCAAACAGTGTTCTCACCAATCAGCAAAGTGGTGACAAAGTGACCAGCCAGTTTATACCTGTCACTCTGTCGTTCCCATGTAGCACAGAGGAGCGCTTCAAAGACCTATAAATGCTGAACCTACGTCATGTCATTTTGGGAAAATGATATCTTGTGAGCTACATTTCCCATAAAATGTTGCACATCTTTGTGTAATGTTTTTTGTAAAGGAGACTCTCAGAGGCCTGAGGTAAACAAGTGAAGGAAGCCTGGAGAACCTCCCAATGCTCACATTTGCCACTCATTAATTACACTATAATGTGGAAACCCGCTTGCGCTGCTTCTCTGTTTATTTTACCTCATGACAAAGAGTGCTGAATGTCATCTTTTGCCACTATTTTTTTTTTCTCATCAAAACAGAGAGACTGCAGAGTGGAACAGAAGGAAAATCAGTGTACGTAAGCATATGCTGCATTTCAGAAATGCGGATGCAATCTGTCCAGAAGGGTCAGGGGCAAAAGAAAAGGAAATTAAAGAAATAAAAGCAAGGTTATGAGTGAGAAGTAATTCCCAAAATACCTTCAAGCAGGTCATGGAATTTCCTCTAACCAATTCATGTGTGTACAGTGTGAAGCATGGCCCATCCAGACACTATAAAGACCATACTGCTTTTAGAACCGGGGGGAGGAAGGGATCTGTTCAATCCCTCTATAAGCTTACCCCTAATATTTACAGTCAGTCTCTACAGACAAGAACAAAGTAAAATAAACATTTCATCTCTGAACAACTGTGCGCAGCCTCTGCTGGTGTTTCAGCCGGCTGGTAGACAAAGGCTGAAATAAAATCAGACTTAATTTCGTTTTTCTTGAAACACGTTGGAAATGCAAGCAGATTTACAATACTAAGAACATTTCCTGCATTACAAAAGGTATTTCCTTCAGACAATAGAGGACAGGAGGTTGCAGGATGCAGGGACCTTGTGCTGATTCTCACTTTTTCTCAGATGACTGGAGTGTAAACTTGGTAGCTGACACGGTTTTGCTTTTTTTAAGCGGTGAGACCAATGTTGGATAAGTATACTTGAATTAAACAGTTATTGTATTTTGTTGTCACAGATTGAGTATAGCAGACATTTAAGAAATTGTTGCTCAACTTGAAAGTATTGTGTAACATTTGTATAAAAGCTTTCTGTATTCATAAATATGTGATGTGTGACCGAACTGGCTGGTGAAACAATCAGTGCGAACTGCAGCATTAAGATGTGATATTATCAAAAGTATTATCATGGGTTAAAATAGACTGAGGTCACCATCAGACATGCCATGAATATCAATTTAACAGTTGTTAATTTGCACTTTGGCATCGCTAACCATATGTGTCATTGCACTTTAAAAGGGAACGTCGAGATTTAATCAAACATTTTTAGTTCTCTTAATTGAAACAGCACAGTTCAGATAACGACTAACTTACCTTATCTGACTACATTACTGATATGCAATCACCTTGTTTGTCTTCTTTTATTTGCTGCGATGGAGAGTGACTATTCTGGTAAACAGAAGGTTTCAGGTGACGAATATGAATATGTGTGTTACTGAAAAGAGAGGAGAACCCAGTTTTTATATATATTATTATATGACAGCCATGGTGGGGAAACTGGGGTTTGTATCATCGCAGTAGCTTACAGCATGAACACTACTGCCCTGTTAGCCTAGCATTAGATGGAATACATACAACTTATGTGAGCTTTTTTGTAAAATAAAGAGTATATTTCGTGTTGGTGTAAAGAATATGCATGTAATCATAGGCCAAAAATAGCTTTGATAACTACATATAGGATGATATGTGAGTTAGCAATGTTTTTGTGGCTTATGCTAATTAGCAGGGTTGACAACTCTCATGCTTCCCACACAAATTTCGTGCCAAATAAATAAAAATAAATAAAGATGAAAGCCAGTACTTTGTGAAAAAGGTTAAATAGGTTAGGTTAGGTTAGGTTAGATAGGTTAAAATGAGCAAGGACCTCAAACAAAAACACAAACAATTATTGACAATGTAGCAGCATGCTAGGCCAGAGTCTGTGGGTTGGGAAAGGCCTCACTGTGGATCGGTGGTGACTACCAGGTTTGGCAGATCCCCAAGGAAAGCATATGATGGGTGGTTGTGACCATATTTCGAATAAAGTTTGATGAGTCCACAGTCCCTCTTAGTAAGTCTGGTCAATTTTTCTTCTTATATTTCTTTTTTTTTAGTTTTCCTGCCTAAATTCAAAGACAGTATTTGTAGCAGTGACTACTACAGAGTAAGTGTGCATGTCTACTTTAATTATCATGATGTCTAAAATCATTAGTATGTAAATTTTATGGTCTTTAGAGGTGTATAAGAGGAAAATACATTGAACGAGCGTCGACACAGAAAACGAGCAGAGACCACAGAGAGTCAGTGACTTCACGCAAGGAGAGAAAAAACTGTGGGCAATGTGAACTGGGTGTCCTGAGTTAAACTTTCAGCTTCTAGATGAATGTCTGAAGTATGCAACGGGGTAAATACAGTAAAGGGTAACCTAGGCAACCAGACCCTGGAATGTCCGATACAAATGGCTACAAGGCAACAAGTGAGTCGCTTCCTGTGTAGACATTCCTTATATGGCTGGCATATATTTGTTATACACTACACTTCTATATGCGTTTGCTTGTGTTTTTTAGCAACTAAAACAACGTGGCAATATGTTTCCTGGTAACAATGGCAGTACATTTAGCTGTTTCATAACCTGCTGAGGTTAACCATGCCACCCACCCAATCTGATACTTGAAAGCTGGCAACCCTGTAAAGTCACGCTACTACCAATTCATACAGAACTGCATATCCGCTTGAAAAGCCAGACAGAGCAGTGCAACTGCACGCACAGTGTTCTGGGTTTATGGAATTCAACTCATTATCTATGCTTGCAAGATCTGACCCCAAAAGAAATACAATACAACCCAAAACAAAAGAGACAAGACTTGAAAAGAACGTATCAGAGCAGGAGACAGCTCTACGGCTCTCATCCTCATAAGCACATTAACTGTCTGTGGTTATGTGTCATGAAGTAAAACGGGGAAATTTATGGCTGCATGCCTCCTTCAGGAAATGCAAACTAAGGCCGAAATCAATCTAGAGATGAGATGGAGAGACACAGACGCGCAGAGAGAGAGCCTACCGTTGAGATCACATTAATCACACTGCCTGAACCTATGACAGCTTCTTGGAATTGTAGCTCTCATTTGCACTGATCTCTCCTGGTAGCGTACTGTGCATGAACGGGCCTGTTTTCTGTGCAGCAGTGTGACATTAGTGTTCCAAGTGTCCTAATGCCGCAGATTAAAAATTCTGATGATTGAGCGTCACACACTGAGGTACTCTGTCCACATAAGTGGAAGCAATTTCTGCAATGCAGCGAGATCCAGTAGTTTTCTATTAGTGTGACTGTGTGAAAGCTCACACACGCCGTCTAAAAGAAAAGAACCAAAGTGTCAGACAGTGGCACAGCTGTAATTACAAAAGGATTTATTATGGGAGAAACTGAAAGAGCTGAGAGCTGGGAAGTTTGCCTAATGCAATTATGTATAAAGCTCTGATCAAACATACTGTTGGTAATTTGGTAAAAATCACGCTTAACGACACTTCCCATGAAAACTTGAACAGGAGGGGGATGTCTGGAACCATTCATGTTTTTTTTTTTATTATATGTATTTTTAAGCTGCATGGTTCTCATTTTATAACAGAAAATCAATGCTGACCACCTCAGTCCTCCACCATTTTTTCCCATCCTAACAGCTTGAAACAAATAAAATCTCAAAACTATAATCTAAAGAAGAAAAGCAGCATGTTCTCATGTTGTTGGAAAAATTATTTAAAATTTACTACAAAGCTAACTGCTAGAATGCTGCATTTTGCATTTGTTCTGCATACAAAAGATATTTATACACCTTTTCTATTTGCCAACACATCAGGCCAGGCAGCACTCATGTTTGTTTGAACTGCCTCTTGTGGTTGTGCTCTAGTTTTCATCCAAGCCTATAAAGAAAAAAGATTGTGTTCTAAGCAAATAAAAAGGAAATGACTTGCTGCACCTATCTGTCTCCTATTAGCCCGTCTAATGAAGCTTTTCCCTATATAAAGCACTGTTTAAAACAGATAAGAAATGCACTTGTTTTTCAGGTTATACTTAACATGCTGAGCTAAGAAATTGCAAAACTCTTCTCTATTGTCTTTCTGGTCACTGTCTTCCTCATCATTGTTACTATCAGTTTACAGAGCATATGGCTATTCATAGTTTACACTAACTGTAAGTCATTCATCAACAGAAACTACACACAGCACGTGTGAATAACTGGTTCAGAAAGGTAAAACCTGACAGGTTGCATGCTGAAATGATGCAACTACGAAAGCTTTACTGTGATGGAAGGAAGCAAACACTGAAAACAGGCAAGAAGCATGGCGAAAGAAAAGGTGGACAACATTCCTCCCATTCCCTGGTTTACGTGATAGCCAAAGAATGCCGTGCTACATTTTCCATCACTCTTTCACGGAGCTACTGTACAAAAATAAAGCCCAGCCTGTGTAATCATTAAGCACAATTTCACCACTAATTTTAGATAAGCCAAGAAAATGGATATTCCAGGTTTGCATAGAGGGTTTGCATGGCAAATGTGAGGTCCAAGTGTGTCTATCAAAATACCAGCCTGCTTTACTCCTTCAGTATTTATCTGTTTAACAGAAACAATGGCACACATTTCTGAGCACAGACAGGCAGATATAAAACAGTCGAACACAGGTAAGATTATTATAACGGTAAAATGGTATCTCTCAGTTTAAAATACAATTGTGAGCGGCTAGTTAAACATGCCTGAGCTTCCACGGCTTTTCAAACAATGACTTGGTCAGACACCCCTCCCTTCCTATAGACAGACTCACACAATCAAATGTGACCCTCACTCTTTGCTGTCTGGTATGTTAGCCTGTCGATAGGCACTTTTTCTGTAAATCAAAAACTGAATGTTAAATACCTTTTAGAGACGTAATCTCTTTCTGGATAGACCTGGGGTTGTCCATTGTCACTGTTAGGCCTCCTTTTGAATGGTGATGACAACAGATACTGGCAATGTTGATGCTGATTCAAGAGCTTGGCCTCCTTCCCCTCAAATGATGACAGGACCAATGGTGAGTCTGACTGAATTCCTGTGACTGAAGTCTAGTACAGAGTCTTTTCTGGCTTACTTTGATCACTTTCCTCTTGCTGCTGCAGGTCTGCTGACCGGGACTCTCCTCTGTTTTGGTTCCTGTGACACACCATGTGCATGCACACACACTCATTTACACACACGCGCAAACATCCTGTATGCCGGCATCTGTTCGTGCAAAACCCCTCCCTTGGCCCCTCCTTGTCTTCCTCCACCTCTTTTGCCCAAGACTGAGTGAAGAATCTGCCACAACGACTTTGGTCACAAACCAGCGAATCGTGACACAGAGTAGCGTATCTATCAATCAGCCTGCTCCACAAGGTTTACATTAGGAAGTAGTTTGGACAGATGATACAGAAAAGAGAGCAGGAGTAGACGCAAGTGAATGTATAACATGTATATGCGTATGCATGCCCATGTAGTGACACAGAATCCCAGCACCACCCCCAGATCCCTGTAGTAATTCCCAAGTTTAGCCAGTTTTCACACAGAGCATCCATCAATAAATAAGGGGATAAAACAACTCTTGCTCTAAATCCTAAACAAACTAGCTTAGTACTAATTGCACATGTAGCAGCTGTATGAAAACAAGGGTTTTTCTGTGAGCGTAATGCTCCAGCAACACACTGTAGCTGGAGTACAAAGAGATATTCTTCTGAAATAGATGGGAAAGTATTTTACAAGTTGTGTAATTTTAGCAGAACAAAGAAACATAGATCAGGAATTTTAAATCACCAAAAACTACTAAAATTACTGTGACTGTGAGTAAACTTCTTTTTTTAAACCACCAGGGGCCAGTCAAAAACACTCACGTTAGAAAATAGTTGTTTATTAAAGAAAAATTTCCGGAGCTTAAATAAAATGAGGCCATTGCAGGAAGTGATAACAGACTGCAGGGGCCACAAAAGGCTGGTTTCAAAGGAGAGTCGATCCCCACCCACTCCCAAGTTAAGCTTCACAGCATGAAAAAGATGAAAAAGCATTTAGAGTCTGGTACAAAAAAAAACAAAAAAACAGTTTTGGCCTCTATTGATAGCTTCCCCATTACGTGGGGTTAATTGTTGTACAACTCAGGCATCTGCATCGGACATACCACCTGTGAAGTCACTGACTGGTAACAGACAAAGAACTCATCAGCCATGGAACGCATTCTGAAACTTAGAAAATACATTAAATACTTTATTAAGTATGAGCTGAAATAATTAACTGAGCCCCTTAAATCAACAGTTAAATGTTTACTGTGGTCAAATCCAAGAGCCACTTCATTCAGACTTCTACAGAACTGGAAGTCTTTTTATATCCATAGCTGTTGCCCCCTATTTAAAAAATACAGGTTTTAGGCAAATCAACGCTGGCTTCACTTTTCAGACCAACATCCATCTTTTATACCTTTTATGATCTGGATTAAAGCAGATCATGGGAATTTGGATTTCTAATAAATCTTTTTTAAAATCATATAAACATTAATAATGGTTACATGTGTGATATGTTCATGCAAAGTTTCATTTAGATTGTCCAACCTTTAAGGAGGAGATGAGGTATGTATACATACAGACCTATATATAACATTTACTGTAAAGATGGCTAACTATGTGGCCATCCAAGAAGTTTGTGAGGGAAATTTTAATATTTTATTTTGTTTCTTAGCCCCAGTTAGCAGACGTGTGTGTCTGTGGCACCTTTACAGTTTGTGGATGTAGCTGCTAACTAAGCTAGCTAGCGTTAACTGATAACTTTGCACTCCACCCTCTTGTCCAGATATTTACAGCTCCAAAAAACTGACTTGGCAGCAACTAAAACACGGAAGCTCCTAAAACCAATGGGTGAAATCGCGGTGACTACGTCCATCTTTTATACGGTCTTCTGAAAAACTCCTTCCAAAGACTTTCACATAGTGTTTAAGAGTGTAGCAAATTAGCAAAATTTGTTCTTTCATACCTGTTTACCTTACAGAGAATTTATTTGATTAGCTAAGTACATTAAAACACTAATCTAATTTGTAAAGTAGAAAAAAAAAACAGAGCCCTCCCAGTATGAAAATCTAGGCTAGGAAAAAAACATGAACTAGCTGAAGTGCTTTCAAAACTGCCCAATTTATAAAGAACAAATAAAAATCCTGGCTACCTTATCCATGTAAACTGAAGTTGTTTGCCCAGCGTGCTACAAGCTTGCACCACAGGAAGGGGAATGATTACTGGATGTGCTATTTCATTTCTGCAGGCACTCTAAAAATGCAATAAACCTGTGTTTTCTCCTTCGGTGGGCACAAGCAACAGAGACACAGCACAAGTGAAAAATAACAGCTGCTTGTCTGCCAAATTGAGAAAAACAAAAAGCAAAAGACACTCCCAGTGCTGTGTCCCAAATCAAACATCTACTTCCCAAACATAATGAACTCACAGTATTAACTGCTTCCTAAAATCTGCTGAAAAGCTTTTATGTCAGAATGAAACTGATGAGAGACTAACTTGGCTCAGGCATTATCAGTAATCAGTGCCTCATGCGACTAAATCAGCAGCCATCCTTAGTCAATAAACCGCACTGACTTCTATCGTAAGCTTAAACATGAACTACTGATCATGCCTCACTAAAGAAGCCCTGCTGATACCCAGTAGAACAGGCTGTGGTAAAAGCCACAGGAAATGGATCGGAGTTTACCAAAGAGAAATTAAACAAAATAAACGATGGTAAATCAATCCACCCACTAGTAATCAGTTAGCCTCCATCTCTGCTCAGACAGTGGGTGGCCTTGTTGCAACGCTATTATTTGATTCAGCTCTTGTATGGCCTCTTGTACATAATAAAGGACGTCTGGAGGAAATGACTGACACATTTTTGGCAGCAGGGGAAATGGGAGTCTTGCTGTTCTTTACTGTCAAGGAGAATTCAATCATGTGTGTATATTCGAGTGTGTGTGTTTTTTCAGAGTGTGTTCAAGAGTGTGAAGCTCTTGGAAGCAGTTGAAGGAGATTTTGGAGTACTTCTAGAGAATTTGTTTCCATACTTGTCTTACAAGAAAAAAGACCCATGCAAGCATGTTTTGTGAATTTACAGGACACAGCTGAGTGTTTCTTGCGTATAAAGTGTTTGACTGCTTGCTTTGGCTGACATCAGTAGCCCTCTGGATCTATGCCCATCAAACTCTTTCCACTCCCATCACTTGTGACTATGGCATGTTCCCTTAAGGAAAGCCAGGCATTGCAACTAAAGGATGTTTACAAGGACCTTTAAACAGAAGACCCTACAGATACTTCTAGGTATACATACCAATACACCAATCAGCTTTCCACCTATTCATCTTTTTTCTCAAACACTTATACAACTTATGGTTGTGGGTGGGCAAGAATATATTCCAGCTGACACAATGAAAGGTGCAGTAGATCCTTGATGGGATACTGAGGAAAAACAGGGAAACTCCACACAGAAAGGCACAGTTTTTGTTTTTTGGGGTTTTTTTACATTTGGTGACTGACTGCAAGTAGTTGCTGTGATCAACTGGTCAGCAAGAGGTCAAATGTGCAATACCTCCAACTTCCAGGCCACGAGACGGTGATTGCACTGGTCACGTGGCTGGAGGTCCAGCTCAGAGTCACTGCAATTATCCACAGAGAGGTTTGCAGTCTAATTTATAAACAGCGAACAGTCAATACATCCTAGTCAGACTGAGTCAGTATGCTCTAATGAGCACGACCCAGCTCATCAGTGCAGCCTGTTTTTGCACTAGTTGCAATGGGCAACCATGTCAAAGTTAATATGGATTAAATTAATCCACAGCTGCACTCAAATAAGCTGTGAAAGAGTTATTTGTTACAGTTATGAAACCTTTCGTTTTTAAAACAAGTAACATTAAAGTTAAACATAAATA
Source organism: Oreochromis aureus (assembly GCF_013358895.1). Classification (NCBI taxonomy): domain Eukaryota; kingdom Metazoa; phylum Chordata; class Actinopteri; order Cichliformes; family Cichlidae; genus Oreochromis; species Oreochromis aureus. The sequence goes on from NC_052952.1 coordinate 13,271,937, forward strand.
TTACACACATTGTGACAATACGAAAGGAAGGAAGATACTCTAAGAGTACACCTTTCAACAGAGGAAACACACTTTTTCACAGCTGTAAAGAAGGTGATTGGTATTCACACCAACATTTTATAGGTTCTTCCTCCAATAAGTTCCATAATACTCGGCTTCATAGTTTTGGCAAACTCTTGGTGACAGACACAACCACAGGATAGTTTGCTTAGTTTACAAGTGAAGATGTCAGATCCACATCTAATAAAAGTAAGCTAACTACTAGCAGTAGCTGCACATTTGTCCTAAAATTCTAAGAGAAAGCATATTTCTTAGACTAATGTCTACACCTCCACGCTATGCTGCCTGCATTTACGCTTAGCTGCAATATTTTAAGTCAGAACATAATCTTGGTTAAGTTCAGAAAATAAACCAGAAAATGAGCAATAAGTGTTTGTGTGTTACCAGTATGACTAAAAATGAGCCAGAGGTTTGTAGTCAGGTTGAAGATTTTGTTATATTAAATCTAGAAAACGTTGTCTAAGGTTGTTGTCTAAGGAATACCTGCTTTGGACTTTAACTAAATACAGTACATAAAAACATAAAACACATACTGTTCAGAGGTTCACACACATCATAAAATTCTGTTTAGCATTTAGTTCCTGGCATTTGGATCAGTTTAGTTTCCTATGTTATATTTTCAAATATTTTAGAGCAATGTAAAAAAAAAAGGCCTGCAGCTGCTCATGCGGTTACATACTAGAACAAACACAGGCTACAATGTCAAACGCACACTCTTCAGCTTTTCAAGGTTACACAGGGATGAATCTCTCAGCCCCTAGCAGTGTTTCATAACTGGTTTTGAAAAGGAATGAGAGTTATGAGGAGCAGGGTTTTTGTAATGTCCAGGCTGAGCTCCTGTTCAGTTTGTGCTGCTCTGGCTTTAGAAGTATCCTGCCAAGCTACACAAGCATTTATTAGCCACAGGGCAGCCTGTAAATGACTAAGATTTATTTGTCAAGGCCTGGTAAGGGAAATTTCTCTTGACCTTTCGCTAATAGTCACAGTCACTTGTTGGCTTTATCTGTCCATCTGTGATGAGTTTAACATTGCAATGCATGCCTTCCAGATTACTTCTGCTGCCTTTAAACTTTTCCTTTTTCAGAAGAGCTGGAGACAACGATTTAAAGAACTACTTAAGACTACAGTAATAGTAATACAATACAGTCGCTTTTAAATGGTCAAGTAACTGCTGACACTCTGATACTGGTCAAACAATAAATCATATCGGATCACACAGACACACACAGACTGACCATTGTGGTCATAAAAAGTCGTGTAAAGCTGCCTTCAAATGGATCTTGTGATAGATGTCATGGAAGGTAAGTCGCTGGTGCTACGCTGGATCACCTCTGCTGCCGGACCAGGCATCACACGACACAAAATATTTGTCTCAAACTACAACTACAGCCAAAGTTACTTTGCCACAGAGGATGCTGTAAGACAAACAACTCTGGTCCCAAAGTCACATAAATGATAGGTAATATCTACCTTTATATGTACTGAAATTCCTTGTGTGCTCCATTAGGAAGGGCAATCTGCCAAATCAAATGTTCTTGTAAATAAGGGAACAGCCAAAAGCTTTCAGGACTGAAATGTTCATTTTTATGTTTTTTGTTTTTTTTTTTTTCAATTTTACATCCTTTGAAAAATTAACTTCAATGGCTTCTGCTATTTCTGAAAACATTCATAACCCCGAGCTTTCAAAATATTTTCATTTCTAAGGTCATAAAAGTTCTCATGAACATGATAAAGATGATCCTGTCCAAAGACTTCAGAAATATTACTGCCATGGCATTTCTGCTATACATTTAAAGGTTGTGCCATAAATAGCCTGAAAATCTCATATAGGCCAAAGCCACTCTGAATGATCACTAATGGAAAATATTTCCTCTGAACCAATAGGTTTAGATTTGATTGTGCTACTTAAATGTTTAGTAAAGGTAAAGACTTTTGTGCTTGCTCCATGTGCAATAAGCTACTAAAACACAACAGTTAGCTTTGCCTGCCCTGTAGTGATGCACTTGAAATTTCATTGCCTATCTGGGTAAGCAAACACTTGTTTCTCAGCAACAAAATTAGGTGCAACTGTGTGGCTACAAAGCAGCACATGGACAGCTGTTTTTCAGTGATACCGCTTTGATAGTTTTTTTATTTCCTATGTGGCCTCTTATTGTTCTAAACAACTTTTCCTACCACGATTTTTGATACTTTCACCTTTGAGTGTTTCAAAGTCCCGCTGGCTCTCAGCTCTGCTGCTCCACCGACATCAGACCGGTAGCCCTGCTGTGGACAATCCAGACAAAACATTCCTTCTGTCTGAGGTCACCCAGCCACTCAGACCTCCGGCCCAATGTACCGGCTTAGAGCACAAGGCAGCAGTCAGCAGGAGACCGGGCTCCCCATCAAGAGAGATCGTCCGCGTGTTAGTCTGTGATAAAATAGTTAAGCCAATGGACTAAACCTGACAAAACACACAGCCTGTCAACCGCGCCAGTGTGATCTCAGCAGATTTTGTTTTCCATAGTTTATCACAAGTTTGCTGTTATTTTAATTTGATTAAAACCAATCTCATCATTATTTTTGGGATTTCACAGGCTATGTGCATTACACAGGAAAATGCATAAACGGGAGGCTTTCTTTTTATCATTAATGTTGACAGGCAAACAGCAAGCAGCCTGCAAATCTCTTCAGGGAGGGTGATTTTTCCTACCATACTGAACACACAAGACTCCTGAGGAATTCTAAGAATTGAGACAACACGACCTTAAAAACAAGGCAGCTAAAGACCAGAGATCAGCTCTCGTGTGGACCTTCAGCTGCAGCAGGTGCCTCCCTTTATAAATTTCTACCTTCTTGAGATTTGGAAATATGATTCATGGAGCGGCGAGCACAAGAACGTTATCTCTGAGTCACATTCTATTTACAGAAAGGAGGAAAAGAGGGAGTCATTTAATTGAAAAAGTATAAGTGGTTGACATGGAGCAAAATGGGTCCCCAAAGGTCCCCCCCCTACCACCACCACTCCACCCCACCCACGCTCTGACTCACTGGCTTCCACTGAGATTCACTATGCTGGAACTGGACTAAGAAGCGTCACTGGAGCAATGCAGTCATTTTAGCTTTGTTTAAACGAACCCATCAGCTATTGAGACAGAAGACATTAATCCAAAGCCTGGAATCCACACACTGATCTCCACTCTGGAACACAATCTAAATCTCCGCTATTTCAGCTACTGTTCCTCATGTCAACCCAAAGCTTTTTTTAAATCCTTGGGGATTTCCTTAAAAGTCCATTTGTCAGCTTTTTTGATCATCAGGTCTGTTGTTATGAGAACAATGATCCACTAGGGGCTGTGCTTACCCTGTAAGTCATGATGCAGTCAGCCAACATAAGCAGAGAAGCAACAGTGGGGGAAACAATATCTAGCTCTAGGATATTAATACCGTGACACGTATGTTTCTCTCCGAACAATGTGAGTATAAATTGGCTCATGAATCATGTCGCTGAATTGGCAGAAACTGCCTTTTTAAAGGCCAAAAATAAAACCAGAGGCCTGCTGCAACAACAGGTCTCACCTTACACGCCGCCTCATCTAAACAAATTGCTGCCAAGCGTGAACCCAACCTCGACTGATCAACGCCAAGTCAGAGGAGAGAGAATCCAATCCTCCTCCCCTTACCCTCTACTTTATCTGCCTCTTAATTTCTGCTTGTGAAAACTGATTTGTCTTTCAGCACTTTGTCTCTCTCCTTCCTGTCCTGCTGCTCTCCCACACTCTCTGAGTGCCTCATCATCTTTTTCTGTCTTCACCGCACATGACAGGGAGTTTCTGCTTGAGGCGTCTCTCTGGCTACTGCCCGTAATGCTCCTCTAACAGGATGGATGGTGGGACTTTCGCCGCATGTCTGACAGATTTAAATCGATTCGTCCAGAGCCGCTTTCAGCTCTCCTAAAACTGACACCAGTGAGTCTGTCTCTATTGTGATGCCAGCAGCCCACTGCCTCCTACTGGAAGCCACAGAGAATCCTTATAGTTTGGGCCACTAACAGCCTTTTACCATGACTATAACTTAGCACATCTCTGTCTCATGACCAGAGAAAAAAGTAGCACTTCTGACTGTTCCTTGGCTATCTTTCACATGTTAATTCAGTTTCCTCAAACTTGATTTATGTGTGCTTCTCTGCTGTTTAGCAATACAGGACACTGGTTCTGATTGCATGTGAAGTGCACTTCCTGTTGAAAACACCCTTAACACTTTCGCTTGTGTCGGTTGTTTTTTTTCCCCCTCTATGAAATCCAGGTTATCACAAATTATTAAATGTAATACTGTAAAGTTCAAAATCAGTTGAAATTAATCAGATGTATCAGTTGAAAGTAGAATTTTATTGCTGCAATTTAAACTGTACCACGAATTTAAGCACATTATATGCAGTATGTCAGTTGGCTATGTTAATGTGCTCTCACATCTCTCCTGGCCTTCAGCTGTGAATTCATGGTATGATGGTAAAGGCCAAACATAAATAATGTACACAGGAGGTCATGTAGTCCTTCTTTTAACAATGTCAACAGCTGTAACAACGTAGCGAGCGATAAGGCTAAATTATTGCACACAGAGCTCATTCCAAATGGACTTTCCAAACATTTCAAACGCAGCCCTCACCAGGCTCGAAGTTGCCCTGGAGCAACTGGAGCGCCTAAGCCGTGTCAAAGTGTAGCTACAGCCCTACAGGAAGGCCAGAATTGGCAGTGATTTGAACTTTCAGATAAGAAAACAAACAACAGGCAGTTTTTTCCAGGGTTGCTGTTTGACCTGTGGTTCCTGGGAGGGCCGACACACCCCTCAGAGAGCCAGTGGGCAGGAGACAAAAGCATGAGAGGCCCTGTTTAGTTTCACAGCACTCTATCATCTGAGAAGCATCTTTATCTATGAAGCAAGTCGTGCCTTTTAAGTAAGTCCAGTCTGTGTAGCTCCTTTTTCAGTGGAAACGGAGGAGCTGAGTTTGCCATTTAGGGTAGTTTTTTGCATATTCTGTCAAAGCCTCACAGAATCAGACTGTGGAAGGCTAACAAGCTTCACTCCTCCATCTTTGGTGTCTTAGACCAGGAGGAGATTAAGTCAGCCGCTAACAGAGGGAAATGCGACGAGTTACTCCTTGTGGTATGCTTGCAGTCCCAGAGGGAGAGCGTGTGCATGTGGAAAGATCAGTGAGAAACCTAATGTGCAATGTCAGTGTGTGCACACGTGGGACACATTCCCCCCACTGTCAGCTGTGTGGGGTGACCTGTCATGACATTCCTGGCCCGTGTTGGTGACTGTCACACAATCCGGCTCCAGTTGCTCTGAATACCACTGACCAGCAATAAACTTACTGCCTTTGAGTGTCAGGAAATGATGGAAAGTTAAACACGTTCACAAATGATTGCTCACAAGCATCATTACTTGGTAATATGAATTAACAGGTATCAGATCATGCGCTAAGGACTATTTTTATTATTACTCACTTGGAACATAATAAGCCTGAAGTCTGCTTGGCAAAAAAAGGAGTTATTTCCACTTACTCAGAAAAAATCTGGACAGAGTTCAATGTGAACGTAATTGCTTCAGGCTATCAAAAAGTTCTTGTCTTCTCTCAACAGAGTGCTCCTTCACGCTGGACACAGAGATTTCTGTTAACTCAAGCTACGGTGAAACAGATGGGACTTTGGTTTCTGTGTATGCTCTCAGCTTTCAGTTCTGTTTTTCTCTGCTTTCTTTCAGCCTGCGTTTGCAGTAACAAGGTGGATTCAGGGCCTGAAGTGAAATATGTAACTGTACTCTGAATCGCAACATCCAAAATGAAGACACATAACAGAACTAGCAACAAGGTCAAAGTGAATGCTTAAAGAAAGGGGAAAATGTTGCTAAAACACTTGTGTTTGAGAGCAATCTGTCACTTAAAATGCACAATTATGCAAAAAATCCAGTTTCATTCTTTCTTTTTTCCAGAGGGGAGGGCTGGGAAATGAGGGGGAGGGATGGTTCTCCCTGTTCTTTCTGGAAGTGAAGGCTCTGCTTTTAAAGCTATTTTTCCATCTACACTATGTGTACTGTATGGTGTAGCGATGGTATGCTTGCACTACACTGCGTCAGGTAAGCTGCAGCACAGTGCTCCAGGATGTTTTGTTCTCCTCATTAACTTTTTCACAGCTCATTGGAGCCTTGAAGCTACAGTCCCAAACTAATACTGGACTTAATACAGCCCACAGCCCTGCCTTCCATTATAAAGCAGCAGAGACAAAGTCTCTTTGTGTCAGACACAACCCAGGTGTTAGAACGTTATTATTTTCCACACAAATCTGTTTTCCACACTGACTTTTTCCTCTCAAACCGCAAAACCATGTGTTTCAAAGTCCTTGTAAAAATCATGGAGAAGCTATAAATGCTTAAATACCACAGGACTCCTTATTTGTTTAAAAAGAGAAGCAGTAAAGCCGTCCAACCCTAGTAAGCTGTGAGCTGAAAGGTCTGGAGCTCCAGTATATGAGAAGAGAGAGTGAGCTGACATATGCCACTCAATCTGCTGTTTAAGCAGATCTCACGTCTTCTAAAAGCAAACAAGATGTCAGATTAAATAGGATCATCAGGACAGTTAAAAGCCACAATCATCCGTCTACTGAACTGCTGCGCAGCACTGAGCACATCCACATCTGTCTGACTCAGCATGTCAGACATTCAGAGAGGAGAATGACTTTGAAAGGGGGAATCTAACTGGGTTATGACCAAATGCATGTAAGCATTTATCCAGAGGCATCATTTTAACTTCTGAAGCTTGAAGCTAAAGGTCGTCCAAAGTGTCCTTTGGAGCGTCAGGTTTAGCACTATTGCTGCTGCCATTTGAATTTTAGGCAAGAAGTGACCATATTTGGACGAGATGGTAGAAATTCCACACTACTGAGTTTGGTTAGCAAGATGCATCCACAGTAAGAAACACCTGCGCGAAACTGACAGAGGAGGTTACAATTGGGGCGTTTAAGTCAATTTCAAAGGATTAAGAATATAGTGTTCATGAAGTTTCACTCTAATTTGGATGCTGTGTTTCTTCCCTTGTATTTGTTGCTAGGTCACTCTCGACAAAGAGAGTAATAAAATATTAACACTAAAACTGAATCACTGACTTCTTGGCTGGGTTGTTAGTACAATTAACCACAAAACTAACTAGCATCCTAGCTGCCACCCACCTGTTGTTTAAAGAATTCCACTAACGCATAACTTTTTATGGATTGGTACCTTACTAACATATAGTGCTTTTCTACTCTGAGCACTCAAAATTGTATCGTATTGTACTGTATCAGTATTGTATTGAGTGTATCGGATGTCGACTCACCGACCTTCTGATCAACAGGTGACCTTCTGTACCACGTGAGAAGTTTGAAGGTCACCGTAATTCTGTTTAAGCAAGAAGCCATCATATTTGGATGAAATAGCAAAGTTTATATTCATAAATTATACATATATTTATTATTTAAATACAGTTGCCAAGAAGACAATAATAAACTATAGAAACCCAAACCATTTTGTGCACCAGACCGTAAACATGCACTGTAGAGAGGTGGAGAGACACTAAATGTATTAATGGTTGTAGAGCCTTGAATGATTAGGATGTCAAAATTCCAGTTTACTGCAATTTTTTACTTCATTTTATAACTTTAGCTATCATTTTCTTGTGAATTAATACTACACAATGAAAGAAAATCACAAGTCATGAGTGCAACTGGAGAACAAGCAAAAGAAAATTAGGTGCATATCATGCACCTGCAGCTGGAGTCAAGGTAGACCAATCTGTCAGAATGCTGACACTTTCAAGGTCCCACAAACTTTAACAGATGCAACATTTCAAGGCTACATGGTCACTGGCCTCGCCAGACATTACCCTCTTCTTTCCCAAGTAATAAAAGTTAAATGATTAGATAGTGTGAAAACAAAGCTACAGTTTACCTTAATTCCTGAAACCAGCTAATTTCAAGGTAAAACCCAAATTAATAGACAGAAACTCTCTCTCTCTCTCTCTTACAGTTCAAGTGTAGCCAATCCAGAGGTTTGTGTAAATACTCTGTGGTTCCCTACAGTTTGTAGAGTCTACCTTACAATATAAAGTGCCTTGAGGCGATAGTTGTTGTGATTTGGCGCTGTATAATTGAACTGAATTCATTTTCTTAATCATCTCGTTTATTTTTCAGACTGTGTGTGCGGAGCTTTACTTTTAATAACAGAAGTGACTGCCAAACCCACAAAAATTCAACCAAGAGTTCATGAAGGCTGACATCATTGTAAATGATTTTCTACAAAGCAAAACACCCATCCCGTTCAGCATAAATAAACAGATCAAATGACATTGTATCGTTGTAAATACTAGCATCCAATCGCAATCCCTTTCTTTTAATTGTTCTCCTTTCTGTCTCTCTATTTACCGCTCGCATTACTTCACACACACACACAGACAGGCAAAAAACACAAGAGATTCAGGCATAAAAGAACAGCAGCTTCTGTTCTGGAAAACTGTTGACTGTTTGACAGGAAGGTCGACAGACTGGGGAAACATCCCTCTGAAGCTTCTCACTCTCTCCCTTAAAAGGCCCTAAAGGGATCCCAGCAGAGTTTTACTTATCAAGCCCTGTCCCAAAGTAACCTCTCAATTGAGTTGTGTGTCACTGCTGATCTATCCCATGCAACAGGAAGCTGACACACATGAAAAAAATATAATAACTAAAAAAAGAAAAGGAAAAACCCACCCAAATGTAGCAATTCTCACAGCAGCGTAGCTAAAGGGCCTTTGTGACCCTCATGCTAAACAATGTCACGCCCTGCATCGGTTGAGTGTGGTGCTATTTGGTGGAAATACAGTAACAGTAAAGTTCCATGACCTAGATTTTTCCTTTTGGTTTCATTGGTGGATAATTGGAAACTGAAAGCACTAAAAGGGCACCATTTGGCTGAACTGGTATTAGAGGAAAGTCCTAAAATGTCATACATTTGTAAACAGACGCACATCAAAAAAAAAGCCAGATCCACAGATTTTATACCAACGGTCTATTTTCCACAAGCATTTTACCTGGCACTGACATCTGCGTATGGCTGACCTCAAAAAGAATTCAGCACTTTCTGTTTGTTGAAGAGGTAGCCAGAGTAGTTTCCAGTGAAAAGACAGCCAACTGCATCAAGAGAAGGAAAATAAATTGCCCACATTTGATGTTAGCGCTAGCCCCAAATACCATATAACTGTTGTCATAATTATTTAAGATTCTAAAAGTTGTCTCATGTGTGGCAGAAGGTAGGTTAAATCATGTGAGACAGCATTCTAACTTTGGGAACTGCAAAGTCGTGCCTGTCTGGGTGAAATAATGAGTAAATGAATCCATCTGCCTGTCACTTTGTTGCTAGAATACCTGAATTTCCCCAGTGAGGGAAAACAAAGGATATTTCTATTCAATTCTGTTCTAGAATGAACGACTGAAACTGATACTGAATGAAGTTTTCATAAAGCTAGTTCAAAATGAACGACGAAATATGGACAATGATAATGACAGTGCTCGATAAAAGATGTAGCCATGGAGATGTCTTTACAAGGCTAGCGCAAGGAGCATATTGACTTTTTTGGCATTTTAACTGTTGCCATGATGGACACTGGACGTGAACATATTGCCACGACAGAGTATAGCTTGGGGAGTTGCCGTCAATCCAACCTAGCACTTGCTAGCTAGCTTAGTTTCTGTACCAGTCTTTAAACATGCTTTTGAAGCAGCCTCAAGTGGCCATTCAAGGAAGTACTTTTGCTTAGTTTTTGCTCTAGAGGTTCATGCTTGAGTTGCTCTTTGTGTTTAGTGCTAATTATTAAATGTCAATTCACTACTTCAGTAACCTAAAACAAACACTGTTGGTAGGTTAGCATGCTAACAGCTATATGCTTCATTCATTTATTTTAAGTTAAACTTTTTTTTTACTTGTTTAGGGTTTTTAAATATCCTTTTATATCCTTTAAATATATAGTATAGTATTTTTGCAGAGTAGTTTTAATTGCAATGCTTGCGCAGCCAAACTCAATTACAAAAGAATCTTTCTAGCCTTTCCAAAACATCCAACGTGACCTGAACTCGTAATTAGTACTGTCTCACAGAGCAGCTGGTGTGGCTGTAGACTAAGTGCAGAGATAATACCTGGCAGTTGAAGGAGATGCAAATCCTCCATAAATGAAACAGAGATATCAGTATCTACTCTTTTGCAAATTTCAGAACCAACAGCTGAAGACTGAGAAAATTAAGCTAAAGTGAAGAGGTGGTGAGTCTCATTTTGTCCATTTTGACCCTGATTTGAAAATACTTCAAGTACAGACACTCAACAACAGCCTCACACAACCTCCAAGCAACTGTATTCATATCTAGCTGTTGTAGGTTAATTGCTTTTTTCGCAAAGGCACTCAACAGATGGCAACCAGCTGAAACAAGCTGCGAAAATGTTACGGAAACTCTCATTTAAAATTTTTGAGATCTGACAAGTTATTAGTGAGTCTGTGCTATATAAGAATGACTAACACATACTCAGTGGCTTTAAACAGACATACACTTAACACATACACACACCAATTTGTCATTTGGTGTTTTAAAGACTTCATTCATCACAAATGTCTATGTGACAAACCACTTCCCATACTGCTTCTCACGTCACGCATACTGGAAATAGAATTTGATGCAGTCATTCATAAAGACATATGCTGCATGTCTGCACTGTAAAGTCATCCCCATGATGTACGGCAAAAATAAAGTACTACTTAATAATTTACAACTGTTTGATGCTTTTCAGCCAAAGAGAAACTGCAATTTAAATTACCCATAGCAGCTAATCAAGCTGGCAAAAATAACAGTTTAATTGGTTGACTGAACATTGCCACGGCTATATTTAGGGTTTATTTTAAGCCCTGCAGGGCATAGGACAGGGCCTTCTAGGACACCCACTGGGGCAAAAATGCATGCCATCCATGGCTGCGCACCCTCAGAAGTCCACCCGACTTGCACAGGGCAATCCCCCACTCAGACGGCCCAGTAACACTGGCATCAGCTGCTGCCACAAATTGCATTAGAGGACAGTGGGATGATGGCCAGGCCTTTACCATCCAACCAGCTGCAATTCAGAAAAGGCAAGGAGACAGCAGTGAGTAACATTAGAAAGAGCAGACTGACTAATTGACTATAATTGTATTTTAACCCATTTGGAAAATATGGCTGATCCCAAATCCAGTGTCATGCTCTAGTCCTTACTCTTTGTAAATTAGGACCACCGGAGATGTTTATAGTACTATCAACAAATGAAAGATGATTCAAAGGTTCCTAGGAGTTAGTAGTAGGTACAATTGGATCTCTTGGTCAGCTGATGCCTCTCTGTGTTGGGCCTGTAGGTTCTACCTGTGCCTGCATGGGTTTTTTTCACACAGCACAAAGGTATGCTTTTCAGGTTAATTGGTGATTCAATTGTATATGGGGATGGGGAAATATGTGGTTCTGCCTCATTGTGTTACCCCTAGTACAACCTGTCCAGGATAAGTGGCAAAGAAAATGGGTGTGTCTTCAATCAGATTCAAGCTGGCAAAAAAAAAAAAAAAAAAAAGACGAACCATTCCTATCTGCAGGTTTCAGTACGTCATATTTTGGATGAGCTCCCAAAGCGTGCTATTCATTTACAGAGATGCAAACCAATCCAGCAAAAATAGACCCAGCATGTAAAGACAGAGGAACCACGGCTTATGGAACCAGGAGACACATGCACTAGCTTAAAATGGCAACTGAATGAGTGGTGAAGGGGTTTCCTGGGGGTAAAAAAAGCACACGAATCTAGCTAAGCCTCTGTGATGCTGCATATAGGTTGAGTTGTAGAGTGTGGATTTTCAATGCACCTTATATTCCACAAAGAAGTGTATCCATATCCGTGGGACAGTCTTGTAGGTAATTGTTTACTGCATCTTATAAAACAGACCATAGACTTTTTACACCATCATACTCCACTTTAAGGATTTGTTTAATTCCATGAATCTATCGTCCCACGAATCCTACTTGCTGGGATTTGCATTTTTAGGCCTGCACAGCCCACAGACATCAGGCACTGGTCTGTTGGCTGACATCGAGCAGAACTTTGAGCTAAACGATTAAGCCATACTTATAATGAAAGTGCGAACATATTGATGATCAGCAAACACAATCTTACCACTTCCCACTTCCTACAATGTCAGTTATGCCAATGAGGAGAACGATTCAACAGCAAAAGGTTGACTGCACCCAGGTGGGTATAAATCTACACCTGGAAAACCGTGTGCTGTATCGCAAAGGTATCAGTGATTACACAGGCAAATGATTCTTTACATGGTTGCATATTAAAGATGCCATTAAGCAGCTTTCTATGTTAAGTAAACGCCGGCAGTCATGAAAAAGCTTTTAGCATAAACTATTGCAAAATGCATAAGACACCATAGAGCAAATATCCACATTAACATGTCTTTTTGATCCACTGTAGATCTTGCAGGGAATAAATCATTATTTGGGGGAAAAAAAGACAAAGTGGCTGATTTGTCCTTAAACGACAAAATGGGGACAGTATGCAGAGAATATGGACAGGGACAGGTATTTAGAACAGCGTGGCTGTGTTCTGCAAATGAGCATGTGAGAACCAGACTTTAAAACTGCTGGGTACTGCTTTACAAACCTAATAATTTTCATAATTAAGCTCTAGGAGGTACAAACACACACGCAACCTTGTCCAACCATGCCACATGGAGCCAATGCAGACACATAGCCTATTCCATTCATAGTAATTACAGTACAGTACTTTCAAAAGCCTTGTGGATTCTGCATAAAAATTGCTAATGTTTTTTACATTAGCAAGATATCCATGCCAAAAAACAATATAAAAAAATCAGAGATAGGAATGTGACAAAGTCGGAGAGTTTTGTGCCTTTATAAGGAGAGCAGGATCTGCAAGGAGCACAGACGCTGTCGAGGTAGGAACACAAAGGAACGTCTGGAACATAAACACCTGCCACAGAGCCAGCTTCTGCTTCCCATTACCTCCTGGTTCAGAAGCAGCATTACAAACACACACTGAAACATACAGACCCATGCACAAATGAGGCAAATCTGGTCCAGCGCCTGTGTTTCCGACTTAGTTTTCTAAACTTGACTGCTAAAAAGTTGTTGTGCGTCTCCTGTCCTGTGGCAAGTTCACTACGCTTTGACAAAAAATTCTTATCAGTCTCTATTTCAGCAACAGCGCTGCCGAAACCCATAAAACGTTGAGACTTGATAACAGTAGAGCAGCAGTTTTGTGTCACAAACCAACCTGTCTGAATTCCCAGCTAAACGCAACCAATTCCCACTGGAGAAGGCCAACGGGATGTCTTACTGCCAAAGTATTTGGTCATCGCCGAAGTATTCTGCACTCATTCCGTTTGTTTACAGTAATTACACAGACATTAAAAATCAATACAGTGAAGGTTCAAAGATGTTAAAAATGCCAAGTCTGGCAGCATTATTTTAAAGATATGGAACGTGTACACAAAGAGACCCAGACAAAGAAAAACATGCTGATACACAGAAAAATGAGCAATGGTGATTCAGCACAAGCACAGCCGCCAGATTCTCACAACAAGAGAGAGGCAAAGGAGAAAAAAACTGGGGCAATATTTATAGAGAAGCTCTTGCTCTTCCTGATGATGCTTTGGAACAGGGGAGATGAAACACACGACAGGAAAAAACATTTAGTGCAAGGAAAAGTGAAAGAAGACCGACATATGAGCCGCAGACAAGAGTGGCAGCTAAGGAAAACTTTTAAAGTGAAAGCACCTGGAGGATGCTGCTGACTTCCTCTGATGTGGAGAAAGTGAAAGCAGTTGTGGAGATGTGTCGTTGTGACAGATGACTCTTGTATGGATGTTTTTTTTTTTAAACTTTATCCTCCTCATCTTGATCTTTGTTTGATTAACCTTTGTAACGCACTACATTTCCAAATAAAGTAAACCATGTGAAATATTAGACAGAAGGCAAGCCATGCAGCACACTTAGGGGGAGATAATGGGATAAAATGAGATGAAAATTTGAGAAGAAAAGCAACCGCTTCCCGTGGGGTGTTAATGAATTTCACTGTTGCTTAGCAGCACCTGTTTTGCCCTCTGTTGGGCTGCAATGGGCAAAGTGCTGGGACTTTAAAATAAAGTCTCATACTGACATCAAGGTCAGAGGTGAGCAGAGCGGGCTGTTTGTTAGCCACATGGAGTGAAGCACTCCTGTAAATCCGCTGCGCTCTTGCAACGCACACAAACACACACTGGAGATAGTGTGGAAGAGTGACAGCCAACATGTGCGGCAATCAATAAAAAACACTCAGCAGTCAAGGGATGCAGCATGCAGGACGACCGCTCCAGAAACATGCACGGCAGCCGGCACATTTTAAAAGCACAGCAGACAGGCACAAGCATCCACCTGCGCTGAGTCAGACAAATGAATGGGACAAATACAAACACAAAGACTCGTGCTTGACAATCACTTAGAGACGTGCGGTTACTGTTATCCCTATAACACGAGCGCACTCTCCCACCTTTGTACTTCTCCCTGACGTTCTCATAAGCCTGGATGAAGTCCTGCTCCTCAGCGTTGGGAGGCAGATAGGCAGGTTCATACATGGCCATCCCAGCACTTCCTTCCTTCTCCTTCTTCTCCTCTTCTTCCCTTTTGGGTCAGCCCTCTGTGTGTTTGGATGTATGTGAGGCAGACCGGTGCTGTCCTCCGTCTGGTCTCTCAGCTGTGTGTGAACCCTCCACGGCTCGAAACTTCATTCCACAGCCCAGCGTCACCACACATACACACCCCCCTTTGCCTCCCTTCTCTTCCATACCCTCCCATAGCCTGGCTCAGAAATACTAATATAAATGTCAGGCTCCTCCTCTTAAAGACACACAGGCTGGAAGAAACAAGCACACACTCACAGAGAGCAGCAGAAACAGCAGCAAAGGGCTCTCTGGTTCAGATTAATTCAACTGTAATGGATGGCAAGCATCCTTGTTTATTTAACCTCATAAAATGCTAGAAAAATTCTGATATCATGAAATAGTAATTAATGAGGGCTCGACCGAAACTACACATAAAATTAGGCAAGAGAAGCTCCCGTATTCATCAGCGCTTGCAGAGTGGAAAAAACCAAACTTGAATGGTAGTATGCTTTTAGGGAGATTAACTTGTTTTGTATCACTGTAACAATCATTAACCATACAGTAGTATTCATCCGAGCAGATAACTTCTTTGTTAGCTCACAGTAGTAATCATAGGTAACAATCAGGTGAGAGAAGGAGGTTCTCATCTACTGTAAAATATTATAGTACTTGGGTTGGTCCAATGTGGTGAAGTCGTCCTGTACCTTTGGCAGAAAAACAGCCCCAAAGCATAATGTTTCCACCTCAGTGCTTCACTGTGGAGATGTTCTTTGGATCATACTCGGAATTTCTCTTCCTCCAAGCGCAGTGGTTCAGAGTTAGTGCCAAAGAGCTCGATTTTGGTTTCACTTTCTCCCGGGCCATCTCTGAATCATTTAGAATCAGAATCCTTTTGTTGTCATTAAACATCAGATGTTCAATGAAATTTGAAGCAGCTCCTTGGCGCTTAGAATAAATAACAATGGAAAAACAATTTACTAAATCTAAAAATACCAACTACACAAATACACAAGGCTTACACAGATGTGCAAGGTTGCTCTGAAGGTTCTGATCCACCACCTTTCTCATGGTCATCCTCACCCCATGCATGGAGCTCTAGACCAAGAGCAACTGATTGGTCATTTTAGATATCGTCCACTAACCGAACAATCACACCAACATTAATACTCACTATTAAAATTAAACTACTATAAAACTTTGAGACTTTTAATTTCATTCTAAGTGACCAAACTTCAGCAAGAGCTCAAATACTTAATGTATTGTGAAACTGAAGTCAATACTGTGGTAAATGGTGTATGGTAAAGCAAACTTTCCAGGCTGAAAGCTGCCTTACTTTCCAGCCCGTGCTTATATTTAGTATTTAGTACTTGCTTCTCATGTCCCATCAGAGAGGTTGGGGCGCAGCCACAGAGCTTTTAGAGGTGCTCTGTGGAGTGCGCCAGCACATGCTTTGGATTCTGTGGGTGGATCAGACCTTCTGTAGATCTTTGAACACATTAGGAATTCAGAAAATAGATCTTTTTTTTCCTCGAGTGTTTTCTGAATTTCGATGGTGTGGTGCTGTACTGTTGGGACGGGAGGGACGTCCTTGATGTGCAACAATGTTTTGTTGGGCCGTGTGTGTCAAAGTAACTTCCACATGAATGCCAGAACCCAAGGTTTGCACTCTAACAAGATGATCCATGTTATTCACTTTACTAGTGTAGTTTATTATTTTATTTATGCCATCTTTAGAATGAGAGCCACTGTTGTGTGGCATTAATGGCAAACCAGATATCAGAAGAATAAACATTATTTTCCACATTTTTTTTTTCAAAAATAACATCAATTAAAAACGTTAAATTCTTCCAAATTTCTTTAAATGCAATCTGACTGAACACTTCATCCTTCCTCATTAATTTAAAGAGGTTTCATATCTTGTTCTATAATGCCATACCTTAAACAGATTTCTACATTTAATACATTTAGTCCACGTCTACAGGACAAAATCTCATAACAAAGACATTGTCGATCCTCTATGTGCTGCGGAAACACACTCCAGCTGGTAGCTGCATCTGCAACATGATAAATACATACAGTTGCAGTTGCAGTGCAGATATGCCCTTGACATCCACTGGGAACATAAACAGACAGAGCAACCACTGAATATTCAACAAATGCCAAGACCGGCCGAGCTGATGACAGTCGGGACAAAAACAGAGTTAAAAGAAAAAAAAAAAACGAATCTCCTTCCTATGCCAAGGCTTCATTTGTCACTTAGATATTTGTTGTGTCAAAGCATAATAAAAATTCATACCGTGCTTTGATTAATAGCTACGCAGGCTGTAGCATTAAAAATAATTGATAACACTATTGACAGCAAACTGATGTCAACTAGCAGAGACATACTGTGCACAGAAAAGTTGCTGGGATCTAACAATGCTGTCTTGTTGAGCTGTTGTATGATGGAGAGCCTCATAAAAGCGGAGGAAAGGGAAGACTGTATCAAAC
This sequence comes from Oreochromis aureus, assembly GCF_013358895.1. Lineage (NCBI taxonomy): Eukaryota > Metazoa > Chordata > Actinopteri > Cichliformes > Cichlidae > Oreochromis > Oreochromis aureus. The sequence continues at coordinate 13,289,194 of NC_052952.1, forward strand.
TTGCACTGATCCCATGTTGGATTTTGCGTAGGAGTCTCCTGTAGCACAATGGTAGGGATGTGATGTAGGAAAAAGGAAAATCCCTGCAGCTCAGCCTGACTGTCAGACGTTTCTTTGGCCAAGGCCACACTGACATCAGCCAGGACACTTCCCTGAGAGGAAATGTGATAAGTTCACTCCAAACTCTTTGCTCTTGCTGCTGGAGAATTGCGACAGTGTGTGTGTGCGTCTGTGTCCTTTTCACTAGATCCAAAAGGAAATTTCATTATGCTTAACTCTTGCACTGTAAGTCTTCTGTGTCTTCTGAAGAACAAAGCTCACACACTGGCATTTTTTCCCTATAGTCATATTTTCCAGTCACTATTTTGATTAACATACAATGTTTCCTATTATTATTATTGACAGTTTTTCACCATTAAAATATGAATTTTTAAATGTGTAAAAAAAATAGAGCAGCTAGCGGTCAGGTCATATTACATAAATTATGTAACATTGCAGAATTTAACAAACACACACATTTTTGCTTTATCTTGAGTGCAAATTCCACTGTGGTTACTGATTTCCCATAAATCCAAGAAGAGAAAAATATGATAACTGCAAATACAAATATGCTCGACGAACACAGACCAGCTAATATGTACTCAGCATAACCTCCTTTTAAAAAAGATTACGTATCCTAAAAAAACAGGGAGAGGCGCAACAGAAGGATGACATCAGCATATCCACTCTAAGATCCAACACAAAAAATGAAAAGAAGGCAAGAGGAGACAGAAATGTTTTTACTATGACAGAAGTAAGTAGAATTTAATTTTGGGCTTTACAGTTGACATGAATATATGCATGTAATGAATGACTCAGTCAGACTTGTGATTATGTTAGATATTACTGTGACATTAGATTTGAGTGCTTGGAAGTGGGAAGTGAGTGTCAACTACACGAATGCCAAGGCTAAACCTTTAAAACATCAGCTACTATTAACGATCAGTGACGCTGGATCTCATAACCTCATTCTCACACATGCAGTGGTGACGCATAGAAGATAGTTACATGTCTCACTCCGAACTTGCTGGATCATTCTAGCTCCCTGTCCACTCCCCAACAGTTGGACCACTTTATCTGGCTCCATGACATCTGTTTGTTTACTCAAGCTGCTACTTTTATGACCTGATGATCTGGTAACGTGAAGTCAAATAAAAGTTGAGGAAGGATATAGAAAAGTATGTGAACATGTGCGTGTGTGTGTGTATATGTGTGTGTGTGTGTGTATGTGTGGTCATGGGGGCCTGTGTGTAGTTTGTTTTCCAGATCTCCTTCAACAATACCCGACAGGTGCATACAGGGGCCTGTGGGTTCAGTGTGCATTCTTTCATTTGCACACACAAGCTTTCCACATCAGGAAATCTGAAACTGCAGTTGGATGTTTCAGTGTATGAACAGCTTAACCTGCATGTGGACGTTTTTATAATGTATACAGTGAATGCTTTTGCATTTCACTTGATACTCTGCTTATTACACAGGGTGTTTTGTCCTGTCTCCGTTCCCTTTTGCCCAACCGGTTGCGGCAGATGACTTCCCCTCCCTTAACCTGGTCCGCTGGAGGTTTCTTCCTGTTAAAATAGAGTTTTTCCTTCCCACTGTCACCAAGTGCTTGCTCAAAGGGGGTCGTCTGATTGTTTTAGATTTCTCTCTATTACTGTAGAGGCTTTACATTACAATATAAAGCACCTCAAGGGGACAGGTTTTGTGATTTGGTGCTATATAAAATTAAATTAAATTGAATTAAGACTGACAAGAAATAAAGTGAGAATAAATGAAATAGAACAAATTGAAATTCATTAAAATAGTATTTTACAATTGAAAGGTAGATATACATTTTTAATATATAAAAGGTTCTATTTTGCCCCACTGCTATCTTCAGTGGTTAAAGAAGCTCCACGGCTGTCCACTTAACAGCCTGTCACTATGTGGGGGTTTTTTGCAGTACGCTCCTTTTGTTTGATATTCTAATGGGGCCAACTCAGAGCGACAGCCTTAACATTAATAATGTTTTTCACACTGCTCGGTTCTCAGAATGAGATGGCAGCCTGCACAAATCACAGCGCATCTTTTCTCAAGTGTCAAGGGGATTACCGAAGCACAGCTCACAGAAAAAGAAGAAAAAACATGGGGGAAACAAATAACACTTGGACTGTGCACACATGCACAGGCAGGAGTTTAATGCTGGCCCACAGCTAGACTGATCGGTCTGGCTGTGGAATATGACACAAAACCCAACAGTAGTGTGGCAGCTTTTATTAAGGGAGAATTTATGGTCCGTTCTAACTAAGACAGGGCTTATCCTCTGTTAGATTTTGATGAATGGAAATTGTTTTGTCTGTAGAGACAAGGGACAAAAGAGCAAAATCTCACAATGCTTTCTGCCTTCATTGTATTTTAATAGTAGCCTTTCAAAGTAATTACTTGTGCACTTGGGTATATTTTATATATCTATATACTCTTATAATACAGTCTGTGAGGATGTGATCTTTAGTGTCCTTTCACTTTTGACTACTTTTGTCAGCTGATGATCACCAGGCTTGATGCTCTTCTCTGTCAGTTATCCAAGCCTTAAACGATTTCAGTATGGTGCAATCCGGGTGCAATGCTGCTGTTACTGTTGCCCAGTAAAACTGGGTAACAGACAATCATAGAAACAGGCCTGGCTCCCTCTTCTGGATATCCACAACAGAAACACATGATCAGACATGCTGCTGTTGACTGCCCTGACCTTTTCAGCCCACCACGCTTTTCCGTCATGGCTCATTCACAGAATCTGAAACTGATGGTGAGGAGCAGCATTCCTTCCCCGATATGGCGTGGAATGAGAAAGAGCATGAAGGTCAAAGCGTTTAAAAAGAAGAAAAGTGCTTTGTCCAGAAGGGTCTCAAAATGAGAATGAAAGCATACTGTCTGGTGAAAAAGGCAGAGTTCTGTAATACCGGACACATAATGAACACACAATGTAGCCGATGCTATTTGAGACGGGTGTGGAAATGAGAAACATTTTCCAGAAGCGGTGATGACTCTTTAGTACGAGCAGGCCACCAGCTGGTTAACAGAAAGTGCCACCTGCTGGGGAAATGGGTTATAGCTATCTGAAGGGAAGCCAATAGCTGTGTTCACACATGAGCAGGGAGCTACAGATGTATGAAAAGAGGACATTTAAGAAGCTATTGCAATCACAAGCAATTATAAAATCTGAGGAATACAATTGGGCACGCAAAAGAGACAGGCCAGCTCAGAGAGCCTTTCATAACTGAACCAGCTCAACAGTATAAAAATCCAAAGCTCATTATAATAAACTGCCAATGCATTCAGCTTGTATAAAATCTGCTACAGGGCAAGAGTCTGAGTATGTGTCTGGAGCAACTGTCAGCAGTACAACAACAGCATTTGTGTGGAAGATGAGTCATACTTTTAAAGGCTCTTCTCTCATTTAAGCAACGACATTGGGGGCTAAAAGATGACGTCAAAAGTGCCAAAAACTGAAGTTATTTGAATTGCGACTACACATTTGTTACAAAAGCGACAAATCTCTAAAATGCCAAACATTATATCAGACATATACATGTTTACAGCATAGTACAAATACAGTTGGCAGCTATAGTTAACTGTCTTTTTGAAAGTAATGGTAAATAATGAATACTAACCCTTTTAAACTGTATTAAGACTTTAAGTTTTGTTTAAGTGTCTCCAGGTGGGTCCCAGTGCTCTTGTATTAAAACCCTTGAATTCGCTGACTCTTCAGTCTTTCTGGTAGAAAACATTTTATTTTAATGCTGTTTGTGGCCAACCAAAATTAGTAAACATTTTAATATTATAGTGAATTTCAGATGAACTAACTTAGCTAGCAGGCAATAGCAGTATGTGGCAAATCCCCAGCTGTACATTCTCATCCATGTTGAAAACCTTACATCACAACAACATACAGTGCATCCACAACATAACAGCAGCTTCCACAAATTAATAGTGTAGTGTGCGGTAACAGTGTGTACCAATAAACTGAGGGAAATGGGATGTGGATGACTCAGATGATTTTCCTGTAACGTAGGAGCTCGAAATTAGAATAGATATTTATGCTTGTGTGCACATGCACTGATCATTTCCACAGAAAATTGCTACATTAAACTGTAATGTGTGTGTGTGCGTGTGTGCATGAGAAAGAGATAGCAAGAGAATGTGAGTGGAAGAGAGATGGAGTCTAGCATCGCCTCGGCATCAGATCATAGCCACTCCAGAATGAATTATTGAAGAGTACTCTGCAGGGATGTTTGCCATTTAAATACAACTAGGGCTCTAAAAGCCAACAGCAAAACACACACACACAATTCATGTGCAATCCAGTTAGCAAAAACAAACTTGATCCACTTAAAATAATACAATTAATTATAAAGGCTAATGAGATTTTACATTTTTCACAATAGCCATTAATATTTAATTACAAGAACAAGAAGATATTCAATACCATTTTCAATATCACAGATTGGAAAATGACAGAATGACAGAAAAATGACAAAATTAAGATACATAAATGCACAAATATTTTTAATAAAGTTTAGATCAAAACCATCTAAATGGCCATCCAAATGTATTTAGCCTTGATTCTTTCTTCTGCTTCTGGTGACTTGGCACCATATTTTTGCTTTCCATAAAGTACAGAAGGCTACCACTGTTTCTGTGTTGATGCTGGTAGACCTTTATTATTAGGTTCAACCTGGGACTTTAAAAAGTATTATGTTTCTCTTAAACAAATGTGCTTCCTGTTAATTAAATTAACACTTCCTATTTAGAAGATAATGTTGATAATGATGATGATAATACATATAATGATAATGATAATACATTAACATTATAGTATTAGCCTTACATTAATAATAAGTTGGCATATGGCCAGTGTGGGTAACTGCTAATAGGAAATGGCTAATGTTGATGCATCTGCTGGACACATGTTTATTACCGGTTTAACACTTTAAAGTTAAATCTGAGTATTAGTGACATCAAAATTCATCACAAAGACCGTGGGAAGTTGTCTGTCAGCTGGAGAAGGTGAATGTGGCACTGTTTGTATCAATACTGTTGCAAATGAATGTCTAACCCAATAATAATTTTTAGTATTGATCAGTATCTGAGTATCATGTCTTCCAGAGTCAAATGTGAGGGCATTTCACCGACGGTTAAACTGGAGCTGCTCAGAATCCTCTGAAAACTCTCTTTTCCATATGGCTATATAATCATTCTATTGGACCTGATGACTGAAGAGTGCTCATCTCCCAACAAGAACTGTGCATAGTCTATTCTAATCCCCATTCTAGGACAGGCATGTACATCTGCTTACAGTCAGGAAATCTGTAGCAGAACTTCGTCATTCATCAGAGCTTACTACAAAAGCTAAGCCTCAGCCACGGGTGCTGATATTGCCTGACATGACCTTCTGATCGCTGGAAAAAGAGATGTACAGGATGTAGGCCTTTTGTAGGCCTGCATGCACATCCTGAGTTATCCAAACTTCCTCCTAGACAGGAGCACAATTTTCCAAAACTCGATCAAAGACTTATTGTGTGCAATCAAACACTTGCGCTAAAACTGGCACACTGAAAATTAGTATATTCTGTGCTACACTAAACCGGGTTTTATCCTTGTTGTGCTGTCTGCTTTGGGATGAGGATGCCCTGCCCTTGTTTCAGAAGTTTATGTAAAACAGTTTAATTTCTTCTTTTCCTTTAATAAAAGTGAGATGCTGTTATAGAAGTGTTTATAATTACTAAGAAATTATGATGCCCTGACAACTCTTTCTTTCCTTTATGCCATATTTAGCTTCAGTCAGTTTTATGTGACTTTTTAAATATGTGTTACACTTGGACCAGTGATGATACTGCTAACCCACAGTATAAATAATGTGTTTCCAGAATCCCTACAAATGACTTGAACATGATCCTAGCCCATTGATAGGGGAAAAAAACCACACCTCAACCTTTAAAAAAGGCTAGCTCTCACCATCATCATCACCTTAATTCTTCACTGTGTAATGTGAAACCTGTCCAGCTGAGAAAATCCATTATAAGTTTGCAGGGGGGGGCAGGGACTTGCATATGTAATGCATGTACAAAACAGCACTGCTTGGTTTCCTTTTTACCTTACAGTATTTCTTACAAGGTTAATGGTTGCTCTGTCCTGGCATTTAAAGCTGCTGTTGGAAGTTTGAAAACATAGTAGGAGTGAAACAAGAGTGTTACATCCTGCCCATATAGCAATGACCGAAGCTCAAGGAAGGCACTTGTGTATGCCTGTTTTTCACTGACATTTTATAAAGTACAGTTATTTCTCATTGCTATGTGTACATTTACTAACATTAATTTGTTACTTAAGGAATCCAGCAGTCAGTATCTCAGGCCACAAAATAGGTGGCACTTTATGCAGAGCCTTGAAGATGACAAACTGTCTACACTTTGTCATCTTCCATGCTCTGCCCAGAGTGCAAACAAGGATATTCCCACAGAGGACAATGGCTCTGACATAATTAACGCAGGCTTTCTGTACTGCTTTTCATAAATAGAAGAGTCAACATGATGAATAATGTTCTTTCTTTGCTGGTTCTAAGGTTTGACATTTAAAAGGGATAGGCGGCCTGGCATCCACTACATCCACTGGTACACACATGAAAAAAGTCACATGCTCCACATTACTCCAGTAAAATCACAAATTTTTTACTCACTACTGCACATCTGTTCCACAGTCATAATGATCTGTTATTGCATATGATTTGCGTACTTGTGTTCACTACACTGAATGCCAGTTGTATTGATTACTTGGTATATTGTTATGTGTTACAGCCTCTGCTACCTCTTGGGCAGGTTTCACTTGAAAATAGATTTTAATCTCAATGAGGCTTTTACCTGGATAAATAAATAAATACATAAATAAATAATAGTAATAATAACATTATTAATAAGACTGCAGATTTGTATTGAGTTCTTAAGGAATTTGAAACTGAATTGAAACACTAAACCATTATTATTTAATACCTCCATATTGAAAATAAAATATTTCATGTGGACTTCAGTTGTAATGACCTTTGACATCCAACTTGGCGTTGTTAGCTAACAGCAGGCTAACTTTTCGGTGCCAACATATAGTAGAATGGACAGTCAGATAGATTATAAGCAACACATAGCTGGTTTGGAGCTCTGAGTGCTAGATCGCGCTTCACTTGCTCTAAATCACGTGACATACAGGTATAAGAATAAAAGCTTATGGGGAAAACGGGTGGAGTGCAAAGAAAACTAGCACTAGCATATTCATTTTGGGTTAGCTTAACTACTACAAGGCTTCATTAGCTAGCCTTTTCAGTTTTCCATGTCAATATGTCTGTAACAACTGAAATATAAGATTTAAGTTTGTTTTAAATGTCTGCTTTAAATAAGTAAGCACTCTTTCACATGTATAACTCTAACTCTGTTTAGTCCCCCTACCTGCAATGCGAATTACAGCCCTGTCAGCTGGATCAAGGACCTCCGCTGTGGCGGATTTGGAGCGTTTGACTCTCTGGTGTTTGGACAAGTTCCAGGGCAGGGTGTCTCCAAGAAAGGGAACGCCGCTCCTCTCTTCATAGCTTTCCTCCAGCGGGGTTCGATCCCTACGTCTGTCTTTACGGGTCGCCATCACCTACTTAAGAAAGAGATGGATAGGCTTAGTTAGGGACTGACTGCATGAAGGAGGACACATAATCAGAATAAACGTTTTGCTGTGTTTACACTCAAATATTAGCACACCACCAGTGGTCAGCTGTTTTCTTCTCTGTGCTGACTGACCTCAGCATACTAATGTTTAACTGCCACTCAAATGTGTAACAAGATTAAACTCAGTACGCCTAATGTTAGAGTGCTATAAAAAAAATGCAAACTGTACTTTGTGGAATACGACCACGCCAGACACACCATGTACTTTGTCCTTCACTAGAAATGTTTGGAATACTATCAGTGTATAGAGATCAGGACATAATAAAAAGAGGCTGCATGATATTATTCCTAAGCCAAAACGATAGAGGGGTTGCTGCCCACTCTTCTTTACAACCTTGCTTAAGTTCACTGAGATTTGTAGGCGGTACCAGCTATTCTGTTGTACAGGAGTGCAGAATTATTAGGCAAATGAGTATTTTGTCCACATCATCCTCTTCATGCATGTTGTCTTACTCCAAGCTGTATAGGCTCGAAAGCCTACTACCAATTAACATATTGGGTGATGGAAGCTTCATGGAGCTTCACCTGCTGGTGCAAGAAGGGGGGGTAAGAAATGGCAGCAACAGACACTTGGAAAGCTTGCACGACTGTCCTTCACTAGAAATGTTTAAAAAGGTACAACTGCTTGATGCTGCTGAGCATCCTTGCTCCTTGGTTTCATACTTCCTCTGTGTGTCCAGGTTAACATTTACTGTTAAATATTTAGCCTATATGCACAGGGCAGCATCAGTTACAGTTAGTTCTAATGTTTTACATATCAGGACATAATAAAAAATTATCTAGCCCTTTGCAGGTTTTAAAATGAGGTAGATACAACCTCAGATGAATAACGGCACATGACATATTACACTATGCTATTATTCATTTAAAAAACACTAAGCCAAAACCAAGAAGCAGTGTGTGAAAAACTGTTGCGTGTGCAACTCTAGCAGTTATAACTTGAGGCAATTGTTTTCTGAATGACTATCCGTTTTCTACATTGTTGTAGAGGGGTTGCTGCCCACTCTTCTTTACAACCTTGCTTAAGTTCACTGAGATTTGTAGGCATTTGTTTATATGCACAGCTCTATTAAGGTCCCGCCACAGTGTTTCCATGAGGTTGAGCTCTGGACTTTGACTGGGCCATTACAAAACTGTAATTCTTTCATTTTCAGCTATTCTGTTGTAGATCTGCTGCTATGCTCATCATTGTTTTGTTAAATGACTCAGTTTCAGCTGAGCCTTTGCTGTTAAACAGATGGCCTCACATTTGACTCTAGAATATTTTGATGTACAGAGGAGTTCATGGCCAACTCAATGCCCAGGTCCTGTGGCTGCAAAACAAGTCCAAATCATCACCACTCCACCACCGTGCTTGGCAGTTGGTATCCAGTAAATGTGCTCATAAGCTTTGCCTGGTTATCGCCAAACGTGGCACTGTACATTTAAGGCTAAACGTCTCCACTTTGATCTGTTCAAAGGACATTGTTCCACAGGTCTTGTGGTTTATTCAGATGCAACTTTACAAACGTAGCTGTGCTAGAACAAAGAGGCAAATAACCCATACTTGTTCAGTCTTTTCATCATCATACTATGAACTTTAACATGCTAAGTGAGGTTTGTAGAGCTATATTAAAATTGAATGTGAAGAACATGCTAAGTGAGGTTTGTAGAGTTTTTACCGTTTTTTCTTGGAGCATTGCACAGTCTGACCTTGGGTTGAATTTGCTGGGACATCCACTCCTGATTAGACTGTCTTGAATCTATTAATCGTCCACTTGTAAACACTCTTTCTCAGCACTGAATTACCTTATTGATAGGAAACAACAATTTCTTCTCCAGTTCCATTGCTGATGTCTTTCCTTCTTGGTGCTGTGTTTACACACACCTGAATGCTCAAAAGGCCTTCTGCTCTAATAGAGGTCATCACACTTCCTGATCGCATCTGATTATCAGCACCACGCTGCTGTTTACCCTCTTACCTCTGAAAGCAGCAAGAGTGTACTTAATTTTGCGCAAACTCCTATGTTTTGGTTTCACTTTTTGTTAAATTAATAATGATATGGCATGACATTGTTTATCTGAGGTTGTATTTACCTAAATTTAGGACCTGTTAATGAGAAGATTGTTTTTAGTATGTCCAGAAATGTAAAACATTAGAACTAAAAGACAGTGACAAAGCTGATTAGAAAACATTTACATTATAACTGTCACCTCTATTGTACTTTTCCTACATTAAGTGGTGTTAAGTGGGAAAACAACTGGTCAAAGAAAAGACTGAGGAGCTTAAATATGGAGATAAAGCTAAATAAACAGCTATTAGGTCAATGACCAACGTCATAATACTGAAAAGGTATGAAGCTCACATGGTAGTATTCACACCTGGGTAATGATTACTGATTTAACAAACGTACAAGCGCAGTCAACACATAGCATTTAACTGACTCATCAGCACTCATAAACTCTGTCTGTAAGGATGCCAAATAAAACAATGAATGGTGTCACCTGAAGTGACAACCCACCTTCTCAATTGAGGCGTCACTTTCTCCCGTCTCATCGTCTCACTTAATTTAGTGTCAGCGTAACTATTTTAAAACGCCAAGAGATGCATGCTTTACTTTAACAACAACATGGAATACATTTGCTGTTACTGAACACCTGACTGAAGAAATAGCTGTGTGTGGGTGATGACACGCCCGCTGTGAGAGATAACTCTGGTCAACAATCCAAAGCTCAGCAGTGATGAAATGGTGTCACATGCCTCATTGTAGTCACAGCAGACCTGAGAGCAGAGCTCAGTCCTCTGTGAAGTTATCATGCTGCACATGTAAATTCCTGCCAAGCTATCCAGCCTTTGGATACTGATGCCATGACAACATAGGCTACTGTAACCAGGTTAATAAATGGGCTGCCAAGTTATAGCATCGAAGCTGCTTTAATTAATCTGTTTGTTTCCATGTCGACACAGCAAATATTGTCTCTGCAGTAGAGGTTTACCTTTTTTTCCTGTAGATTTACTCAAGGTAAGAATTGGCAAACACTTTAAAGCAGGAATATACTCCCTCATGAAAATGTGCCAGAACTAGAGATATAACTTGCCTCACTTGTAAACATTGTGAATTTACAGCGATTTCATTTTAGGAATGTGTGTTTTTGGACTGTTTCAGTGTTTACCTGTGGTAAAAAATGTTTCCACACTAGAGAAAGAAAGTCTCACTTCAGCTTGCCTCCATTACGGAACACACACACACACACACACACAAATTCGTTTCCTGTGGTGCTGGATTACAGTAAAAGTCAGGCTACCATATACCACCGATACATTTTCCATCTGACAGTACTGAAATGTGGCATCGGGAGCATGCTGTCCTGTAGCTCAGGACTGTAATGGATGTACGGTTTTGCTGAGTACCTTAAGCAACGCAGAATTTCTCCACAAGGTGGACGCACCTGCAACAACTTAAGCCCAAAATCTCTCTGCAAAGCTCACTGAGTCAAGTTATCGCTACACTCCTCTGCTGTCACTCAAACCTACCAATTTCTTCACAATTGGAAACCCAACCCACGCCCAGGACCGGACACCGGCATTGTCTTACCTTACTGCTGAGCTGGATCAGTGCGTAAACGCCTGTTAAACAGCCATGAGTGCCAGAGCTTCACTATGCGCCCTGCAGGATGTCGCCAACCAAAACAAATAAAGTCGCCGACAGCCCATGTGTCTGTGTGTGTGTGTGTGTGTGGTCGCTGGTAATAGCCACTCCTTTTACAGGAGGCAGGGCTGCTGCTGGAGGAGGCTGAAGAGACAACCCGCCGTGCAGAATCCGCATCATCTGTGATGTTTCTCCCGCCCCGCTCGCTCTCTTTCATCCATCCTCCGCTGCATGGCGGCACCACTGAATTCAAAGGTCGGTAATCCTTCGCGCAGTCGTTAACTCACACCCTCTCCCCCCAAAAAACAACCCCCAAAAAATCTAAAGTGCAGCGTCCGATCTTAATTACTCCGACAGAAACTGAACAAGTCCTTCTCTAGACGCTCAGTCCGCACGTCGGGGCTGATGTGGGGTTTGTGCTGCGATCCAAAGCAATTAACAGCGTTCCTCCACCAGCAGGGTCTGGTGCTGCGGTGAAACGCTGCATGACTCACTGTTCGATTAGTTTGCCTGCTTGTCCCGGACTGAATAGTGTAGCGTCTGCAGGCTACTGCAAAGGAGAGAGCGTAAGAAACTGTGATGACACAGCCGCTGTCTGCGAGGGTTTAGACTGTAATTAACTAGAAGAAAACCAGTTAACTGGTTTAATTTTACACAATAAGTATCACAAGCTCCTATTTTACTGCATTGAAGCATACATGTCGCTGTAGTCTATTGAGATGAGTTTTGGACCTTTCAAATAATACACTGTTATGCTAGGGTCATTATACAGTAAACAAATACAGAAACAAAACATGTGAGTCTCTTAAGTAATAGATCCATAATGACTTCGCTTGACACTCCCTTTCTGCATTTTTATGTACTATGATTTTAAGAGCCCATCCTTCCCAAAAAAATAAAGTGGTGAAGGTTAACTCATGTGCACTTTAATTACCAGAAATGGGCCTGAGAATATGGGGACTCTTTTTGTGTGTATGTGTGCTCTATCTAGCTTTAAATCTGCATTGTGTTGAGTCACTATATGTTTGGAAGGTTAACTTAGTGCAAATTAGCATTGACTAGCTGGGTTTCAGTCCAAGCGTAGCACAAATTTAAGATGAATTTCAGCGAAGTCTGAGGAAGATAAGGCTCCATAAAACACCAAGGTCACCACTTGACTCTGCACCACCATCTGCTCAGCTGTGATGCTACTTTGCGCCTGATATGCTAAAACGTATCACGGCTATGAAAGGTCCAGGGTTTAATGGATTTAATTAATTGGAGTTATCGAACAAGCTGAGTTATCGTCTCTCGAAGCTCTGACTCACATCTGGAAAAAAGCGAACACAAAAGAAAACAGAAGAGTAATATCACGTCTATGTGTGTCTGGACTCAGCGGGGATGATAATAAATGACAAAATTTGAGAACATTTGTTTGAAAACAATAGAGAATGACTCACTGCATTATATATCAGTATGTATTGCCACCCGGAGCCTCATTTCCTTCATTTATTGATGCAAAAAGGCTGAAAGTGGTGCATAAAAGTTCACCAGAATGCAGGGGGTAAATCAGTTCAGTTATCATAATCCTGTATGTCATGTCACAGCACCACTAATGCATTAAGAAGCTCGTTAATGCAGACTAACAGGGTAAAGTGCTGAAACATCAGGTAGTTTACAGGTAGTAAAACATGTTTTTTTTTAATGTTTTCACATTATTGCTTTATAACATGCTTGCTTTATGAAATGTGGCAGGTCCAAAGCACAAAATGAAATCTTATCCTGGATATTATGCCATAACGCATGTAAGCAGTATTTCAAGCGCAGAAAGAACTTTATCTAGTGTTAGTGGTAATATAAGGAGAAATACTCTGAGACAGTACAGATTTTCTTTAAATTGTCAAGGCTACGGCTGTGTGGAAGGCAGGAGATAGGACCCAAATGCAGGACAGAGGAATAAACTAAGGGAGGCAGCTTTCATTGTGCTGTGGAGAACTCAAATACAGGTAAACAGCTGGGACTAATCAGACATAATGAAACAAGGGGAAAGCAATACTAGCCACACTAACACAGGACAGGGGCTATCAAAATAAAACAGGAAGCATGACATAAAGATGCAGACTAGACACTGAGACGTGGAAACATGACAGACTTGGGAACAGAGGAAACATGAAGCACAGAGACAAAAGGAACTAGACATGGAACACAGGGAAGGTGCAGTGGCAGAGAACCAAGACAAATATACAACACACGGAGACAAATAAGGAAAACAAGAATACAGAACAAACCCTTCACTAGAGATATGACACCAGGAACACAGGAGAGGCACAGAAACAGAAAACCTACACTTCTTTTAAGTGACAACTACCTCAGTCTTCCTATCCATCCAGATTTGTACATGTCACTGCAGTTACACGTGCAGGATGTTCAGGTGAGCTGAAAAGAGCACTAGAGCTGTGGACTTGAATGGCATCAAACTAGACATTTCATAGATTGCATTTTGCTTTTATTTGACAACAGCTGTAATGTTCTCATTAAGGTGGAGTCTGAAACCACCCTTTAAATTTTGAGCCTAAAGAGCTGCTATAACTATCAATGCATAAGTAATACTGATCCAAAAAAAACACTAGATTGTATTCATAATGAGAAGATTAGATATTAAACACTTTATCCATAAAAAGGACGGGTTTCCAGTCTTATTTAAAATATGGCCTTGATTTTCTCACAGCACACTGACCTAAAACACAAAAGCTCCTCTGCTACAGTTCTCATCTCAAAGACCTCGGACTACAAAGCAAGAGTCGCATTCATTGCTGCACAACGATGCTACCACTGCATGACAAGCTGAAACTTGTGCGGTTCCACTATAACAGTTGCTGTGAATGAAATTTTCTAGTGCATTGCCTGCACTACTGGTTTAGTGTAAATGCAGCAAGACAATGCAATGTCAGGCACAATGGCAGCATGAAAACTGAGCCAGGATTAAGGTCATGTGACTTGGTAATAGCAGTCGTAGGGCCACTAAGTGACACCTGACCTTTTTATGTGTTTAGAACTCACTGGATCTATACTTACAGAGGTTTTGATTGGCTCTTACTGTAAAGTTGCACGTATAGCAAAGAGTACTGAGACTCCTCCTGGGTTCATTGTATCAACTGCAGCTGCTTTGCTGTCTCTAGCGCTCCAGTTCACTACTCAGCGTGCTACTTTTGCTGCCATTTAACATTTTTGACACACCAGATATTTTCTATTAGTTTTTAATTTATAAAGCTAAACTAAGTAATCAGTGTTTGGATAACCATTTTTATTTGGAAGGTACAGTTTATAAATAACTATTTATAATAAGATACTAAAAGTCATGATATGCATTTCCTCAGTTGTGTGAGACACATGGTTTAAAACAGTGTGTGTCTGACAGGTACTGACAGTCAAATCCCATATTAATCTTTTTGGACAGATGTCATAGATGGAATAATGAGCAACATTACTATGAAGATAAATACTTTTGCTAATGCAAAAAATATTTAAAAATTAACCAAAACAACAAAGATTGTTTTTTTTTTTTTATTTTAATACCCATGATTTATGGTCAGTTCTATTTTTTCTCAATTGCCAATGGAAGAATTCCTCCAGCAGACATTCAGCTTCTTAATAAAATTAGGAAAAAGAGAAAATATGACATAAGGTTTTGGTTTTGCAAGTCCTACTATAGATATACAGTAAAAGTAAACTAAAGTAACTGTCAGCAAAACACAGGACACAGTCAGGAGTCTCTCTGTTAGCCATTAGGATTTTTCTGCTGCTTGTTTGGTGTCTCCTAGCTACTCATTAGATGTCCTCACTCTGCATCCAGTCTGAAGTTTTTACTTGTTGTTTTTGTCTCTGCATTAATTACTCCTGGAATTATTCATCAGTCCACAGACGTTGTGCATTTTGTACTGCATTCATAATTTATAACTGAAACATTATCTGCATTACTTCTAAACTGACTCTGTCAGCAAGTAAATGTATTTTTTTCCTTTTAAGTCCAGTAGTGACCTGATTCCCTGTTCGATGTTCCTTATTTGTCTCACTGCTGGTCAGTCTGCATGATTACCACAAAAGGTTTAGTGGTCAGAGGTCCCTCAGTACCAGTACATTTGTGTTAAACAAGAAATACTGGGACAGGTGCCAGCAGGTCGGATCAGATCAGCTGTTTTACAAGAAGCAGCTCACGTCACCTCCACCCACTCGAACAGCATGTTTTCCTGTGGACAGATTATCGAGAAACAGTCTCCCACTTATTTGGAACAACTCAGTCAAAACCAAAATAGAAAAATAGTTTGCAGGTGTTTTGTGTGCTTGCATGTAATGTGTTCATCTATTTTTATGTGTTATGTTTTCATGTCATTCTCCTGTTATTTTGTCTATGTTTATAACTGCTTTGTGTGGCTCTTTTTTTTTTTTACAGTTAAGTAAAAAAATGTGTTTTTTGTTTTCCTTAATTTTTTTCTGTGTCTGCAGTCATTTTTATTGGTTTGTGTTCATTTTTCGTGTCATTTTTAAGAGTTCAGTTTTTCTGCATTCTGTATTTTTTCCTAATATTTACCATTAAGTCTGATTGTGCAGTGGCCTAATGAACTTGAAAAAAGAAGGCAACTTGACTTCTTTAAGTTTTTTTCCACTTCTCATCCAAGAGGCTTTACATCTGTACATAAAGGATAAAGAATGATCTTTCGAGGATATCAGTGTTTACATTTTGGACCAAGAAGAAGTTTGAAAGAGGAGTAAAAGAGGCCATCTATGTCCACGGTAACAACCATCATTAAATAGAATCGGTGGCATATGTACAATGTAGTCTTGATAAATGAGTTTCCTCCACTCAGACCTTGCTTCAGGTGACCTCAGTAGGTTACATCACAAGGTGGGGCATCTTGCAGTGGTGCTTACAATTCTGTGTAAAGGTCAGAAGTCAAGTAGGCAGACTTTCTTGTAATTTTTAAAGTGGTTTTGAGCAGTACTTTTCTGAGCTTTCTAAAGGTCATTCAAAGTTCTTATTTGGGCATTGGGTGGTTTTTCACTCATTTTCAAAGAACTTTTGTTTGTTAAGCTACTTAACACTCACCTTTGAATCACTCAGGCATAAAAAAGCCTCCTTGTTGTGTTGTGTGGTGTTTACACATAATAGAAAACTAAGAAAAGAACCAATTTTAAGTTGTGTCTTAGATCCTTGTTGGTAGCAGCCTGTTACAAAAGACTTGTTCCAATTTCTTTATTTTAATGTACAAAAAAAAGACAACAGACCTCACCACCTTGTCGGTGCATAAAACGGTATTTTTATGCACCGACAAGGTGATTCCCAAAGAGCTGCTAGATAAACTTGGCTCACTCAGCATGGTGTGCAGTGTGTCCTTAAAACATTGGAGGAAGCAGAACACGCAGGCAAAAGAAGTAGCAGCTCTAAGGAAAAAAAATCTATCTACAGCAGATGAAGAGAATCTGAAAGTCATGTCCTTAAGAAACAGGAAAAAAAGGAAGACCTGACACAGGACCTCTGAGATACACCTGGTCATTCAAACGATCCATTTACTGAAAGGTGGCTGCCAAGAAGCCATTCCTCAAGCAAGTGAAGCAGGGAAGGCTGAGATATGCCAAAATACACAAGAACTGAGCTGAAAATCAATGGCAACAGGTCTGATGGAGTGATGAGTCCAAATTTAAATTTTTCGGTTCAAATCGTTGTCATTGTGTACGGAGAAGGTCAGGAGAGTGGTATGACAGTGAGTGCCCATAGCCATCTGTAAAAGACAGTGGAGGGTCTGTCATGGTTTGGGGCTTTTCAGCATTTCAGCCAGCGGTGTTTTATAATAATTACATAATAATTTAATTTCCATCAAAATGCTGTAAAAGCATACACAGATAGAAAAACACACAATGAAATATTATCAGTCATGGATTGGCCTCTTCACAGCCCAGACCTCAGTATTATTGAAGCAGTGTGGGACAGAGAACAGAACAAAAGGCAGCCAACATCCAAAGAGCTTTGAATGTCCTTCAAGAAATCTGAAGAACTATTACTGAAGACTACTTAAAGAAATGAAAAGAAAGTTGCCTGCTGGGACTGTGCCTTGTAGGCCTACTGTGTTTTAAGTTTAGAGAAGAAAGAACAAAACAGACTGCATCTGATGATGTCTCTTCTTTTACAATCACACACATACACACACAAAATATACAGTCACCTGCAGCAGCCAGAAATTCTCAGGCAGCCATCCAACACTGCCCTCCAGTGGAATTTTGAGAAAAAATTCCTCAAAAGCTACAAAAATTGGGACTAAGTTCAGTGCAGGTCATGGGTTATTTAACCAATTCCTCATGAGAACAGTCTTATTAAACCAATTGGAAGGAACCTTGTTTTATCCGCAAAGCCTCAGACATAACATTTGCCACATCAATAAAGATCATCTTATTCCTCAAGCACTCAACATTCTTCAGGCATCTACTTCTTCACCCAACGGAAATACCACCTTACCCACCGTGAGCCTTTTTCTGCTTAAAGCATCATAAGAGTCTTATTTTTTATGTGTTTGTGTGATGGAAAGCACATATTTTCAGAGAGCGATCACAGCAGTAAAGCCATAAAGTAATGACGGAAATCTGGAACGGTATGGCAAACGTTATGTTCAAGTCTATATGATTTACATAAACAACAAATGGAAAGACTGAACGCCTCTCCGCAATGAGTCATTTTTGGAGCAGACTGCATCATGGGAGAGTTTGCGCAGGCAGTAAGAGGGCAGCAGAGTGCTTTGAGATATGTTTGCTGTAAGGTACGGCTGGGTATCAACAATATTAAAGTGGAAATATATTGTACTTATTGCTAACCACCAAACACACTCGTGCGCACACAGTCACACCACACAGGCATGCAGGATGCGGCGCCAGCCAGAGTCATACACAAACACGCGTAACCCACACACATGGCTGTATACACCCACGAGTCCATACACATATACAGGAGTTTAGTGCGAAACCACATATACACACACAGGAGCGCTCACTCGCCATAAACCACACTCATACACACACGCACACTCCTGCAGTGCATACCTCCCTACTACTGGTCCAGACCCAGACACCGCATGCCAGTGCACCTCACTCCCTGAGCCACAGGCCGCAGGAGTAGAAGAAGAAACAGATGGGTACCAGCTGTTTGGATCAGAGCCCTGGGTACACAGCTACTGTATTGCACCACACACACACACATACACACACTTCCACTGCATGCATGAATACTTGAACTCATTCAAGTTGTTTAACTGCAGCTCTGCGTATACTCTTTCTAGCACTTATGCAGAGAATTTACAAGTAATGTATTGTTACTGTACTTTTGGTCTGTTTAACAATTTGAGCTTTCTGCTCTACTGCTAAACTGTTGCTCTTTATCTGTCTGCTGATAATTCAAATTACTCACCTTTCCTGGTATTAAATGCTACACAGCAACACATTCAGACATTGTACAGTTTGTTATTGCAGCCTTTAAATAAGAGAATAGCTGATATTAAGGCGCTTACATAGTCCACAAGCAAAGTGGAACAACACTGATTGCAAATCTGTATTTGCAACAAGCTGGTTAATGGGTCAAATAACTTGTAACACAAGAGGGGCTGCTGGCAGTGATAATTACACACAAATTATCCCAGTGCTAGCATTAACAGCAGGCACACGATCATAGCTGTTAACACATACAGCATTAAGCTGCTCAAGATTTTTTGTCTTTCTGTGTTAGCCACTGTGAGGCACAAAGTTCAGCTGGTGTACCCCACTTTTTGCCCTGTGACAGCTTGCATAGGCTCCAGCCCCCATGTGGCCCTGAATTAGATAAGGGGAAGAATGTAGATGGATGAACTAAAGTCATCACATTCAAATCATTTTTGGTTGCATGAACATTAAATTGGATCTCTCTTCTGTCCACCTGCTGGATCTAAGTATGTTAGATCTCTGCATAGATCTGTTTTGATCTCCTCCTGAGAAATATATCAAATAGATAAGATTCTTAACAAGTGTACTGCTCAGAAAATTAAAGGAACACTTTGAAAACACATCAGATCTCAGTGGGGGTATCTATGGCCCTAAGGAGACCGCTGATGGTGTCCTGAGGGGTGTCATCTCAGATCTGTACCAGGGTATCACTGAGCTCCTGGATTTGTCTGAGGTCCAATCTGACTGCGTTGGATGGACTAAAACATAATGTTCCAGGGGTGTTCTATTGGACTTAGGTCAGGTGAGCATGGGGGCCAGTCAATGGTTGTAATTCCTTCATCCTCAAGGAACTGCTTACATCCTCTTGCCACATGAGGCTGAGATACCCATCAAGAATTTCATCCTGATACCTAATGGCAGTCAGGGTGTTGTTGCCTAGCCTGTAGAGGTCTGTTAGTCCCTCCATGGATATGCCTCCCCATCCCATCATTGACCCACAATAAAACCAGTCATGCGGTCCTGGAAAAGCACAGGGCACCAGTGGTCCAGCTGCTGATTCTGGTATTCTACGGCAAATGCCAGACGGGCTCCATGGTGCTGTTCAGTGAGCACAGGGCCCACTACAGGACGTCAGAACTATGTTTCTGATTGTTTGGTCAGAAACATTCACACCAGTGATCTGCTGGAGGTCATTTTGTAGCTCAACCGTTCCTCCATGGAAGAAGGAGCAAAATATTCGATCCTGCTGTTGGGTTCAGGACCTTCTGCGGCCCTGTCCAGCTCGCCTAGAGTAACTGTCTGTCTCCTGGAATTTCCTCCATGCTCTTGAGATTGTGCTGGGAGACATGGCAAACCTTCTGGTAATAGCACGTATATTAATGTGGCATCCTGGAGGAGTTGCACTACCTATCCAACTTCTGTGCAATCCATGTGGGGCCTAATGCTACCAGTAGTGACACTGAGCCTAGCCAAATGAAAAAAACAGTCATAAAAGATGTGGAGCGAAAAAATGTCAGTGGCTTCCACCTGTAAAAGCATTCTTGGTTTGGGGCTTTATCTCACTTTTGCCCATATAGTGCACCTGTTGTTGCTTTCATTAGCATCAAAGCAGCTGAAACTGACATCAACAACCCCCTCTGCTACTTACTGACTTGATGCTATGCTCTGATGAAATTTTTGAACAACGTATCATGTTTTGTGGGTGTGTTCACACTCACACCTACTGCCAGTTAACCTAACCCATGCATGTCTTTGGACTGTGGGAGGAAGTCAGATTATCCGGAGAGAACCCACACAAGTACGGGAAGAGCATGCAAACTTCACACAGAAAGGCCCCAGCCAGTGGGTGGATTAGAACTTAGTATCGTCTTGCTGTGAGTCAACGGTGCTCAAGTATCCACTGGAATATTTTGGTTTTCACAGTCTCACTGTCCAACTTTAATCTAACGCACTGCTCGACAGAAGCGACATGAAACACACATAAATAAGTGCATATGGGGTTATGAAAAGAATGTATCTTTACTCTCAGAGACCACCGTTCCTTAAATAGATGTCAAATTAACTCATCACTGGCGTCCACAACGAGGTCAGGGGTTGATTTTGATCATCCTCGACTCTCATTTCTTTTCTTGCGTTTTCTCCAGGATCCCAGCAATTTCGGATCCAACCTCAGCTATCAACTTTCTTCCTATGAGTCAACTGAGGTGGTGACTCCTTCAGCTCATTACAACATGACTTACCCAAACCAAACCTCTCCTTGTGCTCACTGGGAAGCATGTTTCCCCTGTCTGAATGCTATTAGTTACAGTTAGCGGTCGCGCCCCCTTATTCCGCTGACTTTGAACAAAGTCAAAGTCTCATTAAATCAAAATACAGCATTGTGTGAAGTACAGTAAAGTTGGGATTTATCAATATTTAATGCCTCTGTGACCGTCCTGCCACTACAAACGTGACATTAAACATCACAGGAAGCCATCTGCACAGCTTACAGCAGCAGTCAATAGTGGATCAGCTATTGAATATTGCACAGGGACAAGAAAAAAGAACACAAATGAAAATGGCATTGTGTGTACGGTTGCCCACGATTGTCCTGTGATTTCCAGCTTCAGCGCTGATGTGGTCTGGCCATTGTGGTTTTAGAGGGCAGACCGGAGCAACAGCAGGCTGGTTTGGAATCTTTTTTCCCTCTGGAAGCCAACAGGATGTCTTTAATGAACCACAGCGTGTTTGAACTGTCGCATCTCACCATACTAGGAGCCCAGCCCTCATCGTTGGCGTGCACAACAAGAAAAAGGGAGAAACACAGTGAAATGAGAAACATGCAAGAAAAAAAAAACTGAACATGTATCAAGTACAGGAAATGCCGCCTCCGAGACAAAGACCACAAATCAAATGTTGGTCATAACAGCAGGGAACGTCTGGATAATTTATCATAGAGGATTCAAGAGACCGAGGCAGCCCTGTTCTTGCTGTGCCGGGGCAAGTGTTTCTCCTCCCCATCGCACACATCTTCATGTCACGTTTGATGCAGCTTCACGATCACATCACAGCCAACAGTTCAGTGAAGTCCGTAGCTCCTTGTTGATTTACTTCTGAGGCTTTTTTAATTTTTTAAAGCAAACACTGTTGTTTACCACAGGCTACAGATGGCTGGGAGTGACCCGGCTTGATTAGTAGTTGCCAGTGTGTTGAGTTTACCTGCTGTGTCCACAAGATGGTGTTGCTGGCGTATCGTATAACTAACCGAACCTGCAATGCCGCTTGCTGTGGCAGCGACAGAGAGCAAACAGAGCTCACATCATTTTCACGATAACTGCAAACTGTGGTGATGGTTCAGTAACTGTGAGTGTTGATATGCTGCATATTGTTTCAATTATTCCAAACTGTTGTTCCAGACCATGCCATAGAAAAATGCTGAAAATACTCCATGTTTGATCTTGTGGGCTCTTGTGAAACTGGAAATGAACGGTGATTAACTATAATGATGATGAAAGGTTATGTGCCACAGGTTATTTGACTATTTAAGCCAGTCTACATAGAGAAGACCCAGAAGGAAGAGTCCTTTTAAGCTATTTGCAAATAGAAGAGTCATGTTCTACAAAACTTATTATTTAGGATTGGAAGAAAGCTCTTAAGTATTTAATAGATTTTTAAAAAGTGGGATAGCAATAACTTAGGCACACAGTCTTGTAAAAGTGACAAAGTTGTTTTCCTTTCCACATCGCATGGCAGCTAGAACTGCTTCAGTCTAGCTCAGTTTTATTTGTAGTATGTGTGTGTGACTGTGTGTGTGTGTGTGGTGGTGAAGTGGGAGGCTTTGTAGTGCTGAGTGAGAAAGACGAATATGGCTATGATTAAAGTAGGCACTAAAGCAAAGGTGGTAATTGGGATCATAAACACTCACTTTTCCATTTACCCCTCTAATGAAGCGTTCCTGTTTATTCTGCGCAAGCGATTCATCAGAAACACAGCATCCACTCTGAGCCAGCCGGAGTGATTAGCACCCCTCAGATCTGTTTACATTGTCTTGGTGGCATGATCAAGGATGTCAACAAATACGGTACGAGTGTGCAGTAAACAAGTGGCGGAGGACTTGTGTGCTTTTCAGGGTACCGTAGACTCCATGTGAAGATGCAGTTTACCGATCTTTTTGCAGACTTAGCACGAGTGTTTTACGAATCAGCAAATATTAAAATAATGCAAATTAAAGTGCGCATTATTCCCCTGCTGTTAAGCGATTCAAAGCTTAGGGCAACATGATGAACAGCTGGTGGCACTCATTCAGATGCCAGTGATTGCATGTGAGCACAAGTGAAATGAAATGATGAATGAAAACTGTACAGAAAAAAGATCTTGCAAACGTTTTAGTGCTGTAAATGTTTTAGGCACTTGATTTGTTTTCCCTTGTTTCTCCAGTGTTTCAGAAGTGGACAGATCAGTGCAAATATCGATAGTATCGATGTCATTGCTGGTATTGGTATCAGCTTGATACCAGCGTGACAGAATCGATACTGTGTTTCTGTCTTCTAAGGTTAGTATGTAGCCCACTGAATTATGTTAAATTATTTTTTGGGGGGAACTGAAAAAAATATACCTCAAATATGCGCTGTAAAAAAACCGTCAAAAACCCTTTTGTCTTAACTATCGCCTCTATTTTAATGAACCTATAGCACATTTAAACAGCAGAAGCAGACCCAAAGTGTTTTAGAGGCAGACACATTTACATTCCAGCTCTACAAAAAACCCAGTTACAAAATACATGAAAAGCTGAAAGAGACAAAAGTGTTTTGTTGTGTTAATTAATTACTGTGGAAAGTAAAAAATACCAATCACAATTATTAAAATCATTACGTGATTCAACTCATAAATCAATACACACTGCTCCTCCTTACATAAGCTGCTTTTATAGGTTAAAAGTATTGGTATCGGTATCGGTAGCACTGGCCCTGTATTTACTTGCTATCAGATTGATACCAGAATGTGCATTCTTGCAGTGTTTGTAGTAGATAGGAGATCAAGTGTCATGTATTCACATCAACTTTTAAAGAGGGATCCAGAATCCTTGTCCCTTGTGGGTCCAAGGCCTGAGGAGACTGTGATAGTGTGCAAACCAGGAAAGAGTCCCGGCCTACGTACACACCCGTTAAACAACAGCCTCAAAGCCTCACTGTCAGTTGCTTGGAGTCGGGCATAGAAGCCTGCACCTCTAGTTTATTTAATTACATTTGTTGACCTAAAAGTGGTCTAACCACTGCCCTCAGTGTTAGCTCTTTTTTTTTTCCTATTTATTTTTGGTGTTGCAGTTTTCTACATGGTTCTTCTTTGATCAGTTTTCCAGCCATTATATTACACTTTACCCAGTTCTTCCTCTGTTTATTTCAGAGATAAAATGTGTAGCACTTTCAGAACGGAGCAGCACCAGATGGAGGAGCAAAATGCAAAACTAGCAAAGATTGAATCACTGTTATAGCAGCTGTCAACAGAAACGGCCATTTAATCGAGAAAGAAACAACAGAGGGTAATTAGGTTTTGGCAGTATGAACTGGGTTTTAATTGCAGGTTTTACAAAAGGCCACCTCCTGAAGTTGTTTAACAAAACAGGGAGGGGAAAAAAAATGAGTGAAATGGAACCTAAACATATCTGCAAACATAGATGTTTGATCTTGCACATTTTTAGCATCTACAGGCTTAGGTCAAATCAAAACTTTGAGGGGTGTTGTGAAAGGATTAGATCAAATTCTTAGCTAAGCAGCAATTTGTCATATATTTTATCGCGATTACAGCAGTCTTGCAAATGTCTGTGTTTAGGTCTGAGAAAAGCACATGCACACTGGGGGACACAGCTGTCACGCAGTGCAGACACAGGCTTGTTTTACTGCTGACCCCGTGCTCTGCCAGACTCTCTGCACACCCTGGCGGTGGCTGCTGTAGTACAGGGAGCCAGACAGTAGAGACATAAAGCCAAAGCAACTGACAGCTCATAATCGTAAATTTCGGGAGGGAAAATTCACTGTTGCTTTTCTCATCAGGGCAAGGGTGTTTTTCATCAGTGCAGGAAAAAAGTTGCAGGGTGCTGCATCGGAGCATTAAACTCTGACGTGTTTTAGATCATGTATCAGGTGTTTGATGTAAATCTTAATGAGACACGTCCTCTGCAGTATCAGTCGGCCCAACATGTGACAAAGCCCAAAGTTTATATATATATACTTTATATATATATGCATCTCATCAGCTCTGGTGTATTTTCACAGCTTTGACAGATGTTTTATTAATGACTGGAAGTGTTTAACTAAACATTACACCTGCCTTCTAGCTGCTTAGATTACGATCAGTTTAACATTCTTCTCCTTTCCCTTTACAGATAAGGAGAGGCCGTCTGCATATCCACTTCAAGCCCACTTTCAAACATGATTCCTTTTTATCTTTTCCCCTCACTCAGTGAATCTATCAATCCATCAGTGAACCCAGAGGAAGCTCACCCAGTCAGTGCGTTCCCCTCATCTTACTGGGTCTAAATACTGTGTGGCATGTTTGACTTAGCAAATGAAAGGAATAACGTAGGCTGTCAGGTAGGAAAAAGTCAGGCTACAAGGCCACAG
Organism: Oreochromis aureus; assembly: GCF_013358895.1. NCBI lineage: Eukaryota > Metazoa > Chordata > Actinopteri > Cichliformes > Cichlidae > Oreochromis > Oreochromis aureus. The sequence goes on from NC_052952.1 coordinate 13,314,634, forward strand.
CAATCAGGAAAGCTTGGTCCGGTGCAAGGCATGACTTCAATAAAATGCCTCCAGTTCTTTCTTTCTTTTTTTTTTTTTTTAAAGCATTAGTCCATGGCAAATTAAAAAGTAGAGTGCAATTAAAAGAAATCACTGTGTAAATGTTAGCATGTGGAAGTTTTTCTTTTCCTTTCCCTTTTTCCCTTCCTCCTAGCCGAACAAAGAATGCCCCTGAGGCAAAGCGGCGCAGCTGTTGAATATTACTACATCCATGTGTTTTAAATAAGGCCCCATTATAATCAAAATCATAAAAAAAGCTAATGTGGCTCACTTAAACATTTAAATTTAAGTTAACCAATGTAGAGTTGGATCCTTTGTGTGCATTTCTTGTAACTGAAAAAAACAGCTTAAGCAACCATCAAAGAAGTCTTTATTGGTAGCAAATATTTTGTTATTGAAAGTATTTTAAGTAGTAGTAGTACAAATAATTGACAGCTTTTGCTAGCTGCATTTTCCTAAACATTTTTCATTTGTCATTTTGACCAGATAACACATCCAGGGCAGTTTATCTGTTGTGTTTAACTCTGAGTTTACTGAGCATGCAATCAGCTGCAGCACTGAGAAAAGAATGTGAAGAACTATAAATGATCTTTTCCTACAAACTGAACTGCATGGACTCTATAAGGTAACATCAGAAATATAGAATTATTCTATTGTGGCAGTTGAATTTTGAGTGTCCTTCCTAAATGAATTTTTCCTATATTTCCAGTCATCCCTCCACTGCCTGTAAGAAATATTTGATATTAGCAAGTCATGCTCTTTGGCATATGGACCCTGGGATACTAGGGTAATTTTACTGTCTGTCCTATCTCCAGTGTTCACCACTGGAGATAGCCTATTTGTATGCAGCTAAAAAAAACTTTCCTCAATCAGAAGCTGCACTATCCGGACAAAAGTACTGGGGCCCACAGCAGTCTATCAATTCAGTTGTTTTTAGTCTTATTGCCACAGGTGTATAAAACCAAGAACCTAGACATGTAGTCTGCCTTTACAAACGCTCACTGGAATCCAGTATGATCATGTAATAGAACAAAGGCAATTTGTGAAATTTCTTCCTAAATATTCCACAATCAGTTGTAAGCGGTATTTTTGCAAAGTGGAAGGAACCACAGGACCTCAGCCACGGGGTTACAGAGCAGAGTCAATGAGTCCTGACTCAAACCTCCTTTTGCATGAACATTAGCACAAAAGCTGTGCACTGGGAGCCTCATGGTACGGGTTTCCATGGCTGAATGGCTCCTGTAGGTGTTATTATTAGCCAGGCCAGTACTTTTTGTCTTTTATAGTAGTAGATATTGGCAGATCAGCTGAAAAGAGATCATGTTTATAGGTTTGAGGCTTGAGCATTAGCATTTAGAATTCTGTAGAGTACAATTAAAAGCATCGGAGCATGAATGAATGCAAATTACATTGTGAATTTCTATTTGTACTCTATCCTTATATTTTACCCCCACCTCCTTTGTTTTGTCTCTTGGCTGTATTGCCTTAGACATTGTCATACTATAGCACTTATAATTCAATACCTGAAATAACACAAATAGAAATGAAAAATTAAACAGACAAAAGATTTGCATGAAAAAGAGGTGCCTGCAGAGATGTAGCTGTTCTTGCAAAAGCAAAATGTGTGGCACCACAATGCATTCAGATCACAATCCTGATTGCAAAAGCTGCCAGACAGGATGGGATTAAAAAATAAATAAATATATTACATGTTGTCAAAAAGGCAGATTTATTTAGAGAAAGTAAAGCAGTCAGCAGACTGAGGAGCAAACTGCAGATACATTCTGTGGGGCCGACTGGTGTGAAGAAGTCTGCTGTGCTCAACCCTTTGGTTAGAAGTCATGGTGAGGGTGTCGCCTCTCACCAGGACAGATGGGTTTCCATGGAGGGATGAACATGTCTGGCCAAATCCACTTTTCCCCCTTATTAAAATGGATATTTCCGAGCTGTCAGAGGGTGAAGTCTGGGTTTGCAGAGTATCTTGCTTACTTCTCGCTGACAGTGGGCTTCCTTTCCCCATACGTTCAGCATCTCTTGAGGCTCTCACTCCCATTATGTAGCACAGCAGCTTCCCTATGGCTCCCAAGCCAGCACAGATCTGGCAAGTGGTTCACTTTTCACTTAGCGGCACACACTAATTTACTGAGACTCGACACTGTTTTGGGTCCGCGGTGCAATTCCCACGTTCCAGCTGAGAAAATATATCATTAGTCCCTCATCGTGTAATGCTTGCCACGTTACGTTATAAAAGCTGGGGTGTAAAGCGACATGGATAAAACAGGAGCAATTTCCAGTGTGCCTCATTTCGACCGCCTGCTTGGAATAAGTGGTAGGCGTTAAGAAATTTGAAAAGGGGACAAGATGTGGTGTTGAAAAGGCCATTTTGCTTACTAAATACTCCTGGGTGGCTGGAAGACTAAGCATTTCCATTGCAAAAGTCTCCAATAACGTATTACAGCCATATGAGCGCAGGTCTTTACGAGCCTTCCTTGAAAGTTATATGGATTAATTAACTTTCCAGCCAAATTAAGATTCCATGCTAATTTTAGTCGAAGTCATTTTAATGAGATCTGCACAGAAGATGGCCAATTCACAAATCAGTTCCTTCCTTCAGTTATACACACTCGCTGCTCCAAGGGTTAATAAATAAATAATGAAAAGAAGTTTGTTTACTACACTGAGACCAAGTTACTTCATAGTAGACCGACATCCACAGGACTGCCACCAAGTGCAGCCTTGCTCTGTCATTACATACTCAGTGAATGAAGACCCGTTTTTGGCACAAGACCACAGTTTTCTGGGCTTTTCACTTCACAAACATTTTTACAGGCGTAACAGGCTGCGACCGAACACGCCGCAACAGACAACTCTGTCACCTCAAGGCCACCCCGCAGGGCCACACGAGACAGCTAAATATATCGCCTCCCAGGAAGCACCAGAGAAACTCTCGGTTCTGACCGGCTATCGTTCGGCTTAATTAACAAACACAGGTCAGAGCCAAAGCAAATTAGAGGCCAGGGCATGCTTTGTAGGCACTACCACACTGAAACCACAATGCAAACCAGCTCCTGATATCATATCAATCATCGATGCCATTTTGTACACCCAGCTACCTCACTTCATATTTGCTCCCTGTTTACCCTTCTACTTTGTGCTTCTACCTATCCAAACCAGTTTGAAACCCTCTTCTACATCTCTGTCCTTCTATTTTCTTTTTAATCACACATGCACAAGTCATTCATGTGGCAATGGTTTAGGTCGGCCGACACCCAGTGGCAAATGTGCCTGACCCCCTTTCTGCCCCCTCGAGCCTCCCTCCCCAACACCCTCTGGAAAAGCCACATCTATCGTTACAGCTTTGTGGGCCCTGACTGGGAGCCTCAGCCCATTAAAGCCACGCTGAACTGTGTGTGTCTGCATCTCCGAAGTGAAGGCATTACAGCTTACAAAATGTCGTTCTGGGCCTCTCTGGGACGAGTAATGAGCATGGCAGTCTCCTGTGCTGTATTAAACACTTCAGAAGCTCTGTTATCCTGTTTAACCAGCCTCACTGAGCAATTTATGGAAGTTTCTAATAGGCATCAGAGATTTAATGAAAGTTATAAGCATCCGTGTTACTTAGCAGATAATTAAAGCAAATTAAACGAGAATGTCGCTGCAATGGAATTCTGTTATTTATATCTTTTATAAGTGCGAGTGAAAAATGATGAAAAGAACTTAAATTTAAGCGCAATTCATCAATAAATTTATTGCATCCTCACGTTAGGAAATATCACTTCCTTTTTTTCTCTCTTCTACGGTAGCAGAACATAGGGTTTTGTTGGTGCAAAGGCTCCTGTTAAATTGTTTCACTGGCACAGAAAAGCAGCGCCCTTTGACTCTGCGCAGAAGACATCATCCGCTTACAAGCTCTCACTATTAAACCCATGCGTGTCGTAATAAGCCCCGCTTTGTTTCTAATACATCCAAGTGAAAACATTTATTGGACTAATTACAATGGTCTCGCGTTGGATTTTCTTCCTGTGTTACACATGCTTTGGCACAGTTCCCAGTATTGTATCGAAATGTCTCACTACTCGTGAATGTGGTACTAACTGCCAGGCAGGCGGCAGAAAGGAAAGAGGGAAAAGCACCTTGGAGAGAAAACAAGAGTAGGGGACTACAATTTTTGACCAAGTCATCCTCTCTGATGGCGTTTCTTAAGACTCACAAAATCCATTTGCTTTATGATGGATTATGTTGCAGTCGAGGATGTATGAAATTACATTTACAAGGGAAAGTTGATGAGACGTGGTTAGAGTCAGAAAAACCATGGTAAAGTGGTAAACATGGTAAAGTTAAAAGGGACCAATCTGTCAGCTGACGCTCCAGTATCTTTGTTTAGCCAAAATTCTGTTAGGACTCTAAGGTGGAAGTTCTTTCCAACATTTTTGCTGTGAAAACATGAGCCTACTAGAAGGGAAAAATGACATTATAATCACTTTTTTTCCTAAGCAGTATTATAAGACTAGAAATGGAACCAAAATGGGGAATTTAGTCCTTCACACTGAACACTGTGTTCCACCAAAGATTAGCAGAATTGCACAATCGCGCGATAGTGGCAGGATGATGTAAAACTGGAAAAAACAAAACACACAAGCAAACAAAAAACCCTGTTCACATCACATCACATGAGCCAAGGTGTGAAAATGGGTGTAGGTCACAATCAGCCACCTTGGCTCATGTGATTAGGTAGAGGATCAATAGGGGGTCCTTTTGTCCCTCTTGGGGGGATACTCCCACAGGGTTTAAATCTGGGACTCTCCACCATTTGACCCTAGAACTGAAGAAGCTTCTCGGATGAGAGGTGAAACGTTTTCAAGCAACTTAAAGAAGTCCAGACGCTTTTCTTTCCAAGCTCCTTAGACTACGATGACCTGGATGACTGAGAACCTTCACAGACGGATGGATGGAAGCCATTTTTAAACACTGTTTCCTATTTTCAGACTCAAAAGTGATTGTGCAATTGATTGACAAACAGTTCTGTGGCCAGCCGAGGCCGATTCCCTGATTACTCCGTGACAAACTAAGCAGATAAACGAGCTGCGATTGATTCCAAGTGTTGCGCTTTCATTCAATATCTTTTCTCTGGCGCTTTCAATATGAAGTCCAAAGAGATGTCAGTGCTAGTGAAGGAGGCCATTGTTAGGTTTATTTGGGCTTTGCAGACTATCAGACAAGCAGCAAAACCTTTAGGAGTAGCCAAATCAATAATCTGGTGCATCCTTAACAATGCAACGACCAGGTCAACAACGCCAAAAGGCTTGAAAGACCAAATAAGACAATTACAGCAGATTATTGGTCAAGAAAAACCCCTTCACAACATCTAAGTCAAAGACAGTCTGAAAGATATAGTCTACACTGTAAAAAAAAATCCTAATATAAAAGTATTTTACTGTGTATTTTACAGTTTTGTTCTGTTCTTCTAGAATATCATTAAATTTACATAAATAGACTGTGATTTCACATTTCAAATGTAAATTAACGTAAAATCACTGTAACGTAATAAAACATAATTTTCTTGTTTTTTAAATGTATTTGTACATATGCATATTTAGATTGTTAACATACATTCACAAATGTATCATGATTTCACAAATATGTGTCCGTTATTTGAAAGATTGAACTGTTAAATTCAAATGTAATGCTATGGAAAAATATATAAAATGATTCTCATAAACTTTTTTTTACATCAAATAATAATTATTATCATTGCTATTTAGGGCGATCGTGGCTCAAGAGTTGGCAGTTTGCCTTGTAATCAGAAGGTTGGCGGTTCAAGCCCCGGCTTGGACACTCTCGGTCGTTGTGTCCTTGGTCAAGACACTTCGCCTACTGGTGAGGGGCCAATGGTGCGATATGGCAGCCTCGCCTCTGTCCCAGGGCATGCAATCCATTATTATTTAAACCAACTGTTAACTGTATATTTCTGTACATTTAAGTATAATTATTCATATTGCTGCATTCATTGACCTTGTTTAAAGGTAATTTCATTGTTTAATCACATTAAAATGTTCCTAATTTAATGTTTAAAAGCACCTGAAAAAGGCAAAATCCCATGTAAAATTAGGGCAACAAACTGTATTGTCATTACTGAAAATAACCGTACTTTTATGAGAAAGTTATTTTCTGTTATTTTCTGGTATTATTTTGGCGCCCCAGCTGCCGGAATATTACTGTTTTTTTAGGATTTTTTTTTTTTAACAGTGTAGGTTACACTTAAACAATATAATTATTGTAAATACAGAGAGTTTACTGCAAGAATTGTGTCACTATCCAAATACTTTTGCACCAACACTAAATTGGCTGTACGTGTGAATAGGTGCCTGTCTCTGAGTGTTGGCCATTTGATGGGCTGGTGACCTGATTTCACCTCATACCCCACGCCAGCTGTGCCACTGAATTATACAAACAATTAGGAATTAAGTTAAATAGAAATTTCTGTCTCAAGGTGAATTTGTGATTTATCTGTAGGTAATATGCAAAGGTGGTGAAAATTCTGTTCCATTTTAGTGCCTGTAAAGCCGCCTTTTCCTAAGCAAAAGATATTACCTTTCTCTGGAGCAGGACTTTCCATTGACTGTATAGTGACAGAACCATGCAATCTGGTCACCATACTGTGGAGTTTCCTCTTTTTGTCACAGGTAAACACACGGTAACTGAAAATAAACATCATGGTTGATGTAGTGGAACAGGAAATATAGCCAAAAGTCAAAAAGTCCCATTCCTGGAAGCATGCAAGTTCTTCCAGTGATGACGCAACATGAACTTAACAGAGTATACCAGCTGTTTGTTTGAAACAAACAGGGAGAACTCAAAACTGCTCTGAAAATAAAGACATTCAGGGTTGCAGCTGCAGTGGCTGCCATCCTAACATTTGTCTGCAATCAGGAGGGTTCTGCCTTTCCATTTCTTGGAGTGAGATTACATTACAAAGTTTTTTTACAATGCTAAAAGGAAAATTATGTTTCGGCTGTGGCAGCACATTGGCAGTCCGCTGGCAGCTTCGGACCATCCATCTACCTGCAGAGAGCATCTGTTGTCAAATGGGGGCAGTGTCAAAAATAAGTACTTGCGTTGTTGTAAATTAGCCAGCCATGGAGAACAACTAATTTATAACATACAAAGAACTGAAGTGAAACCGAGTGTGCACTGCAGCCACTGTCTGTACTTTTCATGCCATATTCTTGGTCTTCGCCGCTGTCGCTCCTTTCCCTGTTCCAGCTTGATTGTTAACCAATTAGCATTTGGCTAATGCACCACATCATACACGTTGCACAGCATGGAGTTGTGATTTTGGAGGACTGCGCAGGAGTCTCTGTAGGCAAATACATAAACTACAACTGCAGTAGCATAAATATAAAATAATGGGTATATGCAAAATTGTTTGATGGACGCATGAGGAGGAACCAGTGAAACTTTTAAAGGTACAAGTAGATGAATAGCTTAAGAGAAACACCATGAACTATTTCAGCTCTCGTGCTTTCTCAAAGTTATAACAAGGATTTTAAAAAATGAAGATGAATGGAAATGATCTCCTTATTTCTTTCATACAGGTGGCATATAACATAGTAAGCTTTTAGTTGTTATCAATGAGGTTTATGAAGAGGCAAAGTGTTGTGGTTGTATTGTAACCTAATCTGAGCTTATTTAATATTGCATCTGAGTGATATGAACCTCCAGTGAAAAACTGGAGCAATAAAAAAACAGAAAACTGTAGTAGGTCATCTTGTTGAAGAATTTTTACATCAGTGTAGAGCAGCTATGCAGCACCTGATCTAGTGCTGGCTTTCTCTTTGCTAAGTTGTAACGGATACATATTTTTACTTCACGTGTAGAACTCAGGGCTCCATCTTACAGAAATAATTTGATTTAAAAGATGTGGTTTGATTTGATTTAGTTACAGACTGTGCAGCCAAAAAAATCAAGAAATTCTCATTTCCCATAACCATTCACAGCAATTTCCAAGCCCTCTCCTGGAGGCAGTTACATGCTGCCAACAATGAGGCAACAGTGACCCAGCTGAATGTAAATAATGTATCAGCAGACTCTACCATACGTCAGGAGAAGAAATCTCACTAGTTTATTCCATGTATAACTTTTAAGAAGACATTTTTTTTGTCAATTTGCTATTTTTAATCATGTTCAGGTGGATTTGGTAATCACCCACATGTAGGCTACAAACAAGCGTTTGATTATCTTTTATTTATGTCCTATTGCTACTTTCCACAATCCCATACTTCTAAATACATAATATGGTTTCAATCTTTTATAGTTCGTGTAACATATTCCTCTATATTTTCGATGTTGTATCACTGATCACATTTAAACTGGTGAATTCACAAAGGACCCGACTTCAAGAAAAATGTAGACATTCATATACAGATTTATACTTTTATCAAAGAGTATCCAATCTTAAATTACAAATTTAAAAATTCTTTATGTCCATTCTTTTGTCTTTTCGTTTATCAGTAGTTTATGCATTCATTAATTTCGGAAAAGTGAACTTTATTCTTTACGTCATGCTGTTAATGTCAGAGATGTGATAAAAAAATCATTTGTGTAATAAAAAAATGAAGGTAGAGCTTTATTATGTGGCTGGTAGTATATTCAACAGAGGTTCAAAGATAAGTCAAGCTCCTGCTTTATCAAAAACATTTCATCATTTGTTGACCATGACATTGTAGTCAAGCACACAGTTCAAAAGGCACAGTGAAGCCTGGGATTTTAGTTATTGCAAAAACTGCAGTAATAATACACTACCAATGAACAGAGTCCGCAGTTAGGTTTTAAACATTTTTCACAGACATGACAGGTAGAAAAGAGTTAACGATTGAGCAGACACTTGAGTAAAACATGAAGAAATTCCAAATTTACCAGTCTTTGGAAATTTTTCACCCATTTTTCCAGCATTCCGAGCATCTCGTGTATGTTGCCAATTATGAGGCAACAAAAGCCTGAGGGGATATAAATACTGGCACATTTTGTATACTCAGCCATTGGATCAGAAAATCTCAAAGAGCTGACAACAAGAGACATCAAAACATCAGAGAAGAGCAAGAAGTTTAAGCTAAAACCTCTTAAGATGAAGACACTGACAGCTGCAGTTACAGTGGCCATTGTGGTCACATTCATGTGTATTCTGAGGAGCTCTGCTGTCCCTGTTGTTGAAGTAAGAAATTAACCTTAACTATTACAGTATTAATAACTCTTTTGTGTAGAAGTTTCTCGCTCTAAACATGACAACTTATTAACAGGAGCAAATGCTGGTGGAGCTAATGAACACTGACAATCCAGCTGCAGAACCTGAAGAGATATCAGTGAACTCGTGGAAGGTGAGCAGCGATATTTGAATGAATGATTGGGCTAATTTAAAAGTGCCCAGCAGGGAGCTACAGAGCACAAACAAGAGTGAGCTGTAAGGCTGAAGATGAACACTGTACTCATGTTTCTTGTCTTTTACATAGATGCTGCACAATGGAAGACAAAAGCGTGGTATCTTTTGTGGCAGGTGCTGTAATGGCAAAGTCTGCTGGAGGTGCTGCTATGCCTAACTTGATATGTTTTTACTCCTTTTATCAGCTGGCAACTTTGAAATTTAAAAGAAAAATGCAGCTGTTTTTTCCTGTGCTGTTCTATGCACAACTGTGTAACATGAATAGTTTGCAAAAAATAAATGCATGAACAATAAAATGTCGCATTACTATAATACATTTCAGTGTTATTTTGTATGTCTACAGACTTTTTTCTATAACCTATATGTTAAAAAAAGAGTTACCTCACTGATAAACACCTTAATTACATTAGTTAAACATTTAAACTCCAGCTAAGGTAGGTAGTTTGGAAGAATTCTTGATTAAAACAGAACCTTACTATTATAAATATAGCAGCTATAGCTAAAAACAAAATTCTATATTAAAGCAATAGCATAACATAACAAAGCATCTTCAGCTAGCTATACTTCTCCAAGTCTCGCAGAAAGTCAATTATACAGTGATTAATTGATCTGTTTGTTTTTGTATTAGTCAGCTCGAGCTTGTAGTACAAAATAATATCTAATTTCAGGAACACTAGCTTAAAGCAAACTCTGTAATAACTAATTAGCAAGCTAGCATGCTAATCAATCAGGTAGTATCACAATATCAGACTAAAGTTAGATTCAAATTTGTTACACCAAATTGAAACAACTACCTGAACGTACTTTTTTCAGGTTACTGCTGCTGAATACTGATAAAAACTGTTTGTTTGTTTTTCCGCAAAAGAAGAATTAGCAGGAACAAACTTGGTGTAATGGCGCTCCGTGACAGTTTTTTGACTAAAAGGTCTGTAAGGGTGAGAGTGTAACCCAGGGTATTTTCTGCAAAACTCTGCAAATTTACAGAGTTTCTGCAAAACTCACATGCAGACAGTCAGCTGTACGGATAAGGTCACTAGCTGCAAGTATCACTGCTCATAAAAATAGCACACATAAAGGGAACCTGTGCAGCAGCTAATGCTAACTGAGGAAATCTTCGCAGAAATTGAAGAAAATATTAAATGAACTATGTCAGTGAATATAGCACAAAGATAGTTCAACAAAAAGAGATCATTAGAAAGAAATGAACATGATTTTTTTGATGTACAGAATTTAGATACAGGTATTTGGCGGTCAGACTCTGATGGCCCGTCTCTGTGGAACGGTACCCCAGCGGTAGTAGGAATTGGAGCAGGACCCCTTGGAGTCTAGACCCTGGTAGTGGAGATGAAGATGGAGGCTTCAGAGGAGCCTGAGTGATGAGAGGTGGGGATGAGGAGGAGGTGGGCTGGACGAAGGCATCTGCTAATGAGAATGTACAAATGCACAATGAGATTTAAAGTACGCGCCATGAATGCTGATTGTTACATACGAAAAATTAGAAAAACACTGGAATAGGATAAGAATAAGATACTGTACACAACTGTACACAATAGAATAGAATAAAATAAAATAAAATACTATATACAATAGAATAAAAAGAATATAAATGCTATATACAACTGAGTATAATACAACGATGCCAGAAAAGAGTATTGCCCTTAGTATTACTGCTACTGCACGTGTGGATGTGTGTGTTTGGTCAGTTGAAGTCTTTGTTGTGGAGTCTGACAGCAGTGGGGCGGAAAGACCTGCAAAATCTCTCCGTCCCACACCGTCGGTGCTGTAGCCTGCCACTGAAGGAGCTGCTCAGTGCTGTCAGAGTCTCCTGCATGGGATGGGAGATGTTGTCCAACAGGGATGACAGCTTAGCCACCATTCTCCTGTCACTCACCACCTCCACTGTGTCCAGAGGGCATCCTAGATCAGAGCTGGCCCTCCGGATCAGCCTGTTCAGTCTCTTCCTGTCCCCAGCATAGATGCTGCCACTCCAGCAGACCACATCGTAAAAGATGGCTGAGGCCACCACAGAGTCATAAAAGGTCTTTTGGAGTGGGCCCTCCACTCCAAACGACCTGAGTCTCTGCAGCAGGTACAGCCTGCTCTGCACTTTTCTGTAGAGGGCGTCTAAATTATGAGTCCAGTCCAGTTTATTGTTCAGATGAACACCAAGGTACCTGTAGCTGTCCACAATAAACAACAGAATATGGTTATATCAACCTGAAAAAGTCCCATCTCGTCATTGCTGATGAAAGTACACGTGAAGGCAATTTTGCCCTACACAACAGGACTTCCTGAGTAGTAACAAACTTGGTTTGATGGGTTTCCTTTACAGTTATATATTCAAAGGTCTGTGGTCCTGCAGATAATATGTTAGTTTTTATAATGATTTGACTCAAGCTAATAATAATCTTTCAGACTTTGCAATCTCAAAGAACCTTTTGCAGACCTGCAGATCTTTGGCATTCTAGCTGTCAGTTTGTTGAGGTCATCTGGAGAAATTCTACTCCATGCATCCTGAAGCAGCTCTGATAAGTTGCACAGCTTTGATTGACATGTTTTGGTTGCCTTATCATCTTGTTCCCACAACAGCTCAAGAGGGATGAGATCCAGTCGCAGTCCAGTCAATGTTAGCTAAACGCTTCTTCTTTAAACATTTCTTATATTTTTAGTTTTTCTGTGTTGTCACATCATTAGACTAACAAGATTTTCCTCTGGTGCTTCTCAGGTATTTTTAACATTTTGGTGTATCCAAATTATATTTTTAAAACAGGTGCATAAAGGAATATCTATCCTTTGCTTTTTTAAAATTTTATTTAGAACCGCTAGCAAAATGTAGACACACTTCCCTGCTTCACAGATTTCAGATGACCAACCACTGTCCAGGTTGTCAATGGTTGGTCATCTGAACTGAGATGAGAAATAAGTTTTAAATTGATTAATATAATAAAAAAATTGTAAACATTTCCATTTTCAATATATTAAGGCCTAATACTGTCCTAAAAAACTGAGAATCTAATGATAGATTTCTTAGCTAGTTAAAATCAATTATTTGGATATTACTTTTGCTTTAAAAATAAGTTTCTTATCCTTCACTTCCTAAGCAGTAGCATTAGGGACTAACCTACACTTTAATTCTGGAGGCAGTGCACAAGGAGAGATTACCCTCAACAAAATGCCTTGTGTAAATGAGTTAATGAAACAACTTGATCATCTGTCTTATTGTGTCCTGTGCTACTTTCTTTTTATTGCACGTGGATATAACCCTCAGTATCCTTGCATATGTCCACTTCCAGCTGCTTCATTTTGTACAAATCCGGCCAACACTTCCGAGTTTGTGTGGTTTATCCGTCTGACTTGATGCACCTCTCTGCAGCATCTTTTCAACAACCTGTGTTTATGTGCTAAGAGACAAATCATCTCCTTGCAACTCAAACTGATTCTAAAGTATGATTTCTCTAACTCATCTATGCAAGACATTTTATATAGGATATAGTGTTGTAGAATGTGGCATGGTGGAGTAATTCAGAGAATCTCCTACTAAACATTGGGTTGGCATTATTTTCCGTTTCAATTATCGCTTGCATTTGGTTTTTTGGTGTGTGTGTGTCTTTGTCTGAGATATAGGTCACACCCATGTGGGAGTGGAGAATCCACTCTAGTCCAGCTGCCAGCTATTTGGAGTTGAGTATAGGGAGTAGTTGATTGGTGATGATTTGAGCCCTTCTCTATAAAGGGGATAGAAAGAGGAATTGAGAGAGAAACAGGAAGGGAGGAGGTTGTAGGACACAGTTATAGCAGGGAAGCTGGTTAAAATTGGAGACTCTGGTGAGGGAAAAGGACATTTTAAAAGAAAATACTTTTAACCTGGCCTGGATGGTTTTGCTTTTAAAGTTGTACCGGAAGGCGGATTCATTTTAATTAAGATTTACGTGGATTTGTTGTACTAAAAGCCTGGATTGGAAACTGTTGGACCGGTGGATTTAGGGAGTTGTAATGAAAAGTCTCAAGCGCAGCCATTCGGAGCAAACTCACATGTTATTGCAGTCATAAAAAACACAAGAACAAAGCTATCCTTTTTCTGGCTTCTTATTCCACCCCTGTATCTATGTCTAAGCTTTCTCCTGAACTCCGCACAGCGACATCTACAGATTGGAATGTAAACTGCACATCACAGGAGTTTAAGGAGGAAAAGCCTACTCTGTAATTAGGAAGTGGGCAACCAGAAGAAGTCATTCGAACCTGGCGAGGAAGAGCTCTAGAGATATATTCGCAGGTTCTGGTGTGGAATCACTCCCTACTGACGCAAGGCCTGTAAAGGTGGGTGAAAAGCCTTTCTCGAGAAGATGCAAGACTGATATGTGATTGACTGCTTGTTCTTTTGAGTGACCACCTTTTCCTGTTTGTAGCCAAGTAAATTACTTTGACTGTGGTGGCTTCAGAACTACGCCTTCAGCCCACTAGTCTGCTTCAAAGAAAAATAAACCTTGTGTAGCCTATTTTCAGTGTGAGTGTGGTGGCTTTCTACTGGTCACTATTAGAACTTATTCATTTCTTCAATTCAATTCAATTCAATTCAATTTTATTTATATAGCGCCAAATCACAACAAAAGTCGCCTCAAGGCGCTTTATATTGTACAGTAGATAGCACAATAATAAATACAGAGAAAAGCCCAACAATCATATGACCCCCTATGAGCAAGCACTTTGGCGACAGTGGGAAGGAAAATCTCCCTTTTAACTCCCTTTTCTTGCACTGAGGCCATTTGTTGCCCACTTTCAAACAACAACAACTTTAATCTCCAGATTTCAACTTATTTCTCTATCGAGCTTCATATCATAATTTTGACTTTATTCGAAAAATGAGCAAATACATTTTTTTTCTTAATGTGGCCCTAATACTTCTTCATAGAGAGAATCTCTGTAACACACCGATATTTAACCAATCAATCACTCAGTCACGTCAGCACTCTGACATTCACTTAACTTATTGTGGTCTGACCTGTGTGACATGCAGCAATAATAAACACCAGCTGTAAATGTTGTATCAGTTATGATCTTGATAGGCACTTGAATTTTGTCTAACTTCCAACAAACACAGAACATTCATTGAAGTATTTTACTGACAGATGGATCAAATTAGAAGTTTGGCGTTAAGTCAAAGAATACACTCGTTAGTAAGCTAATGGCTTTCTTCCAATAGGCTATTAAAACTGGATTGAGATCGTTTAGAAAATAACCAAGAAAGCGGGATCATTTAAAAAAAAAAACCCACTTTCTTTCTTTCTGTTTTTCCAATTTTTAAATATTGTGGTTTTCCATCACAGCTAGAATTTGGCAAACATAATGGCATGTAATCACTGTGACTGGTAAAGATGTTCTGGCGAACATGGCTGAAGCCCTGATGTCACCTGGTCAAAACTAAAGTATGACTGCAAAAACGGAACCACAGTTTGGACAGATGTTGACGTCTCCACAGACAACATAGGTCCTACAAAGTGAGAAGTATAGATGTGGTTATTACAATGAAGGGAATAATGCATCTGTCTTCATATAGTCTTTAAACAATGACAACTTAATTGGTTAGTATACTATTGTGAACAGCCAACCACACACCATATTCTCAGTATTAACAAAGTTCAAAGAGTCCCATCAACCACTAAAATATAGTTGTACATGTGTTCTTTAATATGTTGTAATAAAGAAACTGTTGAGAGATGATATTTATTTGTTGTTATTTACAAATCATCTGACTGCTACAGTCACCTGGAATAAAGTCATAGGGGTGGTTTGTAGATGCCACTCAACATCCAAATGTCTTAGTTTTTAGTCAGGAGCCAAGAAGCGCAGTCAATATCAGATCTCTGCTTTTCTTACAGAATTGAGAAATTAACATTAAGAAGCTTGAAGCGAAATGCTGAAAGTGATTCAGCAACGTAGACATGTGATCAGAGTGCTTTGTTCTAATTCGCTATTTTCATGAAAATGCTTAATTTAGAAGCTTAAATTAGATGCTCGTAAATTAGATGTTATACACAGTTTTAACTCTAAACAAATCATCTTCTGTTTTTTGTTTTGTTTTTTTGTTAACTGGAAGGACCTCAACAGGAACTTGATCTACTTGAGGTTTTAAAGTGGTGGATGAAACTACTTATCAGGAGAAAATCAAACGTCAGCAATAACAAGAGTGAGCATCACTGTCAGTAGTGTTAGACTCAGTAATAATTCCCAGATTATGAAAATAATCTACTACCAGGGTAAGAGGAGGGAAGCTTTTGATGTTACTGCATATGTGATTCTGTTAGGATCTGTTTGGGTTCAAGTGATGTCAATTTTGTCATCGGATGCTGAACGCAAAGTTCAGGGAAGACATCTGCATACCAACCAAATGTCTGTGGCTGCGCAGACTTGTCTGCAGGGACTCTACATTACAATCCAGCGCTGTGAATGTGCTCGAGACAGTGAACATCAAATAGTATAACAGCAGTGACTAACAGGGTGTGGTGTCTTCTGCTGTTCGTGTCAACAACAGAGTATAATCGACCTTATAGTGCCAGCTTAAACTCTAAGCTGAGGCAAAAGCAGGCTTGTTGAAATGACATGCTAAAATTCAGCCTTTTGTAGCACAAACTGTTAGAAAACGGTGGTCATACTTAATGTTTTATATATGAATTTGAGCCAACGAGCATTTGAAATAGCAGACTAAAAGACTAACATAAAAAAATACTGGATAACTCAGCTGAACTACCAAGTTCAGCTTCTTCCCTATGTGCTCATGAACAGATGCAGACAGATCTTTGGAATTTTTTTTTAAATATATTTGTTCAATTTAAGCAGGAATTCCCTTCAGATGAATTCTACTTTTCAAAGTAGACTTTGTTAAGAAGGGTGATCATTGTAAGGTTACAATAACTACAAAATTCGTCATGTCAAAAACAGACACGGAATGATAAAAATACAGAAAGTCACAACAAGCAAGGAACATAATGCAAAGTCTAGCTTAGCAATAGAAGCTGTGCTCTAAAAGTATGAAGAGCGTTAAATCCTCCCAGAGAGACAAAAGCTTTCAGGGTTTTTTCTGAAGGTTTTTTGTGACTGAGCTGCAAAATAACACAACTCTGTTCTACCAAGTTCAGAAAACATCCTGGGTACCCCAAAGAGGAACCACCTGGAGGAGCGAATGTCATACCAGCTGTTGGAGAGCGATAAGAGATCACACACACAAGTTGCTGGGTTCACACCATGCCCTGGTGGATAAAAATATATCAACGCTGTTGTGTCCTTAGGTTAAATGAAGGCCACAAAATCACATCATAACATAAACAGTGATATGTTCTGACTCTAATTTTACCTTCAGATTTACTGCTGACCCTCCAGTTCACATGCGTTTCTGCCCACAGACGGTCCAGTTTTTCTTACCTAACATTACAGACTTTAGTGAAAAAAAACAACAAACAGATGAAAACTGCCAGTTTGAACAAAGCTTTTTTCATGGCAGTATTAGTATTTTTTGCAAATGCAAATGTTTCTTTATGATTATTTATTCTCTTTTTATCTGATATGTCTGAATTGAGTGCAGTAAATGGTGCAGTAATTGTGTTATTTCGTTTTTGTTTTTTGTCATATAAAATATGTCAGATTTGGCGTGTTTATAATTTTACATCAGTCGAATTACACTGAAAAGTTAATATATAAAGGATTCTATTATTGCTTATTACTTATTATCTTTAACTGTTCAAATATTTTCATTTATTTCACAATAAAATGGTTGCACAGATGCTCAAATATCTTCCGATTGCACTTTGAACAAACCTGATGGAAGTCAATGAAAGATCATGTCCTGATTTGTATTATTATTCTCTGACTCTCACTACATGTGCTGAAAAGACTTGTACTGTACTCCTTTCAAAAAACATTTACAGCCTCCTCCAGAGTAAATAGACATGGACTCCAGCTAACACAGTACACTAACAGCATGCAGTCATTATAGATTAATGTGGTTGTTCTACAGCAACCACCAGAAATGGGATTATGCACTTGACTTGAGAGGGGTAAGAAAACAGAATTTAGTTGACTGCAATCTACAGTCTACTGACATCTAGTGGCGAGATTTTACAGACTGTGCCTTTAAACCCTGGAAAAATAAATACATTTTTAAGACATGTTGCTAGAGAAGTCCCATGTTCCTGTAGGTGAACAAAGCTTGCTAAATGATCCAGTCTGTGTTCAGAGATTAAACAGAATGATTTTTGAGTGAGACCAGTGGAAGTGTTACATTGAGCATCATGCTTCCAGAATTGTGTTCATATTTCCACTTCTTTGTCATTTCAGATCATTTTTTTTCTCATTTGTTTCTGTATCTATTCTTAGTACACACCAAAGAGCAATGTTGTATTTATGAAGAAATATGTGCAAACCACCTCTTTACTGTTCCATGACTACAAGAGGAACATGAAGTATTCAAGGTGCTCCACTGAAAGATAAACACTCGCTTAATGACTGGGTGGATCAGTAAATCAAAACACACATTTCCATTCACCTGTGCTGATGACAGATTAACTGTTTTAAATGAAACACACACTGGCAGTTTGGGTGAAATTTTATCACATAATTGTTGAGTGTGTAAAGAGGCGTCCTGCTCTGACGACTCCACTCCACTGCAGATATAAGCAGTTACTCTGCAAGACTCTGACTTTTTCCTCCATCCTTGGAGGAACCAAACTGCATCTTTTCTTTCAAAGCTTGTTCAGTTTGACCTGCAGGTGAGTCCACACAGGTGAGTCTGCGACATCTCACGCAGCTCCTAAAGGCTATGTCGTTTTTATCTCAGTCTGAGTCTGTGGTATATTAAAATAAATGCCAGTAACATGTAAACTATTATAAAATAAATAATAGAACAAATGTAATCAATGGAAGTCTATGGATTCTATATATATATATTTAATGTAAAAAAAAAAAAAGTTGATAAACTTATAATCATCTGTTTCTGTCTGAAAGGTAACAGCAGCGCTTCAGTGTCAGATCAGAGGTGAGAGAAAAATTAAAAAAAAACAAAGTTGCATATCTCCAAAGTCATTAATATGTGTATCAATTTCTAACTTTAATAAGTCATTGCTTTAAAAGAGCTTAGAAATATAGAATAATAAATATAATTAACACACAAAAATTTATATCTGTGTGTCTTAATTCAATTCAGTTTTATTTAAACAGTGCCAAATCACAACAAGAGTCGCATCTTTCTAGCATCATTGTAAGGTAGACCCTACAATAATAATACAGAGAAAAACCCAACAATCATATGACCCCTGTGAGCAAGCGCGTTGGTGACAGTGGGAAGGAAAAACTCTCTTTTAACAGGAAAAACCTCAAACATAACCAGGCTCAGGGAGGGGCAGCCATCTGTTGGGGTGAGAGAAAGAAGACAGGACAAAAGGCATGTTGTCTCAGACATATTGCACATTGTACAACCAGTGTTTAGAAATCATTGAGTACTAAAAATGTAGAAGTGCTTAGAAACTCTCCATTAATGTTACTGGAGTGGAGATATCAGGGATAGGCACGGTTGTGGCACTGATTCACTCTTTAGAAATACGGTCACCCCGGTGTGTCGGCCAGAACACCACCTAAGGCCAGTCCCAGAGTATAGAAGAAGGAACTTGAGGTTTGGTTTGAGGCACTTTATTCTTACGGCTCAATTCCTGTGGCTGTAATCGCAGGGGTGTGTGTGCGGCTTTTTATCATTCACGCACACATCACATCCCACAGGAATCGGTGCACCCCCACCGGACCAACACTGCTCGTCTGACATTAAACTGCCCACCTCACTAACTGGATGATGTCACCAGGCAGTGGGCTGGATCAAACTAACAGAAGGTTAAATATTAAATGAACAGTATCTAAACTTATATAAACTTACAAACACCTGTATTACAACTCAAATAGAATTGTCCTGTGAACTTTGGGCCCTTTTATACAGTTACAGATATATGAACATCATAAGAGGTGAAAAGGCTGTTATCTATTCAGTTTAAATTCTTTCTTTATTTTTAGAATATATATATTTTTTAATGCCAATCATTACCGTAGACAGCTGAATGAAATTATACCACCCTGTTAGGTCAGACCTGAGCACTGCACAGCCTCCTGTAC
The DNA here is from genome assembly GCF_013358895.1 of Oreochromis aureus. NCBI lineage: Eukaryota > Metazoa > Chordata > Actinopteri > Cichliformes > Cichlidae > Oreochromis > Oreochromis aureus. The sequence continues at coordinate 13,334,255 of NC_052952.1, forward strand.
AACACTCCTGAAGGATACATGCTTTCAGAGCAAAACACTGCATAGTTTAAGAGTACCACTGATGTAAGCTGGTCGTGAAATGCTACACTGTGACTAATGAGGCACCTTGGACCAAATGAGGATAAATACCAGCACCTTTTACCTCAGCCAAGCATCACAAAGGAGCTGACAGAAGGCAGTCAAAGGATCTAACCAACGTAAACCATTCAACCTTCCTGAAAATGAAGACATAACATGTTGCAGTTGCAGGGGCCCTTCAGGAGTGCTCTGCTACATTTGCTGAAGAAACAGGCCGACTTAAATTCATGAATGAGCAGCCAAGACACTAACATCTGGTTTTCTTTAAACAGCCACAAGAACTAGGGGAGGCAACAAGCAATGACAGTCCAGTTGCAACTGTGAGTCAGCTAACATCAGGAGATGTTAGCTGACTCACAGTTGGTGTGCTCAATTCAATCAATTAAAACAATGACTGCAAACTCACTTAAATATAAGTGTGTGTGTGTGTGTGTGTGTGTGTGTATGTGTGGTTCTTTTAAAACATATTTTCCCAATTGCCTCTTTCCACAGGAGAAAAGGGGGGAGAAAGATGCTAACGGATCATACTGCAGGCTCTTGACATTTTGCTCTTGTCTTTCACACAAAATCAAACACAGTATCAAACAGAATCCTGTTAGGTGTTACTTTTGCTTCAGACAGTAGATTGTTTTATCCGTGCTTTTACTGACTACTGAAACTTATGGAAGCCCATTTCCACCACACAAAAAAAAGTATCCATAACTCAAAATTTCGAGTTATCTTTCTCGAGATTTCGACTTATTAACTCAAAATTTTGACTTATTTTCTTGAAATTTCGACTTATAAACTCAAAATTTCAACATATTAACTCAAAATTTTGAGAAAAGTAACTCGAAATTTTGAGTTAGCTCTGCCAATCAGTAATCTATGTGGAAGGCGCACTCAAAACCGGATCACAACAAATTGGCGTTCTCAAGAGTACGTTTGCTGATAGGAGCGCCATGTGATTCTGCTAATAACACAAGGATTTCATCATTTGTGAAGCCACGCTGAAAATAATCAGCAATTTGTGCATTCATGACTGGCTGTAATACTGGTAGCTTAGCTGTAGCATTTGGAGCTGAGGGCTTCAGCTTCCGGGTAACAAGGAAATGACATCATTCACGTAGATTACTGATTGGCAGCGCTAACTCGAAATTTCGAGTTACTCAAAATTTTGAGAAAAGTAAGTCAAAATTTTGAGCTCCTTTTCTCAGAATTTGGAATTAATAACTCGAAATTTCGATAAGATAACTTGAAATTTCGAGTTATGGATACTTTTTTTTTAGTGGCAGAAATGGGCTTCCATAGAAATCGCTCCTGTGGGGGGGGGAAAGCTGTAAACAGGAAAATAAACAAAGCGGGTGGCTTAGAGCAGGTTTATGAATGCTCATATGATTTATCACATCATTGGACACTGCACTAGTACTGCTACTTTACAGTATTACTAGTGCATCATTCAAGATAAATATAACCAAGGTTGTTAGGATAAACACATTAAGTGAGCTTGATTAGCAAAGCTAATGCTAAATTTTTAAAAAGGACTTGAATAAATAATGTCCGTAAATGTTCTTACAAAGACAGTCATTACAGTTAGCAAGATGTGATAGCCCCTAATCCAAAAGTCCCCAGTGCTGCACTTACCCTCAGGAAAGAGTGGAGCAGATGAACAGCGGTCAAGAAAGAAAAACAAAATACACACACACACACACACACACACACACACTCACAGATTCTTGGATTTATTCGTAAGCTGTTTCAGTACATAAATGAATTGCTCCACGTGTTGTGTAGGTGCACAGACAAAACCAAAAGGCAAAAGCCCTTAAATGAAACCCATTACACAGTAATTACACAGCTATTCACAATGAGTGCTCAACAATAAGTTAAATATAGGAACACCATAAGAGGGTGGATCGATTAATAGATGGAGGGATGGACTCAATAGTGAGCAATTGCAAAACAAACAACTGCAGCACCATTATATATCCATCTTCTTTACAAAATAATTTTGTGTGTTATGCGTGTTTGTCATTATATCTCAAAGAATCAGCATTACTTTCCTTTTGCTTTGGTATTTGAGGACAAACTATGGTGAACAAGCAAATGCAGGCTTGCCTTTCACTTGGAATTTCCAAGCTGCAGGCTCAAGCATAGATGCTGGGAATACAGAGTGTTGCAAGTTCACCTGTGACAGCAGGCAGAACCATTGTGAGTTATGAGCAACAAAACGTGTCCCAGCTGCTTAAACAACATTGAGCAGTACACCAGACAGGTTTTAGAAAATAAATACAGCAGCCAAGGAAGAGTTAAGAGATAATAATTCTGTTTAGATGTAGGCCTTCTTTTGTTTTATGTACAGTAACTGTAAATGTTGCATACACTGTGGTTCTATGAGGCACTTTTACTGTGAGTCTGACAGGTTTTAGAAATTAGAACCATCAACTAAGACAGAGTTAAGATGTGATATAACAACTTAGTTTATGCAAATGTAAGTCTGTCTTTGCTGGTTCACACACAGCTATAAATCCAGTATGCTTGTATTAGGCACTTTATACTGTGTATGAAATCTAAACATAGAAGAAAGAGTTTATAGATTTCCTTTAACTCAACTACAGAAGGGCATTCTCTACAGGACTCAACGCTTCCATGCAGTGCTTTCAGAATATTGGTTATATGCTTATCTCATCATTCTCAAATGAACTCAGAAGTGACATCCACAGTTTGACAGATTGAATCTGAGTATTTAAAAAGTTATTATCTGCAGCAAATAAAGAGTTGAGATCCTGATCTTTTTTCATTCGTTTGGTTGGTTTAAAGAATTCTTTCATGAGCCATTAAACTTTTTGAAGTCATTATAAGGAAACAAAGTATCAAAGAATACTGATATAAATAGTACATATTTTGGTTCTTCATTAAAAGTATAAGAATGATGCTTGAAAATAGAAACTTGGAGTTGCAGAGCAAAGAAACAAACATGGATAATTTCCCATTTCCGGTGCAGTGGAATTTCCCAGTCCCAGTGATGCAAGACTGCGAGTGCTTGTTTCTCTGTGTGTGAACACTGTCCAGCCCACCCCACAAGAAAGTGGTTATGGGAATGGATGGATGGATGTATAATAGTCATTTTTACAAGTCTGACAAAGGAAAAAGCTACATTTAAAATTACAACAAAAATGCATATTATACTTAAATGACCTTAAAGTTTATTCTGATAAACTGTGTAATACAAGCATGTAGGTGATGCAGTAACTGAGGAAACAATGTGACTAAAACAGTATAATCTCACAAATCTTCTGTGTCCACTGTGTCCACTAATATCTGCTCACGTGCTGCTGCTGGATAGTCCATGCTCATTGGCTCCTCCCTCCTGCTCCTGCTAATGAATTGAGTGCAGTAGAAACCACATTGTAGCATTGAAACAAACATTTGCAGCTTGTAAGCTAATACACTTGGTTAAAGTCAAGTTCTTACTTCAGTGACTGGGACAGCAGAGCTCTGCTGAACACAGATGAATGTGAGCACGACGGCCACTGCAACTGCAACACTGAACGTCTTCATCTTAGGAGGCTTTGAGAGGCTCAAGTTTGACTCTTTCTCCTGGTCTGGATGATTGTTGTGAGCTGAGTCCTTCTGTCTGATGGTAAATGTGTGCAGAAGTGCTGATATTTATACTGATTTGGGCCCCTGCTGCCTCGTCACTCACAGCTCTTACTCTACCTGATTTCAGGAACATTCAAAATACCTGATTTCAGGAGCAAGCTTGCAACATCCTTGACTTCTAAAACATTTATGAATGAACTTGTCAAGGCACTTTATAGAAAGAAAAAACAGTAGGAGAAAAACTGGTAAAAATAACAAAATTAGTGAAAACAGTATCTAACTTATTGGAAGATTCACAAGACATTCTTAACCATAAATAAGCATACACAGTGTTTTAATGCTTGATTTAACATTTTGAATGAACTGTAAAGAAAATAAACCAACTTGAACTTTTCTTTTTTTTTTTTTTTTAAAAGCATGCTTGGTAACCAATGAACCAGTCCATCAGCTCAAAGCTATTGCACATTACTGCATTTTTGTCATAATTAGTGGTAATATTGAAAGATGATGAAATGCTCTGTACTCATATAATTACAAATATGGGAAAATTCAACCTGATGTAAAACTCATTGTGGTTCTGTTCTCGTATTCAAAAATATTTTGCATATACAGAAATGAATAATGCTGTGAGCTCTATTAACACGTAATGAAACAACATCAGTTTTGAAAAGCACCAAAGGATATCTTCATGATGACTTTATGAAAGAGCACTAGTAATAATTTTTTTTTGACAGTTTGACAATTTTTGACAGTTACTGTTAAGCTGCTCACCTTACTTTTGCTATCAATGACTTGGCTCTATTAACAGGTTGTACCACATACTATATGGGCAAGAGTATGAGGCCACAACTCTTAACTGGCATCAGCACAAAAAGTGTACATCAGGAGCTTCATGTCACTGGTTTCCATTAATGTTTCATTCTTGTCAGACAGAAACAGAAACAAACAGCACATGTTGTAGTATAGTGCCACTGAAGTTTAATATAATAACATACTGTAGTTCCAAATGCTGCACTGTTCACTGTTACAGCAGGATCACCAGATGAAGAAACACTGTCAGACTTTAACAAATGCTAAGCAGTCAAATCATTTCAGGTATAACCGTCTATATTTAGTGGTTAATGTGAGAATCGCAGGTAGATATTCTCAGAATCTGCAGCACAATCCACAGACACCAGAATTGCAGCAGCCGCAGCAAAAGCGACACTTGATGCCACGCTTCTGTCTGTGGTACGGCATCTGTGTGAAAGAGGACAAGAGCAGAGAGTTTATCTTCAGCCGTAAGTCACTTCATTCTCTCTATTTTTACGTAAAGCTGTGAGTGCAGAGTCTATTTTAAACATCTGCCTGCATTTGAGAGATCTCACAATAACTGTCTGAATTCATTTATTGAATTAAACACACCAGCCATGAGTCAGCTGATACCTCCTGATGTTCAGCAGCTGGACCGTCATTGTTCACAGCCTCTTGTAGCTCTTGCAGTTCTCGTATCTGTAGAGAAAGAAAACAGATCTTAGCATCTTCACAACAAATTCATGCAGAAGAAGCACATTACATGAATTTAAAAGAGTCTGTTACCTCAGCAAATGTGGCAGAGCTCTGCTGAATGCAAATACAGATGAGTGCAACGGCCACTGCAACTAACTGAACGCCTTCATCTTCAGGAGGTTTGAGTGGTTTAAGGTGGTCAGATCCTTTGACTCTCTCGTTGACTCTTGTCAGCTCCTTTGTGATGGTTGACTGAGGGAAAAGGTGCTGGTATTTATACTCATTTGCTCCACTGCTGCCTCGTCACTCAGAGTACAGAAACTACTGTCGGGAACACGCTTGCATCAATAGGACTGGGAAAACCCATATATTTAAACATCCGAAGAAAAGGTCAAAGTTCATGCCGACTGAGAAAAGTACAGATTTTCTCATTCCTCAGGAATTTCCCATTCCCAGAATTTCATAGCATAGGAAAATAAGGAATTTTGCAATGTTCCTGAAATCAGGTAGAGTAAGAGCTGTGAGTGACGAGGCAGCAGGGGCCCAAATCAGTATAAATATCAGCACTTCTGCACACATTTACCATCAGACAGAAGGACTCAGCTCACAACAATCATCCAGACCAGGAGAAAGAGTCAAACTTGAGCCTCTCAAAGCCTCCTAAGATGAAGACGTTCAGTGTTGCAGTTGCAGTGGCCGTCGTGCTCACATTCATCTGTGTTCAGCAGAGCTCTGCTGTCCCAGTCACTGAAGTAAGAACTTGACTTTAACCAAGTGTATTAGCTTACAAGCTGCAAATGTTTGTTTCAATGCTACAATGTGGTTTCTACTGCACTCAATTCATTAGCAGGAGCAGGAGCTGGAGGAGCCAATGAGCATGGACTATCCAGCAGCAGCACATGAGGAGGCATCAGTGGACTCATGGAAGGTAAGTAACACTAACTGAATGAATGTGGCCAAATTACTTCAGCTAAATGAAAGTGTTTGTTAGAGCAGGTGAAAATAAAGAGCAGTGATGCTGCTGCAGATGAACTCTGTGCTCATGTCTCTTGTGTTTCCCACAGATGCTGTATAACAGCAGACACAAGCGTGGCATCAAGTGTCGCTTTTGCTGTGGCTGCTGCACCCCCGGTATCTGTGGAGTTTGCTGCAGGTTCTGAGGATTCCTGCTCCCACAACCACTCAGTATTAAACTGTATGTCACAGACTATGTGTGAGATTATACTGTTTTAGTCACATTGTGTCCTCAGTTACTGCCTCAACTACATGCTTGTATTACACAGTTTATCACAATAAACTTTATGGTCATTTAGATATAATGTGCAGGTGGTTACATATGGTTAAAATGATTCAAATGCAGTAAGTATACACGTTTTTCATATAAATATAGTCCATAACTTGATTTGGTCTGTAGCCCACATAATTAAACACTTTAGTTACATAAAACATGTGAGTTTTGATGTTATGTACTGTATAGCCTGTATAATAAATAAATATGTAGCCCAATAAGTATAAAATGCAGAAAGCTACACAACATGGGGCGGTTCATTTACAAACACAGGTCTAACTTGAGTTTCACAGTTTTTTGTTAGAAAATAATCAAATTGTTAAATGCTTAAAGTACACAAAATGTCAGAGATCTGCACTGTCATGAACAAAAATTTAAACCTAATTTTTCGTGATTTGTTGGATTAACCCTCTGAGGTCTGAATCCCAGGCTGTGCACATCAACATCACAGATTTGTACAAATAAAGTTTATAACAAAGACATGTTAAATATTAAGCACTGAAAACAGCTTGGTTGTTGTTGTTTGGAACGTCATTTAATGCATGTTGTTTGGTTGCCATAGTGATGCCTTGATGCTAAAATGACATCACAGCATTTAAACATGTTTTGGATGAAAACATCAGCATATGAAAACAGAACTGAAGAGACACTGCAACCAAAGCAGACGACTAGTGAAATTTCTACGTTTCCCTGAGGATTAACTGCTCTGCAATTTACCAAGAACTAAAGTAAGCTCAGATTTCAGTTTATAAACTTAAGATCATTTACTTAAATATAAAGCCTGATTTTCCTGCTGGCCAGGACAGTATTTATGTACTTTACATTGTGAGAAACTGAGGCTACGTCCACATGTACACGGCTATGTTTGAAGCTTTGTCTATGCATTTGAAGCTTTGTCTATGCATTTGGGCCTCTCGTCCACACCTAAACAGCATATTGAGTCACTGAAAGGTGAGATTTTTAAAAACTCCTGCCAGGGTGGAGATTTTTGAAAAGTACGTTTTTGTGTTTATGTGTGGACGAGGAAAACGGAGATTTACTCAGGCAATGTCAAAAGTGTGCGCCGTTTTTGACGTCACGCTGTGGCCACGTTATTGTTTACATCAGATCAATTTCTACAATGGCCGATGTAGACAAAATACTGTTGCTGTTAATCTTAGTAATTTACAAAAAATTACATTCATGTATGCTATATGCATTTTGTCAAAAAAAGCACATTCGCTGAACATTCTGAGTTGAGGTTTAGTGATCATTGTTGTTTTGTGTTCCTTGTAGTCAAAATGAATGGAAGAGGAGATGAATCACAAAATAACCGTAATGGTAAGCACATGTACTCAGTCTTGAAATTGATGAAAAACTGATTTTCAGCAGATATTTATGAATGCTAATTAAAAGATAAAATGATCTTGCAGGCCGACAGGTTAACCCAGAAAATCTTCCAAGTGGAGATCAGGAACCAGCTTATGAACCAGCTTATGAAGCAGCTTATGAACCTGTTGGTGGATTCTGGGGTTTACTGAACAGTCTTCATCGTGCTCTCTATAATATCTATTTTTCGAGGCTGAATGAGCTGTTAGATGAATTAGAGGAACGATATGATGTCTTTGACATTGACAATCTCAATGACGGCAATGTTAACAATGTAAACATTAACAATATTAATGTGAGAGACAATAATGCCAATGTTGACAACAATGAACTGCATGATGATCATAATGCTGTTGTTGTCGACATTGAAAATGATGATTCTGATGAGGCATTTGAAGACTGTGAGGATGTTCACCAGTACATCCCAGAAGAGGATCCTCAGCCAGGTCTATCCAGGAGGAGGCCTAGAGAGATGGATGAAGAAGATGTGGAACCAAACAAAAGATTCAGATGGAGCGAGGAGTTTTCTGATGATGACTCTGACTTCATCTCTGCCTGCGACACTGATAGCGAGAGCAGTAGTGATGAACTTTTTGAAGACGCACTTGAAGAGTTTGACAACCATGAAACTGGAGGCTCGAGGAAGCGGTCCCGAGAGGATTTTGAGGAAGAAGAGGAAAACTCGCGTGTTTGCAAACTTCGGAGATGTTCAGATGAGTCCACCAGCACCAGTGATGACAACTAACACTATTCCGACGGCGTTTTCAGTATCCTTTTAGCAGGCTGATGGCCTACTCATGTGACCCTGAATCCTCCTTGCAGGCTGCAATAAGCTGGGCATACACTGTGCGATTTCTTCAGTCGCGTTATTCAGCTCCTGCTCAAACTGTCCGATTGACTCGCAGGGGCTAGAAGCTCGTAGGTCACGATGCAGGGTCTCACACTATACGGCCCGATGCTCTGTGCGACCTGAGTGCTCACACTGTGCGTCCATAGCATGAAGGTTAAAACACAAAATCTTACACTATTTTCACTGTTGTTGCAGTCGCGATAATTTTGTGAGGTCACGTCGAAAAGGCTCGGATGACCTTGCCAAAGTTCTACAAGTCGTGCCTCCATCGCTTGTGTCCGGATCACACGCCGCACTGCCGTGCTGTTCTGTCTTTTCGCTTTTATTTCTGTGTTTGCGCGTGCGCAGTGTGAGACGCTGCGTTGACACCCTCACGATGGCCGACAGGATTTCAAACAGGTTTGATTTCCTTACGACCAAACGATTGATGATTGGGAGCCGGTCGTGAGGTGTTAATCGCTTCTCGTTACCCCATTTATACGATGCACGACACGTGATTAAGGCCAAACTCGGGCCGATCCCCAAAACGGTCGCACGACTGAAAAATCGGCTCAAAATGGGCCAAAAATCGCACAGTATATGCCCAGCATTAGGCTGCCGGGGGATTCCCATCATGCACTGGATGTTTCTTCTTCACCCTCTATGTGTTAATAGACCTCTCTGTGCTTAATTGTACTTGTTTTTAACCTCTGTCTCTCTTCCACAGCATGTTTTTATCCTGTTTTCCTTGCCCCTTCCCAACCGGTCGCGGCAGATGGCCGCCCCTCCCTGAGCCTGGTTCTGCTGGAGGTTTCTTCCTGTTAAAAGGGAGTTTTTCCTTCCCACTGTCGCCAAAGTGCTTGCTCATAGGGGGTCATTTGATTGTTGGGTTTTTCTTTGTAAGTATACCTTACAATATAAAGCGCCTTGAGGAGACTGTTGCTGTCATTTGGCGCTCTATAAATAAAATTGAATTGAATTGAAAATTGAATGGATGTCACTGTGTAGAGATATTCCCTCCATAGAAGGCTTAGACCCAAATGCAGATTCAATGCACATGGTTAAACTTTTTATAAGACTTTGTTTAAAGAGAGGGAATGGAGAACGTGGCTAGAGCTAGGAGTGTCAGCAGAGAGCAGGAACCAGAGGAAAAGCTATCAAGAGACTGATCCCCTGGGTCGTGATGGGAACAATCCAACGGGAATTCTCCATCCATCAGTCAGCGTGATGCCTAAAACTTTATTCAGATGTAAATATATTACATTTTTAAATAAAGATCATTGAATATGAAAAAAATCATCAGTGTTTTTAATGACACTGCATTTCATTCATGTGTCTCTATTGGACAGTGTTGTAGAAGTTACAGGAGATAGGAATCAGTTCCAGCTTGGCCTGATGTTTGATCACGTTTGGTTGGACTGGCTTTGAGCCTGCTTGTGATACGCTACATCCACATGATGCAGCTACTCGAGCTTTTTTTGAAGTGTCGTGAAATATTTTTGCTTACATGTTCTGCAGAACTGATGCAGCGCACATATAGTACAGATATTATCTGAAACGGCATTATACAGTGTTACACCTAATTTATAGTTTCACCACAGTGCAACGTCTCTCAGTATTGTTGAGATGTGTTCTATTATTATGTCCAGTATCAAATTTCTGCTGTACACAAATCTTTCTATTCTCTCTTTTTCTTCTATGTGAGGGATTCCTGCATTAATCATGCAGCCTAGAAACTTCATATGCACACTGTGAAAACACCTCCAAATGAATTCAGTGAAAGGTTGTCAAGATAAGGTCGTCTAAAACATTTATGAATGAACTTGTATAGAAAGTGTTTGGAGTAAACAGTATCTAACACTTCTACATTCTTTAAAAACAAGTATGCTTGATTTAACTTTCTAATAACCAATGAACCAGTCCATCAGCTCAAAGCTTTTGCACATTACTGCATTTTTGTCATAATTAGTGGTAATATTGAATGATGATGAAATGCTCTGTACTCATATAATTACAAATATGGGAAAATATGCTCACTTTACTTTTGCTATCAATGACTTGGCTCTATTAACAGGTTGTACCACATATTATATGGGCAAGAGTATGAGGCCACAACTCTTAACTGGCATCAGCACAAAAAGTGTACATCAGGAGCTTCATGTCACTGGTTTCCATTAATGTTTCATTCTTGTCAGACAGAAACAGAAACAAACAGCACATGTTGTAGTATAGTGCCACTGAAGTTTAATATAATAACATACTGTAGTTCCAAATGCTGCACTGTTCACTGTTACAGCAGGATCACCAGATGAAGAAACACTGTCAGACTTTAACAAATGCTAAGCAGTCAAATCATTTCAGGTATAACCGTCTATATTTAGTGGTTAATGTGAGAATCGCAGGTAGATATTCTCAGAATCTGCAGCACAATCCACAGACACCAGAATTGCAGCAGCCGCAGCAAAAGCGACACTTGATGCCACGCTTCTGTCTGTGGTACGGCATCTGTGTGAAAGAGGACAAGAGCAGAGAGTTTATCTTCAGCCGTAAGTCACTTCATTCTCTCTATTTTTACGTAAAGCTGTGAGTGCAGAGTCTATTTTAAACATCTGCCTGCATTTGAGAGATCTCACAATAACTGTCTGAATTCATTTATTGAATTAAACACACCAGCCATGAGTCAGCTGATACCTCCTGATGTTCAGCAGCTGGACCGTCATTGTTCACAGCCTCTTGTAGCTCTTGCAGTTCTCGTATCTGTAGAGAAAGAAAACAGATCTTAGCATCTTCACAACAAATTCATGCAGAAGAAGCACATTACATGAATTTAAGAGTCTGTTACCTCAGCAAATGTGGCAGAGCTCTGCTGAATGCAAATACAGATGAGTGCAACGGCCACTGCAACTAACTGAACGCCTTCATCTTCAGGAGGTTTGAGTGGTTTAAGGTGGTCAGATCCTTTGACTCTCTCGTTGACTCTTGTCAGCTCCTTTGTGATGGTTGACTGAGGGAAAAGGTGCTGGTATTTATACTCATTTGCTCCACTGCTGCCTCGTCACTCAGAGTACAGAAACTACTGTCGGGAACACGCTTGCATCAATAGGACTGGGAAAACCCATATATTTAAACATCCGAAGAAAAGGTCAAAGTTCATGCCGACTGAGAAAAGTACAGATTTTCTCATTCCTCAGGAATTTCCCATTCCCAGAATTTCATAGCATAGGAAAATAAGGAATTTTGCAATGTTCCTGAAATCAGGTAGAGTAAGAGCTGTGAGTGACGAGGCAGCAGGGGCCCAAATCAGTATAAATATCAGCACTTCTGCACACATTTACCATCAGACAGAAGGACTCAGCTCACAACAATCATCCAGACCAGGAGAAAGAGTCAAACTTGAGCCTCTCAAAGCCTCCTAAGATGAAGACGTTCAGTGTTGCAGTTGCAGTGGCCGTCGTGCTCACATTCATCTGTGTTCAGCAGAGCTCTGCTGTCCCAGTCACTGAAGTAAGAACTTGACTTTAACCAAGTGTATTAGCTTACAAGCTGCAAATGTTTGTTTCAATGCTACAATGTGGTTTCTACTGCACTCAATTCATTAGCAGGAGCAGGAGCTGGAGGAGCCAATGAGCATGGACTATCCAGCAGCAGCACATGAGGAGGCATCAGTGGACTCATGGAAGGTAAGTAACACTAACTGAATGAATGTGGCCAAATTACTTCAGCTAAATGAAAGTGTTTGTTAGAGCAGGTGAAAATAAAGAGCAGTGATGCTGCTGCAGATGAACTCTGTGCTCCATCTATCGTCCGATAACGATATAAATCACAAAAATGTAACATTTTCTGTAAATTCTGTGAATGTCGGGCAGCTCGACTTGCGTGAAGTGTTTCCAGCTGGGCGTCGCGCACCTGGAGTCGAGTGTTTTAACTGATGCATGAAACGATACATTTTTAGACATAGGTTGTAACGGCCACCGTTTTCTTTGTAAGTATTTATTACACAGCGTGCTGCGGGGAAAAGCCTGTTCTAACGTTTGAGTCTAAGGTTTATTTTTTAGCACCTGACGGCTCTTTTTTGCTTCTCATCCGTAAATACTCTGCATCTTTCACGTGATTCAGTTTATTTTGAAAAGTCTCAACAGGATCTTGAGCTTTATTGTGAAAGGTTTATGTGGAAAATAAACAAGCGGACACGAGGTGGTTTTACTGTCGTTGTTGCCAACGACAACGCATACAAACAAGCGCTTGTCCATCTGTAGTGTGGTTGTATTAAACATAAGAGAAAGAGAGAACTTTAGGAAATTAATATAGCCACTACAGTGACTATCAAAATAATGAAAAAATATTGCCGTAAACAGTTTATTTTGCGACACCACGAAACAAACGATAGCGTAAAATGAAACGATAGACGTTTTTCTATCGTCATCCGATATATATCGTTATATCGAACAGCCCTATGCAGTGTTGATATATCTTTGGTCAGGTGTTAAGTAATAGCCTCCGTAATTTCTTTGAGCCTGCGGGAGTTCGACGTGTATAGGGAAGCGCTGTATAAGGTTCCCGTTATTGATGTTTGGGTGGTTGACCGGCACAAATTTTCTCCTGTTACTTTCTCGCCATCCCTGACGTGTTCTCCGATGTTTTTTCCCTGCCAATTTGAGCATCACGGCACAGCTTCTGTATCACGTGGTATAAGGCTCCGCCCATGTCATTTGTTGAGCAGGAAGGGTGAGCGCTTGTTTTCATGCAGATTACGTCCCGGATCAAAATGCAGTACAATCGTCGTCGTCTTTTTTTTTTTTTTTTTTTTTAAATCGTTGTCATTTGGAAATGAGATCGCACATAAGTATGAATCAAGATCGCGATTTTCTAACGATTAATCGTGCAGCCCTAGTGCTCATGTCTCTTGTGTTTCCCACAGATGCTGTATAACAGCAGACACAAGCGTGGCATCAAGTGTCGCTTTTGCTGTGGCTGCTGCACCCCCGGTATCTGTGGAGTTTGCTGCAGGTTCTGAGGATTCCTGCTCCCACAACCACTCAGTATTAACAAACTGTATGTCACAGACAATGTGTGAGATTATACTGTTTTAGTCACATTGTGTCCTCAGTTACTGCCTCAACTACATGCTTGTATTACACAGTTTATCACAATAAACTTTATGGTCATTTAGATATAATGTGCAGGTGGTTACATATGGTTAAAATGATTCAAATGCAGTAAGTATACACGTTTTCATATAAATATAGTCCATAACTTGATTTGGTCTGTAGCCCACATAATTAAACACTTTAGTGACATAAAACATGTGAGTTTTGATGTTATGTACTGTATAGCCTGTATAATAAATAAATATGTAGCCCAATAAGTATAAAATCCAGAAAGCTACACAACATGGGGCGGTTCATTTACAAACACAGGTCTAACTTGAGTTTCACACAGTTTTTGTTAGAAAATAATCAAATTGTTAAATGCTTATGTAACACCCGTCCCACGTTCTATTGAGAGGGGCCCTGGGTTCCTGTTGTTACTTTCCTACTGATACTCCCTTTTTAATGCTTATGGTACAAAATATGCAATAAAACTACACTATATGGAAATAAATCACACACAAGCAGGTCAATTATAAAGTTAACTCCACTTTAGTGAATGATTAATTAACAGTGTTGGGTAAGTTACTTTAAATTAGTAACTTAGTTACATTACTAGTTACTTGTCTAAAAAGTAACTCAGTTACTTCAAGTTACTCGTTACTTTCAAAGTAACTAGTTACTAGGAAAGTAACTTTGGTTTTACTCAGAAATTCTCTTGTTAATGTGTTGCTTCCGTAACTGGATACCCAGCAAGATTGCCAGTCTTCTAGCTTGCTTACTTGCCACAAGTGCACTGTGCCACCTACCAATAGAAAGGAAAACATAATGTGCACATTTCCACGAGAGAAATCACGCCTGGACCGTCGTTGACCGCCGCCATGATTCTAGCCTGCTTTTTACATCCAACACAAAACTGCAGTCGTGGTGCTTTTGATTGTACTCAGAACTTGGAAATTCTGCCTTCTGAATAGGAAGATGTAGGTAACACCAGACTGCAGATGAGCTGCATACAGAGCTGGACTGGGACAAAAAATAGTCCCGGCATTTTGACTAGAGACCGCCCACCATTATAGGAAAAATCATAAAGCCTTTGAATGAAAATAAACACTGTTGTGACAGTGATGTACACTGTTCTGATGGTATATATGTATCAATCTATCAGTTGTTTGTTGTAAGACTCAGATAATTATTTTTTTTAAAGCGAGACATTTTAAATGAGAATAATAAAGAAAAGTATTTCCTTGTGCCCCCTTTCCCTGTTAATGCCCTACCTGCCCCCCTGGCATCACTTTGCTAGATCCGCCCCTGCACAGTTACCAGCTGTCAGCTACATAGAAAAGGATCCTGGTGTTATTTGTCTCTCAGAAACAGCTCATAACTTCCTTCAACTCATTCATGTCACCTAAAAGGTAAACCTGTTTCTCCATCACCTGTTCAGCTCTGATGATTCAGTAAGGACATCTCCTGGTTTCATCTGCATGTTTCCTCTCACCAGATAACCAAACCGACATCATGACCAGCAGCTTTACAGCTGTGGCTCCAGCAAACATCAGCTGATACTAGAAATTAATATTAAATACATTCTAACAACAGCTGATCAAGCTTAAACGTGCTGCTGTTGTTTAACGCGACATCCGCTGGTTTCCTCTTTCTGGCGCAAAGTGGGCAATAAACAAGAGAGAAAAGCCGATCAGCTGATCATTGATCAGTTTCGTGATTGAAGTAGAAACAGGAGAGGAGAGAATGAGAGAAGAAGAGGCAGCTGTGCAGCTTCAGCTTTGTGTCTTTTTCATTGTAGCTGAAGTCCGGGACAAACTGTGTTGCTTTTCACCTCAGTACGTAAACGCGTAATATTTTCTCTGAATACCAGACGATTCTGTTTTTACGGGACGGTTGGCAACTCTAATAATTAACCGTATGAACAAAATAAAGTTCAACATCAGTAACATAGCACCCACCCAGCTGTATAGAAACTCCGTCATGCAAGCTAGCACGCAGTACGAAAAAGTCATCATACCGAAAATAAACTCCACCTAAACTTGGTTTATATCTGACTCAGATAGACTGCAGGTCATAACTTCTTACCTGAAGTTCAGTTCACCTGACACGCAGACCGCGGCCGCTTCGGGTCTCTCCTCTTGCCTCCTTTTCCTTCATCCACCTGCTGGCTTCCACCACTTGCTAATGTTATTGAATCTGTGGAAGCTCTGCGATATCCACCACGTAAGTAACGAGTAACGAGCCTATCTAAATCCCAGTAACGAGTAACGCGTTCCTGGTTTTGGCATAATAACTAGTTACCGTGCTCGTTACCACAATAATAACGTAGTTACTGTAACGCGTTACTTAATAACGCGTTAGTCCCAACACTGTTAATTAATAACACAAAAGAAAATAAGTAAAATCAATAAAGCTTGTTAAACAATGGTATGGTATCTACTTCAACAGAAACAAAATCATCAAATAATATTGTGGGCCCACACGCACTCTCAACACACACACACACACCTCAAGTCTTTCTGCTAGCAAAACCCTCGTTGCAGGCCTGAGTCGTGGCTCGGGTGCGTTGGGACCTAAAACAATATGGTCGCTTCACTTGTTGCCAAGCAGTAAAATAAAAAGCACGTGCAAACAGTACTCACACCTCCAGGCAGTTCAAGGGGATAGCAGGGGAAACTGGGTCAAGGCTACCAGCAGGCCGCGGCAGCAGCACTCAGTCGTCCTCTCCACGTGCTCCCACGTGAACACATAACTTCAGCACACCAGTAGAAGGGACCTCTCTGACACGCCAGCAAGACGTCCGTCTCCTCCTACTGAATCACACAACCCCGCTAAATGCCAATTCACATGAGATAACATTCAATCTTAGCATTAGCTTAATTAATAAAACAGAGCAGAACAAGAGCTTAGCGAATATGCTAGCGGCTATGTTAGCAGTTGTGCTAGATGGCTAATCGCGGTTAGCAGTTAGTCCATTTTACACAATAACATAGGGTACAAGTGTCAGACAAAATTCACATTTACCTCACAGTAGGGTACAACAGCTTTTCACTCCAGTTAACTATCCGTCAATCCGAAAATATGTCTGTCAGCGCCTTCTATGAACTCTGCGTTCACTCGACACTGTTCAGCTCTGGTCTCTCTCGCTTCCTGCAGAGTGCACACGGCTCCCCACTTGCTCCCACCCCTCTACCTGAGACTACTTCAGGGTTCACTGGAGCTGTAGTACATATCAATACCGTATCAAAAATAATGACATAAACCTCAAAATACAAATAAAAAGGTTGTGCATTTAACTGACACACATCACATACCTTACAGGCATTTGTATACACATTATTGAACACAGTGAACATTTGCATTTAACTATCAATATAAATGAACTATTTAAAGAAATTACCTATTTATATAGCCAGGGCTACACTTAAAGTACACAAAATGTCAGAAATCTGCACTGTCATGAACAAAAATTTAAACCTAATTTTTCGTGATTTGTTGGATTAACCCTCTGAGGTCTGAATCCCAGGCTGTGCACATCAACATCACAGATTTGTACAAATAAAGTTTATAACAAAGACATGTTAAATATTAAGCACTGAAAACAGCTTGGTTGTTGTTGTTTGGAACGTCATTTAATGCATGTTGTTTGGTTGCCATAGTGATGCCTTGATGCTAAAATGACATCACAGCATTTAAACATGTTTTGTTGAAAACATCAGCATATGAAAACAGAACTGAAGAGACACTGCAACCAAAGCAGACGACTAGTGAAATTTCTACGCTTCCCTGAGGATTAACTGCTCTGCAATTTACCAAGAACTAAAGTAAGCTCAGATTTCAGTTTATAAACTTAAGATCATTTACTTAAATATAAAGCCTGATTTTCCTGCTGGCCAGGACAGTATTTATGTACTTTACATTGTGAGAAACTGAGGCTACGTCCACATGTACACGGCTATGTTTGAAGCTTTGTCTATGCATTTGGGCCTCTCGTCCACACCTAAACAGCATATTGAGTCACTGAAAGGTGAGATTTTAAAAACTCCTGCCAGGGTGGAGATTTTTGAAAAGTACGTTTTTGTGTTTATGTGTGGACGAGGAAAACGGAGATTTACTCAGGCAATGTCAAAAGTGTGCGCCTGCTTTTGACGTCACGCTGTGGCCAATTATTATTGTTTACATCAGATCAATTTCTACAATGGCCGATGTAGACAAAATACTGTTGCTGTTAATCTTAGTATCTGCAGTTTTTACACGCTTACATATACACACACAGTTACTGTGCCTCCATTTAGAAAGACAGAGGCATCAGAGTGAGCATCAGACGTGGCTTCTACATTCAACACAGACGCTCTCACAACCCAAATCCTGACGTCGGTTTGGAATAAATGTAATTTAAAAAATTACATTTATGTATGCTATATGCATTTTGTCCATTCCAAAGTTGTGAGTCTATACCAGCCAAAATGCTGTCTTTAGTTATTAACATTTGCAATGATGAAGGCACTTGAAAGTAACACAAAATTAGCTGCCTTCCAGAAAAAGACAAGAACTTTTCAGAAGTACGTAAGGTTTTGTGAGGTTTTCCTCCCAAGCTTCTGGACTTCTGATTGGCCAACATTCTACACAGTTAGGATTTGGCATGTTCTTGACAGCGTTTGACTTTGTTTTTAGGGTTTACATGTGGAAGGAGATATTTTTCAAAACTGCACATGTGGACGGGATTTTTGTTTTGTAACGAAAAAGGAAAACTCCTGTTTTCAAAAATGCCCGTGACGATGTGGACGTAGCCTAAAGTTATCACAAAAAAGCAAATTCGCTGAACATTCTGAGTTGAGGTTTAGTGATCATTGTTGTTTTGTGTTCCTTGTAGTCAAAATGAATGGAAGAGGAGATGAATCACAAAATAACCGTAATGGTAAGCACATGTACTCAGTCTTGAAATTGATGAAAAACTGATTTTCAGCAGATATTTATGAATGCTAATTAAAAGATAAAATGATCTTGCAGGCCGACAGGTTAACCCAGAAAATCTTCCAAGTGGAGATCAGGAACCGCTTATGAACCAGCTTATGAACCTGTTGGTGGATTCTGGGGTTTACTGAACAGTCTTTATCGTGTCTCTATAATATCTATTTTTCGAGGCTGAATGAGCTGTTAGATGAATTAGAGGAACAATATGATGTCTTTGACATTGACAATCTCAATGACGGCAATGTTAACAATGTAAACATTAACAATATTAATGTGAGAGACAATAATGCCAATGTTGACAACAATGAACTGCATGATGATCATAATGCTGTTGTTGTTTACATTGAAAATGATGATTCTGATGAGGCATTTGAAGACTGTGAGGATGTTCACCAGTACATCCCTGAAGAGGATCCTCAGCCAGGTCTATCCAGGAGGAGGCCTAGAGAGATGGATGAAGAAGATCTGGAACCAAACAAAAGATTCAGATGGAGCGAGGAGTTTTCTGATGATGACTCTGACTTCATCTCTGCCTGCGACACTGATAGCGAGGGCTGTCCTCATGCTGGTAATATTGCTGATGAGGACGCCAATCAGCAGGTACCAGAAGAAGAACAGCTGCCTGTTGGATCCACGAAAAGGTCCAGAAAGGAAGATGGAGATGAAGAAGAGCCTAATACCAAAAATCCAGGCTTGCATACTCCGAGAGCAGTAGTGATGAACTTTTTGAAACGCACTTGAAGAGCTTGACAACCATGAAACTGGAGGCTCGAGGAAGCGGTCCCGAGAGGATTTTGAGGAAGAAGAGGAAAACTTGCGTGTTTGCAAATTTCGGAGATGTTCAGATGAGTCCACCAGCACCAGTGATGACAACTAACACTATTCCGACGGCGTTTTCAGTATCCTTTTAGCAGGCTGATGGCCTTCTCATGTGACCCTGAATCTTCCTTGCAGGCTGCAATAAGCTGGGCATACACTGTGCGATTTCTTCAGTCGCGTTATTCAGCTCCTGCTCAAACTGTCCGATTGACTCGCAGGGGCTAGAAGTTTGTAGGTCACGATGCAGGGTCTCACACTATACGGCCCGATGCTCTGTGCGACCCGAGTGCTCACACTGTGCGTCCATAGCATGAAGGTTAAAACACAAAATCTTACACTATTTTCACGGTTGTTGCAGTCGCGATAATTTTGTGAGGTCACGTCGAAAAGGCTCTGATGACCTTGCCAAAGTTCTACAAGTCGTGCCTCCATCGCTTGTGTCCAGATCACACGCCGCACTGCCGTGCTGTTCCGTCTTTTCGCTTTTATTTCTGTGTTTGCGCGTGCGCAGTGTGAGAAGCTGCGTTGACACCCTCACGATGGCCGTCAGGATTTCAAACAGGTTTGATTTCCTTCTCGTTACCCCATGTATACGATGCACGACACGTGATTAAGGCCAAACTCGGGCCGATCCCCAAAACGGTCGCACGACTGAAAAATCGGCTCAAAATGGGCCAAAAATCGCGCAGTATATGCCCAGCATTAGGCTGCCGGGGGATTCCCATCATGCACTGGGTGTTTCCTCTTCACCCTCTATGTGTTAATAGACCTCTCTGTGCTGAATTGTACTTGTTTTTAACCTCTGTCTCTCTTCCACAGCATGTTTTTATCCTGTTTTCCTTGCCCCTCCCCAACCGGTCTCAGCAGATGGCCGCCCCTCCCTGAGCCTGGTTCTGCTGGAGGTTTCTTCCTGTTAAAAGGGAGTTTTTCCTTCCCACTGTCGCCAAAGTGCTTGCTCATAGGGGGTCATTTGATTGTTGGGTTTTTCTTTGTAAGTATACCTTACAATATAAAGCGCCTTGAGGAGACTGTTGCTGTCATTTGGTGCTCTGTAAATAAAATTGAATTGAATTGAAAATTGAATGGATGTCACTGTGTAGAGATATTCCTCCATAGAAGGCTTAGACCCAAATGCAGATTCAATGCACATGGTTAAACTATTTATAAGACTTTGTTTAAAGAGAGGGAATGGAGAACGTGGCTAGAGCTAGGAGTGTCAGCAGAGAGCAGGAACCAGAGGAAAAGCTATCAAGAGACTGATCACCTGGGTCGTGATGGGAACAATCCAACGGGAATTCTTCATCCATCAGTCAGCGTGATGCCTAAAACTTTATTCAGATGTAAATATATTACATTTTTAAATAAAGATCATTGAAGAATATGAAAAATCATCAGTGTTTTTAATGACACTGCATTTCATTCATGTGTGTCTATTGGACAGTGTTGTAGAAGTTACAGGAGATAGGAATCAGTTCCAGCTTGGCCTGATGTTTGATCACGTTTGGTTGGACTGGCTTTGAGCCTGCTTGTGATACGCTACATCCACATGATGCAGCTACTCGAGCTTTTTTTGAAGTGTCGTGAAATATTTTTGCTTACATGTTCTGCAGAACTGATGCAGCGCACATATAGTACAGATCAATGTTCCCTCTAAGCTGCGCACGTGCGCAATTGCGCACTGCTGGCACGGTCTCTGCGCACAGAAAATCTGTGTTGCGCACAAAAACAATTAACCTGAATTGAAATTAAAATTAATACTTTAACAATCCTGTTTTGCAGTGTTAGTCAGTGAGTGACTGGCTGCTCCCATATTGTATTAGAACGATGCCACCTTATCCCATAGTCCAGCCAATAATGCGATTTACATTCGTATATACGCAGCTAATCAACGTGGTTGACAGGCTATGACAGCGTCCTTATGTGCTGACACCGGTCTTTTAGCTGGCAAAGCGGCGTGGCTGATGTGGAGTGAAGCCACGTTAATGACAACGTGTCATCTCCAACCATTGGAGATGTGAGCAGGACAGACGGAACAATTGACGGAAAAAGTGTGGACTTTATACCAGTTTTTAAATTGTGTTGATAGGCCACGTAAAACCAGAGTTGTGATAGAAAAAATATATGCAATGTTTGGTTTTCTTCCTGAATACTATCGTTATTTATATTTACTGCGGAATAAACGGTAAAAACGGCGTTTTATAAGAAAAAAGGCTCCAAAGCACTCTCCACTCTCCGTGAGCAAAAACAAACTCCACCCCCCTCTCCCTTTCCTATTCGTCCAAAAAAGTACCATGTCGACCAATCAAAAAATGATATGGCAACGTGGCATCTAGTTGTTAAGAAACGGGGGGAAGTTTTAGGAGTGACGGCGGTGCTTTGATATGTGAGACATTTGCACGTTTAGCGCAAATCTTGTGTAGTTAGTGTGTAGTGTAGTTTTGTTGTGTGTGTCAGAACAATGAGGCGAGTACTGAATGTTACAGGTGTTACAGGAGTGATACATCTCCTGTTGTCAGGCCTGCAGGTATCAGGCTGTTGTTCTCCTTTATCTCATAGTGGACAGAAATTATTTTTTCGAGTGGCACAAACAATTTGTGTGGCATCAAATTTGATGCAGAACAGCTGATTGTTCTGTAAATAGTTTGAAATGTTTATTTAAAAATGCCTTGGCTGCATTTTTAAAAAAACAATAGCCGCAAAAATCTTTGTTGTTTGCCAAACTGAGTTATTTTTTTTGAAGAAGTAACCATATAATTAATTGCCCAGCATTGGTCATTATATACTGTGTATTTTGCAGACAGAGAGTTACAGGACTCTCTCCCAGACCACAGACTCATAATACAAGTCAGAGCTTTTTTTTAAAAAGAAAGAAAGTTGTGTTTTCAAAATTGAAGTTCAAGTTATTTTTACTTCCAATAGTGTTAACGTACTACACAGGTCAATGACTAGATTTTTTTTACATTTTCATTGTAAGTGGGCTAAATCAGTTAATTAAAAGTAGCCTAACATAAATGTAAATGCTGTAATTTGATTATTTTAATAAACCATGTAACTTGGATGGATTAGATGCCGGCACGACCACAGTGCACACGCCTGATGTCGCTCACAGTGGTCCAAGGGATCGCTCAGGGAGTTTGTATGTTCGCTCAGACACGTGAAAAATTAGAGGAACATTGGTACAGATACTATCTGAAACAGCATTATACAGTGTTACACCTAATTTATAGTTTCACCACAGTGCAACGCCTCTCAGTATTGTTGAGATGTGTTCTATTATTATGTCCAGTATCAAATTTCTGCTGCACGCAAATCTTTCTATTCTCTTTTCTTCTATGTGAGGGATTCCTGCATTAATCATGCAGCCTAGAAACTTCATATGCACACTGATAGGTTTGTAGCTTAACCCGATTCGCTGGAACGTTGAAGACAATGTAATTACACAGCAAAGCAAGACATGAGTAGGCAATGTTCTTTATGTTTCCGTGCACGGGGAGGCCTGTCTGGAGCCAAGTGTCGTTCCACCCACTTGACCTCCGTCAGACTCTCAGCCAGGTTCCCCATAGAACTCCTTTTATTGTGGTTACATGAATATGCATAGGGTCATTAACATATAGCATATAACATTAACATACATAGGTATACATGTGAACAAAGAATACCCTGTGTGTGTGTGTGTGTGTGTGTGTGTGTGTGTGTGTGTGTGTGTGTGTGTGTGTGTGTGTGTGTGTGTGTGTGTGTGTGTGTGTGTGTGTGTGTGTGTGTGTGGGGTCAAAGCATGACCCATATATGACTTCCCTAAACCTGCTGGCCTGGAAGTCCAGCAGTTCATCTAAACAAAAGGCACCTAGGCTACGTTCACACTGCAGGTCTTAATGCTCAATTCCGATTTTTTGATCAAATCCGATTTTTTTGTCTGCTTGTTCACACTACACATAAAATGTGACATCAAACGCGCTCTAGTGTGAACGCTCAAAGCGGCCCGCATGCGCAAAAGAAGATGTCACACACAACTCGCTCCGTTTAGACCCAGAGCAAACAATATTGTTTGACTGATTGCCCTTAATATAAAGACTTCGGACTTTATGTTTCCAAATTTTTGCTTTAAGTTATTTTGTTATTTACATAATAATGTAGATGACCTAACAATGATCCGTTTTGCTGTTTTAGAGGAGCGGTGCTTCAAAGGATAGTTGCAGATTTCTGTCAGAATCTGCAGAAAATACAGTAAAAATAAAATGTTCACATTTCTCCAACGTGGTCTTCCTAACAGTTTCGCCGGATGGCAAGAAACCGTTCGCGATGTCCTATCGGGCGCTTCTCCGGCGCTGATAATTGGCGTCTGTCTTGTGTCAGTGACGTAAAAGACGGATTTAATGCGACTTGACCGCTCACACAGCAGTCGCTTTCTAAAACATCGGATACGATCGGATTCAGTACCACATACGAAAGTGACCCAGATCGGATTTGAAAATATCGGATTTGTGCCGTTCACACTGTCATACCGTGATCGGATATGAGTCGCATAGGGTCAAAAAATCGGATTTGATGCGCCGCCTGCAGTGTGAACGTAGCCTTAGACTACAACACGTTTATCCTACCATAAAACAATAAAACAAGGTACGACCTCTCCCATGCTCCCAGAGTGTGGGTGTGAAAGCCAGAACACTCTGTAATGCACACAAAGCCTTTTACAGCCTACTGAAGATCACACATCCTATCACTACACAATCGATTATACACCTCTAAGCATATATGGTTAAATATTCCTAAGCATAAATGACAATCAACATTACAAAAACCTAACATTCCCCCTTTGACAGTTATGCTAGAAAAGTACCCAGTTATGATCACCTCATGTCTGACAGTGTCAAGGCAAACATTTTTATACTCAGCATATGTCAACGTACACAGTCTGACAAATATATTAGAAGTTATCCAAGTTCTCATCCAATGGTAAACTGCATCCTACGAGCAAACAAATGAATTGTTAATGGTCAAAAGAGAAATTAACATTTTCAAGATCACTCCAGCTTGGTGGTGCTCCTCCGCAAGACATGTAAATCACACGTCTCTCTGCAGAGTGGTTTAAGTTCTGCAGGGCGTCATAAATGTCTCTTCCAGTTGTTTCCATCACTGTTCATAGGACCAGAGTCCAAATGTATGTAGAATAGACATTCAAACATACCAGTTGAGTTTGTTGTTTGTCAACATGGGTCTCAGCTATTGTGAAAGCTGCAGACCTCTTCAGCACTCTAGTTTTATGGCCTCTACCAACCTCCATCACCTCACTTCAGGCCTCCTTGTCCTGTGGGGGATACATATCCTCCATTGTCCATCCTCTGCAGGAAAACCCTCTATGGAAAGGGTGCTGGATCCAGTTATCTTACTGCTGTTATGATCCCAGCAGTCTTCAGTGTGTCATCGTATACACAGTACAGTGACACAGCATTAGGTGATGTTCATAGGAAACTGCTGTCATCACCACCATAGCTTCTGGTTCCTGTGCTTTTCACAGAATCATGATGCCATCCTTGGACTCCCTCTGCGCTGTCGTTGGAGCTTGGCACGCTCCCCTCATCCTTTAGGTGCCCGTCTGTTGTCCACAATCTCCTCTGTTGGCCTCTGGAAAGCCCCCTTGGCACAGCTCTCATTCCAACGCAGCTTCGTGGTCCTTGCTGTGGCTGTGGATCTGATCTCATGATGGGCCCCAAACAGCTTGACCTTTGACCTCAACCACTGCCTGGGCTGTCAGCTATGCCTGGAATGGGTTTGCTTCTCACTGGGCCTCCGAAGATTTCTCAGGAGATTCCTTTCAGCAACACTCTGACTGCTGCACCTGTATTTCCTTGCTAGGAGGAAAAACTTATATCTGGAAAGCATGTAAACCATCATCAAACCACATTCTTTAGTTCAGTGAGCTTCATTTATGGACCATCAAAGCCTCATCTGAACATGGATGCACCACTTTACATAGGTTTAATACCCGTAAATGAACTGTTAATCACACAAATCACACAAAAATCATAAAAAACATAGTTTAGAAAACATAGTTTCATGTAATTCATGTAATTCTGGACCCTTCCTCTTGACGCATGGACACTCCCATGAGTCAACTCATCAAACCTAGATTCCTGTCCTAAAGAAAAAGGTTAGCTAGATCACGTCCCAGGCAACATCGGCATCTCCTCTGGAGTAGCTCCGTAACCCTGCAATAAAAGATGTTAGCGCGTTTTGCATATTAAGTTTGCTTAAAACCCGGCTCCGCCAGGAGCCTGCATACACACCATCATGGCCTGGAAAACAAGATCTGGAAGTGAAATCAAACTTCACACTTATAAACAATTGTATCATAAGAGTAATAAAGCATTCAGCATCAACAGGACAAGTATCATGTGCAGGTTTTCTCAAATTAGAAAAATACAATTATTGTGATAATTTGCCTCAGACACGGATCATCCCATGTACTCAGTTAACATTAATGTAATCAGTGACTTCCCTAAGCAAAGTCACTCCACGTATTTAACACTAGGAGCTCAGTAGTGGCCAGCTAATGAGCCCCATATTAAACTATTCCATAAACACTGCATCTCTTATTTACTTTCTCATGTGACTTGTCCGTCTCTGCTGAATCCTCTACATGCACTCTTAGAAAAACAAACATTAACAACACACATGGACAGTCCTGGTGGTCAGGCACAGGTCGACAGGTTCCAGAGGTGCTATAAAAGGTCCTAAAGTTAAGCCTGCTGTAAAAGGAATGACACTGGTTTCAACACAGGATGTGTTTCACGCTATTTTCACTTCTCCCCCATAATATTCAACATTTTCCCAAGAACACAGTGTAATAGCATAATCAACATATAGCCTGTAAACACAGTTCCCTTTACTCATAAACCCAGTACTCCTGTAGTAAAAGAACATTAACCATTAGTGTGTCCTGCTGTAACTCACATAATCAAATACATGATTAACTCTCTGCTGTAGAAAAGAAATGTAAATGTTAACGCTGCGCACAAGCCCATGAATAACACACCCCTGATAGATTCACAAACACAGAAAGTGGCATCTAAAAGTTTAAATCGTCACGCAACCTAGGATGCTGCTGTCATCTTCCTGCTCCTGTAAAAAGAAACACACATAGATTCATCCGCACCTTTGTCAGGTGGAGGTTAACTTCGCACCGTCGTGTTACATCAGTAAAGTCTTGTCAGCTTTTATCAGCTTTTACCAGTCAATCAGTTTTTTTTTTTCTCTTCCACTCATTCATTCATACATTCATTCATTCTTTCTTTGCTGATACTGGAATCCATCGTCGCGTTCCGTTTCCACCCTCAGCAAAATGACGTCATTTCAAAAGAAAAGAAGAATTTAGATCGGATTACCTCGCTGAATCCTTTTTGGGCAGGGACCTATTTTCTATTTGTCCCAAATAAGTGACTTTCTCCTGAGCCCATTTTAATGGAGAAGCCCACTT
The DNA here is from genome assembly GCF_013358895.1 of Oreochromis aureus. Taxonomy (NCBI): domain Eukaryota; kingdom Metazoa; phylum Chordata; class Actinopteri; order Cichliformes; family Cichlidae; genus Oreochromis; species Oreochromis aureus. Next base: position 13,361,245 of record NC_052952.1, read on the forward strand.
GCAACAGTTTTCTCGACGACGTGTCGATAAGCGCTTCTGTTGTAATCGTGCAGATCGGCTCAAACAGGGCTCATCAAACAAAACTTTCAGTGCACTGTGAAAGTATCAAAATAAAAAGGCCTCGTTAAGTCATGACACACGCTCCTCATCTCAGGAGGGTAAATCATACTATTGGCATGATTTATCATACCATCATACTAATTGGCAGGCTCAACTTCACAACAAAAAAGAAAATCATCAGCTAGATTAATTCCAAACCAACCATCAGCCGCACAACACACAACATAACCCCAATATGTTATTAGATATGAGTTTAATCCCCAGGTCTGTGCTTTTCACTCATTTAGGCCACAGACCCATCTTATTCAGTTTTTCATTTTCCCCGTCATCATAAAACATGTGACATGTTGTCATGCATTTCACAAAAGAAGTTTGTTCTTATGTATTCAGAGTTGTGTGTCTGGGTGCAGGATTCACTCGCACATCACAACAGGAAACTCAGTGTTTTAGAGTCTCCACTCTAACAAACTCCAACACATCCCATTCACTCCTGCTAGAATTCAATCACCTTTCATTAATCTAAGAACCATCAACTAATTTGCATATCGGCTATTAACCCACCAAGTTGACAGGACAACAGAAATGCATGTTCAAAATATTATCACAAAAATAGAATTTCCCCCATACAGTAAATTACTTGTGCTGCATCAATCAAGCAGAAAGCATCTCCCAATTTACTATATTAACAACTAAATTTATTGTCTGATCACTGGTTGGTCAAACCAGAATCTTTTTTTTTTTCACAAAATTAAACTGTTGTCCTGTAACCTAGAGAGTTAACTGTCAGCATTGGATAAATTCAGCATTTGATAACAAGTGTCTGCTAAATTGACACTATTTTAACACTGATGAGAGATAAGCTGATTTTCATTGCATGTGTGTTTGTTATTAGGCAGGTTTAATGGATATGTCTGGAGTTGCATCTCCAGCAGGGCATGTTCTTAAAGCTGCCTTTCCTACACACTTCTCTGCTATTAATTGATCCTTTCTTAACTAATGAGCTATGAGTCCACTGGTCTTTGCATCACACCAGGTAATAAATAGACTCACATGCTCAAGATGGTGTCTAATCTTCATGAGCTCTCTTGTGTTTGTGTTAGTAGGGTTAATGCATGTTCTGCTTGTGTGTTTGATTTTGTATATGTTTCTTTTTGCAGCGTTTCAGATCCCTTCATAATTTTCCAACTTAAGCAGTCAGTTTTCTGTTTCCCAGGTTTGCTAACCCAAATTTTGATTTCCCACATTAAACAACAGCACTCTGTGTTCTCACCTGCTCTCACTCTGTTGTCCTCTCCCACTTCAACAGTCCAACAGCCGGCAGTTCTTCTTCAGCTTTGTCCTGTGTTCCACTGTCTCTTCTTGCCATTTTACTCAGAAAGTGGCAAATGTCAAACTCCAGCAGTCTCCTCAGTTCTCCTCAAACGTTCTTTTCGCAAGCACAGTGAAGTTGCAGCTTGTTGGAGAAACAGTGACATTCATCCAGTCAGTCAGGATGGTGGTTTGCTCTTCTTCTCCGATGCTGTTTGTCCACACTGCTGCTGCTTGCTGGGTCTCTCTGCTCAGGACTTTGCTGCGGTCTCTTTATCTGCCATGTTATTTTTCTTTGGAACTGCATTCCTTGTCTTCAGGGAGGAGTGAGAGCTCGCTTGTGAGGATGAGGGACACATGGTACTGTAAATAAGTTAGCCAGAAACTTGGCCTGAACGTTTCCAATGATGTTAAACTATAACTTTCTTCCGACCGCTGCATGTGGAAAATTGATCCAGGTCTGCTTTTCATCTGAAAGTGACAAAACTAAGACATTTCATTATTATTATCACTGCTTAACCAACACACATCTCTCTCTCTCTTTTTTTTTTAACTCTCTTAAAAGCAGAAAATGAGATTGTAGTTGTTCTTGGCTGATAAACACAAAACCTTTTTCCTATAATTATTTTTCATCTACAATGTAAATTTTGTCTCTTTTTTACTCTCTTTTTTTTCTCTTTACAACAGCTGGTGACCTGCAGAATCACCGCTCTCACAATTAGAGACAATTACTTTTACACAGCGCACACACACACACTGCGACGTCAGGCACATTCACACTTTTTTCATCTGCTTAAATAAACTATATGGCTGATGATATGTGCCATGGTGATCCATAAGTATGATCATAAGTTTATTTAATTATTTTTCAACCCATCAAAACAAATAAACAAAAACATGATGCTGATGCTATGAACACTCTACACACGAGTCAAGATCCAGGAAAACTGCTGCGCATCTGAAAGACGAAGCTGAACTCACGGATACGCTACATACTGGAGTTATCATAGTTCTGTTTCCCTTTCTTTGATGAGTTCTCAGCAGCTCCCGATCTGATAATGTGTAGCTTGCTCACCAGCTCAGAAGAGACCGCAACGCAACCTCACACAGTGGTTGCGTGCTTTGCCCACAGTGGCAAAGTCTTGCACTTTCAGCTTCTCCATCATGTAGTTTTCAGCTGCTTTACACAGGGTTCAGCATAATAGTTGTCTTCACAGGTGTGCTCTATATCTCAACAATGGCTCATAATAAGACGACAGTCTTTCAAACAGGTCAAGTGCCTCTATGCACGTTATTACTTTAAATATTTGCCTATTTTACTTCATCTCATATGTCATTGTACTGAATTTGAGCAACCCTAAGCTTAATGCAGATTGCTTTTAACACTTATCCACCTCAATTAAATCTGTGGTCTGGAGCACGGCTGTTGTTGATCAGGGCAAGCTAAAAAAATAATCTAAACATGTGTGTGTATTGGCAGTTTTGACGGGTACTAATCATTTATTACAGGTGGGGTTACTCAGGCTTGCGCTTAGGACACTCTCTAGCATAGTGACCCCTTTCTCTACATGCATAGCATTTCTCCTTCCTTCTGTCGCGTTCCCACCTAAATCCCTCGCTGGGCCTTCACCTCTCTTATTTCTGCCCTATTCAGCCCTCTTCCAGTCTGTCCCTGGAAAATGATTTTATCTGCTAGGGAAGCGGCGACTGCAGAGTTTTGTGACTTCTTCTGTGTTTCTTTAATTCCTTCCTGTGCACAGCGGGTGCAGTTAATGCATGTGAAGGACCGGTCAGAGTTATGATTAACATTTTGCTTCCTAATGAAATCAGCAATGGGTGGGTGAAAGCCATTCACCAGAGCATAGCTTAACTGCTGCTGATGTGGGCTGGCCTTCTCTGCACGCTCTTCAAGGCTGCTGTGTTTTCTGAAAACTTCCAACATTTGAGATTCTCCCACGACCAGTTTACGCTCATGACAATTATGAGAATATAAATGGCTCGCGCTGCCGGGAGTGAATTCTTGCATGAATGTGTCATCTCCCTGTGAGGCAGTCTTACTTGCTCGGGAACCCATGATAACAACAACAGCCGTGTCACAGCCCGCGCCTGCTCCGCAGTCATTCACACAAACACAGCAACACTCTTTTGGGACCCTAACCCAGTCGCGCGACTCAAAACCCAGTGAAGGGACGCTCGGGACACAAACCCAGGGCGATTTCAAAACCGGACACTCACCGGACGCTTGGGCCCTTGGGCGATTTTACCAAAACCTCTCTTTCGGGACCCTAACCATCTCAACTTACTCGGCGTTGCTTAGCGTGTAATATCAGCCTCGGATCCCGCCCATCGTCATTCGTCGAGGAGAGAAAACAGACAGCTAATCCACCGACACAATGACAAATTCTCACGTCTCGCTGACGTCAGGGTTCTCTCCTCGGTGAATGCCGACTCCAGGGATCCGGCTCGGAGGACCAATTAATGATAGGTTTGTAGCTTAACCCGATTCGCTGGAACGTTGAAGACAATGTAATTACACAGCAAAGCAAGACACGAGTAGGCAAAGTTCTTTATGTTACCGTGCACGGGGAGGCCTGTCTGGAGCCAAGTGTCGTTCCACCCACTTGACCTCTGTCAGACTCTCAGCCAGGTTCCCCATAGCACTCCTTTTATTGTGGTTATATGAATATGCATAGGGTCATTAACATATAACATCTTACATAGGTATACATGTGAACAAAGAATACCCTGTGTGTGTGTGTGTGTGTGTGTGTGTGTGTATGGGGTCAAAGCATGACCCATATATGACTTCCCTAAACCTGCTGGCCTGGAAGTCCAGCAGTTCATCTAAACAAAAGGCACCTAGGCTACAACATGTTTATCCTACCATAAAACAATAAAACAAGGTACGACCTCTCCCATGCTCCCAGAGTGTGGGTGTGAAAGCCAGAACACTCTGTAATGCACACAAAGCCTTTTACAGCCTACTGAAGATCACACATCCTACCACTACACAATTGATTATACACCTCTAAGCATATATGGTTAAATATTCCTAAGCATAAATGACAATCAACATTACAAAAACCTAACACACACTGTGAAAACACCTCCAAATGAATTCAGTGAAAGGTTGTCAAGATAAGGTCGTCTAAAACATTTATGAACGAACTTGTATAGAAAGTGTTTCGAGTAAACAGTATCTAAAAAAGTATGCTTGGTTTAACTTTAAAATAACCAATGAACCAGTCCATCAGCTCAAAGCTATTGTACATTACTGCATTTTTGTCATAATTAGTGGTAATATTGAATGATGATGAAATGCTCTGTACTCATATAATTACAAATGTGGGAAAATATGCTCACCTTACTTTTGCTATCAATGACTTGGCTCTATTAACAGGTTGTACCACATACTATCAGTCAGCTGATACCTCCTGATGTTCAGCAGCTGGACTGTCATTGTTCACAGCCTCTTGTAGCTCTTGCAGGTCTCGTATCTGTAGAGAAAGAAAACAGATCTTAGCATCTTCACAACAAATTCATGCAGAAGAAGCACATTACATGAATTTAAAAGAGTCTGTTACCTCAGCAAATGTGGCAGAGCTCTGCTGAATGCAAATACAGATGAGTGCAACGGCCACTGCAACTAACTGAACGCCTTCATCTTCAGGAGGTTTGAGTGGTTTAAGGTGGTCAGATCCTTTGACTCTCTCGTTGACTCTTGTCAGCTCCTTTGTGATGGTTGACTGAGGGAAAAGGTGCTGGTATTTATACTCATTTGCTCCACTGCTGCCTCGTCACTCAGAGTACAGAAACTACTGTCGGGAACACGCTTGCATCAATAGGACTGGGGAAACCCATATATTTAAACATCCGAAGAAAAGGTCAAAGTTCATGCCGACTGAGAAAAGTACAGATTTTCTCATTCCTCAGGAATTTCCCATTCCCAGAATTTCATAGCATAGGAAAATAAGGAATTTTGCAATGTTCCTGAAATCAGGTAGAGTAAGAGCTGTGAGTGACGAGGCAGCAGGGGCCCAAATCAGTATAAATATCAGCACTTCTGCACACATTTACCATCAGACAGAAGGACTCAGCTCACAACAATCATCCAGACCAGGAGAAAGAGTCAAACTTGAGCCTCTCAAAGCCTCCTAAGATGAAGACGTTCAGTGTTGCAGTTGCAGTGGCCGTCGTGCTCACATTCATCTGTGTTCAGCAGAGCTCTGCTGTCCCAGTCACTGAAGTAAGAACTTGACTTTAACCAAGTGTATTAGCTTACAAGCGGCAAATATTTGTTTCAATGCTACAATGTGGTTTCTACTGCACTCAATTCATTAGCAGGAGCTGGAGGAGCCAATGAGCATGGACTATCCAGCAGCAGCACATGAGGAGGCATCAGTGGACTCATGGAAGGTAAGTAACACTAACTGAATGAATGTGGCCAAATTACTTCAGCTAAATGAAAGTGTTTGTTAGAGCAGGTGAAAATAAAGAGCAGTGATGCTGCTGCAGATGAACTCTGTGCTCACTGCTCATGTCTCTTGTGTTTCCCACAGATGCTGTATAACAGCAGACACAAGCGTGGCATCAAGTGTCGCTTTTGCTGTGGCTGCTGCACCCCCGGTATCTGTGGAGTTTGCTGCAGGTTCTGAGGATTCCTGCTCCAACAACCACTCTGTATTAACAAACTGTATGTCACAGACAATGTGTGAGATTATACTGTTTTAGTCACATTGTGTCCTCAGTTACTGCCTCAACTACAGGCTTGTATTACACAGTTTATCACAATAAACTTTATGGTCATTTAGATATAATGTGCAGGTGGTTACATATGGTTAAAATGATTCAAATGCAGTAAGTATACACGTTTTTCATATAAATATAGTCCATAACTTGATTTGGTCTGTAGCCCACATAATTAAACACTTTAGTGACATAAAACATGTGAGTTTTGATGTTATGTACTGTATAGCCTGTATAATAAATAAATATGTAGCCCAATAAGTATAAAATCCAGAAAGCTACACAACATGGGGCGGTTCATTTACAAACACAGGTCTAAATTGAGTTTCACACAGTTTTTGGTTAGAAAATAATCAAATTGTTAAATGCTTATGTAACACCCGTCCCACAGAGGGGCCCTGGGTTCCTGTTGTTACTTTCCTACTGATACTCCCTTTTTAATGCTTATGGTACAAAATATGCAATAAAACTACACTATATGGAAATAAATCACACACAAGCAGCTCAATTTCCACTTTAGTGAATGATTAATTAATAACACAAAAGAAAATAAGTAAAATCAAAGTTTGTTAAACAATGGTATGGTATCTACTTCAACAGAAACAAAATCATCACATAATATTGTGGGCCCACACGCACTCTCACCAACACACACACACACACACACACACACACACACACACACACACACCTCAAGTGCTACAGTCTTTCTGCTAGCAAACCCCTCGTTGCAGGCCTGAGTCGTGGCTCGGGTGCGTTGGGACCTAAAACAATATGGTCGCTTCACTTGTTGCCAAGCAGTAAAATAAAAAGCACGTGCAAACAGTACTCACACCTCCAGGCAGTTCAAGGGGATAGCAGGGGAAACTGGGTCAAGGCTACCAGCAGGCCGCGGCAGCAGCACTCAGTCGTCCTCTCCACCTGCTCCCACGTGAACACATAACTTCAGCACACCAGTAGAAGGGACCTCTCTGACACGCCAGCAAGACGTCCGTCTCCTCCTACTGAATCACACAACCCCGCTAAATGCCAATTCACATGAGATAACATTCAATCTTAGCATTAGCTTAATTAATAAAACAGAGCAGAACAAGAGCTTAGCGAATATGCTAGCGGCTATGTTAGCAGTTGTGCTAGCGGCTAATCGCGGTTAGCAGTTAGTCCATTTTACACAATAACATAGGGTACAAGTGTCAGACAAAATTCACATTTACCTCACAGTAGGGTACAACAGCTTTTCACTCCAGTTAACTATCCGTCAATCCGAAAATATGTCTGTCGCCCTTCTATGAACTCTGCGTTCACTCGACACTGTTCAGCTCTCGTCTCTCTCGCTTCCTGCAGAGTGCACACGGCTCCCCACTTGCTCCCACCCCCTCTACCTGAGACTACTTCAGGGTTCACTGGAGCTGTAGTACATATCAATACCGTATCAAAAATAATGACATAAACCTCAAAATACAAATAAAAAGGTTGTGCATTTAACTGACACACATCACATACCTTACAGGCATTTGTATACACATTATTGAACACAGTGAACATTTGCATTTAACTATCAATATAAATGAACTATTTAAAGAAATTACCTATTTATATAGCCAGGGCTACACTTAAAGTACACAAAATGTCAGAAATCTGCACTGTCATGAACAAAAATTTAAACCTAATTTTTCGTGATTTGTTGGATTAACCCTCTGAGGTCTGAATCCCAGGCTGTGCACATCAACATCACAGATTTGTACAAATAAAGTTTATAACAAAGACATGTTAAATATTAAGCACTGAAAACAGCTTGGTTGTTGTTGTTTGGAACGTCATTTAATGCATGTTGTTTGGTTGCCATAGTGATGCCTTGATGCTAAAATGACATCACAGCATTTAAACATGTTTTGGTTGAAAACATCAGCATATGAAAACAGAACTGAAGAGACACTGCAACCAAAGCAGACGACTAGTGAAATTTCTACGTTTCCCTGAGGATTAACTGCTCTGCAATTTACCAAGAACTAAAGTAAGCTCAGATTTCAGTTTATAAACTTAAGATCATTTACTTAAATATAAAGCCTGATTTTCCTGCTGGCCAGGACAGTATTTATGTACTTTACATTGTGAGAAACTGAGGCTACGTCCACATGTACACGGCTATGTTTGAAGCTTTGTCTATGCATTTGGGCCTCTCGTCCACACCTAAACAGCATATTGAGTCACTGAAAGGTGAGATTTTTAAAAACTCCTGCCAGGGTGGAGATTTTTGAAAAGTACGTTTTTGTGTTTATGTGTGGACGAGGAAAACGGAGATTTACTCAGGCAATGTCAAAAGTGTGCGCCGTTTTTGACGTCACGCTGTGGCCACGTTATTGTTTACATCAGATCAATTTCTACAATGGCCGATGTAGACAAAATACTGTTGCTGTTAATCTTAGTATCTGCAGTTTTTACACGCTTACATATACACACACAGTTACTGTGCCTCCATTTAGAAAGACAGAGGCATCAGAGTGAGCATCAGACGTGGCTTCTACATTCAACACAGACGCTCTCACAACCCAAATCCTGACGTCGGTTTGGAATAAATGTAATTTAAAAAAAATTACATTTATGTATGCTATATGCATTTTGTCCATTCCAAAGTTGTGAGTGTATACCAGCCAAAATGCTGTCTTTAGTTATTAACATTTGCAATGATGAAGGCACTTGAAAGTAACACAAAATTAGCTGCCTTCCAGAAAAAGACAAGAACTTTTCAGAAGTACGTAAGGTTTTGTGAGGTTTTCCTCCCAAGCTTCTGGACTTCTGATTGGCCAACATTTCTACACAGTTAGGATTTGGCATGTTCTTGACAGCGTTTGACTTTGTTTTTAGGGTTTACATGTGGAAGGAGATATTTTTTCAAAACTGCACATGTGGACGGGATTTTTGTTTTGTAAACGAAAAAGGAAAACTCCTGTTTTCAAAAATGCCCGTACGTGTGGACGTAGCCTAAAGTTATCACAAAAAAAGCAAATTCGCTGAACATTCTGAGTTGAGGTTTAGTGATCATTGTTGTTTTGTGTTCCTTGTAGTCAAAATGAATGGAAGAGGAGATGAATCACAAAATAACCGTAATGGTAAGCACATGTACTCAGTCTTGAAATTGATGAAAAACTGATTTTCAGCAGATATTTATGAATGCTAATTAAAAGATAAAATGATCTTGCAGGCCGACAGGTTAACCCAGAAAATCTTCCAAGTGGAGATCAGGAACCGGCTTATGAAGCAGCTTATGAACCTGTTGGTGGATTCTGGGGTTTACTGAACAGTCTTTATCGTGCTCTCTATAATATCTATTTTTCGAGGCTGAATGAGCTGTTAGATGAATTAGAGGAACAATATGATGTCTTTGACATTGACAATCTCAATGACGGCAATGTTAACAATGTAAACATTAACAATATTAATGTGAGAGACAATAATGCCAATGTTGACAACAATGAACTGGATGATGATCATAATGATGTTGTTGTCGACATTGAAAATGATGATTCTGATGAGGCATTTGAAGACTGTGAGGATGTTCACCAGTACATCCCTGAAGAGGATCCTCAGCCAGGTCTATCCAGGAGGAGGCCTAGAGAGATGGATGAAGAAGATCTGGAACCAAACAAAAGATTCAGATGGAGCGAGGAGTTTTCTGATGATGACTCTGACTTCATCTCTGCCTGCGACACTGATAGCGAGGGCTGTCCTCATGCTGGTAATATTGCTGATGAGGACGTCAATCAGCAGGTACCAGAAGAAGAACAGCTGCCTGTTGGATCCACGAAAAGGTCCAGAAAGGAAGATGGAGATGAAGAAGAGCCTAATACCAAAAAATCCAGGCTTGCAAACTCCGAGAGCAGTAGTGATGAACTTTTTGAAGACGCACTTGAAGAGCTTGACAACCATGAAACTGGAGGCTCGAGGAAGCGGTCCCGAGAGGATTTTGAGGAAGAAGAGGAAAACTTGCGTGTTTGCAAATTTCGGAGATGTTCAGATGAGTCCACCAGCACCAGTGATGACAACTAACGCTATTCGACGGCGTTTTCAGTATCCTTTTAGCAGGCTGATGGCCTTCTCATGTGACCCTGAATCTTCCTTGCAGGCTGCAATAAGCTGGGCATACACTGTGCGATTTCTTCAGTCGCGTTATTCAGCTCCTGCTCAAACTGTCCGATTGACTCGCAGGGGCTAGAAGTTTGTAGGTCACGATGCAGGGTCTCACACTATACGGCCCGATGCTCTGTGCGACCTGAGTGCTCACACTGTGCGTCCATAGCATGAAGGTTAAAACACAAAATCTTACACTATTTTCACGGTTGTTGCAGTCGCGATAATTTTGTGAGGTCACGTCGAAAAGGCTCTGATGACCTTGCCAAAGTTCTACAAGTCGTGCCTCCATCGCTTGTGTCCAGATCACACGCCGCACTGCCGTGCTGTTCCGTCTTTTCGCTTTTATTTCTGTGTTTGCGCGTGCGCAGTGTGAGAAGCTGCGTTGACACCCTCACGATGGCCGTCAGGATTTCAAACAGGTTTGATTTCACGACCAAACGCTTGATGATTGGGAGCTGGTCGTGAGGTGTTAATCGCTTCTCGTTACCCCATTTATACGATGCACGACACGTGATTAAGGCCAAACTCGGGCCGATCCCAAAACGGTCGTGACGACTGAAAAATCGGCTCAAAATGGGCCAAAATCGCGCAGTATATGCCCAGCATTAGGCTGCCGGGGATTCCCATCATGCACTGGGTGTTTCCTCTTCACCCTCTATGTGTTAATAGACCTCTCTGTGCTGAATTGTACTTGTTTTTAACCTCTGTCTCTCTTCCACAGCATGTTTTTATCCTGTTTTCCTTGCCCTCCCCAACCGGTCTCAGCAGATGGCCGCCTCCCTGAGCCTGGTTCTGCTGGAGGTTTCTTCCTGTTAAAGGAGTTTTTCCTTCCCACTGTCGCCAAAGTGCTTGCTCATAGGGGTCATTTGATTGTTGGGTTTTTCTTTGTAAGTATACCTTACAATATAAAGCGCCTTGAGGAGACTGTTGCTGTCATTTGGTGCTCTGTAAATAAAATTGAATTGAATTGAAAATTGAATGGATGTCACTGTGTAGAGATATTCCCTCCATAGAAGGCTTTAGACCCAAATGCAGATTCAATGCACATGGTTAAACTATTTATAAGACTTTGTTTAAAGAGAGGGAATGGAGAACGTGGCTAGAGCTAGGAGTGTCAGCAGAGAGCAGGAACCAGAGGAAAAGCTATCAAGAGACTGATCACCTGGGTCGTGATGGGAACAATCCAACGGGAATTCTTCATCCATCAGTCAGCGTGATGCCTAAAACTTTATTCAGATGTAAATATATTACATTTTAAATAAAGATCATTGAAGAATATGAAAAAAATCATCAGTGTTTTTAATGACACTGCATTTCATTCATGTGTGTCTATTGGACAGTGTTGTAGAAGTTACAGGAGATAGGAATCAGTTCCAGCTTGGCCTGATGTTTGATCACGTTTGGTTGGACTGGCTTTGAGCCTGCTTGTGATATGCTACATCCACATGATGCAGCTACTCGAGCTTTTTGAAGTGTCGTGAAATATTTTTGCTTACATGTTCTGCAGAACTGATGCAGCGCACATATAGTACAGATCAATGTTCCCTCTAAGCTGCGCGTGCGTGCGCAATTGCGCACTGCTGGCACGGTCTCTGCGCACAGAAAATCTGTGTTGCGCACAAAAAAATTAACCTGAATTGAAATTAAAATTAATACTTTAACAATCCTGTTTTGCAGTGTTAGTCAGTGAGTGACTGGCTGCTCCCATATTGTATTAGAACGATGCCACCTTATCCCATAGTCCAGCCAATAATGCGATTTACATTCGTATATACGCAGCTAATCAACGTGGTTGACAGGCTATGACAGCGTCCTTATGTGCTGACACCGGTCTTTTAGCTGGCAAAGCGGCGTGGCTGATGTGGAGTGAAGCCACGTTAATGACAACGTGTCATCTCCAACCATTGGAGATGTGAGCAGGACAGACGGAACAATTGACGGAAAAAGTGTGGACTTTATACCAGTTTTTAAATTGTGTTGATAGGCCACGTAAAACCAGAGTTGTGATAGAAAAAATATATGCAATGTTTGGTTTTCTTCCTGAATACTATCGTTATTTATATTTACTGCGGAATAAACGGTAAAAACGGCGTTTTATAGGAAAAAAGGCTCCAAAGCACTCTCCACTCTCCGTGAGCAAAAACAAACTCCACCCCCTCTCCCTTTCCTATTCGTCCAAAAAGTACCATGTCGACCAATCAAAAAATGATATGGCAACGTGGCATCTAGTTGTTAAGAAACGGGGAAGTTTTAGGAGTGACGGCGGTGTTTTGATATGTGAGACATTTGCACGTTTAGCGCAAATCTTGTGTAGTTAGTGTGTAGTGTAGTTTTGTTGTGTGTGTCAGAACAATGAGGCGAGTACTGAATGTTACAGGTGTTACAGGAGTGATACATCTCCTGTTGTCAGGCCTGCAGGTATCAGGCTGTTGTTCTCCTTTATCTCATAGTGGACAGAAATTATTTTTTCGAGTGGCACAAACAATTTGTGTGGCATCAAATTTGATGCAGAACAGCTGATTGTTCTGTAAATAGTTTGAAATGTTTATTTAAAAATGCCTTGGCTGCATTTTAAAAAAAAAATAGCCGCAAAAATCTTTGTTGTTTGCCAAACTGAGTTATTTTTTTGAAGAAGTAACCATATAATTAATTGCCCAGCATTGGTCATTATATACTGTATTTTGCAGACAGAGAGTTACAGGACTCTCTCCCAGACCACAGACTCATAATACAAGTCAGAGCTTTTTTTTAAAAAGAAAGAAAGTTGTGTTTTCAAAATTGAAGTTCAAGTTATTTTTACTTCCAATAGTGTTAACGTACTACACAGGTCAATGACTAGATTTTTTTTACATTTTCATTGTAAGTGGGCTAAATCAGTTAATTAAAAGTAGTCTAACATAAATGTAAATGCTGTAATTTGATTATTTTAATAAACCATGTAACTTGGATGGATTAGATGCCGGCGCGACCACAGTGCACACGTCTGATGTCGCTCACAGTGGTCCAAGGGATCGCTCAGGGAGTTTGTATGTTCGCTCAGACACGTGAAAAATTAGAGGGAACATTGGTACAGATATTATCTGAAACAGCATTATACAGTGTTACACCTAATTTATAGTTTCACCACAGTGCAACGTCTCTCAGTATTGTTGAGATGTGTTCTATTATTATGTCCAGTATCAAATTTCTGCTGTACGCAAATCTTTCTATTCTCTCTTTTTCTTCTATGTGAGGGATTCCTGCATTAATCATGCAGCCTAGAAACTTCATATGCACACTGATAGGTTTGTAGCTTAACCCGATTCGCTGGAACGTTGAAGACAATGTAATTACACAGCAAAGCAAGACATGAGTAGGCAATGTTCTTTATGTTTCCGTGCACGGGGAGGCCTGTCTGGAGCCAAGTGTCGTTCCACCCACTTGACCTCCGTCAGACTCTCAGCCAGGTTCCCCATAGAACTCCTTTTATTGTGGTTACATGAATATGCATAGGGTCATTAACATATAGCATATAACATTAACATACATAGGTATACATGTGAACAAAGAATACCCTGTGTGTGTGTGTGTGTGTGTGTGTGTGTGTGTGTGGGGTCAAAGCATGACCCATATATGACTTCCCTAAACCTGCTGGCCTGGAAGTCCAGCAGTTCATCTAAACAAAAGGCACCTAGGCTACGTTCACACTGCAGGTCTTAATGCTCAATTCCGATTTTTGATCAAATCCGATTTTTTGTCTGCTTGTTCACACTACACATAAAATGCGACATCAAACGCGCTCTAGTGTGAACGCCAAAGCGTCGCATGCGCAAAAAGAAGATGTCACACACAACTCGCTCCGTTTAGACCCAGAGCAAACAATATTGTTTGACTGATTGCCCTTAATATAAAGACTTGGACTTTATGTTTCCAAATTTTTGCTTTAAGTTATTTTGTTATTTGCATAATAATGTAGATGACCTAACAATGATCCGTTTTGCTGTTTTAGAGGAGCGGTGCTTCAAAGGATAGTTGCAGATTTCTGTCAGAATCTGCAGAAAATACAGTAAAAATAAAATGTTCACATTTCTCCAACGTGGTCTTCCTAACAGTTTCGCCGGATGGCAAGAAACCGTTCGCGATGTCCTATCGGGCGCTTCTCCGGCGCTGATAATTGGCGTCTGTCTTGTGTCAGTGACGTAAAGACGGATTTAATGCGACTTGACCGCTCACACAGCAGTCGCTTTCTAAAACATCGGATACGATCGGATTCAGTACCACATACTGAAAAGTGACCCAGATCGGATTTGAAAATATCGGATTTGTGCCGTTCACACTGTCATACCGTGATCGGATATGAGTCGCATAGGGTCAAAAAATCGGATTTGATGCGCCGCCTGCAGTGTGAACGTAGCCTTAGACTACAACACGTTTATCCTACCATAAAACAATAAAACAAGGTACGACCTCTCCCATGCTCCCAGAGTGTGGGTGTGAAAGCCAGAACACTCTGTAATGCACACAAAGCCTTTTACAGCCTACTGAAGATCACACATCCTATCACTACACAATCGATTATACACCTCTAAGCATATATGGTTAAATATTCCTAAGCATAAATGACAATCAACATTACAAAAACCTAACATTCCCCTTTGACAGTTATGCTAGAAAAGTACCCAGTTATGATCACCTCATGTCTGACAGTGTCAAGGCAAACATTTTATACTCAGCATATGTCAACGCACACAGTCTGACAAATATATTAGAAGTTATCCAAGTTCTCATCCAATGGTAAACTGCATCCTACGAGCAAACAAATGAATTGTTAATGGTCAAAGAGAAATTAACATTTTCAAGATCACTCCAGCTTGGTGGTGCTCCTCCATAAGACATGTAAATCACACGCCTCTCTGCAGAGTGGTTTAAGTTCTGCAGGGCGTCATAAATGTCTCTTCCAGTTGTTTCCATCACTGTTCATAGGACCAGAGTCCAAATGTATGTAGAATAGACATTCAAACATACCAGTTGAGTTTGTTGTTTGTCAACATGGGTCTCAGCTATTGTGAAAGCTGCAGACCTCTTCAGCACTCTAGTTTTATGGCCTCTACCAACCTCCATCACCTCACTTCAGGCCTCCTTGTCCTGTGGGGATACATATCCTCCATTGTCCATCCTCTGCAGGAAAACCCTCTATGGAAAGGGTGCTGGATCCAGTTATCTTACTGCTGTTATGATCCCAGCAGTCTTCAGTGTGTCATCGTATACACAGTACAGTGACACAGCATTAGGTGATGTTCATAGGAAACTGCTGTCATCACCACCATAGCTTCTGGTTCCTGTGCTTTTCACAGAATCATGATGCCATCCTTGGACTCCCTCTGCGCTGTCGTTGGAGCTTGGCACGCTCCCCTCATCCTTTAGGTGCCCGTCTGTTGTCCACAATCTCCTCTGTTGGCCTCTGGAAAGCCCCTTGGCACAGCTCTCATTCCAACGCAGCCGTGGTCCTTGCTGTGGCTGTGGATCTGATCTCATGATGGGCCCCAAACAGCTTGACCTTTGACCTCAACCACTGCCTGGGCTGTCAGCTATGCCTGGAATGGGTTTGCTTCTCACTGGGCCTCCGAAGATTTCTCAGGAGATTCCTTTCAGCAACACTCTGACTGCTGCACCTGTATTTCCTTGCTAGGAGGAAAACTTATATCTGGAAAGCATGTAAACCATCATCAAACCACATTCTTTAGTTCAGTGAGCTTCATTTATGGACCATCAAAGCCTCATCTGAACATGGATGCACCACTTTACATAGGTTTAATACCCGTAAATGAACTGTTAATCACACAAATCACACAAAAATCATAAAAACATAGTTTAGAAAACATAGTTTCATGTAATTCATGTAATTCTGACCCTTCCTCTTGACGCATGGACACTCCCATGAGTCAACTCATCAAACCTAGATTCCTGTCCTAAAGAAAAGGTTAGCTAGATCACGTCCCAGGCAACATCGGCATCTCCTCTGGAGTAGCTCCGTAACCCTGCAATAAAAGATGTTAGCGTTTTGCATATTAAGTTTGCTTAAAACCCGGCTCCGCCAGGAGCCTGCATACACACCATCATGGCCTGGAAAACAAGATCTGGAAGTGAAATCAAACTTCACACTTATAAACAATTGTATCATAAGAGTAATAAAGCATTCAGCATCAACAGGACAAGTATCATGTGCAGGTTTTCTCAAATTAGAAAAATACAATTATTGCGATAATTTGCCTCAGACACGGATCATCCCATGTACTCAGTTAACATTAATGTAATCAGTGACTTCCTTAAGCAAAGTCACTCCACGTATTTAACACTAGGAGCTCAGTAGTGGCCAGCTAATGAGCCCCATATTAAACTATTCCATAAACACTGCATCTCTTATTTACTTTCTCATGTGACTTGTCCGTCTCTGCTGAATCCTCTACATGCACTCTTAGAAAAAACAAACATTAACAACACACATGGACAGTCCTGGTGGTCAGGCACAGGTCGACAGGTTCCAGAGGTGCTATAAAAGGTCCCTAAAGTTAAGCCTGCTGTAAAAGGAATGACACTGGTTTCAACACAGGATGTGTTTCACGCTATTTTCACTTCTCCCCATAATATTCAACATTTTCCCAAGAACACAGTGTAATAGCATAATCAACATATAGCCTGTAAACACAGTTCCCTTTACTCATAAACCCAGTACTCCTGTAGTAAAAGAACATTAACCATTAGTGTGTCCTGCTGTAACTCACATAATCAAATACATGATTAACTCTCTGCTGTAGAAAAGAAATGTAAATGTTAACGCTGCGCACAAGCCCATGAATAACACACCCCTGATAGATTCACAAACACAGAAAGTGGCATCTAAAAGTTTAAATCGTCACGCAACCTAGGATGCTGCTGTCATCTTCCTGCTCCTGTAAAAAGAAACACACATAGATTCATCCGCACCTTTGTCAGGTGGAGGTTAACTTCGCACCGTCGTGTTACATCAGTAAAGTCTTGTCAGCTTTTATCAGCTTTTACCAGTCAATCAGTTTTTTTTTCTCTTCCACTCATTCATTCATACATTCATTCATTCTTTCTTTGCTGATACTGGAATCCATCGTCGCGTTCCGTTTCCACCCTCAGCAAAATGACGTCATTTCAAAAAGAAAAGAAGAATTTAGATCGGATTACCTCGCTGAATCCTTTTTTGGGCAGGGACCTATTTTCTATTTGTCCCAAATAAGTGACTTTCTCCTGAGCCCATTTTAATGGAGAAGCCCACTTGCAACAGTTTTCTCGACGACGTGTCGTATAGCGCTTCTGTTGTAATCGTGCAGATCGGCTCAAACAGGGCTCATCAAACAAAACTTTCAGTGCACTGTGAAAGTATCAAAATAAAAAGGCCTCGTTAAGTCATGACACACGCTCCTCATCTCAGGAGGGTAAATCATACTATTGGCATGATTTATCATACCATCATACTAATTGGCAGGCTCAACTTCACAACAAAAGAAAAATCATCAGCTAGATTAATTCCAAACCAACCATCAGCCGCACAACACACAACATAACCCTAATATGTTATTAGATATGAGTTTAATCCCCAGGTCTGTGCTTTTCACTCATTTAGGCCACAGACCCATCTTATTCAGTTTTTCATTTTCCCCGTCATCATAAAACATGTGACATGTTGTCATGCATTTCACAAAAGAAGTTTGTTCTTATGTATTCCGAGTTGTGTGTCTGGGTGCAGGATTCACTCGCACATCACAACAGGAAACTCAGTGTGTTAGAGTCTCCACTCTAACACACTCCAACACATCCCATTCACTCCTGCTAGAATTCAATCACCTTTCATTAATCTAAGAACCATGAGTGGTTTAAGGTGGTCAGATCCTTTGACTCTCTCGTTGACTCTTGTCAGCTCCTTTGTGATGGTTGACTGAGGGAAAAGGTGCTGGTATTTATACTCATTTGCTCCACTGCTGCCTCGTCACTCAGAGTACAGAAACTACTGTTGCTTAGGGAACACGCTTGCATCAATAGGACTGGGGAAACCCATATATTTAAACATCCGAAGAAAAGGTCAAAGTTCATGCCGACTGAGAAAAGTACAGATTTTCTCATTCCTCAGGAATTTCCCATTCCCAGAATTTCATAGCATAGGAAAATAAAGAATTTTGCAATGTTCCTGAAATCAGGTAGAGTAAGAGCTGTGAGTGACGAGGCAGCAGGGGCCCAAATCAGTATAAATATCAGCACTTCTGCACACACTTACCATCAGACAGAAGGACTCAGCTCACAACAATCATCCAGACCAGGAGAAAGAGTCAAACTTGAGCCTCTCAAAGCCTCCTAAGATGAAGACGTTCAGTGTTGCAGTTGCAGTGGCCGTCGTGCTCACATTCATCTGTGTTCAGCAGAGCTCTGCTGTCCGAGTCACTGAAGTAAGAACTTGACTTTAACCAAGTGTATTAGCTTACAAGCTGCAAATGTTTGTTTCAATGCTACAATGTGGTTTCTACTGCACTCAATTCATTAGCAGGAGCAGGAGCAGGAGGAACCAATGAGCATGGACTATCCAGCAGCAGCACATGAGGAGGCATCAGTGGACTCATGGAAGGTAAGTAACACTAACTGAATGAGTGTGGCCAAAGTACTTCAGCTAAATGAAAGTGTTTGTTAGAGCAGGTGAAAATAAAGAGCAGTGATGCTGCTGCAGATGAACTCTGTGCTCATTAGGGCTGCACGATTTTGCATAAAATGAGAATCACGATTTTTTTGCCTAGAATTGAGATCACGATTCTCTCACGATTTTCTTTTCCAATATAAATATTTATTGCACTTATTAACTGCACATCAACTTCGAACAGTTGAAACTGAACATAAAAACAATAAATAAAAATAAAACAATAAATGCCTCACATTTTGTGGTTGCCGCAAAATGTTGTACTACTTGAAATTCTGTCTCCACTGCTGTTCTCGACACTGTGTGTATAGAGCAGGTAGTGCAACAATAGAAAAATAGTTGCGGGACGGCAGTGTGTAGCGTTTGTCTAGGGTGTTGATCATTTTCCTAAATCCCTCGTTCTGCAGTGTTGATATATCTTTGGTCAGGTGATAAGTAATAGCCTCCGTAATTTCTTTGAGCCTGCGGGAGTTTGACGTGTATAGGGAAGCGCTGTATAAGATTCCCGTTATTGATGTTTGGGTGGTTGACTGGCATAAATTTTCTCTTGTTACTTTCTCGTCATCCCTGACGTGTTCTCCGATGTTTTTTCCCTGCCAATTTGAGCATCACGGCACAGCTTCTGTATCACTGGTATAAGGCTCCGCCCATGTCATTTGTTGAGCAGGAAGGGTGAGCGCTTGTTTTCATGCAGATTACGTCCCGGATCAAAATGCGGTA